>NC_090446.1:1135128582-1135748404 GCF_031143425.1 Pleurodeles waltl
AGTGACTCCTCCTTCTGTGCTCATTGCGCATGGGCGTCGACTCCATCTTCGATTGTTTTCTTTCCGCCATCGGGTTCGGACGTGTTCCTGTCGCTCCGAGTTTCGGAACGGAAAGATAGCTGAAAACGGAAGATTTTCGACGGTATCGTTGCGATCCGGTTCGAGATAAACACACACGACGACGCATTGAACATCGAAGCGCTTCGGTGCCCTTCGGGGTAGATTTCGGCACACCATCGGGGCCTAGTCGGCCCGACCGCGTGGAGAACAACGCCGATGGAACGGACCCCGTTTCGATTCTGCCCTGAATGCCACAACAAATATCCTTATACGGACCAACACTCGGTCTGTAACCTGTGCCTGTCACCCGAGCACAGCGAAGAATCCTGTGAGGCCTGTCGGGCGTTCCGGTCCCGAAAAACTCTGCGCGACCGTCGAGCGAGAAGACTGCAGATGGCGTCCACGCCAAAGGAGCATCGACAGTTCGAGACAGAAGAGGAACAGGAGGAATCCTTTTCCATCCAGGATTCAGACTCCGACGAACTCGACAATACAAAAACTGTGAGTAAGACGTCGAGATCAGAACCTAAAAAAGGCAAAAAGGCCCAGGGGACGCCACTGCCAACCGGCCATGGCTCAACCCAAATTACCGGTGACCAACAATCGGCACCGAAAAAGGCCCATTCAGTGTCGAGATCGTCCGACTCCGGTCGAGACACCGGCACGCAGCCTCCTCGGGACCGAGAGAGTGCTAAAGAGAAGCATCGACACCGAGAGTTCGGTGTCGACACGGATCGACGCCGAGACAGTGGCGCCGAAGACCATAGGGGCCAAGATTTTTCGGCACAAAAGAAGAGGAAGGTTACCTCGGAGCCGAAAAGACAAACAACAGGGTTTTCGGAGCCGAAAAAAGCACCAACAGACCCAGTTTCAGGCTCCTATACTGAAGAGCATTCTATGTCTTCACAAATGAAAAAACACAGATTCGAACAGGAACTGCAATCCACTGAAGTGGATCACACGCAAAAGCGTATCTTTATTCAGCAGGGGACAGGGAAGATCAGTACCCTTCCACCTGTCAAAAGAAAGAGAACACTTCAGTTTATAGCACTAGAGGCTCCTCAGCAACAAACAGCAAAGAAGGTAACACCTCCTCCCTCGCCTCCACCTGTAACTCCGGCTTCGCCAACTTACACCCCGTCACATTCGCCAGCTCACACCGCCATGAGCCACGATGACCAAGATCAAGACGCGTGGGACTTGTACGATGCACCAGTGTCTGATAACAGCCCAGACACATACCCAACTAGGCCATCACTACCTGAGGACAGCACAGCCTATTCACAAGTGGTGGCTAGAGCAGCACAGTTCCATAATGTGGAACTACACTCTGAACAAGTAGAGGATGACTTTTTATTTAACACCCTCTCCTCCACCCACAGCTCCTACCAAAGCCTGCCTATGCTCCCAGGCATGCTACGCCATGCAAAGGAGATCTTCAAGGAACCAGTTAAAAGTAGGGCAGTAACGCCTAGAGTGGACAAAAAGTATAAGGCGCCTCCTACGGACCCTGTATTCATCACCTCTCAGCTGCCACCAGACTCTGTGGTGGTAGGGGCTGCCAGAAAACGGGCAAATTCACACACTTCTGGGGATGCACCTCCCCCAGATAAAGAAAGCAGAAAGTTCGATGCAGCCGGGAAGAGGGTCGCTGTCCAAGCAGCAAACCAGTGGCGCATCGCAAACTCACAAGCGCTGCTAGCGCGATACGACAGAACCCACTGGGATGAGATGCAGCATCTCATTGAACATCTCCCAAAAGATCTACAAAAAAGAGCAAAACAGGTTGTTGAGGAGGGTCAAAACATTTCCAACAATCAAATACGCTCCTCTATGGATGCAGCAGACACAGCCGCAAGGACCATTAATACGTCGGTTACCATCCGTAGGCACGCATGGCTCAGAACGTCTGAATTCAAGCCAGAAATTCAGCAGGCAGTACTTAACATGCCAGTAAACGAAAAACTTCTGTTCGGTCCGGAGGTCGACACAGCCATAGAAAAGCTCAAAAAGGACACTGACACTGCCAAGGCCATGGGCGCACTCTACTCCCCGCAGAGCAGAGGATCTTATACCACCTTCCGCAAAACACCTTTTAGAGGAGGGTTTCGGGGTCAGGCCACACAAGCTAGTACCTCACAGTCCGCACCGTCCACCTACCAGGGACAGTACAGGGGAGGCTTTCGGGGCCAGTATAGAGGAGGGCAATTCCCTAGGAATAGAGGAAGATTTCAAAGCCCCAAAACCACTACCAACAAGCAGTGACTCACACGTCACTCACCCCCCCCACACAACACCAGTGGGGGGAAGGATAAGTCAATATTACGAAGCATGGGAGGAAATAACTACAGACACATGGGTCCTAGCAATTATCCAACATGGTTATTGCATAGAATTCCTGCAATTCCCTCCAGACATACCACCAAAATCACAAAATTTATCAAAGCACCATTCACAGCTTCTAGAGATAGAAGTTCAAGCACTACTGCAAAAAAATGCAATAGAATTAGTACCAAGCACACAAATAAACACAGGAGTTTATTCACTGTACTTTTTGATACCAAAAAAGGACAAAACACTGAGACCAATTCTAGACCTCAGAGTAGTAAACACATTCATCAAATCAGACCACTTTCACATGTTCACACTACAAGAAGTGTTACCATTGCTCAAAAAACACAACTACATGACAACCCTAGACCTCAAAGACGCATATTTCCATATACCAATACATCAATCACACAGAAAATATCTAAGGGTTGTATTCAAAGGAATACATTACCAATTCAAAGTATTGCCTTTTGGTTTAACAACCGCTCCAAGAGTATTCACAAAATGCCTAGCAGTAGTCGCTGCACACATCAGAAGGCAGCAAATACATGTATTCCCGTATCTAAACGACTGGCTAATCAAAACCACATCGCTCACACAATGCTCAAACCACACAAATCAAGTCATACAAACCCTCTACAAACTAGGGTTCACCGTCAACTTTGCAAAATCCAACATTCAGCCAAGCAAAGTACAGCAATATCTAGGAGCCATAATAGACACGACAAAAGGAGTAGCAACGCCAACTCCACAAAGAATTCACAATTTCAACAGAGTCATTCAACACATGTCTCCAAATCAGACAATACAAGCAAGAACAATACTACAGCTCCTAGGCATGATGTCCTCATGCATAGCCATTGTCCCAAACGCAAGACTGCACATGAGGCCCTTACAACAGTGCCTAGCCTCACAGTGGTCTCAAGCACAGGGTCACCTTCTAGATCTGGTGTTAATAGACCGCCAAACTTACCTCTCGCTTCTATGGTGGAACAGTATAAATTTAAACAAAGGGCGGCCTTTCCAAGACCCAGTGCCACAGTACGTAATAACAACAGATGCTTCCATGACAGGGTGGGGAGCACATCTCAATCAACACAACATAAGAGGACAATGGAACATACATCAAACAAAACTGCATATAAATCATCTAGAATTATTAGCAGTTTTTCAAGCACTAAAAGCTTTCCAACCAATCATAATCCACAAATACATCCTTGTCAAAACAGACAACACGACAACGATGTATTATCTAAACAAACAAGGAGGAACACATTCAACGCAGTTAAGCTTATTAGCTCAAAACATATGGAAGTGGGCAATCCACCATCAAATTCGTCTAATAGCACAGTTTATTCCAGGGATCCAGAATCAACTGGCAGACAATCTCTCTCGAGATCACCAGCAAGTCCACGAATGGGAAATCCACCCACAAATTCTAAACACCTACTTCACACTCTGGGGAACACCTCAAATAGACTTATTTGCAACAAAAGAGAACGCAAAATGCCAAAACTTCGCGTCCAGATACCCACACAAGCAATCCCAAGGCAATGCCCTATGGATGAACTGGTCAGGAATATTTGCTTACGCTTTTCCTCCTCTCCCTCTCCTTCCTTATCTAGTAAACAAATTGAGTCAAAACAAACTCAAACTCATTTTAATAGCACCAACGTGGGCAAGACAACCCTGGTACACAACACTGCTAGATCTCTCTGTAGTACCCCACATCAAACTGCCCAACAAACCAGATCTGTTAACGCAACACAACCAACAGATCAGACACCCAGATCCAGCATCGCTGAATCTAGCAATCTGGCTCCTGAAATCCTAGAATTCGGACACTTACAACTTAGCCAAGAGTGTATGGAAGTCATAAAGCAGGCCAGAAGGCCATCCACTAGACACTGCTACGCAAGTAAGTGGAAAAGATTTGTTTGTTACTGCCATCATAATCAGATACAACCACTACACGCAACTCCAAAACATATAGTAAATTACTTGCTCCATTTACAAAAAGCAAAGCTAGCCTTCTCTTCTATTAAAATACACCTTGCAGCAATATCTGCATACCTGCAGACTACCTATTCAACTTCCTTCTATAGGATACCAGTCATCAAAGCATTCATAGAAGGTCTTAAAAGAATTATACCACCAAGAACACCACCTGTTCCTTCATGGAACCTAAACGTGGTCCTAACAAGACTCATGGGCCCACCTTTCGAACCCATGCACTCTTGCGGAATACAATTCCTAACCTGGAAAGTTGCCTTTCTCATCGCCATTACATCTCTAAGAAGAGTAAGTGAAATTCAAGCGTTCACAACACAAGAACCTTTTATACAAATACATAAAAATAAGGTCGTCCTACGACCTAATCCTAAATTTTTACCAAAAGTTATTTCACCGTTCCATCTAAATCAAACGGTAGAACTACCAGTTTTTTTCCCACAGCCAGATTCTGTGGCTGAAAGAGCACTACATACATTAGATGTCAAAAGAGCATTAATGTACTACATTGACAGAACAAAGAACATCAAAAAGACTAAACAGCTATTTATTGCATTCCAAAAACCTCATGCAGGTAACCCAATATCAAAACAAGGTATAGCCAGATGGATAGTTAAATGCATCCAAATCTGCTACCTTAAAGCAAAAAGACAACTGCCCATTACTCCCAGGGCACATTCAACAAGGAAAAAAGGTGCTTCAATGGCCTTTTTAGGAAACATCCCAATGCATGAAATATGTAAGGCAGCCACATGGTCTACGCCTCACACATTCACCAAACACTACTGTATAGATGTGCTATCCGCACAACAAGCTACAGTAGGTCAAGCTGTATTAAGAACTCTATTTCAGACAACTTCTACTCCTACAGGCTAAACCACCGCTTATGGGGAAATAACTGCTTACTAGTCTATGCAGAACATGTGTATCTACAGTGACAGATGCCATCGAACTGAAAATGTCACTTACCCAGTGTACATCTGTTCGTGGCATCAGTCGCTGAGATTCACATGTGCCCACCCACCTCCCCGGAAGCCTGTAGCAGTTCAGAAGTTACCTTCAATTTTGTACATTTGTATATATATTATTTAAACCTTTAATAGGTACATACTTACACATTTCATTGCGCGGGCACTATTACTATAGTACAACTCCTACCTCACCCTCTGCGGGGAAAACAATCGAAGATGGAGTCGACGCCCATGCGCAATGAGCACAGAAGGAGGAGTCACTCGGTCCCGTGACTCGAAAACACTTCTTCGAAGAAAAACAACTTGTAACACTCCGACCCAACACCAGATGGCGAGCTATTGCAGAACATGTGAATCTCAGCGACTGATGCCACGAACAGATGTACACTGGGTAAGTGACATTTTCATTCTGAGGCCACCACTGTCAATCAATAAAATGCTACGCTCAACATATTTCCATTAATGGAAAGGAAAGATACTACGGAATTGCAGGGCGGATTAAATCAAGTTCCCAGCTAGATCTCGCTCCTCTAGATATCCTTCTGCAAGAGGTGATGCCATTGCTACTGCTATGACAGACATCTATATTTCATCCTTGGAGAGTGGACACATGGACGCTTGCTGTTATAAGACCATTATTAAAAAACAAAAAAAACATTGCCGGACCCAGAACACATAGATAAGTATAGACCTATCTCTCTACTTTGGGGGGCTTAGCAAAGTCCTGGAGAAAGTGATTAATAAACATCTCTCAGAATCTTAGAAGCAAACAATATCTTGCACCCCACCCAAACAGGTTTTTGTCAGTGATATAGCATGGAAACTGCTCTGCTAATGGCCACAGAAGATTTAAAGCAATCTCTAGATCAGGGTGGGTCATCTGTGCTTATCCTTTTGGCTTTGAGGACAGCCTTTGACACACTGTATCACACTCTGTTCTCCATCAAAGACTGGAAACGAGCGGCATTACAAGAAAGGTGCTAAAATGGCTAACATTTCTGTTATCCAACTGGAGATTTCAAGTCTGGGAAGGGCCATTCTGTTCGAGGATACATCAATTAAAGTGTGGTGTGTCACAGGGGACTTCCCTCAGCCCCACACTTTTTAATGTTATGTCTGTTCACTAGCAGACATTATATGTTCCTTAGGTTTCACTATGGTCTCTGATGCTGCAATACCCAGATCGTTGTTTCTCTCTCTCCTAATGGTGAGCCGGCATCCCAAAAACTCAACGGCTGCCTAGAGCAAGTCACCAAGTGGATGACAGGGAGTTGCCAGGTCATGGTGGCTGGTAATAACCTATAGTTATCCGACCAACTCACATGGCCTCTTTTCTTAGGAAATCACCCTTCCTCTAAACTAGAGGTAAAAAGACTGGGTATCACTCTTTCTATGGCCCTACAAGCAAAAAATAGTTGCAGTTACCTGTTTCAGCTTTTTTAGAGCCTTCAGGAAAGCGATTAAATGGCTCCTATAGAACTATGAAGAACAGTTGTACAGGTACTGATTATATCACACCATGATTATGGCAATTCTCTATTGCCAGGCAGCCCCATCTCGACGATTAATAGGTGGAAAGTTATCCAAAATGCGGCAGCCCATTTGCTACTTTGTGTACCCGGGTCCCAGTCATCTCACCCAGCACTAGCCACCTTGCACTGGCTGCTGATAGGTAAAAGAGTCCAGTTCAATGCGCAATGCATGGCGACCCTGCTAAACATAATTCAGGTCCACAGATTCTTCAGCATCTTATAAAACCTTACAAGGTATGCAAATAACTCAGTTTATCCAAGCTAGGCCTTCTCACTGTTCCAGGAATCAAAAAGGCTAGAAGTGGGGGTCGATCTTTCGCCTATTTGGACCCCAAACTGTGGAACTCTGACAGTCAGCCTAAGATTTAATATTAACCTGTTTAGTTTCAGAAAGCAAGTGAAAACCTGTGTGTTTAAAATGTAATGAGGATAGTTTCAGGAGGGATGGCTAGCCCTGGGAAGCCCGAGTCGTTCACCCCCAGTCACAGATCTGGGTTTAATCCATCCATTATTTTGCTCACCATGCCACCCCAGTTTGAACCCAGCCATATGCAAATCAGTCTTGACCCTGTTCCACATGGGAACAGTCCAGCCCGAACTGCCAGGCCAGGTTCTCCGTGGACCGGAAACAAGCATCCTGGGACCGGTTTCGGGGTTTCACCCCTCCTCAGCCAGGCTAGCTTGAATCCAGTGGCACAGTGAGCCCGGGACCCACGTCTGGGCATACCCGGCGCACTTAGGGCAGCAAAAGCAAAGCAAAATACAAACGCTGTGGGATAGCGTAACTGGATGGACGGAATGCGGAACCAATCAAACATTCACCCCCAGTCACAGATCTGGGTTTAATCCATCCATTATTTTGCTCACCATGCCACCCCAGTTTGAACCCAGCCATATGCAAATCAGTCTTGACCCTGTTCCACATGGGAACAGTCCAGCCCGAACTGCCAGGCCAGGTTCTCCCTGGACCGGAAACAAGCATCCTGGGACCGGTTTCGGGGTTTCACCCCTCCTCAGCCAGGCTAGCTTGAATCCAGTGGCACAGTGAGCCCGGGACCCACGTCTGGGCATACAAGGCGCACTTAGGGCGGCAAAAGCAAAGCAAAGCAAAATACAAACGCTGTGGGATAGCGTAACTTTATGGACGGAATGCGGAACCAATCAAACATTCACCCCCAGTCACAGATCTGGGTTTAATCCATCCATTATTTTGCTCACCATGCCACCCCAGTTTGAACCCAGCCATATGCAAATCAGTCTTGACCCTGTTCCACATGGGAACAGTCCAGCCCGAACTGCCAGGCCAGGTTCTCCCTGGACCGGAAACAAGCATCCTGGGACCGGTTTCGGGGTTTCACCCCTCCTCAGCCAGGCTAGCTTGAATCCAGTGGCACAGTGAGCCCGGGACCCACGTCTGGGCATACCCGGCGCACTTAGGGCGGCAAAAGCAAAGCAAAATACAAACGCTGTGGGATAGCGTAACTGGATGGACGGAATGCGGAACCAATCAAACATTCACCCCCAGTCACAGATCTGGGTTTAATCCATCCATTATTTTGCTCACCATGCCACCCCAGTTTGAACCCAGCCATATGCAAATCAGTCTTGACCCTGTTCCACATGGGAACAGTCCAGCCCGAACTGCCAGGCCAGGTTCTCCCTGGACCGGAAACAAGCATCCTGGGACCGGTTTCGGGGTTTCACCCCTCCTCAGCCAGGCTAGCTTGAATCCAGTGGCACAGTGAGCCCGGGACCCACGTCTGGGCATACCCGGCGCACTTAGGGCGGCAAAAGCAAAGCAAAATACAAACGCTGTGGGATAGCGTAACTGGATGGACGGAATGCGGAACCAATCAAACATTCACCCCCAGTCACAGATCTGGGTTTAATCCATCCATTATTTTGCTCACCATGCCACCCCAGTTTGAACCCAGCCATATGCAAATCAGTCTTGGAACAGTCCAGCCCGAACTGCCAGGCCAGGTTCTAATAATTATGTACTGCCAATGGTCTGCTGATGGGAGACCAAAAGCCGACTGAAGCTGGGGAAAATCCATAAAGCAGTCAGCGTCAAAAACGTTGTCTATCCTTTTACAGTTAGCCTCTTGCCATGTACCGTATAAGGGGGTCGGACAGTGCAGGAAGGAAGTCTGGATTCCCTAGTATTGGTGTCTGGGGGGAGATGGGAGTGGACAGAACCTTCTTTTCTTGTACCTTGTCCCACATCCCTATAAGTAGTGTGTAGTACTGAGGAGATGTACACCCCGGGTGGTCAATGTGCCTTTGGTAGCCACAGGCGCTTCCAGATATATATCCACCACTATTTGGTCAATGAAGCACCAATGCTTTTCAGTGCTAGGACAGGACTACTCCACCATATAATGTAATTGTGCTGCTTGATAATAGCTTACTAAGTGAGGGACCCTCAGACCTTTTGAGACAGGTCAGCCTTTGTCCTCGCCATCTTCACTTTCTTCCTGTCCCAGGGGAACTCCCAAATAACACTCTGTAATTTATCTAGCACCTGTGAGGGAGGTTGAAGTGGCAATGCCTACATGACATACAGCACTTTTGGTAGGGGTGTCATCTTGACCGCTGCCAAGAGGCCCAGCCAAGATAGGCCATATCCTTTCCCCTTAGACAAGTCTGAGTGAGCTGTCAACATAAGTGTAGCATAGTTATGTGCTGCCATTAGATTAGGAGTGGAATGTATCCGCAGACCCAGGTATATCACCACTTGCGGGACCCAGGTGAATAGAAAACTAGCTTCCAGTAGAGCCCTGTCTGTTGTGGGATTGGTGTGTTTCAGTATGGATGATTTGTGAAGGTTGGTCTTAAAGCCTGACATTCGCCCAAAATTAGTAAAATCTTCCATAACTGCCGCCAGGAGGTATGCGGATTCGACAAAAGAAGTACAGCATTGTCTGTGTAGAGTGCGATTTTGTGGGAGCTGCCCCCATGGTAAGGCCTGTAATCTGAAGATGACTGCGTATCCGTTCAGCAAAGAGTTGCATATAAATAAGGCTAATAATAGAGTTGACAGGGGTCAGCCCTGTTGTATGCCCCTAGTGATAGTAAAGGACCACGAGGGAGGCATAGCTGCATTGAATCCATGGGCAAAAACCACTGGCCCAGGACAAAACACGTCAACACTGCACAGAGATATAGCCTTTGGACCCGGTTAAATGCCTTCTCCAAATTGATTGACAGGAGACGGGCAGGTGTGCAGGAGCATTGCGTCTGGTGTAGAAGCTGGCAGATGATTTTGGTATTATTGCTGCAACTCCTCTCGGCTATTATCCCGGTCTGGTCTGGTCAGGGTCCGCTAGTGCTAAAAGTATTATAGAGCCTTGTTAATATGGGAGCTAAAAGTGTCCCAAAAGTTATATAAAATTCCACGTTGTGCCCATCATGATCAGGGGCTTTACGAGCCTGGAGGTGATGTTTTGCTATAAGGACTTTGTCGGGAGTCATGTCCCTATCTAAACTGTCAATGTCTGCCTGGGGGATAGGAGGCAGGGAGACCAAGTCCAAAACACCTCAGTATATCCGACATTGAGATTATCCGTGTAGTAGAGGCCGGTATAAAAAGATTCAAACTCTTGGAGGATCGACTTCCGGGACAGTGCACCAATCTGTCCTTTTCTCTGAATAGACCTATCTAACTGTGATTCAGCAACTATGTTGAAGTCCCCACCTATAATAATATCCATGTCAGGGTGGTGAGGATTCATCCCAGTTCCCCCCTAAGAAAGGATCCTTGATGGTCGTTGGGGTCGTAGAGGTTAGCCAATGTAAACCTACGTTTTTGTAAGTCAGTATGCAGCGAGAGAAGTCTTCCAGGTATTACAGTGTGTGTGTGTATATATATGTGTGTGTGTGTGTGTGTGTGTGTCCCTCTCAGGAAAGTATTTGCCAGAAGCACCGCCACCCCAGATTTCTTTTCACAGGGCCCGATGAATGATATTGGTGGTCAAATCAACGGGAACGCAGCCACTTCCAATCAGCTTTGAGCAGGTATGTTTCCTGTATAAGACAGATGTCACACTTGGTCACTCTGATAAGGGAGAGGAGTGCCAACCGTTTCACTGGAGCATTGAATCCTCTAACATTAAGACTAATTATATTAACTATTGACTTGGTTATTTAAGTACAGAGTAGACCTCTGGATAAGCAAAGGATCTCTTGTAGTGTTGCCAGTGTCAGATGTCTGCGGAGGAAATAAGCATATACATGCCGTCACAAGGAAAGAGAGTAACAAAGAACATAGAACATAGAAACAAAGTGGTTCCCCCGCCTGAGAACACATTCAATAAAACTTTGAGAGCCCATGTCGACAGTCCGAGGTCCTCCCATCACTTTTGCATAATACTGGGGGGAGCTCCGCTTCATCTTCTTTGGGAGGGGTCGCAGCCCGGGACCTAAGACAATCAGCAAAGGAGAGGTTGGAATCTGCAGATCAAGGTGACCCTGTTGCGAGTGGGCCGCCACAGGATAACTCTGGACTGTTGGTACATCAGTGGTTACCATCCCCCTCAGAGGCACTATTGTGACTCTGTAATTGCCATATCAGCACAGCTTGTTCTTTTCGACTATCAGTTTCCAAGGGGCTTGCACAGTTTGCCTTTTTTCAGGCGTGTTGAGTGGCGTAAGCCCACTGAGGGGGGATATCAGATCCCTTGAAGGTGATTGGGCCAGAGTGGCCTCCAGAGAGCAATAGCATAGCCATCAGTGACCAGGCCTCCTCTGGTGTTCGGATGGATTGCCTCTCATTGTTCCATACAAATTGGAGGCGGAAGAGGTGCCCCCATTTGTACTTGACCCCTTTCTCACAGAGAAAATGGGTTGGAAGGGATCAGTGGTGTTGTAGTGTCATGGGGAAAGATCTTAATGCAGCCCTATCTTGAAACCTCAAAGTTAATGGTATTTTTTTCACGTACCACAGTCAGTATGATCTCCTTTTGTCTTTAGTAGTGCAGGCAAGTGAGAATATCTGTCCCTGACCCGGGGAGCGGCAAGGCGACCTGCCCTGTGAATGTGTTGGGAGGATGATGTCTTGTCTTGATCCGCAAGCTCCGGAGCCACATAACAGAAAAGGCGGACAGCAAAAGCTTCCAGGTTCCCTGTAGAGGAACCGCTTTAATCCGGATATTGGAGAAGCGGGACCTATTTTCGAAATCCTGCACCTGGCAATCTAGTTCCAGATTCTTATCCCGCAGCTCAAGAAGTTCTTGGAGGTGATTATCCAATTCCTCTTCTTGGGAGTCATAAGTTTGTTCGAGCTAATCCACTCTTTGGTCTAAGTCTCCAAAATCCTTCGAGACCCTTCACCTCCGACGCTATGTCTTGTCTGAGGGTTGCAAAATCCTCCCTGAGGACTCGAAATAGTTGTTCCAGAAAGGACTGCATCACTGGAGCATCATGTTCTGCCGCTTCTGCTGTCTCATCCGTCTGGTTCAGGGGGCACTTCCTTAGGCAGTTCTGTCTTCTTCGCGGGGGTTTTGGCGAAAAGTTCCTAAAGGGAGTTGTCTTTGTTTACTTTGCGTTGAGAGGACATAGTGATGCGAGGGTTAGGTCCCCCATATCGCCAACAAGATGCAGGTTGAAGCACGAGAGGCATGTGTCTGCACCCCTACTATCACATATTCAAGCAAAATTGGGAGTGTGCCAAGACCAGCAGCACACTAGCTTCTGTCAATCGAGAACAGAAGGATGAGGTCCAGGAGCCAAAGGAAGGCCCCACCACACGGTTCACTCTGGTATGCTAAGGGGCATGTAGATCAGTTTTGGCACTCCAGTGGTCATCTACAGCAGCGTAGGGAGGAATCTGGCCTGTCATGCAGCACCAGCAGCTGGCACCCCTCCCCATCTCAGAAAGGTTGTAGCAGAAGTCTGTTTTAGAGGGCTGGTAGGTCACCGGAGGCCAGGCCCGGAGTATCTGCCATGTTGGAAGCGGAGCCTCCAATCTCTCTTAAGCCATGAAGGTTGTGCGGCGCCTCTTCTGGTATGAAGGAGATCCGGCCTCAAAATGTCCCGGGGATGAGAAGATCTGCCCTGATACACAAGACAGGCTGCAGAGCTCTGGGAAGATGCTCCTACACTGGCTCCATATTGGACCCGCTTCCCAATACATTGAATTGAAAACCTTATTCTCATTTAGAAAGAACCAAACTACAGCCAATCAGATGACAGAACCCTTTTGAACACTCTCAGCAGAGGCATCTTCCATCATATTTTTTACAGCATGTCAAGTGAAGGGTTGTCTCCCTGGACTCTGCTCAATTTATTACAGATTTGTCCACCAGAATAACTTCAAATGTGTTCCAGTATGCCAGAAGTACTGAAAAAGGACTATTTCAACCTTGTGGGATCTGTGGTAAAAAGAGGCTGCAGTTAGAAGATCCTCACAAACAATGTGTCTATGACATCACCCAGCCCACAAGGTAAAAGACTGTAAAATATGCAGGACTTTCTCTACAAAACCTCTCAAAGATGTCTTTTGCTTGGACTCCAAAAGCATAAAACCAAGACTGTTGTACTATCTGAGGAGGAGGCTAGTGATAGTTTTTCTACCTTTCAATCAAAATCTAAGAAGAGGGAGAGGTCACGTCATGTGTCACCTCAGGGGCAGAAGAAGGCCTTTAAAATGACGCACCACCAGTTGTCTAAAGGCTCCTCTTATGAGGAAAAAATTAAAACATCTGAAACCAGATCAGAACCTACTACTCCATCAGTATTTGTACTACTGAAACCAGCAAAATCCTCCTCTGAGCCAGTTTTGGAAAAGCTAAATTGACAGACAGTCATCGTCGATGACGACGATGCCATCAAAATCATCGTCGACAAAAGTTACAATTAAAATGTCTGCCAATGCACTGTCGATGACGATCTCATCGACGACTACCACTTAGACGAGAATCATGTTGATGACGACAACTACAACGTCGACTACAATCTCAACGACAATCACAACCTCGACGGTGATGCACCGCCGACAACTGCGCACCTTCGACTAAGACCACACATTCGACAAGGACCACACTGTCAATGAAGACATCATCGATGAAGCATGTATAACTGACATCGATGACCCTACTAATGAGGACCTCGTTGACAAGACCTACAGACCTACAACTTTGCAATTGAGTGAAGACATGACAGTGTTAAAAACGAAGAAATCACCAATGCTGATTTTAACAATGTCTTCACCACCACCGTCTAGAACATTGTAGACGAGCCCGCAGTCTACCCCCTTAATGCTGCATTTAGAGCTTACCTCACCTGGCAAAGTATTTCCGTTCCCACCTAGCCACTTGTTGGTATTGAAGAGTCAGATGATGATGATCAGCATCATTCCTGTACAGCTCACAGCCCATCTGAGCTGTTTGTAAAATACCAGGACGACAACAGCATAAAGGAATATTACAAGCCTGTTTAACAAGGTCAGCGATATGTTGACCAGTTGCGTCAATTAGGGATCAATACCAACATTACCCTTCCTCACAGGTTATAGTCCAGGTTCCAGTAACCTTAGTTCAGGATTTGCAAGACATGCTCCAGGACTATTACACACGATTTCCAGCACCAGCAGGAGTGCAGTCTTCCACTGAAATGCCAGCTGTTGCACCACACTCGCCGCAGCCCATGCCACCACGTTCTCCAAGGATTACTCCAAGACCGCATATTGTTATACCTCCCCAAGATGACCCATCGCCTTTGTCATCACCTGAAGATGAAGAAGACAGGAAAGTAGGTGAAATTTGTGACACACAATTTTTGACAAATGGTGGGATGAGTACCTTATTCCAACACCTTCTCCTCTAGCACCACAACCAATAGATTTGCTGCCTGAAGAAGTTGGTGGATTCTACATACTTATGGAAAGAGCCACAACACGTTTTCAATTACTAATCACAATCAAACAATCTAATTGTTTTCTTTATGATTTTAAAGAACAGGCCAGAAAGATTGTAAGGGCAATCCCTATAATAGATTATATCTGGGAGGAAGGACTCCAGATAATGAAGATGCCAGCTATGGTCACAGTGATACTACCACATATCAACAAAAAAGCGCCAGAAGGATCACCTGCTTGTTTGATAGGACATCCAAAGCCAGATGCAGTAATTTCCCAAGCAGCGCAATGTCGGTCAAAAAATACGCCCACCCCAATCATCACTCCTCCTGACAAAGAAGGCAGAGACCTAGATAATATTGAGAAAAGATGCTCCACCATATCAGCCACGTCCGTCCGAGCAGCAAATTCCCTGGCAATTCTTGTCAGATACTATCACCCGATGTGGTGGGACATTGCTGCATAATTGGATTTTTTGCCCAAGGACAAGAAAGTGGAGGGGAAAAAAGAATTTGCAGCAGGCAGAAAGGTCAGCATTTGAAATTATAGATAATGCCTTTATTGGCTTCAAGCAATTAGCAGAATCTGCAGTTCTCCGACGGCAGGGCTGGCTCAGTACTACAGAATTCCTCCCAGAGGTTCAAACAAAGATCTTGGATATGCCTTATGATGGCGAAGCTCTATTTGGCAAGCATATCGACAATGCATTGCTCGCTTTCAGTTCAGACACCGAACTGTTAGCTCCTTGGGAACTCTCCAGTACCAAAAGACAACCATTTGTCGAGCACGTGGACATAGAACATATTCCTTTCGAGGAGCATACCAGAGATATCAACCATATCAATCGTTCCAACAGCCTTTTCAGACTGGCTGTCAACAGAATCGGCTATATCGAGCACCACCATCAGCGGCTTATTCCAAGCAGCAACCTAGGAGGAAACAGCTTCAGCCAGGGACAAAAACAGGAAGCAGTGCCAAACATTTAGTGCTGGTTACAGCCTCCACAAAGCAACATCAAGTAGGAGACAGGATACCATACTATAAACACCACTGTAAAAAAGATCACAACAGACAATTGGTACCAGGATCTCATCACATACGAACATACTCTGAAGTTTACCAAAATTCAACCTCATACACCACCAAAACAATCCTTGCCATCTCACTTCCATCTTCTTCGCAAGGAAGCATTGGCTGTGCTAACCAAGGGTGCCATAGAAAAAGTCCCTACTACACAAAGAGGAAAGGGTTTCTATTCTTGTTTTTCCTGGTCCTCAAGAAATCAGGAGAATGATGTCCCATTCTGGATCTCATGAAGCTCAACAAGTACCTGAAAAAGCAATCTTTTCGTATGATTACACTCCGGGAAATTCTCAACCTTCTTATTGATGGAGATTTCATGACAAATCTTGATCTCCAAGATGCATATTTTTATATTCCCATCCACCCAAGGCATCGAAAATTTCTCAGGTTCACAATAGCTGACACTCAATACCAATTCAAGGTGCTCCTGTTTGGTCTCAGGTCTGCACCTCTAATATTCACAAAATGTCTTGCCCGGTAGTGGGCTTTTACATCAAAAGGGATTTAAAGTTTTTTCATATCTCGACGACTGGTTGATAAAGGCACCATACTCTCGCCAAGCGTCTATGGCTGCAACAACTTGCCTTTGGACGTTTCAAACCTTAAGGCTCACAGTAGACTATCAGAGATCTCTCTTCTCTCCCTCAACTAGGATCAGTTTTCCGGGACCAACCTTAGACACTCTACAGGGTAAAGCATACTGTCCACGGACAGGCAAACAAAACTTTCGGCATTTGCCAAAGATCTGAAAAGACAGGCCATTTCAGTTTGCTGTCTCATGTAGCTATTGGGCATGCTTTTATCGGCCAATACTCCTAATACCAAATGCTCATCAAAAAATTAGTCCGTTTTAAGAAGAAATGGATGTGCAATGGCTTCAAGTGGACGGCTCATTCAATGACATCATCTTTATTACTCTATAAACAAATATGGGGACTGGGAGATTTACTGGTCCAGTGCACAGTCTCCCAAAATGAACCTGTAATATCAATATAAGTGCACTGTTCCACAAGAGAGAGAGAAACAAGACAACCAATCGAGTTTGGAAGTGGCGAATAAGTACTGAGTATACTCAGGATAGCCCTCAAGCACCCACTTGGGTGACAGGTATCATCATCGGGCTTACTCCTCGCCAGACTGGTGCTGCAATGCCTGGCGGGCTACCCAGCATTCTGGGTGGCACTCAACCATTGTAAAATTGCTAACAACAAGGGTCTGGGAAAGAAACTGAGTAAGAAACGGAGAGTGTAGAAAGAGAGACAAAACTCTTAAAATTAGCTCTGAACCTGAGCCATTATTTTAATGCGATAGGGATTGGGTTCAGGCCAAGATTAAAAACAAAAATATAAGAGTGTTGCTGGAAATAATGTACCATTACACTCTATAATTAGGGAAGGTAGTTTACCTAATCCTACATGGTCAACATGTTTCGCGTCTATGGTTGGTCACAGAGTGATCCAGTGACGCTTCTTCAGGACCCACGAAAAAAAGCCTTTGATTATTGAACTACTTCTCCTATGTGTCATAAATTAACCAAGTGCACATATAGTCACTTACAGAGTAGAAGACAGAATATGTCTAAGTCAGTTGGTCAGTACAGTCGCCCTGCATATAATCAAAGAGACACAGAACAGTTAGTGCCAGTGGACAACGCAGAAAAAACACACAATTTCAAACAATGATAGTGACAACCACCCTTGATCAGTGTGTAATAAATAGATTTATAAAAAATATTTTTTTCCGATGCTTACCATCCCATATTAGAGATTGGGCTCCCTAGGTCTGCGCTAGCATCAACCAAGGAGAACGAACTAGATAAAAATAATAATGATATGTAATAATTTAGCACCGCATAGTAGTACATGGGAACATGGTGTTGAACGAGTCTGGGTATTGCTATCGGGATTAAATCACTGACTTCGATATTGGATGCGTTTGTGCACAAATATGTATATATACACACATATAAGGTGTTTGGTAAAAAGCACTTGTATAGAAAAAAGTATTTTCTAATGTACTAGATGGAAAATGTCTCAGACCTTAAAAGGAGTTGCTGCCATTTAGCTGTGCAACCTTCTCAGAATTCAGTTATCCTGTAAGTGTTTATGTTGCCACAAAAAAACAGACAAAACGAATACACACTTATTTTATTGTTATCAAAATAGTGTATACTCAAATACCCAAGAAGGGACTTATGTCTATTGTCACACATCTGTTGTTATTTCTGAACCGGAAACCAAGTCTATGCCAACGTGTATCTAGATCAACATCAGTTATAGCGGTCGCCCGAAAAAAGTAAGAGCACCATGTAAGGAACAAACCAGGTGACGCGAAAGGTAAATCATCTCTGTGCACCGAATGCCCCCGGTGATACCGCACTTACTTCATATATTCCTTGGTTCGTCAAGTTCATTAATAGTCTATTAAGACGTCATATGTCTTAATCTTTCAGACACCAACTGCTTTGGCCCCAGCTCTACCGGCCTGTCTCCCCACTTCAAGAAAAACTGCAACAGTGACGCATTCCACAGGGTCCAGCGACCTCTGAAGCCTCAGAGGACTACCCTGCATCTAAAAGGACCAAGAACCCCCGAGGACAGCGGCTCTGCTCCAAAGAAGAAACATCTTTGCAACTTTGAAAGAACACACGTTTCCCGCCGGAAGCGTGAGATTTTGCACTCTGCACCCGACGCCCCCGGCTCGACTTGTGGAGAACCAACGCTACAGGGAGGACTCCCCGGCGACTGCGAGCCCGTGAGTAGCCAGAGTTGACCCCCTGAGCCCCCACAGCGACGCCTGCAGAGGGAATCCAGAGGCTCCCCCTGACCACGACTGCCTGCTTCTAAGAACCCGACGCCTGGTAAGGACACTGCACCCGCAGCCCCCAGGACCTGAAGGATCGACCCCTAGGTGGCCCTCTCCCTTGCCCAGGTGGTGGCTACCCCGAGGAGCCCCCCCCATGCCTGCCTGCATCGCTGAAGAGACCCCTAGGTCTCCCATTGAACTACATTGCAAACCCGACGCCTGTTTGCACACTGCACTCGGCCGCCCCCGTGCCGCTGAGGGTGTACTTTTTGTGCTGACTTGTGTCCCCCCAAGGGCCCTACAAAACCCCCCTGGTCTGCCCTCCGAAGACGCGGGTACTTACCTGCTGGCAGACTGGAACCGGGACACCCCCTTCTCCATTGAAGCCTATGTGTTTTGGGCACCATTTTGACCTCTGCACCTGACCGGCCCTGAGCTGCTGGTGTGGTAACTTTGGGGTTGCTCTGAACCCCCAACGGTGGGCTACCTTGGACCCAACTTTGAACCCTGTAGGTGGTTTACTTACCTGCAAAACTAACAAACATTAACCTCCCCCAGGAACTGTTGACAGTGTCCAGTTTTAAAATAGCTTATTGCCATTTGTGTGAAAACTGTATATGCTATTTTGCCAGTTCAAAGTTCCTAAAGTCCCTAAGTGAAATACCTTTCATTTAAAGTATTGTTTGTAAATCTTGAACCTGTGGTTCTTAAAATAAACTAAGAAAATATATTTTTCTATATAAAAACCTTTTGGCCTGGAATTGTCTTTGAGTGTGTGTTCCCGATTTATTGACTGTGTGTGTACAAAAAATGCTTAACACTACTCTCTGATAAGCCTACTGCTCGACCACACTACCACAAAATAAAGCATTAGAATTATCTCTTTTTGCCACTATCTTACCTCTAAGGGGAACCCTTGGACTCTGTGCATGCTATTTCTTACTTTGAAATAGTACATACAGAGCCAACTTCCTACAAGTACAGAGTCAAATTTAGTGGTACCCGGAAAGGTCAGGGCCAAACTTGGGTAGACTTTGTTGACTCCTCAGTCAGGGCACTAGAAGGCTGGATAAAGGGAAATAATGTAGATACCTACGAATGGCTGTATAATCTTTTGATGAAAAAGCACATCTTGACCAATTGCTATACAGAGAAATTGTGACAGCATCTAGTGGATTCTGAGTTGTCTTCTCCCAGAGAGCTGGGGAAGATTGCTGACATATGGGTCAGGTCCACGTTTCCCCAGAACAAGGCCCATTGTGGAGGTGACTCCAGGAAGGGTGCTCAGACTTCTCAACAGGGAAAGGAGGTAGCACCAACAATGACAAAGAGAAAGAGTCCTCTCCAGGCCCTTAAAAGAACTTTGAGGAGGGTGGGCCCGAGACTCTTCCTAGTCCAAGAGAAACGGGTATCTAGGTAAGAACTGGAATCCCAAGAAGGCTGGGATGTGCTTTGACTGTCATCAGGAAGGGCACAAGAAAGGTGATGGAGTTTGCACCAAGAAGTCTCCCACAGAGGGACAGTCCAAGGGTAGTGTTAGTATTGAGATGGAGGTAGAAGTGTACACTGGAGAGGCCAAAGGTCACACTGAGGCTACTGGAGGGGTGGGGGCATTGAACCCTTGGCAAGCTTACCTCCAAGCCTGGAGAAGTATTGACAAAGGCCAAGAATCAATGGTGTTGAAGTAAGGCTCTGAGGGATACAGGTGCCAGTGTCACCATGGTGACAGCCAAACTGGTTTCCCAGACCAAATGATTCCTGGTGCCAGTCATCTGACTACCAACGCTGACATCAAGAATAAGATTCATCCAATGGCTTTAGTGAACTTAAGTTGGGGAGAAACTTCTGGCCCAAAGAAGGTGGTTGTGTCTCCTGTCAAACCAGTAGTGTGTCTGTTAGGCAACGATCTGGAGACTTCTGCATGGGCAGAAGTAGAAAAAAGGTCTCATGCTGAGATGTTGGGTCTCCCCGAGTGGGTGTGTGTGACAATTATGGCAGAGGCTGCACGACAGGGTAACGGGTAAAGAGCTGGAGCCTGAAACTATGGACAAGCACCTTAAATGCAAGAGGAAGGGCAAGAAGATTGCTTGCCCAGCTTCTAAGTTCAAACAGGGTCAATGGGAGAACTCACCCCAAGTTGAGGCCCTGATGTCTGAGAAGAGAACTACAACTGAAGAGGCCTGGTAGAGCTGCTTAGGGCAGGGGTCCCTCCAGAGAAGAGACTTGCCTTGAGCAAAGAAGATGCCCAACTGTTGAGGGGCTTAGACAGCAAGCTGCTGGGCAAGAAGAAGGATATGTCGTGGCACAGGGTTCATTGGGAGGATGACTTACTGTATACTGAGGCCAGTGACCCCAAACCAGGGACAGCAAGGAGAGTGGTGGTCTCCCAAGTATACAGGGAGTCCATCTTAACGTAAGCCCATCACATCCCCCTTACTTGGCATCTAGGTCAGTCAAACACTTGGCACCAGTTGGTGGCCCATTTCTATTGGCCCCAGATGTCTGAGAAAGTCAAGGAGTTTTGTCACTCCTATGTAACCTGTCATGCCAGTGGCAAGACAGGTGCACAACCAAAGGCTCCCTTAATTCCACTACCTGTGATTGGGACTCCCTTTGAGAGGGAAGGGGTCAGCATAGTTGGTCCCCTTGAACTGCCTGCTGCATCTGGGAACAGATTTATCCTAGTAGTAATGGGCTGTGCTACTAGATACCCAGAGGCAATCCCTCTTAGTACTGCAACTGCTCCTGCAGTAGCAAAGGCCCTCCTTGGTATCTTTGGCTGAGTACATGAAGAAAGCAAAAAAGAATGTGCCGGCCAGCCAGGAGCATGTCAAGCACTGGTATGACCAAAAGGCAGCCTTGGTTGAGTATCAACCTGGTCAGTTGGTGTGGGTGTTGGAGCCTGTGGCTCACAGGTCCCTCCAGGACAAGTGGACTGGGCCCTACCCCATTGTGGAAAGGAAAGGGAAAGTCACCTATTTGGTTGACCTAGGCACCACTAGGAATCCTCACAGAGTGATTCATGTAAATCATCTAAAGGCACACAGGACAGGGCTGGCATGACCATGCTCATGGTTACAGATGGAGGGAATGAGGAATAGCGTGAACCTCTCCCTGATCTCCTGTCAACCAATCTGAAAGATGGTACAGTGGACGGTGTTGAATTGTCTGACACACTCATTGCACAGCAGCAAGTTCTGTCAGTTTGCAGAGCTCTTTTCTTTGACCCCTGGTCAGACAACTTGGTGTACCCATGATGTGGACACAGGTGACAGCCTTCCTGTCAAGAATAAACTCTGCAGACTGTGTGATCAAGTCAAAGAATGTGTCAAGACTGAAGTCACGAAGATGCTAGAGCTAGGAGTGATTGAACTCTCTGACAGTCCCTGGGCTAGCACAGTAGTACTGGTCTCCAAACCTCGTTTAAGAGATGGTAAGGATGAGTTGAGATTTTGTGTGGATTACAGAGGGTTGAATGTAGTCAATAAGACAGATGCATACCCAATACCAAGAGCAGATTAATAACCTGGGGTAGCGAATTTTCTCAGTACCTTTGATTTGACATCTTAGTACTGGCGAATTGATGTGACCGAGGGAGCCAAGGAGAGATCTGCATTCTCTACCACAGAGGGCCACTTTCAGGCTAAGGAGATTTCCTTTGGAATAAATAATGCACCTACCACTTTTCAAAGGTTTTCCGTGCCTTCGAATAGCAGTTTTTCTTCGAGGCTAACAGGGAGCTACAGTTGCGCATCTGTAGTTACTATGTCGCGGCCAAGAAAATCTGGCTTTAAGCCTTGTAACCAGTCTGGGGGTCGGATGTCGGTCACTGACCCCCATGAAAATTGTTTATGGTGCCTTAGTTCCGACCATGAGGTCGAGTCATGCGGTTCTTGCCAACGCATGAACCCTAAGGCGCTTAAGGAAAGAGAGTTATGCTAGGTTTGGAAGACATTAGAGCAGCATTTCTGATGGATACACCTACCTGTGGATTCCTCACCTAAAGAATTCTCCCCTCGCACCAGCTTCGACCGAAATTTCTACTAGCTCTGCGCGTCAACGATGACGTCACAATAGCCCGACCACGCGATGCCGTATGACATCATCTAGGCAATAAGAAGCCCTCATCGATGTGCAGACGTCAGCTCCCTTTTTTCCGTGCCTTTGAATAACAGTTTTTCTTCGAGGCTAACAGGGAGCTACAGTTGCGCATCTGTAGTTACTATGTCGCGGCCAAGAAAATCTGGCTTTAAGCCTTGTAACCAGTGTGGGGGTCGGATGTCGGTCACTGACCCCCATGAAAATTGTTTATGGTGCCTTAGTTCCGACCATGAGGTCGAGTCATGCGGTTCTTGCCAACGCATGAACCCTAAGGCGCTTAAGGAAAGAGAGGCTAAATTGTTCCTAGCCCGTTCCAAGAAGAGGAAGGAAAGGCGGCATCGTAGAGAGTCTTCTTCGAAATCTTCGAGGACTCATCGTCGCCATGGAGACTCTCGGCGGCGTCACGACTCTCGGCGCCGATCGAGTAGAGGTTGGTCCAGGTCCAGATCCGCATCTCCATCAGCTCGGCGCCGTCCGACGTGGGAGATTAGCCCGACCATCACTCCTCCGCCTCCTACGACTCCGGCTTCACCTTTGTCGGTGTTTGAAGTCAAGCCTCTTCAAAAGCTGGCGGCTTCTCCGGAGCAGGAGATGCCTGGTCCATCATCGGCTTCTATGCCGGCGCCGACACCACAAGCATATCCAGCTTTCCCGGCGGCGGGTACGGATCCTGCGGCATTTTTAAATGCCATGTTCAATATATTTTCCACCATGGTGCCTGGTGGAGGACATGCGGGTCGGTCAGGTCCTTTGGCTTTTAATTTGGGTGCCCCGGCTCCTTACAAGCCGATGCCCTTCATGCCATTTTTGCCTTCTGGAGCCACTGCAGCGCTGATGCCCTTGGCGTCGCCAAGGAGACCTGTGACGCCTACAATGTCTGCTATTCCGGCGCCGGTGGATTCTCCACAGATCCAGTCCACAGTCAAGGTGCCTGTGGCGCCGGAGGGTCCGGCGTCAGATGGATCCAAATAGAGCGGCGTCGGCGGAGATCTTCGGCGCCGGCCGACACCTTATCGATGCCGGGACTCGAATCTAGGCTCCGGTCCAGAAGACTAGCTTTGCGCCTCCTGGCGGAGGAGGAATATAGCAGACAACATCTGGAGGAAGGTGAAATCTTGGAGCCTTCAGGTGGTTTTCAGGGCCTGGACACTGCGAGTGGTATTGACACTTCCCCTGAATGGGATTTGGCTTCCCCTGGGGAGTATACCGAAGAGGCTGCATCTTTTCATGCAGTAATAAGGAAGGCTGCAGACTTTTTAGATCTTCCTCTTCCGGCTGCTGAGGTGAAAGGAACCTTTTGACGGAAGTGCTGCATCCGGCTTCAGTGGTGGCGGAGCCTCTCTTGCCCTTCAATGAGGTTCTCCTGGACCCCATCAAGGACATTTGGAGAAAACCCGTGACTTCTATAGCTGTCAACAGGGCGGTAGCAAGGCGCTATTGTGCGGCTCCAGGTGACCCGGACTTCCTCTCCAAACATCCAACTCCGGAGAGTTTGGTTGTTCAGGCATCGTGCTCCTCCCGGTCATCCCCTGGTTCGTTCCCCGAGACCCCTGCGGACAGGTAGTCAAAGAAAATGGACCACGCAGCAAAGAAGGCCTTTTCGTCATGCAGTATGGCCTTGAAGTCGACCAATGCAAACTGCATTTTGGGACGTTATATTCATGCCCTTATGGAGGAAGCAAAAGATCATCCAAACTTGCCACAAGAGGTGTTGCATTTGCTAACGGACGCTCAGGCGGCGGCGACCCAGGTGATCCAGTCTGGGTTGGACACCTCAGACTCTGTGGCAAGGGCTATGGGTACATCCATAGTGTTGAGGCATCAGGCTTGGCTGCGCTCATCAGGCTTCTCTTCGGATGTACAGGCAACTCTTCTGGATCTGCCTTTTGACGTGGAAAAACACTTTGAGACAAAGGCAGATTCTGCTCTTGAATGTTTCAAAGAGAGCAGAGCCACAGCGAGGTCGTTAGGACTTCAGGCAGCCACTTCCTCTACCTTTAGGTCATATAGGAAGTTTAGGGGTTTTGGACGTGGCTCCTCCTTTCGTGGCAGGTTCCAGGCACCACAACAATCTGCAAACTCCCTGCCTTACAGATCCTTCAGGGGCAGGGGCAGGGGCAGAGTACGTACAAGAGGAGCCACCCAGCAGCACTCTGCCTCTTCCTCTTTCTCGGGAGGGGTGCAGCAAGGGAAGCAGACTTAGGGGGTTATTCTAACTTTGGAGGAGTGTTAATCCGTCCCAAAAGTGACGGTAAAGTGACGGATATACCACCAGCCGTATTACGAGTTCCATAGGATATAATGGACTCGTAATACGGCTGGTGGTAAATCCGTCACTTTTCCGTCACTTTTGGGACGGATTAACACCTCCTCCAAAGTTAGAATAACCCCCTTAGTCCTCCACCACTCCCTGTTCACTTGTCTCCGGTAGGGGGGAGACTTGCCCAATTTCTTCCAATGTGGGAGTTTATAACATCAGACTCTTGGGTCATCGACATTGTGAAGAGGGGGTACGCTCTTCCCTTTTGGGAGTTCCCTCCTCCCTTCCCTCCCCACCCATCCTTCTGTTCGGAAGACCATCTTCTGTTACTGCAACAGGAGGTGTTATCCCTATTGTCGCAGTAGAGTTGGTTCCCGAGCAGGAGAGGGGTCAGGGCTGTTATTCAAGATGCTTCCTGATCCCCAAAAAGGATGGTCGGTTGAGACCAATTCTGGACTTGAGGATTTTGAATTGGTTCCTCAGGCAGGAAAAGTTCAAAATGCTGACCCTTTCACAGGTTCTTTTGGCATTGAAGGAAGGAGATTGGATGGTGTCTGTAGATTTGCAGGATGCGTACTTCCATATTCCGATCCTCCAATCGCACAGGAAGTATCTCCGGTTTGTGGTGGGATCGCAGCATTATCAGTTTGCAGTCCTCCCGTTTGGTCTTACTTCAGCACCTCGAGTCTTCACAAAGATGATGGCGGTGGTAGCGGCAGAGCTCAGAAGAAGAGGGATAGCGGTGTTTCCCTATCTGGACGATTGGTTGATGAAAGCCAAGACTCCGGAGCTCGTGCGGCGTCACCTGCAGTCGACAACTCAGTTGTTGTTCGACCTGGGTTTTTCAATCAATGTGCCCAAATCTCACATGGAGCCCTCTCAACGCCTCCTGTTCATAGGGGCAGTACTGGACACAACATTGAATCAGGCCTTTCCTCCGCCCCACGGGTTCAGGACATTCAGGCGTTGATTCCGATGTTCCGAAATGGAGCGGAAGTTCCAGTCCTCAAGGTCCTTCGTCTGCTCGGTCTGTTTGCTTCTTGCATACTGCTGGTCACTCATGCACGCTGGCACATGAGGGCTCTTCAGTGGTGCGCCCGCAGGCAGTGGTTTCAGCACAAAGGGGATCTCGAAGATTCGATCACGATCACCAGAGACACTGCAGTGGATCTTCAGTGGTGGGCTGCGATCCGCAATCTGTCGCAAGGAAGGCCGTTCTCGCTGCCTCCGCCGGTGGCCACAGTTGTAACGGATGCTTCCACTCTAGGGTGGGGAGCACATCTGGGGGACCTGGAGGTCAAATGCCTTTGGTCTCCAGTGGAACAGAGGTCTCATCCGGATCTGGTTCTTTACATCTTCCAGATGTGGGGGTGATAGATCGGTTTGCTACTCAGGAGAACGCGCAGTGCCCGTTATTTTGCAGCCTCCAGTATCCGATGCAAGGAGCTTAGGGGGACGCGTTTCAGATGTCCTGGAAGGGTCAGTTGCTTTACGTGTTTCCTCCCATACCCCTGATTCCTCGAGTTCTGAGGAAGATCCGCCAAGACTGGGCCCAGGTCATCTTGATAGCCCCAATTTGGCCAAGAAGGGTGTGGTACACAGACCTCCTCCAACTCTCTCTGTGCCCTCTGCTCCGTCTCCATTACAGGGTGGACCTCCTCTCGCAGTCGCAGGGGCAGATTCTACAGAGTCTGCACCTTCATGCCTGGAGGTTGAACGGGGCAATCTGAGTGCTTTTTCTCTCCCACCGGAAGTGGTGGATGTTATTTTATCGGCCAGGCGACACTCCACCAAATCGATCTATGCAAGTCAATGGGCTAAATTTGTACGTTGGTGTGGAGAGAACCGAGTTGATCCCTTAAAGGCTCACTTGTCTGATATATTGTTATTTGCTCTTTCCTTGGCACAGAAAGGTTGTGCAGTTGCCACAGTTAAGGGCTACTTATCAGCACTGTCGGCTTTTCTGTGCCTCCCAGATCAACCTTCCTTGTTTAAATCTCCGCATGTCATGAGGTTCGTTAAGGGGCTCAGTAATAAGTTTCTGCCCACACCATTTGTTATGCCTCAGTGGGACCTTAACTTAGCATTTCTGATGGGATCGCCATTTGAACCAATGCATTCTTGTGCTTTGCATTTGCTGGTTCTTAAGACTGTATTTCTGGTAGCCATAACATCGGGCAGAAGAGTCAGTGAGCTTCAGGCTCTTAGTGTAGAGTCTCCATATCTTTCCTTCTTTAGAGACAAAGTGGTGTTAAGGACCAAGGCAGATTTCCTCCCGAAGGTTGTTACACCCTTTCACTTGGGGCAGTCTATTACTCTCTCTTCCTTTTACCCTCTGCCTTCCATCCAAGGAGGAAGAGAGGCTCCACCGACTAGATCCACGAAGAGCATTGAGCTTCTTTGTCGACAGGACGAGGGAGTTCAGGCAAGATGATTAGCTCTTCGTTGGATACGTGGGGAAGAGGAAAGGCAGAGCAGTCCACAAGAGAACGCTATCCAGGTGGGTCATTCTCTGTATTAAGCTTTGTTATTCTTTAGCTAAGAAAGAACCACCTGTGGGGCTTCGTGCTCATTCCACCAGAGCTAAGGCTGCTTCTTCGGCTTTAGCTAGGGGTGTTCCTGTGGTTGACATCTGCAAAGCGGCAACTTGGGCATCCCTCCATACTTTTGTCAAACATTATTGTTTGGATTCTGAGGTTAGGAAGGATGGCCATTTTGCCCGCTCGATGCTGCAGGATTTCTTGGTTTGACCATTCGGGCACCCACATCCGGAGGTAGTACTGCTTTGGGACTCTATTCTTTAGGTGAGGAATCCACAGGTAGGTGTATCCATCAGAAGAATAAGTTACTTACCTTTGGTAACACTTTTTTTGGTGGATACATTAACTACCTGTGGATTCCTCACGGTCCCACCCGCTTCCCCGTTGCCTGAATGGTCGTTCCACGAAATCCGTGGGTGAACGCCAATTGTCTTGTGTATATATATATATACATATATATATATATATATATATATATACCTGCTTTATGTATATAGTTATAGCATGTATATATTTCTTTCTTTCTCTGGTTTTGATATTTCAAGTACGCATGATTGAATTTGACTGGCATATTTAGTTTCTTATTATTTTTGGTGTAATAAATGTTGCGTTTTCCCTTCTTTTGATGTGATTATGTTCTCTTCAAGGTCAATTTTCACCTGTTCGCCTCTAAGGCACGTAAAAAATGGTGATAACTGACGTCTGCACGTCGACGAGGGCTTCTTATTGCCTAGATGACGTCATACGGCATCGCGTGGAGTCGGGCTATTGTGACGTCATCGTCAACGTGCAGAGCTAGAAGAAATTTCCGTCGAAGCTGGCGCGAGGGGAGAATTCTTTAGGTGAGGAATCCACAGGTAGTTAATGTATCCACCAGAACAAGCGTTGCCGAAGGTAAGTAACTTATTCTTCTGGATGATATATCTGTCTTTAGCTCTACCTGGGAGGATCACCTGTCCCACATGATAGAAGTTATGCAGGCCCTGCAACAGGCAGGCATCACTATCAAGGCCAGTAAGTGCCATATAGTGCAGAGTTCTGTAGTCTACTTGGGCCACCTGGTAGGTGGAGGCCAAGTTAGACCTCTCAAACCCAAAATCTAGACCATTCTGGATTGGGAGCCTCCCAAGACACAGACCCAAATTTGAGCCTTTCTTGGCCTGACAGGGTCCTATAGGAGGTTTGTGAAAGAGTATGGTACCATTGTTGGCCCTCTCACTGAGTTAACCTGAAAGAAACAGCCAAAGAAGATTATTTGGACTACAGCTTGTCAAAATGGTGTTGACACTTTGAAAGCAGCCATGTGCTCAGCACCTGTCCTCAATGCACCAGACTATGGGAAACAGTTCATTGTCCAGACAGGCACTTCTGAACATGGGATTGGGGTGGTGTTGTCACAAACCACTGATGAGTCAGGATCAGCCAGTAGCTTGTATTAGCAGGTGACTTCTCCCATAGAGCAGTGTTGCAGTGCCATTGAGAGGGAAGCCTTTGCTGTGGTTTTTTCCTTGAAGAAGCTGAGGCCCTACCTGTTTGGGACTCATGTCAAAGTTCAAACTGACCACAGACCGCTCAAGTGGTTGATGCAGATGAGAGGAGAGAACTCCAAATTGTTGAGATGGTCCATTTCCCTACAGAGGATGGACTTTGTAGTGGAATGCTGACCAGGAACTGGCCAGACCAGTGCAGATAGCCTTTTGTAGTTCTTTTACTTAGAAGATGAGGACTACCAGAAGGGAGGTTAGTGCTCAACCCCTTTTGTCTGTGTGTGGGGGGTCGTGTTCTAAAGTAACCTTTTTGGATGGTCACGCCCCACTTTCACTTTTTGCTGCTTGATGCTGTCATTTTTGACCTGGAAGTGCACTAGGGCTTGCTAATCAGACGCCAGTGCTCTTTCTCTTAAATTGTACTATGATTTTGTAAACCCAGTTGGTGAGGACTTTGCCATCCCTGTAAGGCCCTAGTAAACTGTACCAGTGGTACCCAAGGCAGGAATCGTAAACTGGTTACCAGGGCTGCAGAACTGATTGTGCCACCCTGTGTGACTCAAGTAAAAGCAAAGCCTGCAGAGCTGCCATGTCAGCCTGCACTAGCAGCTTGTCTGAACAGAGAATAGTTCCCTTGGGGAAGTCAACAAAATCAGCACCTAAAGCCGAGTGCGGAGAAAGCGGTTAGCTCCCTAATTTCAGGCGCTATGTTTTGGCAGAAAAACCCATTGGAGATATCCAGGGTCGATTCGTTCTTTTTGCAGACAATATTGTTCATTAGTGCTATACTGAGTGCATTTTGTATTGCAGATGTACATGTGAGACTATTTAAATGTCTATATTCGAAGACCGTTCTATATGAGTGGTCCACCTGAGCTACGGGAAAAAAAAGGGTTGTTCTTAGGAGGTATGCGTTGTTACTCCCTGGTACTCGAGCTGTGAGAGAATATCCCTCAGAGGAGTTTTTGCTTCATGTTGTATGAGCCATTGTGGTTGTATTTCCAGGCTGGCTCTTATGGATATTACATGATAGGGAGAATCCCTTTCCCAGCCGCATGTCCGCACTATAATGCCAAGGCTTGTGCAAAAGCTCAGTATGCATCATACGCTTGCTTTACTTGCTCTGGAATGAGGCCCGAGAAAGATGGAAGAATCACATCATCCCCTTGTGGGTGGGTTTTAACGAACTCCAGTGGCCAATCTTTTTTCTGCCAGGAGAATGTCTTAAATAAGTGTTAATCTTTCCCAGAAAATTACTTTAATAGTGCTCATTATGTCTCCCTCAATTTAAATCTTAAATTTGATAAACTCGGTCTGGAGGGGGAAGCCTGCCTGTTTGGGGTTTCAACCCTTTGTAGTCCTTAATTGCTCTTACATCCAGAAACTCTTGAAGATTCTGCAAGCTATAGTCACCTCTGCCCCACTGTCTAGCAGAGTCTCTGCCCACATCCTGTTCTGCAATAAAGTTCTCAGTATGTGTGGCATATTTCATTGAAATTCTCTCAACCTTCTTTTTGAATTGGGGTTTTTGTTGAGGAAGTTTCTCTACCTTCTTCGTTAAGACGTTAAACGAGCGTTGTGGGTCCTTTTTTGGCTTTATATACTCTTCCTGTATGCGCTCTGACCACTAGATCTCTCAGACCGTTAGTCTGATGACTCTTGAAAAGGACGTGTATCAGTATTCGGATACCTGTCAGGCTGTTTCAAATTATCATGGTTATGCAGATTGTAGTGTTTTTTAGAGCTCTACGGCTAGGGAAATTCTCTGTGTGATTTTATTTTTTCTTTATTAAAGGTTTTTTTGTCTCAGCGTTGTTTAGAAGACTCCTGTAATTGGTTGGCATTATCATTTTCAGGACTGCCTTTAAACTGTGGCTTGTTTGGTCATGCCCACAAACTTTCCCAACATATTTATGTATAAATCTCTGCAATTATTTTGGTATCTCGCGTTCCTGATCTACTAAAGGAACTTGTGCAAGACATTGGCATACCGCCAATGCCACTGCTTCCCCTTTTACATTTCTTAAAATTATTGAGGATACTGTAGCAAAATTGCCAATTAATTTAATCCCCAAGTTCAGGGAAGGGGCAGCCCCCTATTCATTCTGAATTTGTTTTAACACCTCCGGTAAACTGCAAGAGATGGTGTATCATGCGTTATGGTATATATTGCAGCAGAAGCTGTGCCTCAAGTAGCACAATTAACTTTTGATGGTTTTATCCCAAGTGGCAAGTACATTGTGAGAATGCTTTGTTTATCTTGGGGTACTGTATGTGGAAACACTGCTTCCAGCTGATAAGTTTTCTGAGCAATCCAAAATGAAATTTACTCCCATTTGGTGGATACCTTACCCATAATAGCATAAATAGTGACTGGGATAATCCCCAATATAAGTGAATAAAGGGTGCGTGATTTGATAGGAACCAGGTGCTCACAGAGCACACATCACAAAATAAAAGCCAGAAACAAATCTCAAATTGTGGTGCTCTTAAATGGGAAGATACACTCAACTCCCCCTACTGCAATCCAAAGATTGACAAACAAACATAAGTGATTTACGGCACACACTCACATTCCTATACAGTGTTTGGACAATCATCTGTTCCTTTTTGAAAGTTTTATTCCTGGTCACTTTGGCCTGCTCTTTAGACCATCTGTCTCAGCCGGTTTTCAGCCAACACGTGTTTTGTCATCTGGGCGTACCCCTATGGCCTCATCAGGGCTGAAAATAATATAAAACAAGCTCCTATTGTAATACAGAATAAGGACTCATTCAATCACCAGCCTCCCCAGTTAATGCTTGAGCTCATAACACCATAAGTCATGCGTGTGGAGACCCAAACATGAGTACAAGACAAAATTAAGAACCCACTCGTCCCATAGGTACCATTTACATTAATTCATGAACAAATCTCCATATCTGTAATCGTATACAGTGAGAATGTACAGTTAACAAATGAAGTGTATAAAATAAGTAGTGCATCATCCACAGCCCAGAATTATAGTCTCACTCTAGTTAAACCAAAACAAGTTGGTCTGATCCCACACAAGCGTGTGAACTTTAAGGAGGACAGAGTGAAAAAAGTGCTGAAAACTTGCATGTGTGCTCACCATAGCCATCTACTGAATGGATACCTGTTTAATCCATTTCTCAAATACGCTGATCTCTAGTGTAAAAAAAAGCATTGCCGTCTTGAAAAGTGCCTTGCCCAAATATCTTGCCAGTCTTGACATGCAAATACAGCATAAATGCATGTTATGAGTATAAGTACCACATTGAGCAAACTATCACTGTCCAAAGGAAAAAAGAAATACCATCACTCACCAAGTATATGTAATACCATAGAAATCCGCAGAATCTCTGGAACCAAAAGCTGTGTATACTGTTCACCCACTCTTTTTTAGACCTAAATCTATGACGGGATGACAATAATATGTAGACTAAGCCCAAACCCACTCTATTATGCACAGCCTCATAATCCCATGCGATCCAGATCACCATAATTTGCTAAAACCAACATACGGTGTCTATTCCAAATCAGCTCAAGCAAGTACACTTGAATCTTGTGTCTTAACCGAGCGCCATGATTTGCCTTCCTATAAACAAAACAGAAGTGATGACGGACTAACTCCCCAGAGCAGATGGGGCGTGACCCAATCTTCGATTTACACCGGCAGCCGCCATCTTACAATATGCTCACTCTAAATATGTTCCCATGGAACTCCTTAACACTGGGAAATCTAAAACGCCAGTAACTTATCCAATTCGTCTCTGGCCTCCTTCGTAAACTGGCAGTGTCAAATCAAGCCCACATGTAATTGAGATAAAAAATATGGCCAATATGTAAATGGTCTAATGTTACCCAAACATGATTGTTTAATAATCCTCTGTGTATGGTGTGTAGTTCACATGTGGAATGCAAACTAAGCATACCATTTATCTTAAACAAATATATCTATGTCCCAACACTGATAACACCCAAGGCAAGAGAAAACTATGTATACATGTATATATATGTGCCACGCTTATGTGAGACCAAAGCAACTGTGATGGCCACATCATGATATTCACAACCTGAAAATTAAGGACAGACAATGATAAAAAACATATCTATGTTTGAAGCAACTTGTACAACACGCTTGTATCAGAAATTGGTTCCAGTGTTTATGTGTGTGTGTATATATTGGTGCATTATTAAAGAACAGTACAAATGTTAAACTACTTTAACAGCGGTTGTCACATTATCTAATAGTTGCACCCACATAAATCCCCCAAAAAGTACTCTAATTCTTGTGTTTAGCACCTCCTCCACTGCCCTCAGGCGCATTATCCATATTGATTCGCTCCTCCAAAGGTGCAACTCCCTGTTGCCTCCTTGAGGGTCTTAAAAAACGTGTTCAATCCCATAGAATTTGAAAACTTTATTTGATCCTTGTGTGGCACAGTCTCTAGCATGGACTGCTAATGGATATCTCTCATCATCCTGTATTAACGCTCTTCTCTGTTTACTAATTCTGACTTTTAAAGCCCGAATGGTGCTCCCAACATATATACAGTCGCACCTGCACACAATGATGTATATTACATAGTATTACAGTTAATGCGGATCTGGAAATTATTATTCATATCCCTCCCAAAACTCCTCTTCTCATGCAAGGCCCATTTGCAGACACCACAATGGCCACATTTGAAAAAACCTGTATTATATTTAGCCAGCCCGTGATCCAGTGATTTACATCTAGGATAACTCGCTCTTAGCGTCCTTCCCCTAGGACTATCAGAAATGTAGTCATCTAAAGTCCTATCCGCTCGTAATATATGCTAATGTTTCTGCATACTCTTGTATAAAGCATTGGACATCCGTGTATAATTAGTGATTAGACATACCTGGTCTTATTTGCTACCTTTCTGAATATTAACTTTTGATTATTCACCCCTTTGTAACTTGAGAGCCTTTTGCTGCACCACTTGATATCTTGTGTACCATACCCTCGCTGTGTAACATGTACTCCCCTGTTTCATATAGATTTTTAAAAATCGAATTACTTACTACGGTTGCGTCCGGCGTGCACCATCTCACCCTGTGGTATTGCTGTAATCTGGTGTCTTGGGTGTGCACTGAATGCCTGCAAAATGTAATTACATGAGGTTGTTTTACGATGCAATTTACAATCCTATCTTTACTGTATTGATGTGTAAACCTGATTTTCGCATTGTTCATATTAAGATAATCACAGAACTCTGTTAGGTCTTGTGTCATCCCTGTCCATATCATGAAAAAATCAATGTATTTACCCCTATATAAAATAAAGGGACGTCATTATGTGCCACCTGGTCCCCAGATCCACTCCTCCTCAAACCACCTCATAAAGAGGTTTGCGAAGGAAGGAGAGAACCTGGAGCCCATCGCCACTCCTTGTTTTTGTCTGTACCAGTCATTTTTTTTCAAGGAAAGTTGTTATTCAAATCAGGTCAATCATAGACCGTAGCATTCCTGTGTGTTCCCATAGACTTGCAGATGTAGTGTTAAGAATATGTCATACAGCCACTATTCCTGTTTCATGCTTGATGGTTGAGTATAGTGCTACAACATCCAATGTTACCATAATCATAACAGGTTCCCATTGTACATCATTAAGTAAACTCAGTATATGCTTTGTTTCCTTTATGATTGACAAGATTTAATACGAAGAAGATGTCCACAAATTCAGAGAGTCTTTCTGTGGGTCCTTCAATGCCAGGCACAATCGGTCTGCCTGCTGGAAAGGGGAGGTCCTTGTGTATTTTAGAGAGAGTATATAAGCATGGATAACTAGGGCTATCTCCCCTTAAGTACATATACTCTTCCTCATCTTGTAAGCATTTGTCATACCATAATTTGAGAAATGTATTAATCCTGCTGGTGAGGTCACACATGGGATTTTTCATAACTGGCTGCATCGTTAATTGTGTATAAATCTCTTGTTCATAATCCTGACAGTTCATCACCACAATGTTGTCCCCTTGTCTGCCTCTCTAATCATGAGGCTACTATCTTCCTGTATTGTTTTAAGGACCTCGTGTTCTCCACCACTGAGATTATATTTCCCTGTTGTAGCCAATTGTTGTTAGGCAACTGGAGCAGCCTTTGCTGGGACAGTATTTAATGTTTGTATTACAAACTGTGTTAAGTGTCTATATAGGTTTATTAAATTATTGTATAATGGGAGCAGATCTGTTGCCTGTAAATTTTGTGTCTTTGGATATAGGGTATAAGCACCAAAAACTTGCCATAAGGCTCCATCATTGCTGAGGGTGCCTAATCTAACATACGCAGCAGCATGTGGTAGAGTGATTTGGAACTGATTTTGATGTTCCTGATATGTTAGAGGTATTTCTAAATAGTTGTATGCTCTATATTGTGCTGGTGAACTAGCCACGACTGCAGGAAATTGACCTAAGAATAAAATATTTGTTTTGCACTCATTGTGTGCCTCAGCCACCACCGTAACCTCTCCACCCCATTAGGTAGCCCATTTAGAAGTAAATGTTGTGTGAGCATGTCTACAATTTATTGGAATAATGATTGGATTCGCCATTGTAGAAAACAGAATTCAGAGATTGAAACACCTAGTAGGTATCCTTTTAAATGTTGAAGTTTGAGCAACTTAAAGACAAATATAGGCACTACAGCTGAGGAGGATATTTCCCTACCACCACAGGCATCTCTGTATAATGGTGAATAGGGTGCCTTAGGGATACAAGTGAAAATTACTCAGGAGATCCGTTAAATAAATACTTGACCTTGGTGGCGCCATGTTATGCACATCCTATTTTGATAATAGTACTGCTTGTTTAAGACATCAGAACAGCAAAGTGTGTGAGTTTTTAACTTCCGGCCTAACTCCTCACAGTGCCTCACCCAAACATTTCACCCAAACCTTCAAACGCACCAGGGTAAAAGGTGATTATGGCAACCTGAACATGACACTCCGACTCCCCATGGAAGCTGAGGAACCAGATCATACCCCTTTTGTACTATTACTCATGCATGCCAAGGAGAGACAAAAATTTGCAAAATAAGTTTTTAATACATTTATTGTAACAATCACAATCTAGAATATAAAGAGTGAGCTGCGATAATTAGACAGATGAAACAAAGCAAAGTAGTAGTCAGCATTATGAACATGGTAAAGAAGATGAACAATCCAACCATGATATATGTGGTTCTAGATGTACTAGAGGCTCCTACTTAACCCTATGTCTACTCTGAGAGAATAGTGGTTGTAACCCTCGGCCTGATCCAAAGGATTAGCCTCAGCCCCATCACTGGAAAGAGTGTCAGGCATCAGTCCATCGTGTAAATGGCAGTCCTCGCAGGGAGCCGGTAGATCAGCGCAAGCAATGCTTCATGTCACACAGTGTGCGCCCCAGGCTTGTCGCAGCCAGAACGCCCTCTGCCCTCCTCGGGTCAGTGCACCATTTCTATAATAAACCATACCAGATTGGAAATACTGTCCCAATGCAGTGCAGTATCTAGGTGATAGAAGCTGTCTCCTGAGTGAGCAACACAAGTTAGCATATTGTGTACCATGTTCTTTAGCCTTGGACAGAAAGTATTGATTATATGTCTTGCAAAGTCTAACTGAACAAGCAGCGTGTTCCTTGCTTTCCTGTAATAAAAGCAAACTGATCAAATGTGTAAAAGCCATTTTTTAAAATCAGCCTTACCAAAATGACTAAAATATGATTAAAACAAAGTATAAAACTCAGCTAAAATAGGGGTGACCAACCCAGGTCTAGAGGTCCTCGCAATAGTATTTCCTCCAAGGTTGGCAAGCCATCATTTCAGACAAGTGGATCCTCCAAATTGTATATCAGAGCTACGCCCTCTTGTTTCATTCTACCCATCCGCAGCTGACCGAGGACGAACTATCCATCTTGCAGCAGGAAGTGCAGGTCCTTTTGGCCGAAGGGGTCATAGAGAGGGTTCTGGCATTGTAAGTAGTAGTTAGGCATTATTTCCACTACTTCCTGATAAAATCTATTTGCATATTTGAAATGTATTTAGCCTATGTCTGTTGGTAAGTGAAATGCTTTTGATTGACGAGCAGCAGTGTTGCCATTGCCCATCCGTTATGTCTGGTTGAAAGTCTTTAGCCCAGACCAGCTGACTTTTCAAGTCTGGTGTGGGCGCCATTCCCATGATGACCCCATACAGCAACTTTATGATGCTTTTGGGATTCAAAGGTTTAATGACATATGTATGAGTCCTAAGTGCTGTAGTTTCTGCCCGTGTTTTACCCAATATACCTTTGAGGGTGTGCTGTAGCCTGTAATATAGAAATATATCTAAGGCAGTAAGATCTTTCCCTCACTCGTTAAGTTGGTCAAGTGAAATGAAACTAGAGTCTATGGACATATTGCTCATACAGGCATTGCAGCTGTCCCAGAATACCCTTCTCCAGGCAGACTAAGAGCCATGTGCGCCATCCGACCTTCGTCGCTGAAGGTTACAGCTTTTTTCCCTGGGTCATTCTCAGTAGCCGCCACCAACTTCATTTGTGCAACCTGTCAGGCCTATGGTGTTGTATTTTTTAGTGAGGGAATTGAGCAGTGCAGTTATTAGTGCCAGCGGTGCTACTGCATCCCCCTCCAACCACAAATGAAGCAGCTATTTGAGGCCATGTATCTAGTAGTGGGCAAACTGCCTTTGGGCAACCTTGTAATGTAATTCAGAATCTGTGACTGCATGCTCTCCTTTTTCATATGGCAGCGTAAGCATTATCCATTTGCCAGTTCAGCCTAAGTGTACATGTTGTGATGTGTGAAAAATGTTTTGGAGAGCATGAGAAAAGACATTCAGAAATAGGTAGAGCAGTGGGGGCAGTACCACTATTTTCATAATTGCTATCCGCCTTGCTATTGACAAAGAATGTTTTACCAATCCATCTGTATCTGCGTCTAGTTTGCCTATTGCCTTGCCGTAATTATTTAGCACGATTTGTATGGGATCTGTTTGCACATGGATTCCCAGGTAATGTACTGGTTCTTCTGCCCATGACATGGGAAACTCCATGGTGCATTGGCTGGTGGTCGAGGTGAAGGGAAACATTAGTGACTTATCTCAGTTCACCCTCAGACTGACAAACACCACAATATTGGTGTTAGGTTGCTTGCAGGGTGTCTGATCTAGAGGACTGATGGCTACGTCTACCAGCAGATTCCTTACCTTTAGGACATTCCCCAGATACGAAACTGGATTCAGATGTTTCTCATAGCTCTGCTTCCACATGCCTCTAGGTGCCACCTTGTGGTTCTAAATTGTCTTCATTCTGCCTCAGAAGGGACGATGAGGAGGCACATATAAGAACCACTTCTTCACACCAAGGTCAGTTTCTTTCTTGCCACACCTTGAAACACTGATATGGAGCTCTGCTCCCTCTTTTGTTGGTCTTTCAATAACTCCTAAATTAAATCCAGTGTGTGGTAACATTGGCCATGCCTAAAACCACAGGTTTCAAACAATGTCACAAGAGACTGCTCCAACAGTCACCCCGTTTAAACCTACAAAAACCAGAAAACCTCAAAACGCACCAGCTGGTACACCCTAGAGCTTAGAACCATCAAGTACATCGGCTACTGACTTGAGAAACTATGGCATGCCACAAGAACCCCCTCCGACAGGGCCCGCCCTAAAGCATCCCACAACAACAACCACCTACGCATCAAGGAAGCCTAGAAAGCAGTCATCACAGACTCTTCAAACTCTGAACCTTCCTAATCAGTACCAAACTCACCAGCATCATCAACACCTCCATCTCCATGGCAGGCCTTTCGGACAGATGGAAGCACACAGAGGTTATACCCCCTCGTACCCCCAAAGAAACCCTCCATGGACCCCAGCAATCTAAAAAATTATCAACCGATTTCCCTGTTACCCTACTCGTCAAAGTACTTGAGAAAGCCATCAACCAACAACTTACCAAACACCTGGGACAAACCACCTAATTGACTCCTCACAATCACGTTTCTGCACCAACCACAGCACAGAGACCACGCTGATCCCTGCCACAGACGACTTCAGGTCTCTCCTTGACCACGGAGAAACTGTGGCCCAGATCCTCCTTGCCCTCTCTGCTGCATTTGACACCGTCTCCCACCACACCTTCATTGACAGACTCTACAACATTGGCATACAGTAAAATGCCCTCAAGTGGATCGCCTCTTTCCTTAGAGGTCACACACAGAGCATCCGGCTGCCTCCCTTTACCTTCGAACTCAAAAACATCACATGCGCGGTACCCCAAGGATCTTCATTCAGCCCCACCCTGTCCAACACCTACATGATCCCCCTCGCAGATGTCATCAGGTCTCACTGACTCAACATAATCTCCTACGCTGACGACACTCAACCAATCCTATCACTCACTGAGGACCACTCCGATGCCAAAATCAGCTTCTGCAATGTCATGACCAACGTAGAAAACTGGATGAGAGACAACGGTCTCAAACTAAACTCCAACAAGACAGAAGTGCTGATCTTCGGGAAGAGTACCTCTGCTTAGGACCACATCTGGTGGCCAGCAGAACTCATACCAACACCCACAAACCATGTACGCAACCAAGGCATCACACTCAACAACAAACTGACCCTGAAACAAGTCAGCGCAGTTGCCTCCTCCTGCTTCCACACCCTCGCATGATCTGAAGAATCTTCATATGGATCCCTTCCAACACCAGAAAAAACATCACAGAGGACCTCATCACCATTCACCTTGACTACGGCAATGCTTTCTACGCAGGCATCTCCTCCCAGCTCTTTAAAAGACTCCAGACCATACAGAATGTGACAGCCAGACTCATTCCGGACCTCCCTAAACAGAAGCACATAACCCCCTCCTCAGATGCCCCCACTGGCTCCTCATCCAGAAGAGTAGTCAGTTCAAGATCCTCACGCACACCTACAAAGCTCTACACAATCAAGGACCGTCCTACCTCAACCATCCACTGAACTTCCATCTACCTTCAGGGCACCTGCACTCCTCCATTCTTGCCCCCTCGCACCCCCCCCGCATTCGTCGAAGCTGCAACAGCGGCCAATCCTTCTACATCACCACCAAGACCTACAACAACCTGCCCCCCACCTCCAAAGAGCACCCTCCCTGGCATACTTCAGAAAGAAACTCAAGGCCTGGCGGTTCGGCAAAGACTTGGCGCCCTTAGCACCCAGATACCGCTAGAGATGACAGTGCTGCGCTTTACAAATGCTGATTGATTGATTGTACCGATAGAGCCTGTAGTTCACTCATGCCACACCTTGAAGTGATTGCAGTGAAGAAGATAGTATTCAGGTCCAATGATGCAAGGAGCAGCTGTGCATCGATTTGAGGGGAGTGCACATGAGGAATGTCAAGACCAAGAGAAGGTCCTACTGTGACATTACAAAAAGTATAGGAGGAAGCATGTATCAAACCTTTAAAAAACACCATCAAAATAGGTGAAGTAAAAAAGGACATTGGTCCCGCAAATGCAAAAAGGCTGAAAAATAACCCTTAATATGCCCACTGAAAACACCTTGTTGGGCTCAAGACAAAACAAACATTCAAACGTCAGACAGTTTGACTTGCAAAGGGTCCATCTTGCAGACTCGACACCAGGCCACAAATCTGTCCCAGGGTCTGGCATAAATGGATTTTGTCAATGGAAGCCTGGCAGCAAGAATAACATCCACAACTGCAGGTGATCAATCAAACGCAGTCATCTGCCACTACTCAATCTCTACGGGTTCGGGTGAAAAATCCTGCCTTCTGCTATGAGATAAGATCCCCTAGAAGTGGTGGTTTTATTGGTGGCAGATGCTTATGTCCATAAACCAGGTACCACAATTTCCTGACCCACCATAGAGTCAGTATGATGACTTGATTGTTCTTCATTTTCTTTAGAACTCGGGCGGCAGAGGTGGAAAGACATACAAGTGTCCCGTATTCCACTTCAGTCTAACGAGCTGGCACTGGAACTTCAGTGTGGACCCATTTTGGCATTGTGTATTCTACAGTGGCAAAATGATCTAGCAAGGGTTTTCCCCACTGTCGGAAAATGACAGTGCAAATTCCATTTGTGATCACCAGGCGATGCTGGCTGAGCTTATCCACCCTTGCGTTCAAAGATTCTTCCAGGTGGTTCAAGATCAGGGAGATGGCCTGACAGTCCAGCCACCCTCAGAGGTGCAGGGCCTCTTGGCACTGGACCCTACTCCACCCTGCTTGTTGCAATGCCCAATGGTACTGTTGTCTGTAAGAACCTGCACCAGCCTCCTACTGATGGATGGCAGAAATGCCTTCAACTGAAGGCAAATGGCTTGCAACTTCAACAGACTGATATGAAGCTGTAAACCTCTGGAATGACAGTCTTTTTTTTTACCAATTTTTATTTTTTATTTTTTTCCATTGTCAAAGACAGAGACCATTTTCCGTCCATAAACATTTTCAATGTACAACTGCATATCAATGAGATTCATCCCCTTACATTTCCTGCGCATTGTTAACTGTAGCATACATAATACCTATTAGGCTTTGGTGGAAAAGGATCGATTTTCTTATTTGTGTTGATCACTTATGCTTCCTAGTCAACATCCCTCTACATTGGATCCAATCTCTCCATATCTTCAGGTGTTTGTGGAGTTTCCTTGCAGCATACATCAAGCCTTCCATGCTCATACAGTGTTTTAGATCTTTCCTCCAGCGAAGGGGTTCTTTGTTTTCCCAGATTCAGAGCAATGTCCATTGCTGCGACCAGGAAAGCGATCCACATTAGTGCCATCTTATATCCTTTGCTTTCTTGGTCTCTATGCATATGTAAGAGGGCATGGAAATAGACAACCCAAAACCTTACCTGTTATTGAAACGACACCCTTCCAGAAGGGGGCCAGTACTATACAACCATACAACTCCACATAGTATACAGCAAGCCCCCCCACTTCCAGACAGAGCAGGCAGCATTAGGAGTTTGACAACCCTTATCTCCAGAACCTGCATCTCAATAAGTATAGACCAGTTCCATTACTAGCCCATTTTCACTGTCCAGTTGTGACAGTTCAATGCATCTATAGAGTTTATCAGTCAGTTCATTGTGCATGATAAATTCAGCTGTTACATTTACAACTCCCATTCCAGTTTATTTCCGGCTAGTTATCTTAACTTGTACATTATCTCTGGCAGTTGCACTCAACTAATTTTTTCCACATACTGAATGGTTCTCAGCACTCAATCCGGTAATATCTATTACATCCAATTATAAATTTGTTGTTCGTGAGAATTATGAAATTTATTCTCAGCAACTGTAGGGACTGAGAATATTTTTCTGCTTTTTCCTTCAAATGCCATCTCATTTTGCGAAATTCCTAAGATGTGGCAGAAATTCCTAAGAAAGTGCCCCACCGATCCTGTATTTTATGTCTTCCAGAATCTCACAACCCTAGAAGGTGTCATCCCTGCAGGTCCCACTATAGGCACACTTTGAGACGGCGTGAGAAATTTTGCCTTTATGGTTAGAAAAGAAAGGTGGAAGCAGCAGGAATTGCTTTCTGCAGGAAGACCTGACGAGCAAAGATAGGCTGCCCCCTCTTCCAGTGCTCTTGCCTCACTGTCTGAGGACTGTTGCTGAGGGAGAGCCAAAAGAAGAGATGGTGAGAAACAATATATCCTTTCAATGTGGAGGATATGTATGTGAAGAAGAGGTACAATCCCTACATGCTCTCTGTCTAAGGGTGGGTCAGTGCAAAACATTCAATGTCAGAGAGGCCGAGACCCTTGACATCGAAGCACTGATCAGTTTCTGTGGAGAATCTTTGGAGTGTCTTAGGAAATCAAAGGCTCACAGACTTACTTAATATTTAGACTATGAGCACTTCAGAATGTATTCTTCATCTAGGCCGTCTTCTTCAGTCATTAGAACAGACTCGTCTTCTCTGCCACTGTCAACACCTCCACTTCGGCTTTCAGCACCTCAGCTATCTTTGACACCTCTCCCACCTCCATCATGGTCGGTAATTCCTGCAGAGCTGTCTCACCTATTGCTCCACCTAGGGTTCCTCAATATTTGCAACCAACATCTGTTCCTCTGGAACTGCTTCCAAGGCATTTTAGGTCTTCATCTAGGCATTCCAGACTTTGTTGAAGGTCTAGGACAAGGTTTTTATCTCATCGTCCATTCATGTTGGTAAAAACAAAGCTGCATAACACATTCACACTAATTATGCAGATTGGATTCCACATCCCAGTCTTGTTCCACAGGTGAAGCTAATTCCTCTTGACTACATCCTTATAGGAGAGGCAAACAAACAAACTATTTCTCTTGCAGTTGTGACATTCACCATTTGTCATTTTCGAGATGTTGCATCAATGTTTTGTCTCAAGGCCTTTGTTGCCATTAGTTCCAGGTCTCATTGAACCCACCAGGGAACTTTTCTTGTACCAGCCTCATCTCAAATTTAGAAGAAGTATAGACCTTCAGATCAGTATCCACTGTTTCTGCGCATGGACCTTCTTTCTGATTGTCATTGTATCAGTAGCTCACAGACCCATTGCACTGCTCCTTTGCCTGCATGCCACATAACAAATTTAGCAAAAGGCTGAATTGGATTGGAAGGAAAATGTATGCTAATTCCACAGCTATAATGAAAACAGTGAGTACCACAGTGTTGTTAGGAAGATATGACAGATCATCCTAGGGCTCACTCCCACTGAGACCTGTATTATCCTAATGAGAAGTGTTTTGCAGGGCCGCTTTTTTATGACCCCGTTTTCTGTGTGTTTTTGACTTACCTGATTTTAATGCGTTGCAATTTAATTTGAATTTAGCCTCTTAAACTATCTAATTGGCAGAGGGGTGTGGCCTTCCTTCTTGTACTTGCACTTTTGGGTGGGGGAGCTTTCCAGGGTGCGAGTGTTTTCCTGGGCACATCCTTACTATTCTTTTACTGCCACGTCCTCACTTCCTGTCAGGCATTTTGACTGAGCCGCTGATAGGAGAAGGCAACACTCTATTTGTTATGTCATGCTGCCTTTTTCCTGGTAATATCAGCCTTTATATGTCGGTTGTGCGAACGCATTTCCCCCGATACTGGCTTGATCCTAACAAGAGAAGTATTTTATGGGGCCACTTTTTTCAATCAATTTTTCCTGGTGTTTTTATGTGTTTTTACTTTACCTGATTTACCCGATTTTAATGGGCTGTAATTGAATCTATTTTGCCACTTGTACTATCTAATTGGCAGAGGGGTGTGGGCTGCCTTCTTGCGATTGCACTTTTGGGCGGGGGAGCTTTCCAGGGTGGGATTGTTTTCTTGTGAACATCTTTTCCATTCTTTTACTGCTGCATCCTCACTTCGTATTAGCCAGTTTGGCTGAGCCGCTGGTTAGAGAAGGCAGCACTCTAGTTGTTCTTTTATGCTGCCTTCTTCCTGTCAATACCAGCATCTAAGGAAGTTGGATGTGCAGATGCACCGCTGGTGTGCCAAAGGCAAACTCGTCTTTACCCATCTGCATCAGGACGGAGACAGGGGCCAGGAATACTACCCCTTCAGTGAGGAACCTGATATCCTACTCTTCATCTGCATTGCTAACTCTGATGCAATTCCTACACTCAGTCTGTTTGCATATTTGGTCCCTTGGGGAGAGAGTGTTTAAATGCAGAAAGTGTGGCTTCACACCTGCCATAGGCCTTCCTCCTGCATGTGTGCTCTGTTAAGGACATGCGTTAATCACTGTTCAAATTATGTGCTATCAACTGTCCCTCTGTGGTTCGCCACCATGCTGTGTTAAACAATCTTATTCATGATAACTGGTAAGTGTTTCTTACCAAAGTTTAGCTCAGCCCTAATATCTTTGCCTTCGGGTTACAGCATTGTCAGTTGTGATGGAATCAGGGGCAGAGGGGGTGGTATAGGTGTTATTCATAAATCCATGGTAAGCTGTAGCCTGGTTCCTTGCTCTTTCCAAAGCTGTGAAAGGACCTTTTTCCAGATAAGTGTGAATAAAAATGTCACCTTATCGGGTCTTTTCATTTACAGACCCCCAGCTCATTTAAACCCTTTAGAATCACACTGGTGACTCAGGTGGCAACTTAACTAAATCTTCACTTTTGTTGCTTGAATGTGGATTTACCTTAAAAAATGAAAGACAAGGCATTTGGTAGACCAGGAACAGTTAATTAAACGCAGTGGCCAAGAGAACAGTACAGAGTTGGCATCTGATGATGGTCTCAAGGTACATTGGTTCTGAGTGCCATTATATACATTTCTCAAAGTGTCATAAAACAATTCTTTGGATAAAGGAATGCAGACCTAGTCACTGAGTCATAAATCTGACCATCTGATAAAGTACACAGGTGGGTCTCGAGCTTGCGTGGACATTATGCGGGCCAGTAGGTAACATGTCCAGATGTCCAGCATGGGGAGGGCGTGATCATTGCATCTTGTGTGTGTGCTGTGTTCTGATTGGCTGAGTGTTCCTAACTTCATGTGAGATCTAACTTTTATGGTGTTTTGGGAATGCACCCCCCCCCCCAGCCAAATGTGTTTTATTGGGGTGCAATCTCCTAGGACCATTATGGTGTCTCGGCCTGTGTAAGGGATCGATCTGTGTCTTTCCTGTTCGTGCGTTTGTCCTTGGGCTAGGTGTCACCCCACATGTGAATCAGTTGATCCAGGCCTAGATCACAGGGCTTGTCTGACCACTTATGTCTGATTAGGGGTTGATGAAGTCACATTGGGTGAATTCGACAACAGTGATGCAATTGTTTTGTTACGCATACATATATCATGGCATACATTTACATTGTTTTTATCAGTATTAACGTTCTCCACCCGTTGAATTTTCAACTACATTATCTACCCCATACTTCATGACATTCACAGTATTTGAGGTTTTGGAGTGTTTCTGTTGTGTCTATTACTATTTCTCCAGTTACTTGCATTCTACCTAATTTGAGGACTGTGTTTTTACAGCAGGAAACCCTTCCTTGTAGGAAACAACACAAAAGTAGTACAAGAATGAGGATCAGCAGCCATCACATGCACAGTCTGGTCACCACTGTGGGAGCCAGGAAAAGCTATCAAATATTCAGTCCTGCTCAGGTGCACCTCCCTCCTTCATGTCGGCTCATAGACAATACAGTGCTTGGATGGCAAAAGATAGTGTGCCATTGTTCAGGTCGTTACTTGGGATAAATGTACAACAGGATACACCGATCCTGGCACACACCCCACCCTCCATCGCGGTCATCAAGTCCAACACATACCGAAGTTGCATCATCATTAGATGTATGGCTCTTAATTCTTCCTTGATATCATTTATGATGAGCTCAGTATTGATGATCATTTTCGGCATCTCCCACCTAATTATTTGCAACCAGTGGGCGATTGCTTTTATGTATAAGGTGAAGAAGTGTCTGGACCCTTCCGCATTTAATTGAGAGTCTGTGAATAGTCTAAATTCTTTTGGAATGTCCTTGTAGTGAGACCAGCCAAAATAATTGTCCGTTCTTTTTTGTGATGCAAAAGAGTTGTTTTCTTCAATAGTGGATGTTTGAACAGCTTAGACAGGCCTTTTCCAGGGATGACCACGGTCAGGGTGTGTATGGTCACGAGGGAGCAGAGGCTCCACCATCCAGGGGCAAGCGGAGCATAGGCAAATTCTCCACACTGCCAGTAGATGTCCATCATGGCAGAGACGCCCCAGTGCATGTCTGGTACTTGCAGTTTTGCTTCACAATTGTCATTTGTGCTGAGCGAGATTGCTTTTTGCCTCTGAAACACAAGAAATATAATGTACGTTTCCGTACAATTAGGGGTTGCCCCTTCCCTCCTAACCACATGTACCTATCTAGCTCAGCATCCTAGATTTCCTGACATAAGTTATCTATGCTGGTATTCATTCCTCCCCTGTGAGACTTGTTTCCCCTTATGTCATTGAGGTGGATGGCCCTACACAGGAACTTCATGTCTGGGGTCCATTTGTTATATAAGAAGACTGTCCCAGACATAATAAGGGCTGTCCTGGGACTACAGGCAGAGGTGGGAGTGGACATGTTTGTGCACTGGTGCAGTGATTTTGCTAACTACAAGAATCTCTTTTCTGTAAAGTCTTGGGCTAGACAGTGTCCTCTCCTACAGTGCCTCACCTGCGCATCCTGTCTAGCTTGGTTTGAATATCGCTAGGCTCCATATAAAGGTGCAGTGAAGTGGGATTTGTCTCATTTTGAGTGACGTTTACCACCAGCCTATGGGGTTCCACTCTACTAGGCCCTAATCCTACATAGGTACAGATGGATGAGACATTTTGCTTTCTCGGGGGCTTTGTCCTGGAATAAATTAAGCCTGTCTGCTCCTATGGCAAGTGGTATCAGTGAGCAGACGTAGCCCGGTCTAGCTGATGTCTGGGTGTCCATGGCGGTCATGTGCTGATATCATATGTTGTGTAGGAGTGCAATGTGTAGTGTGTGTGGAATACTAACATTAGGTTCAGTGTAATTGTTAGTGATGTGGGAAAAGCCCCTACGCAAGCACAGGAGAAATGTCGAGGTAGGCTCCAAGCGAATAGGCAGATTTCTGGCTATGGATAGATGTGGCCACACCCACAGCAAACCGAGGGTGTACATTGGTGCAAAAATACATAACTTTTGAAACTTTGCAGGTCTTGGAATGGCTTCCTGAGGAAACATCTGTGATCTTTTGGCAATCAGGGGTGTCTCTTCTCTGGCAAGGTGCTACGGTACCAGGGGTCTTTGCTTTTGAAAAACAAATTCATAGACAAATGTCCGCCAAAACAGCCTGTGATCTTTGTCTTGCACACTTGGGACTTGTTGGGGTCCTGGAAGTTGCAGCTGAAGAGGTGGTGGGCTGCTGTAAAGGTAATGCACTTGTGGTTCGGTCACAGACCTGTTGGATAAGAGCTGTGGGTTAAAGGTTAGCTTTAGAAAAACATACATCATTATTTAGTCTTGGGAGAGTTCTGTACATTTAACTTGGAAGTGGTTCCAGTTGAGGCAACTATTTTTAGGGAGCGGTGTATGTTTTAGTTATGGATCTCCTGAGTTTCATTTTGCAGGCCATTTGGTCCTCTCCTTTCACCATGACAGAGGAGTGTGTCTATGGGGTGTTCTTCGTGGTATTATTCCTTTTTCCTAACTATTTTTCCATAACTTGTCTGTGCTTTACCGATACGGAGGGAACCTTTTGACCTACATGTGTGTGGAGCAATGTGAAAGGAAGGGGCGTGTATGCCCCTCTAGACCCTCCACTTGGGGTGCAATGAGATTCCCCCTAAAGGAGACCAGTGTCATCACCACGCCCTGTTTTTGGAACTTCGTTTTGGGCTACTTTTTGCAGGTTATTGGAGGCCTTCCTAGATCTTCATGTAATGCTGTTTATTTTATTGCGGTATACCGGAGGGGGTCAGAGAAGTGCTCTGTGGTCCCCGTGTTAGCTTGATGCAGCAGTGGCTGGGATCCGGCCTATTACTTCCTCGGATGGTGTGTGGGAGGCCCTCTGTGATCTGGTCATTATGCCAGATGCGGTGGTGAGTGTATCCGTGCAACTCATTTGGGCTGTGAAGGTCATTTACAGAATCCCTTTACCTCCTGGCACCCCCTTTCCCTCGGATCCAGGATGTTTCATGTCTGCTGCATTGGCTGGGACCAGGGACATCTACCCGGCGACACATTACTTTTGCTGTGTTGGAGGGACATAATCTGAGGAGCAGTATGTGGACGTTTGGAAGCATTTTGGGGAGAGGAGGAGGCAGAGCATTTGCTTACGATGGGAGTTAGGTGCGTGGCCAGGATTTGCCGAGAATAGCCCGATACAGGTGATGAACTGGAATGACGGATTGCTCTGATGAATTTCCCTACTGGCTTGGCGCCATGTTGTTGCTTCATAATCTGTCGGATTTGTGCGTGGACTTTGGAGTTTTTATGGGAATATCATTATCCCAAGGGCGGGGGAAACCTTGCTTTCGGGACTGGAACATCGCTTCATTTTAGAACCAAAAGTGGGGCCTCCATTAGCTGGAGGCCTGTTGTTGAAGAATGGATCCTTTCGACTTGGAGCCCATCCTAGTGACTTGGGTGAGTGGACTTGGGTGCCTGTTTTTATGCATTGATTGGGGGGCCTGCCCTGCCCCCATGTCAGACTGCCCTCTCCCAAGTGTGTGGCCAGCCAATCCTGCCCTGAGGGACCAGCAGCAGAGTGGGGCCTAGGCCCCTGCAAGCACCAGAATGGTGGACTCTAGTGTGGATTCCCGATCGAGAAAACATACAGTAGCACTGAGTTTTTCACAAACGCAAATAAAGGCTTGAGTTTTCTCCTAATGTTGTCACTAGTCTTTATTTTTTAGAGGAGTTTTGAAGTGGGTATGATGTGAATGTAAACATATTGGGGATTTTGGACTAACTGCATATCTGGATTTTGCAATCGTGTAATGGCATTGCCTTCTCAGACAGTTATCCGTCCCTGCCGTGGTTGTGGCCCCGGTCCTTGCTGCGCTGGGTTCCCTGTCTGCTACTGCTGTTGCCATGTGTTCATCCAACCACCTGGTCCCTGCTGTAGTGGTGTGGTGGCTGTCTGACTTGCAGCTGGGTCAGCTAGCCTGAGGCCCTACACATATAGTGGGTTATCTTTTAGAAATAGTCTTCTTGAATCTTCAATATTTACAGGTGGTTTCTCCCAGACCTATAATCAAGACAGATCTCTGTTTGATTGCTATTTCTCTATGAGTGAACAGTCACAGAGTCACAACCACTATCATTTCTTTTGCTAAAAGGCCTTGGCACAAACTGAGTTTGCTGAAATTCAGCAGTTACAGCTCCACCAATATCCCCCAGCTACATTGCAATGTGGACTGTGCCGAATCCAAAATAAAGGCTTGGTTTACAGCGGCTCTTGACAATTTCATACCTCTTTAGGTCAGAAGTAGGTTCTCCACTCTTATTTAAAAAATAAGATGCTGTAAACGGGGGGAAAAAAACTCTGCAAGGCGCGAACAATGAAAAAGCCTTGTGATGTAGGGCCAAAAGCACACTACATGAGCACAGTTAAAGTGTGTCATCAGTAGATAAGGAACAGTAGAGCAGAGTTCCGCTCTAACAAAATTTTAAATAGTAGGAATCTTGCTACAGAAGTTCTTGCTATCATTAACAGCGTAACCAAACCCGATACTAAAGAGCCTTTTGAGGTTTCTAATGATCACGGCAATAAAATTGCCGACAGCTTTGTTGAAAAGATCAATGTCATCTAAGCCCAATTTCAGCTAAAGGCCTTAGCCGATGCTGATGTGTGCCCTGGACGGTAAGCGGAACCTCTATTGATGCCAGAACTCAATGAGTTGGCTCTCCTTGGCCTGCCCTCTTCATTGAACCTCTGCACTTCAGTGAAATCTAGTTATCCTAGCGACCCCCCCCTTAAACCTGACATGGTTATAAAACTTCACAAGGTTATTCTTCCTTCTTTTGTGAGGTAAGCAGTCTTTCATTGTCCTCGCCCATTGTACCCCGGGCCTGGAAACAAGCTAAAAAGAACTGTCTCTTGATCCAGCCAGACCCGAAAACTACCGGCCTATTTTCCTGTGCCCTTTTTTAGCTAGAATTGGGGACAAACATATTTCTTCTGACAGAGGTTTTAGAGGCCAGCCACATTCAGGACATATCCCAAAATGGTTTTAGGTCCTACCACAGCTCAGAGTCTGCGCTATTGGCAGTGACAGAGATGCGCCAAAGAAGATTGGTGGATGAAGGCACCTCCTCAGCCCTTATTCTTTTGGACTTGAGCACTGCCTTTGATACTGTCTTGCATAAGGTGCTTTTGCAGCACCTTTGTGATATTGGCATCCGCTGTAAGGTTCTGACTTGGTTTTCCTCCTTCCTCAGCCACTGATCATTTCAGGTTATCTTTCCTCCTTTCTCGTCCTCGCACAGACCCTTGGGGCATGGGGTTCTCCATGGCTCCTCGTTGAAGCCTACTCTTTTTAACATATATGTAAAATCTCTTGCTGAGATTGTGAAGCCCTTTATGTTCTCCATCATCTGGTATGCAGATGATACCCAACTTATTGTCTCTTTCTTTGCTGATGCCTCCAAAGACATTGTTAACTTTCAGAATTGTATGCTGACAGTGGCCAGCTGAATGGAAGATAATTGCCTGAAGCTTAACTCCAGTATGACTTACTGTTTGGAAAGCGTACCTAGTGGCCGGAAAGCCTGGGGCCCTCTCCTTCGTCGAAATGATCGATTTAAAAAAATAAATAAAAAAAAAATAAAAAAAAGAACACTAGGTATTTGGTTGGACGATTTCCAAAGCTTTGAGACCCAAGTGAGTACTCTTGCTGGCACCTGTTTTGGGATTCTGAGAGGACTTAAAGCCATTATCGATTCCTTCCAATCTCATATATGACAGTTGAACATTCATTTGCATATCCTGTTGCACCCACATCCTGTATCTAGGTGGCAAAAAATTGACTTTAAAAAGTCTGCAGTCGGTCCAAAGCAGCCATATTACTGTTCTCCGTCCCTAACTATTGTGCCACCTCTGGGCTCCTTCAGAATCTCCACTGGCTGCTTATCGAGAAGAGTATTCAATTTATAGTCCTTAGTACTGCTCACAAGATTATGAATGATTTGGGTGCTCCTAACTTTGCTGATCTTATGCGACCCTGTCTTCCTAACAGAGTGCTCCACTCAGCTGAGTTAAACCTGGCGGTCATCCCTCGGTTCAAAAGGAAAAGAATAGGAGAACGCTCTTTCCAGGTTTTAGCCTCGGCCCTTGGGAACAGTTTGAACTAAGGAACATGCAGAGTCATCCCTATGTTGAAGTAAGCCTCAGCAAGGCCTACTAGTGCAAGGGGTTCACCTTTCTCTGCACAAAGTCCTCAGACCATGTAGGAAGAAGTTGGCACAGAAACTGGAATAAAAGACAAAAGTTTATTAACCTCATGAGGTGGTACTACAGTTCAAACAGCACCCTAGGGTAATGTCTGAAGTAGCACACTGAACTAATAGAGCATGGTCCTTTTATACCCACACAGGGGCTAAAAGGAGATGGTACAATTATGGAAACAAGACTTGTATACATGTAAGGTCATGTGGAAAATGCACAGTCGACAGGTAGGAGGAGCTAACAGTTTCCAAGGACTAACAGCTGCAGACCTTACTGAGCATGTGCGAAAGTAAGAGATGCTAAATATAACTTGTCACCAGGCAGATTTCAAGAGCAGTTAACAGAAAGGTAGGACAGAACACATGGTGAGCACATGGCAGCATGTAGCAGAGAAAATGGCTGCCATGAATACAAAATGGATTCCGCAAAATGTTCACAATAGTTACTAAATACAAGATGTCTTCTGCTAATGCTTAATCTAATCACTGCTAAATTACAACAGACGACCCTTTCAGCATTAGCTGAAGACATTCGTCTTTCTGGGATAATCTAAATATTCATCCTGTATATTTATGCTCATCATTTCAGCTATTTCCTTATCTAACATATGTTGTGCCTTCATTTCTGTAATATTTCTTTTGGTAGGCATACAAGCAGTAATACACATTGAGCAGAACATTGGACCACACTGAATATAGATACAGCATGTAAAAAATATTGCAATTATTACACACAGGATAGTCCGTAGTTTCCAGCCCCAGGCGGAAACAAGAGCCCAAAACCATCCAGAAAAAGTCCAAGTACCAGTCTCTGTATGGATTTCTGCAGCAATTTTATGCAATTTAGATATTGCATCATATACTGAAGGTGAGTGATCTGGGATAAAAACACAACAACTACTACCGATGGTTCGACATGCACCACCTCGATCAGCTAATATCACATCTAGTACCATACGATTTTGGAGCGCTACAATCCTCGCAACTTGGAGCTCCTCAGTAATATTCCCTAGTGCCAGAGCTGCCTGATTGGTAACAGCTTCCACAACCCTAGTCAATTGTCTCACTTTCCTACTGTTTAACGCAACACCTACAAAGGGGAACAATCCTAAATTAAAATCAACATATTGTTGCAGGCTAGTATCTGTTTGGTCTACCTCATTTGTACTTATTTCCCTTTTATATCTATTGTTAATGATGTCATTGAACAGTTTTAAATCTCGGTGATATGATGCAGGAGCCAAAAACACAGGGGGTAATAGAAAAGATACATAACACACACCTGACCACCCAACAGGTAGTTGGTAATATCCATAGTTACCACAAACAAAATATGTATTATGTGAAGCTGTAAAACTACTATTATTTACACTCTCAATAGTTAAAATCAAGGTACAATCGCTTATCCCTACTGGAATTCGTCCAATGCTTCGTATACATAAATCTGCTTTAGTTTTTGTAACAGAAATCACAAATTGTTCTTTCTTGTCAGAGTCTCGTATATTTGTGAAGACATTGTCCGGTTGATACTCTTCCGATTCCCATTTAGTTCCTTTAGCTTGGGGATACCCATCTTTGTCTTGGTAGCACACTTTATTAAGGCGAAAAAGAAGTCCGCCCTCTGTACGTTTTCCAGATGCAAACAAAAGCATGTACCAAGCTTGACAAGAACCATTGTGTGAAAAAGGAAGAGGAATGAAAGGTGTTCCTCCTTTCTTTTGATGCGCAGGTATCATTCCACATACCCAACAGTTAGTAGTATTTGTAGCATTATGAGTATGATGCAACATCTGAATGAAAGTATTATTGAAGTACGATTGACGGTGCTTCTGCTCCTGATAGGGAAGCGTAAAGTAATAGTGATCCTCTGGTACTGGAGTAATGGCAACAAAAAACTCACGAGCAGGAGACTTCTTTTCAATAAACCAGGCGATTGTTGCTGTAACCACCAAAACAACAACAAACCCCATAATACTAATGATCAATTTGTTACTCATTTTAGCAACAGTGATAATCGACCCTTTCAGAAATGAATTAAAAACAATTGTTGGAGCTCTTATCCCTGGGCAGCCGCTGATTTCTTTACCACGGGCAAAGACGGGTGTCACTACTCTAATGCACGGCTGATCCACCCCCCTTGCCACATTGGCTCTCCGTTTCACTAACCCAGGGCGGTAGCTCAACCAGTCTTTTCAAAACAATTTTCAGATTCTTTACTTGGTCTCAAATTATATCACAACACTCCAGAAGTCGTATGGTCCGGGAAGACCTCTGCAGATTCGTCAGGTGATATAGCACGGCCTTTCTCCGTAGTCAAAATCTCTCGATGATTGGTCAGCACAGCAGGTTCCACCAAGGTAGGTAGCACTCTCTTGCAGTGAGTACTATGGACCCAATTCTTTCGGTTCGTCACTCGAACTGCTGTCCTTGTCGCAAGGAGCACCTGTTCTGGGCCTCGCCACCTTGGTTCCAAGCTGCTTGATCTTTCAAAAGACTTAATCATCACCTGGTCACCAGGTCGGAGTTCATGGCCTTCACCTGTAGATCTGTCAGGAAGTGCTTCTCGAACCTGTTGATGAATAGAAACCAAATTGTCGGTTAACTGTGTCAAATAATCATTCATCAGGACACAAGGTACATCATATACAGATTTTGGTTTAGGAACTCCCCAAATATTCATTGGTCTCCCAAATACTACTTCATAGGGGCTAAGGCCAAGTCGGGAGTGTGGCACTGACCTAATAGACAATAATGCCAATGGTAATGCATCCGGCCAAGTTAAGGATGTGAAAGCCTGTATCTTCGCTAATTTCAGCTTCAATGTAGCATTATACCTTTCCACCAACCCTGCTGATTGTGGGTGGAAAACCGCATGGAACTTCTGTTTGATCCCTAATCCTTTCAGGACATACTTAATAACTTCCCCAACAAAATGAGGTCCGTTATCACTCCATAAAAGTCTGCAAACACCAAACCTAGGGAAAAATTCTTTCAAAAGCACCTTCGCTGTGGTAATGGCAGTATTATCCTTTTGTGGGGTACGCCTCTATCCATTTACTGAAGGCACAAACCACCACCAAGACATACTTTAAATTGTTGCAGCGTTCAAGCTGAATATAATCCATTTGTAGAATTTCAAAAGGTGCAGTTGGTGTAGCAAACCCTCCTGCAGGAGTACGTGTCCCTTTTCCAGGATTGTATTGTAAGCAGATCAAACAAGACTGTACTACTCTCTTAGCTGTACTGGAAATTTCTGGATGCTCCCAAACTTGCGTAAGCAACTTCGTTATTGTTGAAGCTCCAACATGTGCCAGCCCATGTGCCATCTGAACCATAGGTTGTACAAAAGCTATAGGCAATTTCCATTTATCCATCTGCTTATTCCGCCAACAGCCCTCATCATCCAATTCTCCATCTTTAGACCATTGCTCACGTTCTTTCTCGGAAGCAGATTTCTGTATATCTAATACGTCTTGTCTAGCATTATGCCAACGTTCAGCTTGTGACTTCACTACATACATAGAAGTAGTACTTCGCTGCATCGCAGTCTCACGTGCTACACGGTCTGCAAGAGCATTACCTTGCCCTATCTTATCGGTCACTTTCTTATGTGCACTACATTTCACAATAGCTAGTTTATTTGGATATGTCAATGCAGTCAAGAGGTTATGCACTAATTCTCCGTGCATTATCTGCATCCCGTGGGATGTGAGAAAACCTCTCTCCTTCCAAAGCAAACCAAAATCATGAGCCACTCCAAAAGCATAGCGGCTGTCTGTGTAAATGTTCACACTTAAATCAGTACTAAGCTCACATGCTCGTGTCAAAGCTATTAGTTCAGCTGCTTGAGCTGACTTCTGTGGTATACGAGCTGTCTCCACTACCGTGTGTATTGTGGTGATTGCATATGCAGCTGAGGTCGTACCATCTGGCAACTTCAAACAAGACCCATCAACCCACAGTTCCCCGTCTACATCTAAAAGGGGCGTATCTTGTAAATCAACACGACCCTTTGTCTGTTCTTCGGTAAGGAATATACAATCATGTGTTTCTTGTGACTGAGGCTGAGTCACCGGATATGGCAACAAAGTAGCTGGATTTAGTGTCGCACATCTCTTCAGTGTAATGTGAGGAGCCAACAATGTCAACTCATAACCCGTCATACGGGCGCTAGTTAAATGTTGTGTCTTTGTTTGATTTAAAAGAGCATCAACCGCATGGGGTCCTAGCACTAACAGCTTATGTGACAAAACTATCCCTTCACTCTGACGTATTGAGACAGCTGTTGCGGCAACTGAACGAAAACACCCGGGCAACGCTCGAGCGACAGGATCAAGTACTGCTGAAAAATATGCACAGGGACGCTGCTTATCGCCATGTGTCTGTACTAAAACTGACAATGCACATCCATCTTTCTCGTGTACGTAAAGTGCAAAAGGCTTCATGTAATCTGGAGTACCTAACACTGGTGCTGAACAAAGGGCTTGTCGCAGCTGCCTGAAAGCAGTCTCACATTCATCTGTCCATGGGAGGGGCATTGGAGTATCTTTAGTCAAAAGTGCTAGCAAAGGTTTGGCAATGTGTGAAAACCCTAATATCCATTGCCTACAAAAAGAAGCAAGACCAAGGAATGCACGAACATCTTTCTGAGTAGAGGGTACTGGTGTGTCTAAAATTGCTTTAATACGATCTGATGTAAGTGCACGGCCCTCCTTAGACAAAAGGTGACCTAAATAGGTTACCTTTGGTCTACAATATTGCAATTTCTTTCGTGACACTTCATGATGGTGTGAAGCAAGAAAAGAAAGTAAGGACAAAGTGCACTTTTCACATTGCTCCGGGGTATCAGCTGCCAACAAAATATCATCAACATATTGTATGAGAGCCACACCTTCAGGCAAAACAAAAGAATCAAGTTGTCGTTTTAACGCCTGACTATAAATACTTGGACTCTCCGTATAGCCTTGAGGAACTCTGCAAAATCTATATGATCGTTTATTCAAAGTAAAACCAAACAAATATCGGCTGTCAGGATGAATAGGGATCGAAAAGAAAGCATTCTTCAAGTCTATCACAGAGAACATACAGTAGTTGCTGTCGGGGGAACCAAAGTAAGGAGTGTCGTGATGTCAGATACCACAGGATATTGTGGTATCACAATCTTATTGACTTCTCGTAAATCAATAATGAATCGGTAAATCCTAGTATCAGTATCCTTTTTCAGAATAGGAAGAATCGGACTGTTACAAACATTATACAGAACTTCCTCAACAACTCCAACTGCAATAAGATCATACACAATTCGTGTGAGTGCTTCTTCGCCCTCCTGGGAAATTTTGTATTGAGGCAAACGTGGCAATACAGCTCCCTCCTTGACACTAATATGTACCGGTGGAATAATCATTTGTCCCACATCAGTATCTGAAGTAGCCCACAAAGTACTAGGGAGTGAAGCTAATGCAACATCCTCTTTAACAAGATAAACTCTTTCCATCACAGGATGATTATCATTTAAAATAACAAGCACCCCTTCAGGAGAGCATCGTATTGTAGCCCAGAAATACTTGAGCATATCAAGACCCACAATATTGTCTGGTGTATTTGGAGAAAGCAAAAATGGACATGGAGCAGTAAATTTATTAACATGGAATGCAAGTGGTTGTGACAATGGGCTAGGGGAAGGTGTTCCATCGAAACCTATCAATGTAATGGTTAAGCTAGACAGGGGAGCCCTTGGAATCAATTGTTTAGACAAGGCGCTACGAGTAGCTCCTGTATCAACCAGAAACTGATCAGTAAGACCCAAAACATGTGCTGTAACATAGGTACCCCTCTGATCTACTGGAACTTCAACTGATACCTTACCCCATCCTAGGCAATCCTATGCATAAGCAGAATCTTGGAAATCAGCCTGCACATGATCAGACATCTGGTATTGGTTCCGTCTATCAAAAGTGTTAAACCCATCCTGCCCTCGTGTATTAGCATCAACCCTAGCATGATCATTTGTGCTTCTTCTAGGTCCTGAATATCCTGAGCGATTTCTCATTTGTCCCCGACCACGTGAACACTGCTGAACACGTAGTGCTGGACAATCGGCAGCCCAGTGCCCAAATTTCTTACAATACGCACACTGATCATCAGACAAATTCGAAGGAGTGTAAGAAGAACCATAAGATCCACGTCCACCTCTATCACTACCTCTAAAAGGCGGACCATAAGCTTGAGCCAACATAACCTTCGTCTTTAATTCTTTAATCTTTTTCTCCTCGCTACCTTTTGCTTCTAATTCCTGTCGTTCATAATACTGAGCCATAGACAAAAGAGAAACCGGAGTAGAGGTAGCCCATGAACTTTCACTAGCTTTTAGACAACTAGCTATTCCTGGTAACAGATTTGCAACATATTTATCGACGAACAAATGTCTGCCCGTATCATCTGACAATGACTGACCGCTAAAATCATGAAATGCTTCTTCAAAGCGTGTAAAGAAATCAGAGACCGATTCATCTGCCTTTTGTTTACAAGATGCTAAAACAGTCCAATCTATCTTTTTAGGGGAATAATCGTTTTCAACTTAACTAATATGGCTGCAGGAAGATCTAGAATCAACTGATATGGCTTTTTCGCAGGTTCCCTATCCCCGTCCATCTGTTCTATTTCTTTCCATGATGCCCCAAAAACTGTACGATCATCAATTTTACGAACAGTTCTCCACATATCTGGCGGTAATATCAATCCGAAAAATAAATCAATGTCAGCCAAAGTCATAGTACAAGAACTAATTGCTCCCTCAACTTCCTCATAAAAGGCGGCTGGATTTTTCCGCGGGTCAGGTAATGCTGTTTTAAGTGCCATTACATCTGCCCTATTCCAAGGAGTATACACCCAATTATAAATAAAATAACCCTTAGCATCAACAGAAGTTTTATCATCATTTGTACCCAATCCTTTAGGAGGAACATACAAAGGCGCGGCCTCCCGCATTGGTTTCGCGTGAACTATCATAGTCTTACCTGTTTCAAAGATGGAAGCTTGCGCCCCTTCGGTCTGAGATGCTCGTGCAACTGCGTCCGCAGCCCTTTTCTCTTCTTGCAAACGGATGGCCACAATACGTAATTTCATTAAACGCCTGATTGCATCAGCCACCTGGGAGAAAACAAAAAGACTATCACGCATTTGCTTATGATCAGCTGCTACATCATCGGGCTCTAACTCATCAGAATATTTCCGATATAGTTCAATAACTTCTGAGCCAAATGCCTCAGTAATATATAGCTGCTCCTTTTCCGTCCACCCTTTCATGTTGTCTAAAAGTTCAGAAGCAGAAACAACGCTACGAATTGTTTTACGAGCAATAGATCTAAGCTCAGACGCACGGTCAGCAGGCAGCATAGAGCGACTGTCCCGCATCTTCTGTTGCTCCGAACTGGAGACTTTAGGTAACTCATGAGGGGCAGAAGGGACGACATACGGAGGTGGAGGGCGATCTAGTAAGAATAAATCATCATGTGGTTTATTAAGGATAGGATAGAGAGGTTGCCTAACAGTGTATTGGCCAGTTACCTGTAGCTTACGTTCTTTCTCTTCTAGCTCCTTTAAGTCATTTATTTCTTTCTTTCTCATTTCCAATGCTTTCACATATACATTCTTCCGCTGCTCTTTCTCAAGCAAGGCTTGCTCACGCTTCACTCGTCCACGCACTTCTTTCTCCCACATTCGTACACAGTCAAACATATCTTGCCTAGACTTTCGCTTACACATACATTGTTCCACATACTCAATCTTTCGCAAATCAAATGACCCATGCATAGGCCAACGTAACTCAGGATCTGCGCGCGTGTATTTATTCCATAATGTGCTGTACATTATAGAAGAAAGACCATGTTTAACATACATATCTCTATTTGGCGTCCCCTCTGGGGGTGCCGGTTGCGATTCTTCCAATCTCAAATTGGTACCATTACAAAAGCAACACATCCTACGAAGTGCGCTAAAAACAGGCATGCCAAAAATAGTGCAGAATATGCAATATTATAATCAAAGTAGCACTTAAGGTGCCGTTCAAATCAAAATTAAATTGGAGAAAATTCTCCTCATTACCTGCCTATATAAATTGCAATTTATATATCAAATCCAAAGAATACAAATTGACTAGTCACCCAAATCACGAGAGCCACAGTAAGTAGTGCTAAACTACATTACCAAACACAGGCATCAAAACCCACAGCAAGTGCCGTAAAACGGCTCTTACCAATCACAGGGTGTCCAGGTTCCAACTGCCAAGTTCTAAAATCGACCAAATGGTCACTGCATGACGAATGAACAAAAAGGATCTCAGTCGAGGACCGGCGCCACCTGGATGGTCAAATCAGAAAGAAGGGAAAAACGCCGTGGTTGCCAAGACTCGGGTCTCCTCAGACATTGATCGTCCGCAGCGAGATTCCAATCCTTCGTCGTGACCAATCCCTTGGGCATCCGAGTCGCCGATGAGTCCCTGTTCGGGCGCCAATTTGTTGAAGTAAGCCTCAGCAAGGCCTACTAGTGCAAGGGTTTCACCTTTCTCTGCACAAAGTCCTCAGACCATGTAGGAAGAAGTTGGCACAGAAACTGGAATAAAAGACAAAAGTTTATTAACCTCATGAGGTGGTACTACAGTTCAAACAGCACCCTAGGGTAATGTCTGAAGTAGCACACTGAACTGAGAGAGCATGGTCCTTTTATACCCACACAGGGGCTAAAAGGAGATGGTACAATTATGGAAACAAGACTTGTATACATGTAAGGTCATGTGGAAAATGCACAGTCGACAGGTAGGAGGAGCTAACAGTTTCCAAGGACTAACAGCTGCAGACCTTACTGAGCATGTGCGAAAGTAAGAGATGCTAAATATAACTTGTCACTAGGCAGATTTCAAGAGCAGTTAACAGAAAGGTAGGACAGAGCACATGGTGAGCACATGACAGCATGTAGCAGAGAAAATGGCTGCCATGAATACAAAATGGATTCCGCAAAATGTTCACAATAGTTACTAAATACAAGATGTCTTCTGCTAATGCTTAATCTAATCACTGCTAAATTACAACACCTACTTCAGGAAAAACTTAAGACTTGGCTCTTTTTCTGTTAGGTTCTCTCATGCCCCCCTTGTCACTCTCTGGTGCATGATGTTTCATCTACTTTGGGAAGCACCGTTCCCGGAGCAGCCACGTGCTGTACAAATTTTATTAGCATAACATAACTCCAACAGTTGATGGAAAACCTTCCATGAGACTGGAATGAAGAGTTCAAGGAGATCCTAAGCCTGGGTACAATTTTATCCAATCAAATCATCAGTGCTTCTGCAGATACATTACTTCTTACAGCTCATGGATACTGTCACGGCTTGGCCCCATGTCATTCTTCCTGACGGAGACTCACAGGTCTCAAACCTGAGGCACAACACCAGATCTTGAGCCTTTTGTTTTCAGGAAACACATTATTTGGGTCTCATGCTGATGACAAAATGTCTTGGATGCAAACCATGTAAGACACTTTCTGATGGATACAAACTACCTGTGGATTCCTCACCTTATGAATTCATCTGTGCGCCAGCATCCGACGGAAAGTTCTCTTCCTAGCTCTCCACGTCAACAAGGACGTCACAATTGCACGGCTCCACGCGACTCCGTCTGACGTCACCGTGCCAATAAGAGGTCCTCGCCGGCGTGCTGACGTTAGTTTCCTTTTTTCCGTGCTTTCGACGCCAATGGTTTTTGCCTAGCTCGTTGGATAGTGTGTATCTTTGGTAGTTACAATGTCTCCCCCGAGAAAATCGGGTTTCAAGCCTTGTAATGAATGTGGCGGTAGGATGTCGGTCACTGATCCGCATGAGAACTGCCTTTGATGTTTTAGCTCTGAGCACAATGTCGAAGGGTGTGGAGCGTGCCAGAGTATGAATCCTAAGGCACTTAAAGAAAGAGTAGCCAAGCTTTTCCTAGCGAAAGCTAAGAAGAAGGGCCACAAGAGGGCTTCATCTCACGCTTCTTCCAGGAGGCACAAGAAGAGGCGTCGTCACGACTCTCGGCGCGTCATGATTCACGGCGCCGATCGACACGGAGCCGGTCAAGGTCTCCATCAACTCGACGTCGAAGTAATTGGGAGGTCAGCCCTACTGTGACTCCGCAGCCCCAGAGTCCAGAAGTATCTCCGATGCCGTCAGTCTATGAAGTGGCTCCTCATAGCCCTCAGTTTTCACCGGCGCCGCAAGAGCCGGATGTGCAATAGCAGGATCAAGATCAGAGATATCCTGCCTTCCCGGCTCCGGGAGCGGATCCTGTGGCATTTTTAAATGCCATGTATGCTGTTTTCCAGGCTATGGCCCCTGCTGGTGCACCGGCGGGTCCCACGGGGCCATTAGCTTTTTCACTGGGCTCCCCGGCTCCATATCAGATGAAGCCGTTTATGCCGTTTTCCCCGGTTGAGGGTGCTGGGTCGACATCGATGATGTCTCCTCGAGGTATGGCGTTCCCATCTAGATCCGTGGCGCCGTTGCCATCTCCGCGTCCGCCGATGCTCTCCCGTGGCCAGCCGCCTCCATTACCTGCGTGCCAGCCGAGTCCGAAGAAGGCACCGTTGGAGTCCGTGTCGGCGCCGGGTCCGAGTGATGCTCGGATCCAAACATCTTCTTCTGTGCCTGGTCGGGATTCGGCGTTGGTGGATTCGATGCCGACGCCGAGATTAGAATCCCGCTTGAGATCTCTGAGAAAGGCCTTGCGTCTTCTTGAAGAAGAAGAATACCGGCAGTTGGAAGAGGGTGAGCCTTCAGAGGAATACCAAGGATTGGGGTCAGCCAGTGGGCTGGATACTTCCCCGGAATGGGACATTTCATCTCCGGGAGAGTTTATAGAGGAAGCAGCGTCATTCCACTCGGTCATTAGAAAGGCAGCGGACTATTTAGACCTGCCTTTATCTGCAGCAGAGGTAAAGATAAATCTGCTAACTGAGGTGCTGCATCCCCTCTACATCCTCAGCTGATCCTTTGCTGCCCTTCAACGAGGCATTGTTGGAGCCTTTTATGGACTTGTGGAGGAAACCAGTTTCGTCTCCAGCTGTCAATAGAGCTGTGGCGAGGAGGCATAGGGGAGCACCCAGGGATCCTGGGTTCCTCTCACGTCATCCAACCCCAGAGAGTTTAGTGGTTCAAGCGTCTTGCTCCACAAAGTCTGCTCCTAGTTCGTTCCCTGTGGCCCCGTCTGATAGGGAGTCCAAACGAATGGAGCAGTCTTCAAAAAATATCTTTTCGTCTTGCAGCATGGCGCTTAAGGCTGCGAACGCTACCTGTGTGCTGGGCAGGTATGTCCATGCCCTTATGGATTCAGCCAAGGCTATGGTCGGGGAACTGCCACAGGAGGCACAGAGGCCTTTTGGAACACTATTTTCAGATGCACAGGCTGTGGCGCAGCAGATTATACAATCTGGCCTTGATACCACAGACTCAGTTGCTAGGGCAATGGGGGCATCTGTTGCTACAAGGAGGCACACATGGCTGAGGTCCTCCGGATTCTCCTCGGATGTACAGACCACCTTACTAGACTTGCCCTTCGATGGTGAATGGCTGTTTGGGGAGAAAGCGGACTCTGCCCTTGAATGTTTTAAGGAGAGCCGAGCTACAGCAAAGTCCTTAGGCTTACAGGCTACCCCTGGTGCCCCTTATAGGTCTTTTTGCAGGTTCAGAGGTTTTGGTCGTGGGGCGGTTTTTCGGAGGCCCCAGTACTCGACCCAACAGCCTACCAATCCATCTTATAGACCCTTTAGAGGGTGTGGGAGGGCTAGAGCTAGAGGGGCAGTCCAGCAGCACCCTTCTTCGTGTATCCTCTTCCTCTGGTGGACAACAGCAGGGGAAGCAGCCCTAGTTTTCCCCACTTTATCGAACATGCCTCTCCTGTAGGGGGAAGGCTTTGTCTTTTTCTCCACAAGTGGGAGTTCATAACAGCAGACTCCCGGGTGTTGAATATTGTGCAAAAAGGATATGCTCTCCCCTTTCAGGAGTTCCCTCCTCCCTTTCCCCCCGTCCCTTGTTTTGTTCAGAGGACCATCTTCTGTTGTTGCAACAGGAGGCTCTGGCCATGTTATCAAAGGGTGCGATAGAGTTGGTTCCGGAGCAGGAAAGGGGTCAGGGTTGTTATTCAAGATATTTCCTGATCCCCAAGAAGGACGGTCGCCTGAGGCTGATACTAGACCTGCGGATTTTGAATTGGTTCCTCAAGGAGGAAAAATAAAAAATGCTAACTGTAGCGCAGGTACTTATGGCGTTGAACAAAGAGGATTGGATGGTGTCTGTCGACTTGTACGATGTGTACTTTCATATCCCTATACTCAAGTCGCACAGGAAGTATCTCCGGTTTGTGGTGGGGTCGCAACACTACCAGTTTGCGGTCCTTCCGTTTGGGCTTACTTCAGCACCTCGAGTCTTCACAAAGGTGATGTCAGTGGTGGCAGCACATCTCAGGCGGAAGGGAATAGCAGTATTCCCTTACCTGGACAATTGGTTGGTCAAAGACAAATCTCCAGAGCTGGTGCTGCATCACCTGCAGGTGACAACCCAGTTGTTGTTCGATCTGGGGTTTTCGGTAAACGTGCCCAAGTCTCACCTGGAGCCCTCTCAGCGCCTCCTGTTCATAGGGGCAGTACTGGATACAACATTGTATCGGGCCTACCCTCCGCCTCAGCGGATTTGGGACATTCAGGCGCTGATACCAATGTTTTGAAATTGAGCGGTTGTTCCGGTCCTCAAGGTCTTACGCCTGCTTGGTCTGTTTGCTTCTTGCATTCTGTTGGTCACTCATGCGCGCTGGCATATGAGGGCTCTTCAGTGGTGCCTCCGCAGGCAGTGGTTTCAGCACAAAAGGGGTCCAGAGGATTCGATAAGGATCTCCAGGGACACTGCAGCAGGTGCTTAATTTGTAAATAAAAACGTGCCAGTGCCGAAAGCCCTCCTCTTAAACACGCAGCTGCTGCAATTAAATGTGGGAACACGAAATACTGAGGCAGCGTAATCCTGAAGCCATCAGCGTAATCCTGAAGCCATCTCGGGCCTCTTCAATCCATATAAAGCCACTCCCTGCCCCTTCAGCTAACTCTTGCAGCTTTCTACTTTCTCCCTTTGGGACCCTTTTTCGTTTTTCTCTTCCTCCGTCTTTCCATATGTGTCTTTTGCTCGCAGCAAATGCTTGAGACAGAAGAATAAGCCCCGGCCCTCAAAAATAAGTGCCGGTGCTCAGCACCAGAAACAACAAGCACAAATTAAGCACTGACTGCAGCGGATCTCCAGTGGTGGGCAGTGGACGGCAACCCTTCCCAATGAAGGCCGTTCTCACTGCCACCTCCAGTGGCCACAGTTGTTACGGATGCCTCCACTCTAGGGTGGGGGGCTCATCTGGGGGATCTGGAGATCAAGGGTCATTGGTCTCCGGTGGAACAGATGTTTCATATCAATCTGTTGGAGCTGCGGGCGATACGTCTGGCTCTCAAGGCCTTCCTGCCTTCCCTTTGCGGTCAGTTGGTTCAAGTCCTCACGGACAACACTACCGCGATGTGGTACGTAAACAAGCAGCAAAGAAGCTCTGCGGCTCTGGTCCTGGGTTCAGGACCATCAGTTTTGCTTGATAGCAAATCATTTGGCCGGGGTTCTGAACGTACGTGCGGACAGTCTCAGTCGGCACTTCTTGGCCGATCACGAGTGGCGTCTCCATCGAGACCTAGTCCGGTACATCTTCGAGATGTGGGGGCTCCGCAGGTAGATCTATTCGCCACTCAGGAGAATGCGCACTGCCCGTCGTTCTGCAGTCTCCAGTATCCGTTGCAAGGAGCGTTGGGGGACGCGTTTCAAATACCCTGGGATGGCCAGTTGCTTTACGCGTTTCCCCCCATACCCTTGATTCCTCGGGTCCTGAGGAAGATTCGCCAAGACAAGGCCCAAGTCATCTTGGTGGCACCGGATTTGCTGAGAAGGGTGTGGTACACAGACCTTCTACAACTCTCAAAGTGCCCTCCTGCTCCGTCTCCTGCTCAAGGCAGACCTCCTCTCGCAGTCGCAGGTGCGGGTTCTACACCCCCACCTCCAGAGCCTGCACCTTCATGCCTGGAGATTGAACGGGGCAACCTGAGTTCTTTTTCTCTCCCACCGTATGTAGTGAATGTTATTCTATCGTCCAGGCGACACTCCACTAAATCCATTTATGCCAGTAGGTGGGCTAAATTTGTTATTTGGTGTGGAGAGAAACAGAAAGATCCCTTGAAAGCCCACCTTTCCAATGTTATATTATTTGCTCTTGATTTAGCAAAGAAAGGCTGTTCAGTAGCTACAGTGAAAGGTTATTTGGCCACTCTATCGGCTTTTCTTTGTCTCCCGGATCAGCCCTCTTTATTTAAATCTCCGATTGTAAATACGTTTATTAAGGGCTTGCTTAATAAGTTTACCCCCACGCCCTTTCACATGCCTCAGTGGGATTTAAATCTTGTTTTAACATTTCTGATGGGTTCACTGTTCGAGCCCATTCATTCATGTCCGTTAAGGTATTTGGTTCTTAAGACTGTATTCCTTATTGCTATAACCTCTGCTAGGAGGGTTGGGGAGCTTCAAGCCCTTTCCGTAAAAACCCCCTTTACCTTGTTTTTTCCTGATAAAGTGGTACTGAAAACCAGGGCGGCTTTCCTGCCAAAAGTTGATACTCCTTTTCATATGGGGCAGACTATTACCCTTCCCTCTTTCTACCCTCCTCCCCACCCCTCTAAAGAGGAAGAGAGACTCCATCGATTGGACCCTAGAAAGGCTCTCAGTTTATATATTGAAAGGACGAAAGACTTTCGCCTAGAAGATCAGCTGTTTTTGGGGTATGTTGGTTAGCGGAAGGGCAGAGCAATCCATAAAAGAACAATCGCCAGGTGGGTCATTCTTTGTATAAAAGTTTTCTACTCACTGGCAAAGAAAGTTCCTCCTGAGGGTATCAGGGCTCACTCCACCAGGGCTAAGTCGGCCACTTCAGCCCTGGCAAGGGGAGTCCTGGTGGGGGACATTTGTAAGGCGGCAACTTGGGCATCCTTCCACACTTTCACTAAGCATTCCTGCTTGGATGTTGAGGTTCGGAGGGACGGCCATTTTGCGTGATCTGTTTTACAGGATTTCTTGGTGTAATCAGACGTGCACCCACCTCCGAGTGCGGTACTGCTTTGGGACTCTATTCATAAGGTGAGGAATCCACAGGTAGTTTGTATCCATCAGAAGAACAAGTTACTTACCTTCGGTAACGTTTTTCTGGTGGATACAATAGCTACCTGTGGATTCCTCACAGTCCCATCCGCCTCCCCGTTGCCTGTCTAATTGCACTAGGATATGTGGTTGTATAGATACATGGGTATATTGATATTTTTTCCTGTATATATAAATTATGGTTTTTGATTATGTTGCACCATGAGGGTTTTATTTATATATGTATTTTTTTGATTTATTGTGGAAGTCGGTTCTCACCTGTTCGCCTCAAAGGCACGTAAAAAATGGGTGAAACTGACGTCAGCACGCCGGTGAGGACCTCTTATTGGCATGGTGACGTCTGAAGGAGTCGCGTGGAGCCGTGCAATTGTGACGTCCTCGTCGACGTGGAGAGCTAGGAAGAGAACTTCAGTCGGATGCTGGCACAAGGATGAATTCATAAGGTGAGGAATCCACAGGTAGCCATTGTATCCACCAAAAAAAGCGTTACCGAACCTAAGTAACTTGTTCTTTGGGGCAGTTGGGTTAGAAAAGAAAAATGAATATACGAAACAGTTCTGCAGACTCTATGGTTGATGCTATTACCCTCAAAGGGTTCACACCTCTTAGTTGCCTCAAGGTCAATTGCATTATCAGAGGTGCCAATCCCGAATCAGAAGAGGTCATCAGCAATCTGCCTCAGCCACTGAACTACCACTGATGACAAACAGTGAGTTGCCACTTCCCTTTCTTCTGTTACCTTCTCCGGCAGGGGAAAATAATTCTGTTTTATCTGAAAGAATGGCAATCCATAACCAGCAATAAATGGATTCTTAATATTGTGTTAAATGTATACTGTCTCAGGTTCAGATACCCTCTTTCAGTGATTTACTCAAATAAGTAATCCTTTTTAAATCAGGACACAGGCTGTGGAGAAGGCCCCATCTCCTCAGAAATGGATACATATTTATTCTCACTACTTTCTAGTGAAGTAAAAAGGACCAGAGAACAACTTCAGACCCATTATGACAAGTGGGTTCACAAAGGATATTTCACGATATTAGCACCACATCATAGTTACCCTAAATCTCCCTCAGGGGGATTGTCTGTGTTGAAGGAGATTCAAGATGATTATTTTCATATACGGGTAGCCATACAACATCAGCAAATGCTGAGATTTACAGTGTGTAGTGACCTTTACCAGCACAAGGTCCTTCCTTTTGATCTAAGGTCTGCGCCCAGGAACTTTTCAAAATGCACCATGGTCCTTGCACTGTATCTCAAGAACTTGAAGATCTCCATCTTCCCCTGCCTAGATGACTGACTGATCAAAGCATTACCATATTAGTATGCTTGCCATAATTACCAATGTGCGATTGATACTTTGAAGTGATTGAGCCTACATGCCAGTCTGGAAAAAATGATTTCCACCCTAGTGCTATCTCTGCAATATCTGGAAGCAGTTTTGGACATGGCAGAAACAACCATTTCTTTCAATGAAAGACAGTTATCTATCCTCCTGAAATTTCGCAGTCTGAAGAAAGAGCTCATTCAACAACGAGGCAGATATTGGCTCTACTGTTTTCAGTGTCATCCTGCATCTTCCAAGTTACAAACGCATGCATTAATATAAGACTTCTACAGCAATATCTGGAGGATCAGTGGGACCAGTCTTCAGGAAAATCACAAGACAAACTATACCACTGCAGAGTCATCTAAACGCAGATTATAGTAACCGATGCCTCCTTATAAGGCTGGGATGCTCACAATGACCGTCTTCAGATTCAAAGCACTTGGGGCCTGATTATGACCCTGGCGGACGGCGGAGGCCGTCCGCCAAGGTACCGCCGCTGAATGACCGCACCGCGGTCAAAAGACCGCGGCGGCCATTTAGACATTTCCTCTGGGCCGGCGGGCGCTCTCCAAAAGAGCGCCCGCCGGCCCAGAGGAAATGCCCCTGCAACGAGGACGCCGGCTCAGAATTGAGCCGGCGGAGTTGCAGGGGTGCGACGGGTGCAGTTGCACCCGTCGCGTATTTCAGTGTCTGCTTAGCAGACACTGAAATACTTTGCGGGGCCCTCTTATGGGGGCCCCTGCCGTGCCCATGCCATTGGCATGGGCACGGCAGGGGCCCCCAGGGGCCCCGCGGCACCCCCTACCGCCATCCTGTTCCTGGCGGGCGAACCGCCAGGAACAGGATGGCGGTAGGGGGTGTCAGAATCCCCCATGGCGGCGCAGCAAGCTGCGCCGCCATGGGGGATTCTAAGGGCAGCGGTAAACCGGCGGGAGACCGCCGGTTTGCCTCTTCTGACCGCGGCCGAACCGCCGCAGTCAGAATGCCCTGCGGGGCACCGCCGGCCTGTCGGCGGTGCTCCCGCCGACCCTGGCCCCGGCGGTCTTGTACCGCCGGGGTCAGAATCACCCCCCTGATCTCTGAAGGAGCAGGCATAATACATTAATCTTTTGGAACTGAGGGCAGTGCACTAAGCCCTGTGGTCATCCCTTCCTTCAAGACAGACTGCCTGCTTGTCCAGGCAGACCATACAACTGTGCATTACCTGAACAATAAGGGAGGGACGAGATCCAGATCCCTATCCCTGGAGACTCAAACAGTCTAGAGATGGCTAATAGCCAGAAACATCAACGTAATAGCAGTTCATCTGCCAGGGATCCAGAATGCTCAAATGGACTCCTACCAGAACCATCAAAGAGAATGACAATTAGCTTATAAGAGATGCAGTTTTGAAAGATGTCTTCAGTGATTGGTGCTTCCTTCAAATAGACCTTTAGACCTCCTTGCAAATAAAGAAAATAAAAAATGCCCAAACTTAACCTTCAGATTTTACCAACCAGGGACAATGGAAAATGCCATGTGGGTCAACTGTTCAGGTAGTTTTCTCTATAACATTCTTCCCATCCCCGTTACCACTAGTAATCATCATACTGCTTACTCAAAGGCCAGAACAATTCTAATTGCACCAGAGTGGCCTTGTCATTGGTGTTTCACGGACCTTCTCCATATATCGGAATTACCACACAGGAGGCTGCTGTGCAGACCAGACCTTTTGCACAAGTCTGTTAGCCAGATACTGCACCCAAGCCTCTTCCATCCTTAAACATGGCAGCCTGGCTCTTAAATCATCCTTAGGAGTGCATGGCTTTGTTAAAGGAAGCCAGAAGACCATCTGCAAGAGCTTCCTATTCCACTAAGCAGAAGGGTTTCTGCATCTGGTGTGCACAGAACAATTTTGACCCTACTACTTGCCAATGAAGAAGCAGTGCTTCCGAATCTTCTTCATTTGGCCGAGGCAAAACTTAAATGTTCCTTATAGTCCACCTTGCAGAAATGACTGCAAACAGAAAACGTCTTTCACGATTTGTTTTTCAAATCCCTTAAGTTATGAGGTTCTAGAAGGGGAAAATATTTTGTCGCCCCTAGTGCTTAATTTGTAAATAAAAACGTGCAGGTGCCAAAAGCTGTCCTTTGAAAGAAAGCGGCTGCTGCAATTAAATGTGCGACCACGGAATACTGAGGCAGCATAATCCTGAAGTCATCTCGGGCCTCTTAAATCCATTTACAGCCACTTCCTGCCTCTTCAGCTCACTCTTGCAGCTTTCTCCCTTTGTGGTGCTTTTTCGTGTCCCTCTTCCTCGAAATTCCCATATGTGTCTTTTGCTCGCAGTAAATGCATGAGGCAGAAAAATAAGTGCCAGCCCTCAAAAATAAGTGCTGGTGACCGCACCGAAAACCACCAGCTCAAATTAGGCACTGGTTGGCACCACAGTACTGCAAGTGGACATGAGTGTTTTTATTTGGTAATGGGGATAGACAAGAGACTTGCATGGCAGACTTTGATGTCAGCAAAAAAAATATAGATATACTGCAGTGTCCACCGTGTAGTGGATCTATCAAAAGCATTCATTATAAAATGTTTCCAGGGGTAATTTATGGAATGGCTGCTTAGTTCCTATATTGTAGCTTTAATACTGACAGAGTAGAATGGCCTCTGTAATAAAGGGGGATTATAGTATGCAGCTCGATTTGTATAAAGTATGTTTGGCTCGAGCTGTCAAATCAGGGTGGAGAATGATGCTAGTGAAGTATATTATGTTGCAATTTAAGTTGAGACATAGAGCTGTGTTCCCCTGATGCTACTGGTACTGGATGAGCAGAATCATAATGAAAAGTAATTCTGTTTCTGGATGTACTCCTCCAGCAGGAACGCAGTATTTGTTTTTACCATATCTATCACTAAATCCCTCTTTAAAACGCAGATTTACATCTGAAGTATTTTAGGAAACTAGAACTGCACGCATTAATAGGTATGTGGTTTAACCTATGCCCCATATGCTTTATTAATCGAGTGTATTTACTGAAGAAAACCGACTTAAGGTGATTTATAATTGAGTAATACAAATCTGGAAAATCCCTGAAATTCTCCAGTTGTGCGGTGCGCACCATAGCTCATGGCATCTGCTGTTTTGCTCATGGTACTCAACTTTTTTTTTCATGTGCCATTGGTAATGGCACATGAAATGGCATGGCAGGCTTTTGACCAATACCAGTTCAAAAACTGCAAGGTGTAGCAAGTTATCAGGGCATGCTGTTTTGCGAAATTACATGAAAAGGTTTCAGAAATATGAAAATACAGTAATGGAATTAGCTAATATACAGAGTTGACATTCCTGCAATACAGTAAACCTCGATGAGGAGCTTAATGATGAGTGGACGTCGTCTAAGGAAAGAAAGAAATAAAAAAATACAATTAATTTCAAGTGAGAAAAGTCTATTGCATGAACAACTTAGTCCAACATTATCTGAACAGTGCACTGTTCAGAGAGAAAAGAGCGCAGAATTTTAACTAGTCAGCAGGTATATTTTCCAAATTGAGGGATTTCAGGAAATAAGAGGCATCCTCCACTTCCATAATCACCATAGTCTTCTCGTCAAGAGCTACCCTCAGTTCAACAGAGTATAAAACTTTGACCTGAGCCCCACTGCCAGTACACTCTCTGCATATCTCCTGCAGTATTGCACTCCTGTGAACTGTCACCGTTTCGTCATTATGAGTCAGTAGAGCAGTGCCTCGGTGCCAGCCTTTCCTTTCGTAGTTAGTCTCACTGCACAATTCTGGGATATGTACAGGACTAAACTGCATCGTTCAGATCGACGCCTACTACACTCGCAGCTTTTCTTAACAAGTAGACACTAGCGACTTCCGTAAGTTCTCCAGCCTGTCTTCCACATTCATTAATAATAGTAATTCATCAAGTGAAATCCACTGAGCTCTTTGTTAGTTGCTGTTTGCTCTGTGACACGTTTGGGTAACCTTTTCTATGCATGTACTCTCACAGTTGATCAACCAAATAATATTTCAATATGGTTACCTTAATAGCTACACTGCCCACCTTCTATGACGACCCTCTAGTTCCATCAAATCCTTCTCACCATTGGGGAGTTCAATTGCATTGCAACTCATGGCTTCTTGTATTCTTCTTCTAAGGTGCGTGGAGCCTTCTGTGCTCCAGCTGGCATAGTTTCATCCTTCAAGGAACTACTGTTAAATAGCTTTCCCACTGTCACTTAAGTATACAGCTAAGGTGCTTTTGTGTACCATATTGCTGTGCCACCTATGCTTCATAGGGAGGATAGGATGATTGGATGCAGGTTTGGGTGTCTATACTACTTAAAAAGGAATCCCGTAGCAGGGAGACCCGCAACATGAATACAAGCTTTCTCACACAGGTTTGCTGCAGGTTCACCAGAACTGCACATTGCTCAGCGGCCCTCCAGTTATTACTGGCTAAATGGGCTCACACCACCAACAAAGCTCTACTTACATCCGTATTCCAGTGGACGACAGGGAGCCACTTCACCAATTAATATCTAAGACTGAGTGCCTCCACGGTCAGTATTTGCTTCTTGCATTGTGCTACACTCCTTCAGACACCAGAGAAAGTTCTCACTGATCTAGCAATATACCCTCAGTGCACTGCAGTCACCCGTGAGAGTATTAGTCCATGCAGAGCTCAGAAAGAGACATCTGTCCAAGACGTGTTGCAGCCAAGACCCTCCCCCCCCCCCACACCACCCCAGTTCTACTTTTCTTTCTCATTATAAGTTCTGCTTAATTTTACGATCAAATATTATTTTTTGGTACTTTTAACTCATTAAGCTGCAGCCTGGTGCAATTAGTGGCACATTTACCATATACCTTAGGGTACCAAAATGCATAATTAGGGTTTTTATTGAATGTATGACTAGGCCATTTGTTTTAGCATAGCTGGATATAACATTCAACGTTTGTTGCAGGTTTATAGGTGTCTGGTCATATATCAAAATGTCTTCATAATAATATGCTGAGAAGTATTGGTCACTGTTGGAGTTTGGCTCTGTATATACTATTTCAAAGTAAGAAATAGTGTGCACAGAGTCCAAGGGTAAGATAGTGGCAAAAGTAGTTAATTCTAATGCTCTATTTTGTGGTAGTGTGGTCGAGCAGTAGGCTTATCAGAGGGTGGTGTTAAGCATTTGTTGTACACACACAGGCAATAAATGAGGAACACACACTCAAAGGCTTACTCCAGGCCAATAGGTTTTTATATTGAAAAATATATTTTCTTAGTTTATTTTAAGAACCACAGGTTCAAGATTTACATCAAACACTTTAAATGTAAGGTACTTCACTTAGATACTTTAGGAACTTTGAATGAAAACAATATCATGTACAGTCTTAGTAAAAATGTCAATAAGCTATTTTCAAAGTGGACACAGTGCAAAAATCAATAGTTCCTGGGGAGGTAAGTAAAGGTTAGATTAGGAGGTAAGTAAACCACTTACAAGTCTCAGTTCTGGGGCATAGGCAGCCCACCGTTGGGGGTTCAAGGCAACTCCAAAGTTACCACACCAGCAGCTCAGGGCCGTTCAGGTGCAGAGGTCAAAGAGGTGCCCAAAACACATAGGCGCCTATGGAGAACAGGGGGTGCTCCGGTTCCAGTCTGCCAGCAGGTAAGTACCTGCGTCCTCGGTGGGCAGACCAAGGGGGTTTTGTGGAGCACTGGGGTGAGGGGGGGGGACAGGTAGGCACAAAAAACACACCCTCAGCGGCACAGGGGTGGCCGGGTGCAGTGTGCAAAGCAGGCGTCGGGTTTCAGGTAGGAAACAATGGAGGGACCCGGGGGTCACTTTAGCGGTGCAGGCAGGCATGGGGGGGCTTCACGGGACAGCCACCACCTGGGCTAGGCAGAGGGTCACCTGGGGGTCATGCCTGGGTCGAAGTTCGGTTCCTTTAGGTCCTGGGGGCTGTGGGTGCAGTGTTGGTTCCAGGCGCCGGGTCCGTTGTTACAGGCAGTTGCGGTCAGGGGGAGCCTCTGGATTCTCTCTGCAGGCATCGCTGTGGGGGCTCAGGAGAGTTGTCTCTCGTTACTCTTGGGCTCACAGTCACCGGGGAGTCCTCCCTGAGGTGTTTGCTCTCTGGATCTCGAGCCGGGGGTGTCTGGTGTAGAGTGTGAAGTCTCACGCTTCCGGTGGGAAACGTGCAGTCTTTGAAAGTTGCTTCTTTGTTGCAAAGAAGTAGCTGGTTTTGAACAGGGCCACTGTTCACTGGAGTTTCTTGGTCCTTTAGTCCAGGGCAGTCCTCTGAGGCTTCAGAGGTCGCTGGTCCCTGTCAGATGCGTCGCTGGAGCAGGTTTTCAAAGTTGGAGACAGGCCGGTAAGACTGGGGCCAAAGCAGTTGTCATCTTCCTCCTTCTCTGCAGGCTTGTAGGTCATATGTCCTTCTTGTTTCTTCAGGTTGCAGGAATCTGATTTCCTGGGATCTGGGGAGCCCCTAAATACTGAATTTAGGGGTGTGTTTAGGTCTGGGAGGGCAGAAGCCAATGGCTACTGTCCTTGAGGGTGGCTACACCCTCCTTGTGCCTCCTCCCTTTGGGGAGGGGGGCACATCCCTAATCCTATTGGGGGAAGCCTCCAACCTCAAGATGGAGGATTTTTCAAGGCAGGGGTCACCTCAGTTCAGGACACCTTAGGGGCTGTCCTGACTGGTGGGTGACTCCTCTTTGTTTTTTCTCATTATCTCCTCCAGCCTTGCCGCCAAAAGTGGGAGCAGTGGCTGGAGGGGCAGGCATCTCCACTAGCTGGGATGCCCTGGGGTGCTGTAACCGCCAGGTGTTACAGTTCCTGCAGAGGCAGGTGAGAAGCATCTCCACCCAGTGCAGGCTTAGTTCCTGGCCACAGAGTGACAAAGGCACTCTTCCCATGTGGCCAGCAACACGTCTGGTGTGTGGCAGGTGGCAGAAACTGGTCAGCCTACACTAGAAGTCAGGTAGGTATTCAGGGGGCATCTCTAAGATGCCCTCTGGGTGCATGTTACAATAAATTGCACACTGGCATCAGTGTGCATTTATTGTGCTGAGAAGTTTGATACCAAACTTCCCAGTTTTCAGTGTAGCCATTATGGAACTGTGGAGTTCGTGTTTGACAAACTCCCAGACCATATACTCTTATGGCTACCCTGCACTTACAATGTCTAAGGTTTTGCTTAGACACTGTAGGGGCATAGTGCTTATGCAAATATGCCCTCACCTGTGGTATAGTGCACCCTGCCTGGGGTGACTTACCTATGCCACAGGCAATGTGAGGTTGGCATGGCACTCTGAGGGGAGTGCCATGTCGACTTAGTAATTTTCTCCACACCAGCACACACAAGCTGAGAGGCAGTGTGAATGTGCTGTGTGAGGGGTCCCCAGGGTGGTATACGACATGCTGCAGCCATTGGAGACCTTCCCTGGCATCAGGGCCCTTGGTACCAGGGGTACCAGTTACAAGGGACTTACCTGAGTGCCAGGGTTGTGCCAATTGTGGAGACAAAGGTACAGTTTAGGGAAAGAACACTGGAGCTGGGGCCTGGTTAGCAGGGTCCCAGCACACTTTCAAATCATAACTTAGCATCAGCAAAGGCAAAACATTAGGGGGTAACCATGCCAAGGAGGCATTTCCTTACAGTCACCAACCTTGAACAGGACCAGTCTCGTTTTTTTCTAGTTATACATGAAAGTCAGAAAAATAAAGATTAAAGCGGAGAGGGACACTTTCAGTTTTGTCATCTCTCAAAGACACCCTAGATGTCAAGGCCTTTACATTATTGTATAAGTATCACAAGACTGTGTGGGGCACCCTACTTAAACAGTGTTTGCCAGAGAAGAGAAAGATCTAGTTCTTATTAGTGTCAATTCATTCCACCACATTGTTTTGTCATCTGCCAAAAACACCTTAAAAGCCCACATCCTATTGTATTTGTATCACAAGATTATGTGGTACACCCTACTAAAACGGTTTTTGCCAGAGAAGAGAAAGATCTAGTTAATCAGAAGTGGTGCTGTAATACACAGATGCCTAATGCAGTGGTGACCCATCTGTCTTGAGTGCTTGAGGGACCATTAGCATGAGGGCCATTGCATTTGACACTGTACACATCCCTTTCATAAAACCTGTTTGAGAAGCCAGGTTAATAGAGAAAACAAATGCCCAAGCAGGCACTTCTGTGTCCAAAAAGTTGGTAAAGATCTTAAAGACTGGGAACAGCATGGATAAGTTACCAGGGTCTTTAAATACCCTTTTTTAGACTATCTGCTAAATAAGACCCAGGATGCCAATCAGTGTCATTTCATGTCTAGCTAATGCCTTGCAATTTGACAACAAACATTACAGCCCACTGTCACGGTACTGCTTTCAAAGTTAGTCCACTCAGCCCATCTGATCCTGCGCCCCCTATGTGGTTTAAGCTTTACTACAAATGCAAACGTTTACTGTACTCCTTTTTACAGTGCACAGTTTCCCCATTTACTCTTATTCTAATTGGTTTAGTAAAGTGTAAGCAATACAAGGGCTGAATATCAATACATGGTTTTGTAAGAGTAATATTTTTCTCAGCTGCTAAATTTTGCTCACAGGCTGTAGACTTCAAGTTTGAAAAAGGATTTATTATCAGTACTCGTATCAGCCTTTGCATTTCACTCCAGTGGTCCTTAATAATGCAGTTTTTATACTTCATGAGATTTATATATCCCGGCTTTAGCTGACTAAGGCTGTTTAGAATCGCAGTGTACTAGTGTTGCTGGTTTACTGTGCATTTGTTTATATGATTGGACTTCCATGTCATTTTGTACATTGTTTTCTTTTTATTAATGGATTCTTATAATGTCAAAGCTGCCACAGCTTGTAGAGTAGCACTAGCAAACCTTGACATCATTGGTTGGCTGACATTGAAGTTTAAGCATACATACTGAATTGCAGCATCAAGGGAATCCAAGGATGTGGACAGTGACTTTGTGAGGATTCTTGCCAGAAAAGATAATAGAGCAGATGTTGCCAGGGTTGCATTTTCACAATATGCTGCATACCTCAGGATTGACTATTTTAAGGCAGTACAGTACGATCAGTACAATCTTTTCTGTCAAATCACGTCTCATGCTGAATGCCACACTATTGGTGACAATTCCAATTGAACCTTCAAACTGACAGTTTCATAACAGTTCATGCACTTAAAAGGCCTCACTCAAGGAGCTTGAAACATTCAGAACAATACCGCCCAGTTTTCACTTATCTCATTCAGTACTTCTCCAGTGAAGTAGAGTGCCGTATTTTCCTAGTACTGCTACTCGGTTGAATAGACATAATTTAGTTCATGCTGGATTTATTTCTTCACTAGGAGAATAATGACAATTGTACAACCAACTATCACTAGGGTAGTTGAAAATCCACCAAAGAGACTTGAAAACAGTAAGCTAAAAAATGAAGGAATCATTCCAAATATGACTTTAAAACCAGTCAGTAAACTAGATGCAATATTTCTAAAAACTGTAGATATGCCTGTTGTATTTGATGAGCGAAAAATAGTGTGCAACAGATCAGCAACATGGGTTGGAAACTGCAACTGCAGGAGTCTCTGATGCACAACGGGCTGTTTGCAAGTGAAGTGTTTCTGCTTCAGATGTTAAAAACACCTCTTTCTACACTAGGATTGGGACAAGCTTATTAAACTTATTTCAAAGCACATATTTGAGTATAGTTGGCCGTGAATTACTTTCAAACAGCATTCTTGGAGGAGGATAAAATGTAATACAACATTTCACAGTTTTTCGAACTGAGGCCATCCCACAACAGCTGTCATATGTCATTGTTACATAGGATCCATTTCTGGGGAGTGTATGATAAGGAATAAATGGGGCCTGCGTGGCCATCATTTTGCTGGGGAAATCTAGCATTAAAGTAAAATTCAGGGCAGAGTGATGGAATCACAAAGAAGCGAATGTCCCAGAGGATTAGTGCCCACAAATGCGCTTATGAATGCTGGCTTGACTTTTTTCCAACAGTTGAATTAACCTGGAATTTGTCTTTGTAATAAAGAAACACATTGTGTACTTTTTCATACCATCTCAAAGATGTATATCTTTGACAGTTCTAAAAATAAAAGGAAGAAAATGGAAAGTGGATTACTCCATGCGGTCAAACCATAAGCACTGTTTTCAATCATAACATTCAATTCAGCATTAATAATGTTTTCTCTCCACTGCCCACCCAGCAACTGTATTAAATTTACTTTTAAATAACAATTCTGTACCTTTAATCTGCTAAAACCTGGTACCCCAAATACTTTCTTCGTTTATATTTTGTTTTCAGTATTCAAAACCTTGGCCAACAAGTGTTTCAATAAATTGTGCAGGCTATGTGAATCTGTTCGGTTTTCAGATTTTTTTCTGAAGTCACTCTGGTTTTTAATAATAAAAAGCAGCTGGATCTGATCTGTTCTCACTACTAAAACAAGGGAGCCTTGTCTGGAAAGTTTTTTACCGGTTATGGGTAGTGTCCCACCATTCTCACATTGTGTAAAATTACAGGTATTGTGGGAGCTACTCGTTCTTTTAGAAATGTACTGATGTTCATACTGATGGAAACAGAACACTTCTTGGTAATTCTCAGCCTTTGAATAAGGATATTCAGTATCTAAGGCCAGGTATGAGGACCAATCAGAGATCAGATTGTTACCAGCGTTTATGTCCCATGTATTCACAGAAGGGCTAATGTTACATCTCAATAGACCTTTAAAACATACAGAATATGAATAATTTCTGTTGGATCCTTAATTTGATAAGGATTTTTTCCCAGACACCATACAGCTCAGGATATGCAGTGATATTCGTGGTATGATAATCCCGATGTGCCCTTTGGGAAGAAATATGTACTGTAGTTTTTGAACCACAGGAAACAGCAATGTCTTGTCAGGAATATAGTTCCCATACATTTGAAGCATATTTGATATTCACACAACTGTACTTCAAAGTGCTTTTACTGTCTGGACTGACAAAAGTCTCATAAGTCTCATAATTACGAGATCAAGGCCCAGGTTGTTATCCAAAAAAACTATAAAATAAATGAAGTACTTAGATTTTCACTAAATGAAACGGCTTTACCTAGGTGTTTCTATTATTGTTTTCCCAAGGAATCTGCTTACTGTGAACAAGACACAACTCAGCACATGTTGTCTTTCAATATATTGCATGTCCAAGTAAAGTAGCTCCCCAATATATAATCCACTTTAGTTTTATTACTAAATTGTTAGCTGCATCATGCTCATATTCTGTGTGCCTTTAAAATAAGACCCAAGTGGAGCAGAATCAAGAAGGCACTAGCGAGACTGTAGTTGCAAGCACAGAAGATATAATTGTTCGGCTTGAGCAGACTTCAGGTGGGAAAGCAAAGGTGCATTCAGGAAGACCAGATTATCAGAATATAATTTTAAAAACTGCATGACCATGTGTATAGAGGGACTTGTCCTGTGTTACTGTTAATAAGGAGGACAACATGCACTGTGTAGTGGCCACGTAACTGCTCCTCGGTACAGGCAAGTGTGCTGACTAACCACCCATGTAAAAACAAAATCAGTATAGAGTTGCATTTGACCCTCGCAGGACAACGTGACCTTCTAGGTCTCCTAAATGAGTATCCAAGTCACTTTCAGTGTTTAAATTGAAAAGTGGAAGTTGACTATGGCTCTTAGGCTTCCGCAGTTGGACCATTAGTAAAGTTACTCTGGCTCATGCATTATGAATGGTGCACTGATTTAAATAATCATTGCAAAATCAGCTGCTTTATATAAGAGAAAACAGTGATTAGCTGAATTATCCTGAACTTAAATCTGCCAATGTGTAAATATTAAGGAGGATGATTGCGTCTATGCTTGAGCAGATCAGGCATTTACTATTGGCTTTCTCTGACATGACTTCTCAGTGTTATTCCATAAATCCGTGGAAAAGCTATTGGAGCCAACGCACTTCTGGAAAATTTTAGAGATCTCCTAACGAGTGGGTAACTAAAGAAGTGCAGAAATCCTATGAACAAAGAAGGTGATGCAAAGCAGTTTTAGACAGGACGCAGCAAATGCTATCAGTTTACACATATAGGCTGATCTTTGGTGATGACAAGTGGCCTTGAGCAGGGCGCGATAAATGCCACATATTACAACCTGTATCCCAGTAGTCGGGATTAACATTCAGAGTTACTCCAAAACGTGTATTCTGGTACACAAACTTTATGCAGCCAGTAAATACTCAGAGATCGGGAAACATCGGGCATTTCATGATGATGACCTAAGTGATGCAAAGTTTTAATAAAAAGTGTTCAAAGATATTGCAAGATCCAGAGAGTGGGAGAAAACTCGATGTCCATAATGGCATAAAATGCAGAGTGAATTTTAGAGATTAAAATGTTAGATGTTAAATCCTTTTTAAAATAGTTTCTCGTTTTCAAACTAGCTGCTGTTTCGTCACTCCTATCCAGAGATCTCAAGCGTAGGCCGACGTCTGGACAAAGCAAATATGTTTGCTCTTTGTGCTGCGTAAGTAATTGTTAAAAAAAAAGGTTCTTATTTCATGGTTTGTTTATTTGTGTCTGTTTCCTGTAGAGAAATACTGCCAACTAGTGGAGTATCCGAGCTTTACAGTGTGAAATAGGTTGCCATAAAAAGTTGTTTCTAAAATATTGCAAAACCACAAATTTGTAACAAAAAAGTGTCATGAAGAAATTGACTAGCGAAAGATTGCTGGTCCAAAAAAAATCAAGAAATATTTGTGCCTTACAAAAAAAGCTGCTGCATTCACATTTCGAAATTGAAAAAGTATAAAGGATAAACTTTAGATAACTGCCACATTACATAGGCCCTCATTACGACCCTGGCGGTTTGTAACCGCCAGGGCCGCTGGACGCGGAGGCACCGCCGACAGGCCGGCGGTGCCCCGCGGGGCATTCTGACCGCGGCGGCTTAGCCGCGGTCAGAGAAGGGAAACCGGCGGTCTCCCGCCGGTTTCCCGCTGCCCCCACGGAATCCTCCAAGCCGGCGCAGCTTGCTGCGCCGGCTTGGGGATTCCGACTCCCCCTCCCGCCATCCAGTTCCTGGCGGTTCTCCCGCCGGGAACCGGATGGCGGGAGGGGGAGTCGCGGGGCCCCTGGGGGCCCCTGCAGTGCCCATGCCAAAGGCATGGGCACTGCAGGGGCCCCCGTAAGAGGGCCCCAAAATGTATTTCACTGTCTGCCTTGCAGACAGTGAAATACGCGACGGGTGCAACAGCACCCGTCGCACCTTCCCACTCCGCCGGCTCTATTACGAGCCGGCATCCTCGTGGGAAGGGAGTTTTTCCCTGGGCTGGCGGGCGGTCTTTTGGAGACCGCCCGCCAGCCCAGGGAAAAACTCATAATACCCTCCGCGGTCTTCTGACCGCGGAGCGGTATTACGGAGGGCGGAATTCTGGCGGGCGGCCTCCGCCGCCCGCCGGAGTCATAATGAGGGCCTTAGTGTGTTGTTGTTCCTGCAGGTACAATATCTAAGCAGACAATGTAAGGATTGTAGAGAAGAGGCATAAATCAAACGTGTCAGAAATAGACACTGGGTGCTCGTATACATGAGGGCAAGAGAAAATTTGGACTGGAGAGAGCAACCAAGGTGTGTTTAGATTATGCCCTAGGCCACTGGAATTAAGCGACAGGGGAGGGTCAAATTATGTGGCACGGTTGGGTAAATTATGCAGCAAGAAAAAGTAAATTATGCTGCATAATGTGGTACATTTTGTAATAGTATGATTTGATTATTTTGTCATTTTAACACTTGCCCTGCCTGGGCATTGATTGCATCTCATTAGTACCAGTTTAATATACAAATACATCAATACTCAACAAAAAGGAGTCTAGTTAACATTTGCAAAGGACCTTCCACTGTGCGGCAATGCATGCCGCCACGGTTTTAGTAACTTTTGAACGGCCTCACAATTGTATAATTCCAGTTGCCCTGGTTATGCCCAACAAAAAAGAAACGGAGGAGCAGGGTATAAGAGGGTAAAGAGGCTGGTCAAGACAAAAAGATAGGAGGAGGAATCTTCATCATAAGCATAAACAAAACAAGCATTGACAAAGCCAATAGGTCGTGCCTACTTTAGAACTATTGGTTTTGGCAATGTGTTTTTGGCATGTTGTATATCAGTGTTATATACTAGATTTGTTGGAGTAGAGTGTCGTAGAGTGCAGTAGGGGAAACCAGTGTTGCGGAGTTGAGCAAAGGAGAATAGAATTCAGTGACAGAGATTGTTGTAGAGTGGAGTGTTGTAGAGTGGAGGGGGATGGAATAGTGTGGAGTGGATTGAGGTAGTGGGGTGATTTGGATTGGAGTAGATTGGGGTGGGTTGAATTGAGAGGAGTAGGGTGGATTGAAATGGGGAGAGGTGGATTGTAGTGGGGTGGATTGGAGTGGTAGACTGGTGGTGTGGATTGGAGTGGGGTGGATAGGATTAGAATAGAGTGGTTGAGAGTAGTGTGAATTAGAGTGGGGTGGATTAGACTGAACTGGAGAGGGTTTATTGTACTAGACTGTAGAGGGGTGGATTGGGGTGGGGTGGATTGGAGTGGGTAGGCTGGATGGGGTAGATTAGAGTGGAGTGGGATCGATTGAGATGGGGTTGTGTGATTTATTTTGGATTGGAGTGGGGCAGATTGTTTTGGAATGACGTGGGGTGGATTGGAGAGGGGCAGAGGAGTGTGGCGGATTGGTTTTGGATTGGAGTGGGGTAGATTTTGTTTTATTGGAGTGGGACAGATTTCTTTGATTGGAGTGGGGCAGATTGTTTTTGATTGGAGTGGGGCAGAATGGAATGGTCCAGATGTTTTTGGATTGGGGTGGGACAGATTGATTTAGATTGGAATGCAGCAGATTATTTTGGATTGGAGTGGAGGAGTTTGTTTTGGATTGGAGTGGGGCAGATTGTTTTGGAATGTAGTGGGGTGAACTGGAGAGGGGTCAATTGGAATGGGACAGATTAGAGTGGATGGGTTGGTAGGATTGGAGTAGACCTGATTTGGGTAAGTGGTTTGGATTGCAGTAGGGTGGATTGGATTGGTCTGGATGGATTGGATTGAGTGGGTTGGATTGGTGTGGGGTGAGACAAGGTGCATTGGAGTGAGGTTGGATTAGAGTGGGATGGATTGGAGTGTGGTGTGCTGCATTATTATGTGTTAAAGCATAATTTTAGAAATTACACACATAAAGAAACAATGTTGCTTTGCAGTATTTAGAACAAGATAATCCTCATCTTTTGAGAACAGGGCCCACGAGCAAAAACAAAAGGAAATGTGAGTGCAAAGTTAGAAAAGAAGACTTGGCAAAATAAACAAAAGTTAACTATAGAACATAAATCTTTACAATTTTGTTTGTCCTGCTGGACGTGTTTTGTTTTGCCAGTCAAATGCCTTCTGTTTGCATGGCACTAAAGTAAAAAAAAAAAAAGAAATTGTACCTCAATCATGTAGGGAGCAGCGGACTGACACTGATTAAGTTGAATCAATCAGTGCTTGGTCCCTGCTCGACAGAGGAATGGAAATGATGCTAGGCCTGCAGTGCCGATTTATGAAGCTGTAAAGAGTACCAGGCAAGCCAACAAATGGTAAACAGTAGGTGGACTTCAAGCCCTTATTGTTAACAACTGTGTCTTGTAAGCGAGACACACACACACTAACGCATGCTTTCGCAGGCTCGACCCTAAACAAAAAGATACACCTAAAGACAGATCACTAAACTGGTTAAAATGCATCAACAAAAACATTGCTGAATTGAATTCAGAGGCGGTGCAAATCAAAACCAAGGGCACTATTACTTGTAAAAAATGTAAAAGTAAAAACAGTTTCATTAACCCAGATCGGAGCCTGGGAACACTGAAGGGATAGTTTCAGTATATTTGTATTCAGCACAAATGCACAAAGTTTTGTAAACAAGATCACATTATATTACAAATGTTCCCTTTACTCCCCCATCACCAACACAGTTATGATATGACTAGACATCAGGTATGACCCTATCTCGGCTTTTTAAGCAATACCATGCTGCTACACGATACTTGTAGTTTCGCTGTGGACTATGGACTCAAAAATCCCAACATGGATAGTTCTTAGCAAAAAAAAAAAAAGCCGTGTGTGAGGGTCTGGCTGTTGCTTTCACACACTAAACGTCTTTTTGCCCTTATCTTTTTTAAAAGTTAATACAAACAGAATCATCATAAAATGTCACCTCAAAATGCCAACAACCATGAAAACACATGAATATGGCCATATTCAACTTGCTCGGGGGTAGTTTTCCCTCCACAAGACAAAAAACATATAACCACAGAGGGAAAATGTAACTTCAAGGTATCTGTGTCACAGACTTTCAGTTCCATAGTTCTACATAATTTTAGTGGACTTTTAGCCGAGAAATAGAGCAGCTCTTTGTAATAGAGGTGCATGGGAAAGAGTGCTATAAACTGGGATCGGTGTTTCAGACGGTGACTAAAAGGAAAATAATCGTTCTGCTTAGATAACACAATTAATATTTTTTTCCTTAAAAGCGCCTCAATATTTTTCTGAAATAGTGAACTGAAGTAACTGGCTCTGATATTTGACTGCTTTTGCTTGACATTCATTCCAATTCTTTACTGTGTGCCCTAAAGTTACATATTTCCTGGTTTCTTCATCCCTCCTCCTTGCATGTATGTTTATGCTCCATCTTTGAGAAAATAACCTCTGCCGCACGACCAACAAGGAGCTCAGTGCTACCGTGGCTTCTTCTCCTGCTCCAGTTACAATCAGATTGACTTCCGCTTGCCCCCCAAAAAACAAGCAACACCCATGAGAGTGGGAAAGGTACGGGGGAACAGGAGGGAGCTAGAGACAAAGGGAGGATAGTGAATAGGGGGCGAAACAAGCAAGGAGAGTGATTTAAGCGCTATGGACGGAGCAGTAGGATGTCAGAGTGGGGTCAAGAAAAAGTACCTCATTCACGTTGGGAGCAGCAGACGGGCACAGATTAACTTAAATTAATCTGTGCTTAGTCCCTGCTCTAGAGCAAGCATCGAAAGTGACGTTTTGGCTGCGCTGGCCAATTACAGAGCCAGTAAAGAAGAGTGACATGAAAAATACAAATGGTAAGCAGTGGGTGGGCTCCAAGCCCTATTCTGTATACCACAGTGTCTTTCAAGCAAGATGCATGTGCTAGCCCATGCACTCGCACACTTGACTCTAAGAAGGGATGGAAAGGTGGTATTTGGTAGAGGAACAAGGTGCAGTGTATAGTAAAAAAATAAATGAGTAAAACATTTTGTAAATTCCTGTAGAGACTAATGCTTGCAGCAATATTTATACATAGAGATTTTGATATACCAATCTTACACTCAACAGTAAAAATCATAGGATTATTACACCTAAGCCATGAAATGGTAGAGTGATTCAAATCACAGCTTTGGCTTTAGTGAACTTAAAGTGTAATCTCCACTTCAAGCTGCTTCTTCTTGTCTGCCAGTTTGTCAGAAGTTCTTAACATAGTATCTGTATGAGTTCCAAACTTTTTTGGGAAGATATAAGGGAGTTATGTGGGGACTCTTGGAAGCAGTGGAAGGCAAAACCATTATACTCTCCCCTAGCCAGAAGAAGCTACTAGTTGCCACCCTACTGTCTTTATAGACAGTGACTAGAACAATTTAGGCACTATAAATGGTCAGAATGTAGGTCATTGTTAAAGGATGGCCAACCTCTGCCTACAAGTGCTAATGTGCCACACTGGATAAGGAAAGAGACAACCGGCAGGCTTTAGTCACATTACAATCATTGGTAATGTGGCTAAGACACTAAAGATTGTCCTTCAGTCTGGTGCTGATCACTTTGAGGACTATCTGCTTAACACAGCTCTGCGCATTGTGCCTGTTCTCTTTACCAAGTGTGAGTCGAAGTGGAGTTTTGGATTTATATTACCATTCTGGGAAAACTTACACCAAGATTTAATTGCCAGAGAAGATTTAGAGATTCATTTGGTGAAAGGTGTGGTGGCATCTGTTACATGTAGGTTGTAGGTGCTCTACTTTTCTCAAAGTTGTGGAAACCTGTCGAGCTTCTGAAAGAAATGGACATAGCTCTTAAAGCTTTTTCATTCAGATCTTTGCCCAAGTAGTGTTATTCATGTGTCCTGTGGTATACGTGGCTCGCTCCCAGTGCCTACTCCTTCCTTCCTCTCCCAATGTGCATTATCACAGTTTCCTGAATGCAGCCAATTGGAGTTATTGTTTTACCGGATGGTAGAGGGGCAGTGGGAAGGATGTTGGGAATAGAGAATCTCAGAGTATAAATAGCAGCAAATATTTCTGTATCCTCGTCCTGTGTCCTCGTCTTTCCAATCCAAACGTGTGGATGGAGAACACATCAAGAAAAGAATTGAGCTGGTAAATCTGCATCAGGATGAAAAAGAAGTTTAACAAAAAAGTTTCTGACAATGTCTTTGCAAAATTGTGTATTTCTCCAGGAATTACATCGGTACAATCCATGAGTACTGTGGCTCCTCCTGCCCCCTCTAAGGTTTCTAAAAAAAGCCCTTACTCCCATATGAGTTCCTGCAAAAGGGAACAACAGATTGTCACAGAAAGGCAGACAATCAGTAATAATTCCATCAGATATGCCCTGGATGCCACAGACACTGCTGCACGTGGTATCAGTTTTAGCATCCTAATATGCCTGGCTTAGATGCTCAGGTTTTAAATTTGAGGTACAACAAGCGGTACAAAACATGCCCTTCGAGAAGGAGCATCTTTTCGGCCCTCAAGTGGACTCCACTTTTGAGAAGCTGAAAAAAGGCACCAGTACCATAAAGATCATGGGTCCTTTACAGTCCTCACCTCCTTGAGAGATACTTTTTGTTGCCCCTCATACAGAGGTGGTTACAAACCAACCACCTCAGAGGCTTCCACATCTCAGGTCAGACAGCCTTCCAGTGCATACTCACAAGGCTTCTATAGAGGCACCTATAGAGGTAATAACACATGAGGTTGAGGTAAGAGCACCACCATCCGCACCGCTACATCATCATCTAAACAGTGACTCCCTAAGTCTTCCCACCCCCCATACCTGTCAGGGGATGCCTTCAAAATTCCCATATGCAATGGGTCAAAATCACTTTGAACCAATGGGTCCTCTCCATTATCCAACATTTACTGTCTGGAGCTCATTACCACTCCTTCAAACATTCCCCATCGCTCTCACAGGCTCTCTCAAGAACACCTTCTTCTCAAACAAGAGGTACAATCCCTTTTTGTCAAAGGAGCCATCGAGCCAGTTCTGCTACAATATCAAGGAACAGGAGTATACTCTTTATACTTCCTTATTCCAAAAAAAAAAAAAAGACAGATCACTCAGGCCCATTCTGGACCTAAGGCCCTTAAACCACTACATTTTTTCAGAACACTTTCATGGTCACTCTTCAAGACATTGTCCCCCTTTTACAACAGGGCGACTTCATGGCTGCCCTAGATCTCAAGGACGCCTACTTCCATATCCCCATCCATCCTGCACACCGCAAATATCTCAGGTTCATGATTGCAGGAAAACACCATCAATTCAAGGTTCTCCCAGGGTCTTCACAAAGTGCTTAGCAGTAGTAGCAGCACATCTCAGGAGACAAAACATGCATGTATACTCTTATCTAGACGACTGGCTCGTCAAAGCCAGCACCTTAACTCAATGCCAACGCCACACTCTGATGACAGTGGACCTTCTGCACAACTTAGGTTTTACACTCAACTTTTTCAAATCCCACCTTCAGCCACTCCAGATACAGCCCTATCTAGGAGCTATACTCAATGCAGAATTTGGGATTGCTTACCCCAATCCGGCTTGTGATCACAACTTTCAGTCTCTCCTCCCTCAGTTTCGTGAGAACTCATCATGCACGGTCATATGCCTGGTAGGTATGATGACCTCCTGCATTGCCATTGTTCCCCATAAAGGACTCCACATGCAGCCCCTACAGCAGTGTCTGTCTCATTAGTGGGCTTAATCACAGGGTCACTGGGAAGATCTAATGTTGTTAGACCGCCATACTCACTGCTCTCTGCAATAGTGGAACACCACCAGCCTGTTGAAAGGGCGGCCTTTTCTAGACCCTGTGCCTCAGATCATTCTGACAACAGAGGCTTTTCACACAGGCTGGGGTGCTTAACTTCGAAACCTCCTAGTACAAGGCCACTGAGATCGTCATCATCAATCCCTACACATAAACTTCCTAGAGCTTCAGGCAGTATTTCTAGCCCTGAAAGCATTTCTTTATCACCTCTCTCACAATGTTGTCCTAGTCTGCACAGACAATATGGCGGTGATGTACTACCTTCAGAAAGGGGGGGAACGTGGTCACTCCAATTGTCACAAGTCTCTCCTACAATATGGAAATGGGCTCTCTACATTCACATTCACCTTGGGGCAGAGTCTTTCCCATGAAAGGACAACAACTTTGCCGACCTGCTCAGCAGGATGCAGCAACAAGTCCACGAATGGGAACTCCACCCGCAAGTCCTTCAGAAATACTTCTGGAAGTGGGTCACTTCTCAAATAGCTCTTTTTGCCACAGCAGAGAACACAAAATGCCAAAACTTCACCCACAGTTACCCACATCCTCTATCCAAGGGCAATGCACTATAGATGAACTGGTCAGGGATATTGGCCTACGCTTTTACACCTCTCCCTCATTCCATTTCTAGTTCGACGGATCAGGCAAACATCTCTCAACATGATCCTTGTAGCTCATGTTGGGCACACCAGCCCTGGTTCACCACACTACTGGACCTCTCAGTAGTCCTCCGCAAGAAGCTTCCCAACAGGCCTGACCTTCTCACTCAAAACCAAGGTCAGGCACCCAGACCCCAAATCTCTCAACCCTGCGATATGGCTCCTGAAGTCATAGAGTTTGGTTACTTAGATTTGCCTGCAGAATGCATGAACATCCTCAGAGAAGATTGTAATCCCACTACTAGAGCATGTTATGCTGCAAAGTGGAAACGCCTTGTTTGCTACTGTCAACCCAAACACATTAATCCCATTTTTTTCAAACACATTTTATTGATTTTTCATAAACAAAAACGGTCAACAATCATCCCAACAGGTGGGAAGGCAAGTTAAGAGGCAATGCATTATAATAATATTCATCCTGAATTCAACATGTATTCAATCCATTTAAGCTGTTCCGCATATTCTCATCCCACTTCCCCAAACCACCCCTTCTGATGGATACAACTACCTGTGGATTCCTCACCTGATGAATACTCCCATGGCGCCAGCATTCGACGGAAATCTTCTTACTAGTCTCTGCACGTCGACGAGGACGTCACTCCAGCCCACGCGACGCCGTCTGACGTCATACAGGCAATAAGAGGTCCTCGCCGACGTGCCGATGACAGTTCCCTTTTTTCCGTGCATTCGAAACGGTTATCTTCGAGGGAGCTACTGTTACCTTCGTGGTTACAGTGTATTGTCTGCTGCGTAGTCTTCTCTGCGGTAATAATGTCTCAGAGGAAGTCGGGTTTCAAGCCCTGTCGAGAGTGTGGGGGCAAGATGTCAGTTACAGATCCTCACTCCGACTGTCTATGGTGTTTGAGCTCCGACCACGACGTCTCGACTTGCGATTCATGTCAACACATGAATCCGAAGGCCCTCAAAGAGCGTGAAGCCAAGTTATTTATGGCAAAGTCAAAGAAGAAGGAGAAACATCATAAGAAGTCTTCTTCGCCAAGGTCTCACCGGCGTCATCGAGACTCCCGGCGCCGTAGAGACTCACGACGTCATTCCAGCAAGGAGTCTCGTTCGAGGTCACCTTCGGCTCGGCGTCGGAGGACTTGGGAGGTCAGCCCCACGGTCACGCCGCATCCATCGACGCCGTTGCCCTCTCCGGCGTCACCGACTTCGCCTGGTCAGGCGTCAGTGATTGAGGTGGTGCAGCCTCTTGTGTTTTCTCCGGCGTCGCAGACGTCGAGGCCGGCGTCGGGGTCGCCCTCGATCCAGGCACCCCAGTATCCGGCTTTTCCCACTCCTGGAGCCGATAGTACCGCGTTTCTTAATGCGATGTATACCATCTTTCAGCAGATGGCTCCAGGAGCTGCTCCGGCTGGTCCTTCGTGGCCCTTGGCCTTTTCGTTGGGTGATCCTGCGCCTCTTCGGCCGGCACCCTTTATGCCCTTTCTCCCTTTTGGGAATGTGGGCTCGGCGCCGGTGCCGGCGTCGGTGGCCGCTCCGGTGGCTTCGGATGTTTCGGCCCCGGAGGTTGCCCTTCCGTCGAAGTCAGGATTTTGCCCTGTGACTCCGGTTGGTCCATCGGCTCCAAGTCCTCGTCCTCCGGCTCCTGCCTCGGCGCCGAAGCTGCCTGTGGCGCCGGACGCGGCGTCAGATGCTTCTGGCGATCGGCGCCGTTCTTCGACGTCGGCGGAGGCCATGTCGACTCCGCGTATCGAGGAGAGACTTCATTCGAGGAGGCGTGCTCTCCGTCTTTTAGAAGAGCAGGAGTACCAGCGAGTCCTAGAGGAGGGAGAGATTGAGGACTCTGGAGAAGGACTGCATGGTCTGGATACAGCCAGTGGGCTGGACACTTCCCCTGAGTGGGACCTTTCATCTCCAGGGGAATATACGGAGGAGGCTGCTTCCTTTCATGCTGTGGTGAGGAAGGCAGCGAGCTTTTTGGACCTGCCTTTGCCGGTGGCAGAGGCGAAGCAGAATTTGCTGACAGAGGTATTGCATCCGGCCTCTGCTGCAGCTGAGCCTCTCTTGCCATTTAATGAGGCTTTGCTGGATCCGGTGTTGGAGGTGTGGAAGAAACCGGTGTCTTCCTCGGCCGTTCATAGGGCTGTGGCCAGGAGGTATCGAGCTGCACCATCTGACCCTGGCTTTCTCTCTAGACACCCTACGCCGGAGAGCTTGGTGGTGCAAGCCTCCTGTTCCTCAAAGTCAGCGCCTGGTTCCTTCCCGACGGTGCCTGGAGACAGAGACTCCAAGAAACTGGATGCGCAGTCCAAGAAAATATTTTCGTCATGCAGTTTGGCGTTGAAGGCCACCAACGCAACGTGCATTCTGGGGAGGTACATCCATGCTCTGATGGATGATATTTCGTCTTCATTTACGGAGCTCCCCCAGGGTCTCTTGGATGTGGTCTCGGACGCCCAGGCTGCCGCGACCCAGATTATCCAGTCTGGGCTGGACACGACCGACTCGGTGGCCAGGGCGATGGGCACGGCTGTGGTGGCAAGAAGACAGGCCTGGCTCCGAAACTCAGGGTTTTCGGCGGATGTGCAGTCGACCCTGCTGGACCTCCCGTTTGATGGGGACAGACTGTTTGGAGCCAAGGCAGATTCGGCCTTGGAACGATTTAAGGAGAGCAGAGCCACAGCCAAATCGTTAGGACTGCAAGCTCCTTCTTCCTCTGCCTCTTCTAGATTTTTCAGGAGGTTTCGGGGATTTGGGCGTGGTTCTTCTTCCTCTTCCTTTCGGGGGAGGTTCCAGCAACCCGCCTCTTCCCTCCCCTATAGGTCATTTAGAGGGAGGGGGAGGGGTGGGGCCCGTACCAGAGGAGCCTCTCAACAGCACTCTGCCTCTTCCTCGTCCTCTGGAGGGGTGCAGCAGGGGAAGCAGCCTTAGGCTTCCACCGTTTCCCACTCACTCCTCTCCTGTAGGGGGAAGATTACAGCATTTTCTCCACAAGTGGAAGTCTATCACCACGGACACTTGGGTTCTCGGCATTGTGGGGAAAGGCTACGCCCTTCCCTTTCGGGAGTTCCCGCCCCTCATCCCGCCCCGCCCATCTTATTGTTCAGAAGAACACCTCCTGTTGCTAGAACAGGAGGTTCAAGTCCTCCTTTCAAAGGGCGCGGTAGAGTTGGTCCCAGAGCAGGAAAAGGGTCGAGGTTGTTACTCAAGATACTTCCTGATTCCCAAAAAGGATGGTCAGTTGAGACCAATCCTGGATCTGAGGATCTTGAATTGGTTCCTCAAACAGGAAAAGTTCAAGATGCTGACCCTAGCACAGGTGCTTTTGGCGTTGAACAAGGAAGATTGGATGGTGTCGGTCGACTTGCAGGATGCTTACTTTCATATCCCGATACTCAAGTCGCACAGGAAGTATCTCCGGTTTGTGGTAGGGTCGCAGCACTATCAGTTTGCGGTCCTCCCGTTTGGTCTTACTTCAGCACCTCGAGTCTTCACAAAGGTGATGTCAGTGGTTGCGGCGGAGCTCAGAAGAAAGGGGATAGCAGTATTCCCTTACTTGGACGACTGGTTGATCAAAGCCAAGTCCCCGGAGCTTGTGTCGCATCATCTGCAGTCAACAACCCAGTTGTTGTTCGACCTGGGCTTTTCGGTGAACGTGCCCAAATCTCACCTGGAGCCCTCTCAGCGCCTCCTGTTCATAGGGGCAGTACTGGATACAACATTGAGTCGAGCCTTTCCTCCGCCTCAGCGGATTCAAGATATTCAGGAATTGGTTCCAATGTTTCGAAATGGAGCGGTAGTTCCAGTCCTCAAGGTCCTTCGTCTGCTCGGTCTGTTCGCCTCCTACATTCTGTTGGTCACGCATGCTCGCTGGCACATGAGGGCTCTTCAGTGGTGCCTCCGAAGGCAGTGGTCTCAACACAAGGGAGATTTAGAAGGTACTGTCAAGATCTCCAGAGATGCTGCTGTGGAATTGAAGTGGTGGATTGCGGGCAACAATCTTTCACAGGGAAAGCCGTTCGCGCAGTCGCCACCAGTGGCCACGGTCATAACGGATGCTTCCACCCTAGGATGGGGAGCTCATCTGGGGGATCTGGAGATCAAAGGGCTTTGGTCTCCAGAGGAACAGGTGTTTCATATCAATCTGTTGGAGTTACGGGCTGTACGTCTGGCTCTCAAGGCCTTCCTCCCATCCCTTCGTGGTCAGTCGGTACAGGTCCTGACGGACAATACTACCACGATGTGGTACATAAACAAACAGGGAGGAGTAGGGTCGTACCTTCTCTGCAGAGAAGCTCTTCGGCTATGGTCCTGGGCAAAGGACCATCAGATTTGCTTGGTGGCAAATCATCTGGCCGGGGTCTTGAATGTACGTGCGGACAGTCTCAGTCGCCAATTCTCGGCAGACCACGAGTGGCGTCTCCATCCAGATCAAGTCTGTTTAATCTTCCGGATGTGGGGGTTTCCTCGGATAGATCTGTTTGCCACTCGGGAGAACGCGCATTGCCCGTTATTCTGCAGCCTCCAGTATCCGATGCAGGGAGCGTTGGGGGACGCGTTTCAGATAACCTGGTGCGACCAGTTGCTTTACGCGTTTCCCCCCATACCCTTGATTCCTCGAGTGTTGAGGAAAATTCGCCAAGACCGGGCCCAAGTCATCTTAATAGCTCCGGATTGGCCAAGGAGGGTATGGTACTCCGACCTTCTCCAACTCTCACTGTGCCCTCCGCTCCGTCTCCCTCTCAGGGCAGACCTCCTCTCGCAGTCGCAGGGGCAGGTTTTACACCCCAACCTCCAGAGTCTGCACCTACATGCTTGGAGATTGAACGGGGCAACCTGAGTTCCTTCTCTCTCCCGCCTGATGTAGTGGATGTTATCTTAGCGGCCAGGCGATACTCCACTAAATCTATCTACGCTAATAGGTGGTCTAAATTTGTTATGTGGTGTGGAGAGAGACAGATTGATCCCTTACATGCTCATCTGTCACATGTTTTGTCTTTTGCACTGTCTCTAGCGCAGAAAGGTTGTGCAGTGGCTACCATTAAGGGTTATTTGTCGGCCTTGTCAGCCTTCATTTGTCTTCCAGACCAACCATCGTTATTTAAATCCCCTATTGTTCTCAGATTCTTGAAAGGTCTTCTGAATCAATATCCTCCAAAACCATTCGTTATGCCTCAATGGGATTTGTCCTTGGTCCTGACTTTCCTTATGGGGTCCCCTTTTGAGCCTATGCATTCTTGCCCCTTAAGGTATTTGGTTATTAAAACAGTATTCCTGGTAGCTATAACATCTGCAAGGAGAGTGAGTGAGTTGCAGGCCTTATCGGTTAAACCCCCTTATATAACGTTTTATGGGGATAAGGTGGTGTTGAGGACCAAGGCTGCTTTCCTTCCGAAGGTTGTTTCACCCTTCCATTTGGCTCAGACAATCACTTTGTCCACGTTTTATCCTCCGCCTCATCCTTCAAAGGAGGAAGAAAGACTACATCGCCTGGACCCAAAAAGGGCGTTGAGCTTCTATATCGACAGAATGAAGGATATCAGGCTGGAGGATCAGCTGTTTGTCGGATACGTGGGCAAGAGGAGAGGAAAGGCAGTCCACAAGAGAACACTCTCCAGGTGGGTTGTTCTTTGCATTAAAATCTGTTACTCTTTGGCAAAGAAGGATCCGCCTGAGGGCATTAGAGCTCACTCCACCAGAGCTAAGTCGGCCTCTTCGGCCTTGGCCAGGGGTGTTCCTGTGGTCGACATCTGCAAGGCCGCAACTTGGTCGTCCCTTCACACTTTTGTGAAACATTACTGTTTGGACTCTGAGGTCAGAAGGGACGGTCATTTTGCACGGTCAGTGCTGCAGGATTTCTTGGTTTGACCATTTAGGCACCCACCGCCGGGCGTGATACTGCTTTGGGACTCTATTCATCAGGTGAGGAATCCACAGGTAGTTGTATCCATCAGAAGAACGAGTTACTTACCTTCGGTAACGACTTTTCTGGTGGATACATTAGCTACCTGTGGATTCCTCACGGTCCCACCCGCCTCCACGTTGCCTTTTTGGTCTCTCCAAGCAATCCTTGAGTGTGCTCCTTTTGGTCTTCAAAGTTGCAATACATTTTGCATATATGATATTTGTATATATGTATATATTTATATATAAATCTATATATATTGTGTATATACATGATTCGTATGTATAAATATATTTATTTGTTTAAAAAATAAAAATAAAAAAAAAGGTTATATTAAATCTACAGCTATTTTATTGCAATGTTGTGTGATTTACAATATTAAGAGATGTTGCTTTGCTCTTTCATTACATTGGGTTATTATTATTCTCATGCACGTAAAAAATGTTGGTACTGTCATCGGCACGTCGGCGAGGACCTCTTATTGCCTGTATGACGTCAGACGGCGTCGCGTGGGCTGGAGTGACGTCCTCGTCGACGTGCAGAGACTAGTAAGAAGATTTCCGTCGAATGCTGGCGCCATGGGAGTATTCATCAGGTGAGGAATCCACAGGTAGCTAATGTATCCACCAGAAAAGTCGTTACCGAAGGTAAGTAACTCGTTCTTCCTACCTTCTGTATCAATATAGTTCTGCTGTTGATCTACAAATCAGGACTGCAACGGTGAAGCTTAGTGAGTTCTCTTAGTAGCTCGTGGTTTGCTCCAATGCAATGAGCGCTTAGGTGATGTCATGTAAAATTTGGGTGTCTTTTCACTGGCGACCGATGGCTGCATTCACCGACCTGTGCAATAGAAAATGTCCCGGGGGAAGATTGAAATCTGCTTGGAGATCATCAGAGGTGAGGGTGGTCGAGTCCCAGAACACTTGCCCCACCCTAGTGAGCCCAGCAGTGGACCATACTTGAAGGCCCCGCCAGCCCTCCACCAACCAGCTGGGTGCCCATATAAGTTATTCCAGCTGTGCCGTTTCTAGCAGTGTATAAGAAAGAAGTTTTGCCAATTGACTCCAAGACCGGAGATTTCGCAGAAGTCCCTCAGCATTGCCCTCGCCCCGGCCAGGGAATTATGGGTGTTGTCTAGGAACAACAATAGGTTGTCAGCGTAAGGGCTATCCTTTGTAACACAGCACCTACTCGGACTCCTTCGTAGAGGACTCCCATTCGGGCAATGCACGCTAATGGCTCCGTGGTTATTGCAAAAGGGAGTGGAGAGAGGGGACAGCCCTGCCAAGTGCCCCTCTCCACTGCGTATCCTGTGGATATTGTCTGCCCTATGCGGACGCGGACCATTGGATTAGTATATAATAGTCACGTCCAAGAGATAAAAATAATCTCCTAATTGCATGTGGAGCATGACCTCATACAGGTAGTCCCACCCAAGGATATCGAAAGCCTTCTCTATGTCCACAGCTAGGATGGCCACTCTCCCCTTGTCGTATGTAGTGGCTTCTAGTAGTGTCAGCAGCCACTGCACGTTCTGGGTGGTATAACGACCAGGGATTAAGCCTGCCTGGTCAGGGTGGATGATTTGCACCATAAGTGGAAGAAGTCTATTGGCTAATACTTTGCTCAGTATTTTGTAGTCTACATTGATCACGGATAACGGCCTGTAGGCCTTGACGTCTATTGTCTGCCTTCCAGGCTTCAAGAGCGGTACAACCACCTTATAGAGTGCTGTCTATTGGGGAGCCACTTCTGTGGAGTAGGTTGCAAGGAATTCCACATGGAATCCATCCAAACCCAGGGTTCTGCCTTTTGCAAGTTCTTTAATTGCTCTAAAGACTACTTGCACTGTGATGTCTGCCTCCAAGGTGTGGGCTTCATCTGCAGAAATTCGTGGGAGGGTAATAGGTGCAAGAAAGTCCTGAATAGTCCTACCAGTATGGGGGGGTATGTGCTCGCATTGAGTGCCTGATAGTATTGTAGAAAACCCTCATTAATAGCTAATTGCAAATAGAAAGGGTCTCCCGTACGTGAAAGTAATTCTACTATGGGTTTTCCCCCATCTAGTAGGGTCAGCAAGCCAAGCCTGCAGTCAACTCGGCCAGGTCCCCCTCCACATGGGTTTTTTCCATGTTGGCTTTATGGTCAAATGAGTGTAGTAGCTCCGTATGTGTCGCCACAAGTTCTTTGGCTTCTAAAAGCTCTATCTCCGATTCTAGGTATTCAGGGTGCCTCTGCTCGATGTCTCGCAATTTATCCTCTGCGTCATGAAGTTCCCGGAGCAACATGGGCTGGCTCCCTTCAACTGGGACAAACAATATCCACGGAGCACCACCTTAAGGGCGTCCCACACCAAGCTTGGAGCCGCTTCTTTGCCTCTACAACTGCTGATCTCTGACACTGGACCTTGTGTGAAAAATCAGGAAAAATCATGAACTTGTTGTTTTTAATGGTGATGTTATCTAGTTGTCTGGCTTGCTTCAGGATGTGGTGGCGATCTTTATAATACAATAGGTGGGCCACCACCGGCTTCGACTGCGCCCCGGCGGCCAAGATCTCGTTGGCACCCGATGTGCCCGTTCTAGAGCAAAAAATGCAGAGAGCCCAGTTAGAGCCATGTCCATGCACAGCCGCTTTTCTAAAAAGGTGACCATGTTGTTTCCCTCAAGGCAATCACATGACTAAATTCCAAAATTGCCTTTAAAAAACTGATTTTTGAATTTGACTATTTTTTCTAAATTTTTGAAAGTCCTGCTAGGGCCTTGGTGAAGTCCCTTTAGCATCTCTTTTTAAATTTAAAAGTTATTTTTAAAGTTAGGATTTATTTACTAGAAGTAGTTTTTAGTTTTTAAAAAGTAATCTCAACTTTAGTAACATAATGAGCAGCTCAAAGGACCTGGTTGTGAAACTCAGCCTCACCCCATACCTCCATCTAGGGATGGCAGAGTTAAGGTCCCTGTGTAAGCTGAAAAAGATTATAACAGGTTCCAACCGTACCAAGGTCAAGCTCAGGGAGCTCTTGGCAGAGTACACTAAGGACCACCCTGCTGAAGAGGAAGAACTCCACTCAGACAGGGAAGATGTTAGAGATGAGGAGCATGACCGCCCCCTTCCTCACCTAACTAGGGAGACCAGGGTCCCCAGACCACTGTCTCCAAGGATAGAACTCACTGGATCTGGATCTTTCACAGGGGAGTCCAGCACCTGGGAACATTGAGGGCAGCCTCATGGAGAGGGCATCCTTTTAGTATGGATGGCTGAAAGGTTAGCTTTGGAGCAACAACTCTTGGCTAAATAGAAAGGGAGAGAGTGGAAATGGGCTTAGCGCCCATTAATGGCGTTATCAATATAAATAGGGTCAGAGAGAACTCTGATATTCTAAAAATCCCCAAAGGGATTGTCTCAAAATATGTAGAAGGTGATGAAATCACCAAGTGGTTCAGAGCTTTTGAGAGGGCTTCTGCAACCAGAAAGTTTAACAGGTCTCACTGGGGAGCTCTCCTCTGGGAAATGTTCACTGGTAACTGTAGGGATAGACTCTTCACACTCACTGGTAAATATGCAGAATCCTACGACCACATGAAGGCTACCCTGATTGAGGGCTTGTGATTCTCTACTGAGTACTATAGGATTAGGTTCAGGGGGGTTCACAAAACCTCGAGCCAGACCTGGGTTGATTTTGTTGACTACTCAGTGAAAACACTAGATGGTTGGATAACTGGCAGTGGAGTGCATGACTGTGATGGGCTTTATAATTTGTTTATGAAGTAACTGCTTCAGTGACAAGTTGCATCAACATCTGGTAGACCTAGGTCCATTTTCACCCCAAAAATTGGGAAAGAAGGCAGACCATTGGCTCAAGACTAGGGTGACCAAAACTTCCAAAGGGTGTGACCAAAAGAAAGGGGCTCACAAAGCCTCCCCAGGGGAAGGGTGGTGAGGCACCTAAGGACAAAAATAAAGAGTCTTCACAAGGGCCCCAGAAACCTGCTCATGAGGGTGGGCCCCAGGCCTCTTCATAGTCCACAAATGGGTACAAGGGTTAAAACTTTGATCTCAGGAAGGCCTGGTTTCACAACTGTAAACAGAATGTACACCAAACTGGAGACCTGGCCTGTCCCAAAAAAAATCCCACTTGCACTACTCCAGTTAGTACTGGAGTAGCCAGTCTCCAGGAGGGATCAACAGTGTGCCCAGAGCAAATCAGGGTTCACACTGAAGTTACTCTAGTCACTGAGGGTAGGGTGGATATACCCACACTGGCTGCCTGGCCGCCTAACATGCAAAAATATAGGCAGCAGCTCTTAATGGGACAACGGTAAAAGCCCGGAGGGATACAGGTGCCAGTGTCACCATGGTGATAGAGAAACTGGTTTTACCAGGACGGTATTTGGCTGGACAAACATATCCAGTTACCAATGCTGACAATGTGACTAGAGTCCATTCCATGGATGTGGTGACTTTAGAATGGGGAGGGAATACTGGCCTGAAACAGGTAGTGTTCTCTTCTGCAATCCCAGTTAAATGTTTGCTAGGGAATGATCTGGAGTCCTCAGCAATGGCTGAGGTAGAGCTCAAACTCCCTGCACCCATGCTGGGAATCCATGAACTGGTGTGTGTGAAACCCACAGCACAGAGCAGAGCACAGAGTGAAAAAGAAGTGTTGGAGCCTGGTATAATGGCCCAACCCTTCAAGAGAAAAGTTAAGAGGACTGGGGGACCAGCCTCTGTACAGCAAAAGAAACAGGACCCCTCTTCCCAGGAAGATGTGTTATCCCTGAGGGAACTGAGTCCATGGAGCTGGAACCTTATCAGGTAGAGCTCTTGGGCCCAGGGGGACCCACAAGGGAACAGCTGTGCCAGGGACAAAAGACTTGTCCCACCCTTGAAGGCCTGAGACAGTAAGCTGCCGTACAGGAGAAGGGAGATATCAGTGGCTCCCTTGGGTCTATTGGGAGGATTGATTCCTTTACACTGAGGGCAGAGATCCCAAACCTAGTGCCACTAGGAGAGTGGTAGTGCCCCAGGAGTTTAGAGAGTTTATCCTCACTTTGGCCCATGACATCCCCCTAGCTGGGTATTTGTAACAAACCAAAACATGGAGCAAACTTGTAAACCATTTTTATTGGCCCAACATGTCCAAGAAAGTAAGGGAGCTTTGTAGCTTTTGTGTCACCTGTCAAGCCAGTGTCATGACAGGTAGCCACCCAAAGGTGCCCCTCATTCGACTTCCAGTGGTGGGGGTACCATTTGAGAGGGTTGGTGTGGACATTGTGGGTCCACTTGAACCACCCACAGCCTCAAGTAATCAGTACATACTGGTAGTAGTGGATCATGATACCAGATACCCTGAAGCAATTTCCTTTAGATCAACTACTGCCCTTGCAGTAGTCAAAGCCCTAATTGGTATTTTTACAGAGTGGGTTTCCTAAGGAGGTGGTTTCTGACAGAGGTACAAACTTAATGTCAGCTTACCTAAAACACGTGTGTAATGAGTGTGGGGTGACTTACAAATTCACCACACCATACCATCCACAAACCAATGGACTTGTTGAGAGATTCAACAAGACCTTGAAGGGCATGATTATGGGGCTTCCTGAAAAACTCAAAAGGAGATGGGATGTCCTCCTACCATGCCTGCTTTTCGCCTACAGAGAGGTGCCTAAGAAGGGAGTAGAATTTTCCCCCTTTGAATTTCTGTTTGGCCATCCTGTAATGGGACCATTGGCTGGGAGAGACCTCTCCATGAGCCTAAACAAGATGTGGTGGACCGTGTGTTTGGCCTCAGCTCTAGGATGGCTGAGCACATGGAAAAGGCATCCAAAAACATTAAGGCCAGCCAACAACTCTAGAAGTTGTGGTATGACCAGAAGGCTGCAATGGTTGAATTCCAGCCAGGGCAGAAAGTCTGGGTTCTGGAGCCTGTGGCTCCTGGGGGCACTTCAGGACAGATGGAGTGGCCCTTACCCATTCCTAGAAAAGAAGAGTTGGGTCACTTAGTGGATCTGGGCACTAGCAGGACACCCAAGAGGGTGATCTATGTTAACCGCCTGAAGCTCTATAATGACAGGGCAGACATAACCATGCTGATGGTTACTGGGGAAGATCAGGAAGCAGAGAGTGAACCTCTCCTTGATCTCCTCTCAACTGAACCTAATGATGGATCAGTGGATGGAGTTGTCTATTCAGACACCCTCCCTCTCTTCCAAACAGCAAGATCACTGCCGGCAAGTCCTTCTCTTTGATCCCTAGTCAGACACACCTGCGTGCCCATGATGTGGACACAGGAGACAGTTTATCCATCAAAAACAACTTATAGACAGTCTGACCAAGTCAAAGAGAGCATCAAAGTGGAAGTCCACAAAATGCTGGAGTTGGGGGTAATAGAGCACTCTGACAGTCCCTTGGCTAGCCCAGTGGTTTTGGTCCCCAAACCTCCTACCGAAGATGGCAAGAGAGAAATAAGATTATGTGTATTCTACGGAGGGCTCAACCCTATCACCAGGACAGATGCTCACTCCATACCCAGAGAAGATTAATTGATTGACACATTAGGTGCAGCCAGATTTCTAAGTACCTTTGACTTAACTGCAGGGAACTGGCAAATTAGGATGGCACCTGGAGCCAAATAAAAAACATCATTCTCTACTCCTGATCGGCATTATCAGTTTACTGTTATGCCCTTTGGCTTAAATAATGCCCCTGTCTACTCCTGATGGGCATTATCAGTTTACTGTTATGCCCTTTGGCTTAAAGAATGCCCCTGTCACCTTCCGAAGGTTGGTAAATCAAGTTCTGATGGATACAACTACCTGTGGATTCCTCACCTATTGAATACTCCCCTTGAGCCAGCATCCGACGGAAATCTTCTTCCTAGCTTCTGCACGTCGACGAGGACGTTACAATTGCCCACGCGACGCCGTCTTACGTCATACAGGCAATAAGAAGTCCTCGCCGACGTGCCGACATCAGTTCCCTTTTTTCCGTGCCATTTGAACGACGGTTATTCTTCGAGGGAGCTACTGTTACTACTCGACGTAGTTACAGTTATTTTTGCTTTTTCTTCTTTGAGACAAGATAGAATGTCGCAAAGAAAATCTGGATTCAAGCCCTGCAATGAGTGCGGTGGCAAAATGTCGGTTACGGACCCACATACTGACTGTTTGTGGTGTCTTAGCTCCGACCACGACGTTGACAAATGTGACTCTTGTCAACGGATTAATCCAAAGGCCTTAAAGGAGCGAGAAGCAAAGCTCTTTTTGGCGAAGTCGAAGAAAAAAGAAAAGCGACATCATTGCAAGTCATCTTCTCCGAAGGCGCATCGGCGTCATCGTGACTCCCGGCGCCGTCGGGAATCTCGGCGCCGGTCGAGTAGGGAGAGATCGCGTTCGAGGTTGCCGTCAACTCGACGCCGGAAGACATGGGAAGTGAGTCCCACCATCTCTCCCCAGCCGCAGACGCCGTTTGCATCACCGACAACCCCGACTTCGCCGACGTCGCCTGTGAATCCTCCTTCGGTATTCGAGGTTCCTCGGCGTCAGGAGTTTTCTCCAACTTCACAGACACCGGGAACAGCGTTGATGTCGCCTCCAACCCAGGCTCCTCAGTACCCGGCTTTCCCGGCCCCTGGAGCCGACAGTTCCGCATTCTTGAATGCAATGTTCTCAATTTTTCAGCAGATGGCTCCAGGTGGTGGACCGGCTGGTCCTTCGGGCCCATTGGCCTTCAATATGGGTGCTCCGGCTCCGTTACGGCCGGCACCTTTTATGCCCTTCCTTCCCATGGGAAATGTGGGCATGGCATCAGCCTCTCAGCCGGTGATGCCGAGTAGACCTGTGGCTTCGGCGCCGGAACAGTCTCCTGTCCGCCCTTCTCCTCGCTCGGCGCCGAAGAAATCCATGGCGCCGATGGATCCGGCGTCTGATGGATCCGAGGATCGGCGTCAAGCTTCGACATCTGCTGAAGCCATGTCGACGCCGAGGATTGAGGAAAGGTTACACTCGAGGAGGCTTGCTCTTCGCCTCCTTGAGGAGCAAGAATATCGGAGACAGGCGTTAGAGGAAGGAGAGATTGAGGAATCTCAAGGAGACCTCCATGGTTTAGACACGGCCAGTGGTCTGGACACCTATCCAGAATGGGACTTGTCATCACCTGGAGAGTATACAGAGGAGGCTGCAACATTTCATTCAGTCATCAAGAAAGCAGCTGATTTTTTAGACCTCCCTTTACCGGTGTCTGAGCCTAAGCCTAATATTTTAATGGAGGTGTTGCGTCCTGCTTCAACAACTGCAGAGCCACTTCTGCCTTTTAATGAGGCTCTGTTGGATCCAGTCCTGGAAATTTGGAAGAAGCCGGTGTCATCTTCGGCAGTGAACAGATCGGTGGCTCGAAGATATCGAGTGGCTCCTGCTGACCCATGCTTCCTCTCCAGGCACCCAACCCCTGAAAGCCTGGTGGTTCAGGCTTCATGTTCAGCCCGGTCTGCCCCAGGATCATTTCCAGCTGTGCCCTCAGACAGAGACTCTAAGAAGATGGACCTTTCTTCAAAAAAGGCTTTTTCGTCATGTAACATGGCTTTAAAATCCACTAATGCTACCTGTATTTTAGAGAGATACATTTACGCCCTGATGGACGAAATAAAGTCGTCTCATACTGAGGTGCCCCAAGAGGTTATGAGCCTAGTTTCTGATGCTCAAACAGCGGCAACCCAAGTAATTCAATCTGGACTAGATACGACTGACTCTGTAGCCAGGGCTATGGGTACTGCTGTTGGTACAAGGAGGCAAGCCTGGCTTCGTAGCTCTGGTTTCTCGTCCGATGTACAGTCAACCCTCTTGGATCCAGTCCTGGAAATTTGGAAGAAGCCGGTGTCATCTTCGGCAGTGAACAGATCGGTGGCTCGAAGATATCGAGTGGCTCCTGCTGACCCATGCTTCCTCTCCAGGCACCCAACCCCTGAAAGCCTGGTGGTTCAGGCTTCATGTTCAGCCCGGTCTGCCCCAGGATCATTTCCAGCTGTGCCCTCAGACAGAGACTCTAAGAAGATGGACCTTTCTTCAAAAAAGGCTTTTTCGTCATGTAACATGGCTTTAAAATCCACTAATGCTACCTGTATTTTAGAGAGATACATTTACGCCCTGATGGACGAAATAAAGTCGTCTCATACTGAGGTGCCCCAAGAGGTTATGAGCCTAGTTTCTGATGCTCAAACAGCGGCAACCCAAGTAATTCAATCTGGACTAGATACGACTGACTCTGTAGCCAGGGCTATGGGTACTGCTGTTGGTACAAGGAGGCAAGCCTGGCTTCGTAGCTCTGGTTTCTCGTCCGATGTACAGTCAACCCTCTTGGACCTTCCCTTCGATGGCGATAAACTTTTTGGCTCCAAGGCGGACTCTGCACTAGAGAGGTTTAAGGAGAGTAGGGCTACGGCGAAGTCTTTAGGCTTGCAGGCCTCCTCTTCTGTTTCCTCCAGACTTTTCAGGAGGTTTAGAGGGTTTGGTCGTGGTTCCTCCTCCTCCTCCTTTCGAGGGAGATTTCAGCAACAACCCGCCTCTGCTCTCTCCTATAGATCCTACAGGGGGAGGGGTAGGGTCTGAACCAGAGGAGCCGCCCAGCAGCACTCTGCCTCTTCCTCTTCCTCTGGAGGGGTGCAGCATGGGAAGCAGCCTTAGCCTTCCACCAATTCCTTCTCACACCACTCCTGTAGGGGGGAGGTTATTGAACTCTCTCCATAAGTGGGAGGTTATAACATCAGACACCTGGGTCACCAGCATTGTGGGGAAAGGCTATGCCCTTCCCTTTCGGGAGTTTCCTCCCCCCATCCCGCCACGCCCATCCTACTATTCAGAAGAGCATCTCCTGTTACTAGAACAGGAGGTTCAAGTCCTCCTTTCAAAAGGTGCGGTGAAGTTGGTTCCAGAGCAGGAGAGGGGTCAGGGTTGTTACTCAAGATACTTCCTGATCCCCAAGAAGGATGGTCAGTTGAGGCCAATCCTGGACCTGAGGATCTTGAATTGGTTCCTCAAACAGGAGAAGTTCAAGATGCTGACCCTAGCTCAGGTGCTTTTGGCGCTGAACGATGGAGATTGGATGGTGTCTGTCGACTTACAGGATGCTTATTTTCATATCCCAATACTCAAGTCGCACAGGAAGTATCTCCGATTTGTGGTGGGGTCGCAGCACTATCAGTTTGCGGTCCTTCCGTTTGGTCTTACTTCAGCACCCCGAGTCTTCACAAAGGTGATGTCGGTGGTTGCGGCAGGGCTCAGAAGGAAAGGGATAGCAGTATTTCCTTACTTGGACGACTGGTTGATCAAAGCCAAGTCTCCGGAGCTGGTGTTGCGTCACCTTCAGTCGACAACCCAGTTGTTGTTCGACCTGGGTTTTTCAGTGAATGTGCCCAAATCTCACCTAGAGCCCTCTCAGCGCCTCCTGTTCATAGGGGCAGTATTGGTTACAACATTGAATCGCGCCTTTCCTCCGCCTCAGCGGATTCAGGACATTCAGGCTTTGGTTCCAATGTTTCAAAGTGGAGAAGTCGTTCCAGTCCTCAAGGTCCTGCGTCTGCTCGGTCTGTTCGCTTCTTGCATTCTGTTGGTCACTCACGCTCGCTGGCACATGAGGGCTCTTCAGTGGTGCCTCCAGAAGCAGTGGTCTCAACACAAAGGGGATCTCGAGGGTTCGGTGAAGATCTCCAGAGATGCTGCTGTGGATTTAAAATGGTGGATTGCGGACGGCAATCTTTCCAGAGGAAGGCCGTTCTCGCAAACTCCGCAGGTGGCCACAGTTATAACGGATGCTTCCACTCTAGGGTGGGGAGCTCATCTGGGGGACCTGGAGATCAAAGGTCTTTGGTCTCCAGTGGAACAGATGTTTCATATAAATCTGTTGGAGTTGCGGGCTATACGTCTTGCACTCAAGGCCTTCCTCCCATCCTATCGCGGTCAGTCGGTTCAGGTCCTGACGGACAATACTACAGCGATGTGGTATATAAACAAACAGGGAGGAGTAGGTTCGTACCTTCTCTGCAGAGAAGCTCTACGGCTTTGGTCCTGGGCAAGGGACCATCAGATTTGCTTGGTAGCAAATCATCTGGCCGGAGTCTTGAACGTGCGTGCGGACAGTCTCAGTCATTTCTCGACCGATCACGAGTGGTGTCTCCATCCGGATCAAGTCCGTCAAATCTTCCAGATGTGGGGGATCCCTCGGATAGATCTGTTTGCCACTCGGGAGAACTCGCACTGCCCGTTATTCTGCAGCCTCCAGTATCCGGTGCAAGGAGCGTTGGGGGACGCGTTTCAGATGTCCTGGTGCGACCAGTTGCTTTACGCGTTTCCCCCCATACCTTTGATTCCTCGAGTTTTGTGGAAAATTCGCCAAGACCGGTCTCAATTCATCTTAATAGCTCCGGATTGGCCAAGGAGGGTATGGTATTCGGATCTTCTCCAACTCTCTCTGTGCCCCCCGCTCCGTCTCCCTCTCAGGGCAGACCTCCTCTCGCAGTCGCAGGGGCAGGTTCTACACCCCCACCTCCAGAGCCTGCACCTTCATGCCTGGAGATTGAACGGGGCAACCTGAGTTCTTTTTCTCTCCCACCTGACGTAGTGGATGTTATTTTATCGGCCAGGCGACACTCCACTAAATCTATCTACGCTAATAGGTGGGCTAAATTTGTGAATTGGTGTGGAGAGAAGCAAATTGACCCCTTACGTGCCTACTTATCGGATATCTTGTCTTTTGCGTTGTCCCTGGCACAGAGGGGTTGTGCAGTGGCTACAGTCAAGGGATATTTATCTGCCCTGTCAGCCTTTCTATGTCTTCCAGACCAGCCTTCTCTATTTAAATCCCCTATAGTACTAAGATTTTTAAAAGGTCTCATTAACAAATTTCCTCCCACTCCTTTCATTATGCCTCAGTGGGATCTAAACCTAGTCTTGACTTTCCTTATGGGTTCACCGTTTGAGCCTATGCATTCTTGCCCTTTAAGGTTATTGGTTCTAAAGACTGTTTTCCTTGTTGCAATTACTTCCGCAAGAAGAGTGAGTGAGCTGCAGGCTCTATCTGTTAAACCCCCTTACACATCTTTTTATGGGGATAAGGTGGTGTTGAGGATCAAGGCTGCTTTCCTACCGAAGGTTGTTTCACCCTTTCATATAGCCCAAACAATTACTCTTTCCTCGTTTTATCCTCCGCCTCATCCTTCGAAAGAAGAAGAAAGACTACACCGCTTAGACCCGAGGAGAGCGCTGAGCTTCTATGTGACCAGAACGAAGGATTTCAGGTTGGAGGATCAACTCTTCATCGGGTACGTGGGAAAGAGGAGAGGAAGGGCAGTCCACAAGAGAACACTCTCCAGGTGGGTCATTCTTTGCATTAAACTGTGTTACTCTCTAGCAAAGAAGGAACCCCCTGATGGAATAAGAGCTCATTCCACCAGAGCTAAGTCGGCCTCTTCGGCCTTGGCTAGGGGTGTTCCTGTGGTCGACATCTGCAAGGCCGCAACTTGGTCGTCCCTCCACACTTTTGCGAAGCATTATTGTTTGGATTCTGAGGTTAGGAGGGATGGCCATTTTGCACGGTCAGTGCTGCAGGATTTCTTGGTTTGACCATTCAGGCACCCTCCACCGAGTGCGGTACTGCTTTGGGACTCTATTCAATAGGTGAGGAATCCACAGGTAGTTGTATCCATCAGAAGAACGAGTTACTTACCTTCGTTAACGACTTTTCTGGTGGATACATTAGCTACCTGTGGATTCCTCACGGTCCCACCCGCCTCCCCGTTGCCTGTCTGGTCTAACCAAGTTATTCTTGGGTGTGCTCCTCTTGGTATTTGAGGGCTTGTACATATACTGTATATATTTATTTATGTATTTATTTATTTAAAAAAAAAAAAGAAATCTTAAGTTTTTGGAATGATGTTTTTATCTTGAATGTTATTAAATATTATTTGATTGATTGTCTCAATGGCATATTAGTCTCAGGCACGTAAAAAATGTTGGTACTGACGTCGGCACGTCGGCGAGGACCTCTTATTGCCTGTATGACGTCAACGGCGTCGCGTGGGCAATTGAGACGTCCTCGTCGATGTGCAGTAGCTAGGAAGAAGATTTCCATCGGATGCTGGCGCAAGGGGAGTATTCAATAGGTGAGGAATCCACAGGTAGCTAATGTATCCACCAGAAAAGTCGTTACCGAAGGTAAGTAACTCATTCTTCTTGCTCGCATGGAGTCCTTTAGTGCAGCATATCTAGATGATGTTGCTGTCTTTAGCTCCAGCTGGCAGGATCACCAGGTCCACCCGGGGAGGTCTTGCAGGCCTTGCAAACAGCAGGCATCTCTATTAAAGCATCTAAATGCCGAATAGGGCAGGGCACAGTTGTATGCTTGGGCCACCTTGTAGGTGGAGGCCAAGTGCAACCTTTACAACCCAAGATCCAGAAATGTCTGGACTGGGAAGCTCCAAAAACCCAGACTCAAGTCAAGGCATTCTTTAGCTTGACTGGGTCCTACAGGAGGTTTGTGAAGGGGTACGGATCCATTGTGACACCAATCACTGAACTGACCTCAAAGAAAATGCCAAAGAAGGTACACAGAACTCTTGACTGTCAAAAGGTCTTTGACTCCCTGAAAGTAGCAATGTGCTCAGTACCAGTTCTTAAAGCTCCAGATTATTCTAGGCAGTTCTTTGTGCAGACAGATGCCTCTGAACATGGGATAGGAGCAGTCCTGTCCCAAACCAATGATGATGGCCTTGACCAGCCTGTTGCTTTCATTAGCAGGAGGTTACTTCCCAGGGAGCAGCGTTGGAGTGTCATTGAGAGGGAGGCCTTTGCTGTGGTTTGGTCCCTGAAAAAGCTGAGGCCACACTTGTTCTGCACTCACTTTGTTGTTCAAACTGACCACAGACCACTCAGATGGCTAATGCCAATGAAAGGTGAGAACCCTATACTTTTGAGGTGGTCCATATCCCTACTGGGAATGGACTTTGTAGTGGAACAAAGACCTGGGACTGCCCATGCCAATGCAGATGGCCTTCCCAGGTTCTTCCACTTAGACAATAAAGACGGTCTTGGGAAAGGTTAGTCTCACCCTCTTTTGTTTGGGGGGAGGGTGGTTTGTGTAGGAAAGTGCCACTGTTGGCATGGTTACCCCCACTTTTTGCCTAGTGTTGATGCCAACTGTGATTGAAAGTGGGCTGGGGACCCTGCTAACCGGGCTCCAGCCCCAGTGTTCTTTCCCTAAAATGTTACCTTTGTTTCCACAATTGGCACAACCTTGGCACACAGTTAAGTCTCTTGTTAAATGTACATATGGTACCGAAGGCCCTGTGGCCAGGGAAGGTCTCTAAGGGCTGTAGCATGTAATATGCCACCCTAAGGGACCCCTCCCCTAGCACACACACACTGCCATGCAGCTTGTGTGTGCTGGTGAGGAGAAAAAGACAGAGTCGACATAGCACTCCTCTTAGGGGGCCATGCCCACAAATCACTGCCTGTGACAGGTAAGGTGTCCAGAGCTGAGGTGACCCCCTCCCTGCAGAATCCTCCATCTTGGTTTGGAGGACAGGAACCAATAGGATTAGGTTTGTGCCCCCCTCCCCAAAGGGAGTGGGCACAAGGAGGGTGTAACCACCCTCGGGGACAGTTGCCACTGGCTACTGCCCTCTGATCCCTAAAACACCCCTAAGTCTAGGATTTAAGGGCCTCTCTGAACCTAGCTCACTAGATTCCTGGCGACCTGACAAGAAGAAGAAGGACTGCTAAGCTGAAACCCCCAGCAGTTAAAGAAGGAAGACAACAACTGGTTTGGCCCCAGCCCTACCGGCCTGTCTCCTGCTTCAAAGAACCTGCAAAAGATCAGCGACAAACCCAGTAAGAACCAGCCACCTCTGCGTAACTCCAGAGGACTGCCCTGCACCCATAAGGACCAAGAACTTCGAGGACAGCAGCTCTGTCCAAGAAAAATGTACAGTTATGGACTCCCACGGATGCGTGAGTCTTGATCCCTGTGCACCCGACGTCCACGGCCTGTGTCCAGGTGGTCCACCCAGCAAGAGAGGGTCCCCAGGCAGTACGAGCAAGTGCCCACCCTGGGTTGACCTTTCCACCTCTTCACGACGACACCTGCAGAGGGAATCCTGAGAACACCCCTGAACGCGAAGCTCCAGACAAAGATATCAGATGCCTAAAGACACACTGCACCTGCAGCCCCAGGATTTGGAGAACCCGACCCCCGGTGCTTCTACGTTCAGCAGGCAGCACTCCTCCCTGTCTGACTGGTGGTGTGCCTAAGACACCCCCTGGACCTCGCCTGCAGCCTCTGAGTGACCCTTGGGGTCTCCTCAGCATTGAAAACCCGACATCCTGTTTGCACCCTGCACCTGCCCGCGCCGTGCCGCTGAGGGTGTGTGTTTGGTGCCTACTTGCAGCCCCTTCAGTGCTCTTCTAATCCCCCCTGGTCTGCCCTCAAAACCGGAGGTACTTACCTGCAGGCAGGCCTGATTCCGAGTACCCCCGTCTCCATAGGAGCCCACGTTAAATTTGCTCAACTTTGACCTCTGCACCCGGCCAGCCCTGTGTTGCTGGTGGTGGGTGTTTGGGGTTAACTTGAACGCCAACCGGTGGACTTCCTAAACCCCAGAGACTGAAACTTTAAGTGTTGTACCTACCTGTAAAAAGATCTAACATTTCTTCCCCCAGGAACTGTTTCTGAAAATTGTACTGTGTCCATTTTTAAAACAGATTGTTGCCAATAATTCAAAAACTGTATTACTTACCTATTTCAAACAAAGTAGTGTTGATACCTATGTGGAATACGAAACATTTAAGGTACTTACCTGCAACTTGAACCTTGTGGTTCTAAAAATAAATTAAGAAAATATATTTTTGCTATATAAAAACCATTGGTCTGGAGTTAAGTCATTGAGTGTGTTCTTCTTCTGCTATTGTCTTTGTGTGTACAAAGAAAATAGCAGAAGAAGAACACACTCAGGGGGTCATTCCAACCCTGGCGGTCGGTGTTAAAGCCGCGGCCAATCCTCCAACAGGCAGGTGGTAAAAAAAATGGAATTCCGACCCTGGCGGGAACCGCCAACACAGCCCGCCACTTTAACACTCCGACCGCCACGGCGGGACAAACAAACAGCGCGGCGGTCACCGCCAACAGACAGGTGGCAGACAATGTACCGCCCACCCTATCACGACCCACCAATCCGCCACCTTTTCCGGGGCGGGAGCCCCGCCGATAAAAACACGAACGGGAAAACGCTCACCTCTATACACTCCACGAGGAATCTGGACAGCATGGAACCCGAATTAAACATCCTACCAGCTATTGTCTACCTGCTCCTCTACCAGGAGCACGAACGCCGCCGCAGGAGACAACGGTGAGTACTGCACCTACGACACAGGGGAGGGGGAGGAGAAAAGATTACGGGCACACACATACGCGACAACCCCCCCCCCCCCCAATCCCCACACAACGATGCAGAGCAACAAGTCAGAGTGACACCCCCCCCAAACCCCCCGGAATAACGCAAAGACAAAATAAAATGATCATTAAAATTGAAGTATATTAAAGCATATTTGACCTTAAGTGAAATATGAAATTCATAAAATAAATATATTACAACATGAACAATGTATACATAGTCCAAAAGTCCGGCACATATTGGCTACATGCCATTGTTCGTGGGCCAATGTGCATAAACACATGGGCAAAGCCCACACACGAGACCCGATTCCATTGGAGAGAACACTGCTGGGGCATCAGATAATAAAACCACAGGCACCTCAGGGGGAATGGAAGGGGGGGGCACCTCAGCCACATGAGTCCACGACGCCAGATCCACGAGGGGCCTCCATGCCCACTGTACCATCCTGGGGAGTGCAAAGCCACAGGTGGATTACAGACTCCACTGGTTATGGAGGAGGCATGGTGCCCAGAGTGCTTCGTGAAGCCCTGCCCGACACAGATCCGGCCCTGCCAATGGGCCAGCGGTGCTTGACAGGAAGGGCCCAGCGGAGCGGTGCTTGACAGGAAGGGCCCAGCGGAGCGGTGCTTGACAGGAAGGGCCCAGCGGAGCGGTGCTTGACAGGAAGGGCCCAGCGGAGCGGTGCTTGACAGGAAGGGCCCAGCGGAGCGGTGCTTGACAGGAAGGGCCCAGCGGAGCGGTGCAGAGACGGCGGGGCCCAGCGGAGCGGTGCTTGAGATGAAGGGCCCGGCGGAGCGGTGCTTGAGATGAAGGGCCTGGCGGAGCGGTGCTTGACAGGAAGGGCCTGGCGGAGCGGTGCTTGACAGGAAGGGCCCAGCGGAGCGGTGCAGAGACGGCGGGGCCCAGCGGAGCGGTGCTTGAGATGAAGGGCCCAGCGGAGCGGTGCTTGAGATGAAGGGCCCAGCGGAGCGGTGCATGACAGGAAGGGCCCAGCGGAGCGGTGCTTGAGATGAAGGGCCCAGCGGAGCGGTGCTTCTCACGGCGGGGCCCTGTTCAGCGGTGCTTCTCACGGCGGGGCCCTGTTCAGCAGTGCTTCTCACGGCGGGGCCCTGTTCAGCGGTGCTTCTCACGGCGGGGCCCTGTTCAGCGGTGCTTCTCTTGGCGGGGCCCTGTTCAGCGGTGCTTGTCTTGTGTTCCTAGGGAACCAGATCTGGCCAATTATTCCCGCTCAGTCGCCATCCGACCTTTCGCTTGCGGGGCCCTCCTGTGCTGGAGTCCTGGGCCCGTGGGTGTCCTCCGTCACACCCCAAATGGGGTTGGTGGGGCCCTCCTGGGCAGCTCGCCTGCTGCCGGACTTGTCCGCCCTGCTGCCCTTGCCCCCCTTGGCCGAATCTCTGGGGCCCTTGCCTCCCTTTGTGGATGAGCCAGGTGACGGTGCATGGGTGGTGTCCTTGGGGGCAGCAGTCTCAGGCCTCTCGCGCCGGCCCTTCCCTTTTTTGGTTCTTTTCCCAGGGGGTGGGCTGGCTGTCCCCTTGCTGCTGGCGGATGTTCCTGCCCTAGGAGCTGGTGGACTCCAATAGCCCTGAACGATGGTCCTAGTAGGTGCAGGGCTTGTGGTGGCTGAGGTGCTGTTTGGACTCTTACGAGATGGAGGGGGTGGGTCAGGTGATGCAAAGAGGTTAATTTTGGAGAGGAAAAGCTTTTTAGGAGCAATGGGAAGGGTAGGTGCAGTGGGTATGGGAGTGGAGGAAGAGGATGTGGTTGTTGGAGAGTCAAGTGTGCTGTCTTTGGGTGCAGATGCTTGTGCTGGAGGCTGTGGTGAGCTGGATGGCTGTTGGGTGGGTGGCTGCCTGCGTTTGTGTGGCTTGGAAGAGGGAGTGACAGACACACTGGGAGAGGACACAGGGGACGTGTAAATGGCAGTGGGGGTGGTGACTGCACGTGTGCGGACTGTTCTGGTGGGTGTGGTGGTGATGGACGTAGTGGCTGATGGTGGTGTGCATGCAGGTGTGAGTGGAGACGTCACAAGGAGGGAGGAAGGAGACGAGGAGGAGGGGGACACAGAGGAGGCAGTGGCTGTTGGCATGTCTGCATGTGGATGTTGCTTGGGTGAATGCTTGTGTGATCTGTGGTGCTTATGTCTGGATGAGCTGCCCTTTGGTGTTGAGGTGTGTGCAGGCTGGTCTGTAGGTGTGTCTGGGATAGGCAGAGGAACAGGGGAGTGGGACTGGGTTGAGGAAGTTGGAGGGGGGAGGCTAGACACAGGGACAATTGCTGCCGTCAGTGCTGAGGCCAGAGCGTTGAATGATCGCTGATGGGCAGCCTGACCCGAATGAATGCCCTCCAGGTATGCATTGCTCCGATGCACCTCCCTTTCTACCCCCTGGATGGCATTCAAAAGGGTAGACTGCCCAACAATGAGCGTCTGGAGGAGGTCAATGATCTCCGCACTGAGGGCAGCAGGGGTAACTGGGGCAGGACCTGAGGTGCCAGGGGCGAAGGAGATGCCCGGCTTCCTGGCCGAGCGGGCACGGGGCGAAAGCTGAGGGGCTGCTGGGAGGGCGGAGCTAGTGCGCTGGGTGGCGGCTGTACCTGTTGTTGCGGTGGGCACGGATGTTGCCGCCACCACAAGGGAGCTCCCTTCCGAGGACGTGTCGGTGTCGCTGACGTCTCCACGGGTCCCCGTTGTGGAGCCCCCCTCGCCCTCCGTCTCACTGGTTAACTCCGAGTCGGTTGCAGGGCCCTCCGGGGCCATGTGAGATGCAGCTCCCTCGTGCGCTGATGCCACTTCTCCTCCGCCTGATGATGCTAATGCACACATGAACAGGAAAACCAAAAAAAAGGGGGGGGAGAAGAAAGAAAGACATGTTGAGTGCATGCATTGGCGGCACCGTTGGTGGAGAGGACAGACACAGAAGCCCCCTGCACTACGCCGCGCACTCGGGGTACACTACTCAATTATAGTGACTTGGCCTACAAGTCTATGGACGACAAATGCACACATAGGTGAGCCGGGCCATGGATAGCTGTACTTAGCACCCTACAGTGGTGGGGGGCGGGGGCACAGGGCCATGTCTAACGGAGGGGCCTAGCCTACAGAAACCGCCCTGGCCTAGAGATAGCCACAGCCCTCCTCCCCCACCCAGACACCTCCACTGTGCGCTAATATAGCGGAATGTGCTGATACTCACCCCCTTGTGTCTGCTGTGATGTCCTCATGCGCCCATCCAAATCGGGGTAGGCCACCGCCAGGATCCGGGACATCAGGGGGGTCAATTGACGACTGGCACCCCTCCTATGTTGGGAGGTCATCCCCAGCAGAGCCTCGGCGATCTTTCTGCTCCAGCGGCGGATGTCCTCCCACCTCTTGCGGCAGTGGGTGCCCCGTCTGTTGTGGACCCCCAGGGCCCGGACGTCCTTGGCGATGGCACGCCAAATGTCGATCTTCTGATGGGCGCTGACCTATGTGACATGTACAGGGTGGAAAAAGAAATATCATCACTTTTCTGCATGGTCGATGTGAGTGGCCCCCCCCTCCCCAACCTTGCCATGTGGCACATGCTCTCATCTGTCGTGCGTTGCACTCCTCTATCGCTCCCCTCCCCACCATCTTACATCCACCCCACTCAACACAGGCATAGCCCATACTACGTGCTCCCAGTGTACTTACCTGTTGGTCTGGAGGACCGTAGAGTAGCGCATACTGGGGGAGGACCCCATCAACAAGTTTATCCAATTCCTCAGATGTGAAGGCAGGGGCCCTTTCCCCAGTCGCAGCAGCCATTGTCTCTTCCAGACCGAGTTCACAGCAGCACTTGCAGTATAGGTCCTCTCTTGTGGATGATCAGGTCTCGAGTGATTAAGCAGTTAGAAAATGGCGGTCACGCCCGCGGCGGTGCGTACCGCGACCGCCGGCGCACATCGTCATTGGCTCCTGAGACCCATAGGGTTCAATGTTAACCAATGCTGCTTTGCGCCGCGGTCTTCGACCGCCTACCGGCTCGGTGTGCCACGCCAGCGCATTGACCTCACATCCCATTGTCACACTTCTCAGGTCAGGCACCTGCCATTTCAAGGGACCACATGGCTGAATTTCTACTGCGTCACACAGGCCTAGGCCTTGCATTGCCACTCATACAAGCCATTCAATGCATAGCGAATCGTGTACTGTGCAAGCTGTGGTTACGTACCTGTGGGTTGCTAGACTCTGTGCTCCATGTTGTCCTTCCTAGGCACCGTCCGCTGGGACTTGCGAGGAGATGGAGGAATCCTCCCATGTACAGACCGCTGGTGGACCTGTCGACAATGGAAGAAAGACATGTCATACTTACATACAGACTTGACCGAGCCACTATACAGGAACTGTGTGCCCAGCTGGAGCCAGACCTGATGTTCCCCATTCGCCAACCCACAGGGATTCCCCCTCTGGTGCAGGTTCTGTCAGTACTCCATTTTTTTGGCAAGTGGATCATTCCAAACAACAGTGGCCATATCATCAGGGATGTCTCAGCCTATGTTTTCTAAGGTTTTGTCCAGAGTGTTGTCTGCCCTGATGAAATACATGCGGAGCTACATTGTTTTCCCTGAGGTGGGCGATTTGGCTACAGTGAAGGGTGATTTCTATGCCCTTGGACATATTCCCAACATCATTGGTGCCATTGATGGGACCCTTGTGGCCTTGGTTCCCCCCAGTGGAAGTGAGCAGGTGTACAGGAACAGAAAAAGTTATCATTCTATGAATGTCCAGGTGGTCTGTTTGGCTGACCAGTACATCTCCCATGTAAATGCCAAGTTCCCTGGGTCAGTGCATGACGCGTACATCATGCGAAATAGCAGCATCCCTTATGTGATGGAACAGCTACAGAGACACAGTGTGTGGCTAATAGGTGACTCTGGTTACCCCAACCTGTCGTGGCTACTTACCCCAGTGAGGAATCCCAGGACAAGGGCAGAGGAACGCTACAATGAGGCCCATGGGCGAACTAGGAGGATTATAGAAAGAACCTTCGGCCTCCTGAAGGCCAGGTTTAGGTGCCTGCATATGACAGGGGGGTCCCTAATGTACTCACCAAAGAAGGTGTGCCATATCATCGTGGCCTGCTGTATGCTTCACAACCTGGCTTTGCGACGCCAGGTGCCTTTCCTGCAGGAGGATGGTCCAGATGGTGGTGTTGTAGCAGCTGTGGAGCCTGTGGAGAGTGAAGAGGAGGAGGACGACGGGGACGACACAGACAACAGGGACACAGTGATACAACAGTATTTTCAGTAGCACACAGGTACGAATCAACCACGCCATTTTACATTTACTTAAAGTCTCCTGCCTCTCTACTGTCTGAGTTCCCCCCCAGTTCCTGTTAACTGAGTTGTGACTTTCCCTTCCGTTTTAAGAGCTGTGGGCCCCACTGCGTGACCTCTGCTTTGTTTGCCCATGGACTACAGCTGTGTGACAGTGGTATGTTGTCATCACAATGTAACTGAACATTTTGGCACCGTTATGTCTAATACATTTGTTCAAAATACAAGCAGACTCCAGATTTTTTTTGTGCAATAAGTGATTTAATTAAAGTGCTAAATTTAGGAACATGATTGTAAAACGGTGATGGGTGATGGTGGAGTAATGTCCATGGCAGAGTCCAGTTCTCAGTCGCACAGGTGCATTGTCCATATGCCTGTGGAAGGATGGAGCAGGGGCAGTTCAAGGTTGGACAGGGTGACAATGTGGGACAGTGGGATGACATCAGGGGGTATCGTTTGCTGGCGGGGGTCTTGGCATCCTACTCTGTCTTCTTGTGAGATCTCAGGTTCCGCTTGCGGGGTGGTTCTTCTTCTGCAGGAGGTGGGGTTCTGGTGGCCTGTCGTTGTGTGGGGGCCTCCTGTCCACTAGCGCCGGCGGAGGTGGTAGGCTGTTCCTGGTCCAGGCTAGTGACAGGGGCCCTTTGTGGTGCCACATGGTCCCGCAATGTGGTGACTATCTGGTTTAGGGCCACGACAATGGTCCCCATTGCGGAACTAATGTTCCTCAGTTCCTCTCTGAACCCCCTGTACTGTTCCTCCTGCAGTACCTAGATCTCCTGGAACCTGGCCAGTACCGTAGCCATCGTCTCCTGGGAGCGGTGGTATGCTCCCATGATGGAGGAGAGGGCCTCTTGGAGAGTCGGTTCCCTGGGCCTGTCCCCTCCCTGTCGCACAGCAGCCCTCCCAGCTCCCCTGTGTTCCTGGGCCTCTGTCCCCTGGACGGTGTGCCCACTACCACTGCCCCCAGGTCCCTGTTGTTGTTGGGGTGGTGGGTCAACCTGGGTGCCCTGTAGTGGTGGACACACCGCTGATTGACGTGTCCTGGAGACAGAGGCATGGGCCCGCTGGGTGGGAGCTGTGCTGGTGTTCCCAGAGGGGGTTAGGTCTGGTGTAGCCTGTGGCTGTCTGTGGGGAACCGACTGTCCCGAGGTCCCCGATGAGCCGGGCTGGTCATCTGGGTCCAGGGAGACAGAGCTGATGTCATCACTGGGGGCCTCTTCTGGGGGTGGGATGGACATCTCTGGACCCTCCGTGGCGGTGTGGTGGCGTTCGGGTCCTGCAGGGGTATAAGAGTATGGTTATTGCTTCTGTGTGTGGCATTTCGTGTAATGGGTGGGTGGCCGTGTACCCCAGTGCTGGCATTCCCTTGTGGGGGCTTTTGTGACGGTGGCTTGTGGGGGTGATGGGTGTGTGCAGTGGGCATGCTTTGGGGATGGGTGTCCATGCTTTGGGGACGCACGCAGGGCTAGGTTTTGGGATGGGTGGGTTGTGATGGTGAGCCATTTGCAAGGAGTTGGTGTGATGGGGGTGGGGGTAAGATTTGGCATGCAGGTGGGGTGGGGGGAATGCAGTAGTAAAGATTTGACTTACCAGAGTCCATTCCTCCGCCTACTCCTGCGAGGCCCTCAGGATGCAGGATGTGCAAGACTTCCTCCTCCCATGCTGTGAATTCTGGGGGAGTAGGTGGGGGTCCGCCGCCAGTCTTCTGCACCGCGATGTTGTGCCTTGATACCATGGAACGCACCTTCCCCCGTAGGTCGTTCCACCGCTTCCTGATGTCGTCCCGATTGCGTGGATGCTGTCCCACAGCGTTGACCCTGTCCACTATTCTTTGCCATAGCTCCATCTTCCTGGCAATGGTGGTGTGCTGCACCTGTGCCCCGAAGAGCTGGGGCTCTACACAAACTATTTCCTCCCCCATGACCCTGAGTTCTGCGTCAGAGAACCTGGGGTGTCTTTGGGGTGCCATGGGGTGGTGTGGATGAGGTGAGGGGTGGTGTATGTGTTGTAGAGTGTGGTGAGTGTGGTGGTGTATGGTGTTTTGTGCGTGGAAATTGTGTGGGTGATGTTGTGATTTACCTCTGTGTGATGATCTACTCTATGCTGTGCTTTCTCTCTCTGTCCTTCACTCGCAATTGTGGTCGTAAGGGTTTGTAGGTGATGTGGGTGTGTGTTTTATATTTAATTGGGTGTGTGGGAGTGGTGTGTGTATGTGTCTCAGGTGTGTGTATTTTGAATTATCCAATGTGGTAGTGTTTTGTAAAGGTGTGTGTATTTTGACCGCGGCGGTGTGTACCGCCAATGGAATACCGCGGTTGAAAGACCGCTGCGGGGATTTGTGGGTCGGAATGGTATGGGCGTATTTCTGTTGGCGTGACGGTGGAGGTTTGGTCATCGCCAGTTTCCCGCTGACCTTTGGTGTGGCGGACTTTTGTTGATGTCGGGTTTTTGGCGGTTTGCCAGTTGCGGGTAAGAATGACCGTGGCGGTTTACCGCGACCGCGGCGGTGTTATGGCGGCCTTCTGACCGGCGGTAAGCGCCTTTTACCGCCGAGGTCAGAATGACCCCCTCAATGACTTAACAACAAATGCTTTGTACTACCCTCAGATAAGCCTAACTGCTCGACCACACTACCACAAAAGAGAGCATTAGTATTATCTACTTTAGCCTCTGTTAAGCCTCTGGGGAACCCCTGGACCCTGTGCACACTATATCTCACTTTGATGTAGTATATACAGAGCCAGCTTCCTACAGTGAGAGAACCCAGTGGTGTGCAAAGTATTGGGTAGGAGTTTGTGCTGTGTACTGCATAAGCCGAAGGCTCCGAGGGATTCCGTGCTGTTTAACGGCCTAGGTAGGCCTGCATCTCCGCTGTGACTCCCCCTCTGCAGAGGTGTGGAAGCAGTCAGCGGGGCAGCCTAGGCAAGCCCAGACAGTCTCTACCGTATAGTACGAGGGCAGCTGGCATCGGGAGCTGGCAAGCCCCTCCCCGGCCCACCTGCTCCTCGCCGACTTCCAGGCTGTCTTTGGCACCTCCAGAGGGGGCAATCTTAGGACCAGCCTCCCTCCGGGACCGGCGCCCGGGAGCTGACCAGTTAAATATAGTTCACCTTCAGCACGACAGTCGCCTCAGGGCTTTGCAACTGTAGCTCGGTGTCAGCAGTGGCCATTGCCCCTCTCTCTAGGGAGCTGGCTCTAGTCTCCACCACTGGTTGTTTGGGCACTCTGCCACTGCTCCGCTCCTCTTCACTCCATCTCCTGGCCAGTGTTCAGACCCTGGGCTGTGCCGGCGCAACGCAGGGCCACCCGGGCTCAGGGGTGGCCATCTCCTCCGCCATCACCTCTCCGTGTAGTTCCCAGCTGCCACCAGGTACAGTTCTCCCGGCCCGCAGCTACCACTTAGCGTCAGCTCTTCCCCTCCATGGCCGCCCCACCCCTCACACATAGGGGGAGCATGGAAGGATCCTCATTCTATGCTCTGCAGTCTCCTTTATGCTTCACCAGTGGGGCCGGCCTCTGTGCTGAGCTGCCCGGTCCAGGGGATCTACCACCAATCGCACAGCAATTTTCTCTCCCCTGCCCAGTGAACAGGACTCCTTCGCTCACCACGCGGCACTCGCTCCAGGGATCCACGATCACTGCGGTACTCCCCCCTCCGTCAAGAGGGCCAGTCACTTCACCGCCAGCAACATCACCGCAGCCAGTTACCCAGCTTGAACCACAACTCTTCCTTCTCGCGGGCGACTGCTTTCACAGGCACTGCAATGCCGCCATTACGGGTGGCCAGTCTCGGTCAGTTTGATGACAGCCAGGGCAGTGTCTTTCTGCAGCATGCAGTCTGTCACTGCAGTCAGGCAGACTTTATCAACTTTTGCCCCCTCGTTTGCTGATTGGGGGGTCCAGTAATGTGCAGGATGAGGTCAGATGGGGCCTAGCTCGCCTGAGCTCCTGGGCTCATGTCCTACTCCATTCATGGTAGGTCACGCCCCCCCAACACATTAATCCCATTAAAGCTACTGTCCAAGACATTGGCCCTCATTAAAACATTGGCGGTAAGTGCCGCCTACCACAGCGGCTCAGGCCACCATAAGACCGTCGCTGCGGGTAACATCCGTCCGCAGTAATATGACCACAGCTGGATTTCCGCATCAAGAAGGGCGGAAATCCATCTGTGGCCATACTGGCGGACGGTGTTAAGGTGGCGCTGCTACGACCACCAGCAGCGACATGCCAGTAGACCGCCGCCAACCGTTTTATGTAAAATAATATGGCCTGGCAGTGTTCTGCTGGCAGACGCTGCTGGCAATAGCAGCGCCCCGTACCCTGCCGGAAGACCCTCTGGATTCAGGTAAGTCGGGTTTACGACAGGGGAGGGGGTGGGGGATGTTTGTGTGTGTGTGGGGGTGTGTGCATGACTGTGTGTGTGTGTGCATGTGCATGAGTGTGTAGTGTTGCGTGTGTGTGTGTGTGCATATGTGAGAATTCGTGAATGAATGGAAAAGTGAATGTGTGTCTGCATGTACGTTTGGATGTGTGTACAGATGTGTGCGTGAACGAATGGATGCATGCATGTATGAATGCATATGCCTGTGTGAGTGAGTGTATGAATACATGGTGTGTGCCTGCGTGTGTGCGTGTTTGGGGGTGTGGATTGGAAGGGGAGAGCGTGGATGGGGTGGGGTAGGAGGTTGTATGGGGAGTGTTGTGGGGGGGTGGACCTCCTACCAGTGACAGGGAAGAAATTCCCTGTCACTGGTAGGGCGTACCTCCATGGTTTTCGTGGCATTACGAATGACACGAAAACCATGGCGGTAGGCAGGGTCATAATGCTGCCGCCAGATTGGAGATTGGAAGTCGGTGTGGTACAATTTTCCAGTCACCTGCAACTCCCAGAGGCTAGCCACAGCTTTCATGGAGGGACTACTTTACAGTATGTGTAGAGCAAGTGTATCTACAGCCACACATGCCATCGAACGGAAAATGTTACTTACCCAGTAAGCATCTGTTTGCAGCATGTAGTTTCACATGTGCCCTCCCTCCTTCCCGGACACCTATAGCAGTTTCATTATCATTTAGTTGTATGTAGGTGTTGTAGGAAAGTACCCTCTTTTTGGCATGATTATCCCTATTTTTTTTCCTGCTGCCAGTGTGTTTTGACTGTGCAAACCAGGACACCAGTGACTGTGCTCTCTCCCTCTAAATTTGGTTGTTCCTGACTTTGTACATCCCACTATTGGCATACTGGTGCCCCCATGTAAGTCCCTAGTATATGGTACCTAAGTACCCAGGGCATTGGGGCACCAGGGGTTCCTTATGGGCTGCAGCATGTATTATGCCACCCATGGGAGCCCATGCAAAATGTTTCTGCAGGCCTGCCATTTCCGCCTGCGTGGAAAGGTGTATGCACCCTTTCACTACAGGTCACTGCACCAGGTCACTGTGTCACCCCTAGGGCAGGCCCTCATAGCTCAAAGGGCAGGGTGCAAGTACCTGTGTTTGAGGGCACCCCTGTTTGAGCAGAGGTGCCCCCACGAACTCCAGCACCATTTTTCTGGCCTTCGTAAATGCGGGAAAGCCATTTTACCTGTGTACTGTATCCAGTTACATAATGGTAACTCTACACCTGGGCATGTTTGGTATCAAACATGTCGGAATCATACCCCAGTACTGTTCCCCGTATTGGTTGTATGATTCCATCCACTCTGGGGGCTCCTTAGAGGACCCCCAGCTTTGATCCTACCAGTTTGCAGGATTTTCCCGAGCACCCCATGTTGCTGCCATCCTACAGACAGGTTTCTGCCCTCCTGCTGCTTTACCAGCTAAAGCCCACGAAGGCAGAACAAAGGATTTCCTTTGGGAGTAGGAGGCAACACCCTCTTGCTTTGGAAATAGGTGTTACATTGCTTGAGAGGGGTAGCCACCCCCAAGCCACTGGTATGCTTTGAAGGGCACATTTGGTATCCTCCTTGCATAAACCGGTTTGCACCAGTCCAGGGACCCCTAGTCCCTGCTCTGGTGCAAAACTGGACAATGGAAAGGGGAGTGAACACTCCCCTGTCCAACACCACCCCAGGGTGGTGCCCAGAGCTCCCCAGGTGGCCACTTGATTCTGCCATCTTGAATCCAAGGTGGGCAGAGGCCCCTGGGAGCATCAGAGTGGCCAGGTCAGACAGGTGACATCAAAGCCCCCTCCTGATAGGTGGTCCCCCTCTCTAGGTGACCAATCCCCCTTCCTGAGCTATTTAGGGTCTCCCTCAAGGGTGGATCTTCAGGTTCGATGTGCAAGATTCCAGCAGGATTCCTCTGCATCGTTTACTTCATTTTCTGGCCACCAGGACTGCAACTGGACCCTCCAGGAACCGACAAGCTGCAACTCCAGCAACTACTCCCCTTTGCAACATTGTTTCCAGCAACTGCAACAATTCCCTGGCTGTGCATCCTCTGAAGGCGACGAGTCTTCAGCCTGCACAAGAAGCAAGAAGGAATCTCCCTGGGAGGGAAGAAGTGACTCCCCTGCATCTGCAGGCACCAACTGCAACGATGACCGGCTGCGTGAATCCTCTCTCCTCCAGAGCTACGTGGATCCTGCATCACAAAGTGGTGGTCTGGAATAGTCTCCTTGGTCTTCTCTACCAGCTGCCTAACTTGGGAGATGGTAACCCCTTGCCTCTCCTTGCAGGACAGAACCCTTGTGCACTGCGACTGTTGCAGCTACCAAGGCTTGTTGGCTCTTCTTCCAAGGGATCTTCAAGCTCCATGTGGCCCGGCCTCCCGCATTCTTTCCTGCAAAGGACAGTCTCCTGCCTGCCTGGGACTCCTCTCCTGGTGTATTGAGTGGGCCTCATTGTGACTCCTGTGCCTGCTGCCTGTGAGTTTCCTGTGTGGGCTGCATCCTCGACTTCTGAATCTCTTCATTGCTGAGGGTCACCTGGACCTCCCGTCCTTGGGTTGCGTCCCCCTGGACATTCCTGGTCCCCAGCAGCTCTGCAACTCTTCATCTGTGACTCTCTCTTGCCTTTCCCAAGGCTTGTTGGTGGTTTTTCCATACCACTGGCTGACTGCAGCTCTTCTCCAACGTGAGACATCAACTGCATCACTCCTGGAACTCTTCTCCTGCTCCTGTGCTGCACAGCCAACTCCTTGTCTTCACCATCGAGCTGGTTCTGCATCTTCAGAAGGGTGGATTGTGGCTCCTGCCCCAACTGGACACTCCATCTCAAACTGGAATTGGTCCCCTTCCTCTGCAGGTCCTCTTTTGTCAGGATCCACCTTTGGGTTCTTCCAGCCTTGTCTGGGTCTTGCACAATCTATTTCCAAAGTCCTCCTGTTGGTTTTGGGGAAAACCAGGTACTTGCCTCTGCTCTCCTGGTCGCTGGCGGGCACCGTGGTACTTACCTTTTGGGGTTCCTAGTCCCTCTAGCTCCCCTCTGTAAGTCCCACTTCCTTGGGTGGGGGACTGACGTTCGCATTCCACTTATTTACTATATGGTTTGGTCTCCCCCAGGGTCTCCATTATTTTCTGTTATTTCACTGTTTTCTATTGCTTTATATGCCAACTCCTGACTTCTAATGTGTATATAATAGTGTGTTTACTCACCTTCTAGAGGGGTATTGCCTGTACAGTATTTTAGTATTTGTGTTACCATAATAAAGTACCTTTATTTTTGTAAAACTGTGTGGTTCTTTCATGCGTGTAAGTGCTGTGTGACTGTAGTGGTATTGCATAAACTTTGCATGTCTGCTAGATAAGTCTTGGCTCCTCATCCAGAGCTACCTCTAGAGGGCCCTGACTTCCTAGACACGGTCTACACCTAACTAATAGAGGTTACCTGGACCTGGTATGAGGTGATAACACCATAGGTGCTCACCACACACTAGGCCAGCTTCCTACAGTTGTACATATATAGTTATATTTGCATGAACATCTTTCTGTATACGTCCTTTACACTCCTTTTCTCACCCGGCTGCAGCAAAAACAATCTAACAAAGAAGTGGAAGCCCATGCGCAGTTTCACCAAGAAGGAGTCACTCGATCCGTGACTCGAAAATGCTTCTTTAAAGAAAAACAACTTGCATCACTCCATACTCAACACTAGATGGCAGGAGCATGCAGAGTATGTGAATGTACAGCACTACATGCGACAAACAGTTGCTTACTGGATGTAAGGAAATGCCTCCTTGGCATGGTTACCCCCTGACTTTTTGCCTTTGCTGATGCCAAGTTATGATTTGAAAGTGTGCTGAGGCCTGCTAACCAGTGTTCTTTCCCTAAAACTGTACCTTTGTTTTCACAATTGGCACATCCTGGCATCCAGGTAAGTCCCTTGTAACTGGTACCCCTGGTACCAAGGCCCCTTATGCCAGGGAAGGTCTCTAAGGGCTGCAGCATGTCTTATGCCACCCTGGGGAGCCCTCACTCAGCACAGACACACTGCTTGCCAGCTTGTGTGTGCTGGTGGGGAGAAAACGACTAAGTCGACTTGGCTCTCCCCTCAGGGTGCCATGCCAACCTCACACTGCCCATGGCATAGATAAGTCACCCTTCTAGCAGGCCTTACAGCCCTAAGGCAGGGTACACTATACCATAGGCGAGGGCATAGGTGCATGAGCACTATGACCCTACAGTGTCTAAACAAAACCTTAGACATTGTAAGTGCAGGGTAGCCATAAGAGTATATGGTCTGAGAGTCTGTCATACACAAACTCCACAGCACCATAATAGCTACACTGAAAACTGGGAAGTTTGGTATCAAACTTCTCAGCACAATAAATGCACTCTGATGCCAGTGTACATTTTATTGTGAAATACACCCCAGAGGGCATCTTAGAGATGCCCCCTGAAAACATACCCGACTTCCAGTGTGGGCTGACTAGTTTTACCAGCCTGCCACACACCAGACATGTTGCTGGCCACATGGGGAGAGTGCCTTTGCCACAGGGCATTCCAGCTAGTGGAGATGCCCGCCCCCTCCGACCACGGCCCCACTTTTGGCGGCAAGGCCAGAGGAGATAATGAGAAAAACAAGGAGTCGTCACTGGCCAATCAGGACAACCCCTAAGGTGTCCTGAGCTGAGGTGACTCTGACTTTTAGAAATCCTCCATCTTGCAGATGGAGGATTCCCCCAATAGGATTAGGGATGTGCCCCTCTCCCCTCAGGGAGGAGGCACAAAGAGGGTGTAGCCACCCTCAGGGCTAGTAGCCATTGGCTCCCCCCAGAACTAAACACACCCCCTAAATTGAGTATTTAGGGGGCCCCAGCAAGATAGATTCCTGCAACCTGAAGACGAAGAAGGACGGCTGACCTGACGCCCTGCAGAGAAGACGGCGACACCAACTGCTTTGGCCCCAGCCCTACCGGCCTGTCTCCCCACTTCAAGGGAAACTGCAACAACGACGCGCTCCCCAGGGTCCAGCGACCTCTGAAGCCTCAGAGGACTACCCTGCATCTAAAAGGACCAAGAACTCCAGAGGACAGCGGCTCTGCTCCAAAGAAGATACGACTTTGCAACAAAGAAACAACTTTTAAAGGTCTACACGTTTCCCACCGGAAGCGTGAGACTTTCCACTCTGCACCCAACGCCCGCGGCTCAACCTGCGGAGAAACAACACTATAGGGAGGACTTCCCGGCGACTGCGACCCTGCGAGTAGCCAGAGTTGACCCCCCTGAGCTCCCCAGCGACACCTGCAGAGGGAATCCAGAGGCTCCCCCTGACCGCGACTGCCTGCTTCCAAGAACCCGACGCCTGGTAAAGACACTGCACCCGCAGCCCCCAGGACCTGAAGGATCCGACCTCCAGTGCAGAAGCGACCCCCAGGTGGCCCTCACCCTTGCCCAGGTGGTGACTACCCCGAGGAGCCCCCCCCCTTACCTGCCTGCTTCGCTGAAGAGACCCCTGGGTCTCCCATTGAAACCTATTGCGAACCCGATGGCTGTTTGCACACTGCACCCGGCCACCCCTGTGCCGCCGAGGGTGTACTTTCTGTGCTGACTTGTGTCCCCCCAGGTGCCCTACAAAACCCCCCTGGTCTGCCCTCCGAAGTCGCGGGTACTTACCTGCTGGCAGACTGGAACCGGGGCACCCCCTTCTCCATTGAAGCCTATGCGTTTTGGGCACCACTTTGACCTCTGCACCTGACCGGCCCTGAGCTGCTGGTGTGGTAACTTTGGGGTTGCCCTGAACCCCCAATGGTGGGCTACCTTGGACCCAACTTTGAAACCTGTAGGTGGTTTACTTACCTGCAAAACTAACCAATACTTACCTTTCCCATGAACTGTTGAAATTTGCACTGTCTAATTTTAAAATAGCTTATTGCCATTTTTGCCAAAACTGTACATGCTATTTTGCTGATTCAAAGTTCCTATGATACCTAAGTGAAGTACCTTTCATTTGAAGTATTGATTGTAAATCTTGAACCTGTGGTTCTTAAAATAAACTAAGAAAATATGTTTTTCTATACAAAAACCTATTGGCCAGGAATTGTTTTTTGAGTGTGTGTTCCTCATTTATTGCCTGTGTGTGTACAACAAATGCTTAACACTACCCTCTGATAAGCCTACTGCTCGACCACACTACCACAAAATAGAGCGTTAGAATTATCTCTTTTTGCCACTATCTTACCTCTAAGGGGAACCCTTGGACTCTGTGCATGCTATTTCTTACTTTGAAATAGTACATACAGAGCCAACTTCCTACACTGGATAAATAATGTTTTCCTTCCATTACAAAGCAAAGTAATGACAGATGCAGGAGATGATCCATCTGGTCACATAGGACGTGGAAATGGGCCTCTCTGCATTTGTCCAGACACTAGCTCCTTTCTGCAATTTTTTTTTAATGGTTTTAACACAGTTTTTGCGAAAGTTTTTTTAGAGTTTTTATTGATTTATTATTAAAATGTGATATTCACTCATACTGCTACCGACTATATAATCTGTGTAAAACATCAATATTGCATAAAAGGGTGTACCTTTTGTGGCATACTTTAAGCAATCACAGGGACACCTGCTAATAAGTTTCAGAAAAGTAAAACATTTTGTTTCAATTTTAAATCAATATATTAATGATATTCATATTTCACACAAACCTCAAGCACATCTTCCTTTAATTGCAGTTGTAGGCATTATATTTTTTAAAGCCATACTTGTACCAGTTCCATGAAATTTAAATCCTCGGTTATTTGTATATTATATATTTTAGTATTTGTTTATCTTGCTGGGGACACAATACTTAGAATGCATTTTGGAGCCTGCTATTGCTTCTTCATCAGTACTATGGCCCTCATTACGAACATGGCGGGTTGGCCCGCCATGCCGGCATTGGCGGCTGAATCCGCTAGCCGGCATGGCGGGCAAACCCCTCATTCACCGCCAGGCTTCCGCCGTCAGGCAGCCTGGCGGTGAGTGGAAACACTATCCGCCAGGGTAGCTGCGCTACCCTGCGGATAATGTTCCCATTTCCACCAGCCTTTTCCTGGTGGGTTATCCCGCCAGGGAAAGGCTGGCGGAGGGGGTGCCCTGGGGGCCCCTGCACTGCCCATGCAATTTGCCTGGACAGTGCAGGGGCCCCGGTGCAGAGCCCCGTCACGCAGTGATCTGCACGACAGGTGCAACTGCACCTGCCTCACAGAGGCATTGGCAATGTCCTGGCTGGGCCTTTCTGTGAGCCGGCGGGCTGAAACAATGGTTCCGCCCACCGGCCCACAGAAATGTTTTAAATTTGGCCGGCGGAGTTCCAGGGTCGCTGGCGGTCAGTGTTTTGACCGCCAGCATGAACACGGCGGTTGTTACCACCGTGTTCATAATGACCCCCTATATCTCCTAACATAATTTGTTGTTAGAATAGATGAAAGAAGTAGAAACAAAATAATTGTATCTCATATTGTGAATTTCTACTTACAAAACATGGTTTTGGGAATAAATCAATAACACCGTCACTACCAAACTATAATAAAAACTTACATTGTGATAAACTATCCACTATATCTCTATTATTTTGTGATAGGTAATGAAACAATAACAAACATACCTTTGTAGTCTAATCAGTATCCTGTTTCTGATAGAGACTTCTAACTGCAAACTCCTCACCTTTTTAATATTCCCCAGGAATCAGACTGGATCCAGAAACTTTTCAGCAATGCTTCTGCACGGCGGAAGGTGGTGCTGTGCAACCATGCACTGATGTTGTTCCTCTCCGAAAATGATGTGCAGAGCCCATATAGGCACCACTCACTTGTGTTGACATCAGTTCCATTCTTTCCGTCCGTGGATACAGAACTTATCTGATAAAGAGTTCTAGCTGTGGGTCCCTTACCTTAGAATCCAGAATTTTTGCTGAGCATTACCCTGCGCATGCCATCGGGTGGCGTTGTTCAGATCCACGTGGCATCGTTGGAGCCGTCTGTGACGTCACAGTAGCCTATAAGGACACCACCCCGGCGCATGTACATCAGTTCTTTTCCTTCCGTGCCAGTTAAGCGCAGGTCTGGTTCGACCTACCCTCTGCCTGTGCGAGGATGGCATCAAGGAAGACGGGGTTAAAGCTGTGTGGTGCATGCCATCGCACCATGTCGGTGATGGACCCTCACCAGGTATGTCTCTTGTGCTTTGACAGAGACCATGACTCAAAGTCATGTTCCAGCTGCCTAAAGCTTTGAGAGAGGGGTCTCTGAAGCTTATGGCGGCCCAGCAGTCGATGTCGGCTGGTGCGACTCCTAGAAGGTCACTGTCCCGAGCGAGGAGGAGGTCGCGGGACCGCTTCATGAGCCCTAAATCCTCGTCTACACACTCGAGGTCCTCCGGGCACTCCGGGAAGAGGCACAAAAAGAAGTCATCATCCAAGCAGACTTCGACCTTGCCACGCCCGTTGGCCGACGAGGCATCTCGGGAACGTCGATGTTCCAGGCACGGTTCCACGGAACTGATGCCAGGGCCGACTTTGAGCCTTCCCCTCTTTCCTGGAGTTGGAGCAACCCACGCTCAGCTCAGAGTCTTACGACGCCATGTGCCTTGTATTTGAGTGGGCTGCCCCCGCTGGCAGGGGCCCCATCGGATTTGACGCTGGCAGTTTCGAGCTCGGCGCCATTGGGCTCTCCAGGATCCGATACCAGATCTGGGATGACGTTGAGAACACATAGTTGGCCTCCTCCGGCGTTTGCTCGATGCTCGGCCGGCGCCCACTGGTGGAGTGAGCCCCATGTTCATCCGAAATTATCCGGAGCCAGAACAACAAAGTACGTCTCCGATTCTGACGGCAATACAGGGGCCAGATCAGTGCCTGAGGCTTATTTTGGTCATCCAGGTACAGGGGAGAAATGGGAGGGGTCCCTTGACCCTCTAGAATATGGTTTGAAGCATATGGAAGCCAGAGGACTGGATACTTCTACAGAGACTAGCATGCTCTCACTTCCTACAGTGGCTACAGAGGAGGGAGCTTCATATGCTGTGGTGGTTCGTAGGGGAGCTGAGGTCTTGGACCTAGATTTGCCTGCAGTGCCATTCAGGACTAACCTCCTGATTGAGGTGCTTTAGTGGGGGGTTTCCACATCTGAACCAATGTTACCCTTTATTGAAGCTCTCACTGATGTCCTACTGGGTACTTGGTCCAAACCCAGCACAGGGGCTCCTGTTAATAGGACAGTCGGCTGCCACCATAGACTAGCTCCTAATGATCCTAGTTTCCTCACCCAACACCCCACCCCGGAGAGCTTGGCGGTCCAGGCCTCCACTTCCCATGGTGCCTTCCCTTCCGCTCCCCCGGATAGGGAATCCTGTCTTAGTTTGACTCTTGACTCCAAGCATCAAGGAGAAGTGTAGCATAGATAGAGTCGATGGCATCTGGTAGGAATCCCTCTGATTATCTTGTCGGTGTGAGATGTACTTATACAGATCTTGTAGGATCCCGACGCAGGTATGTTCCCAAACAATAGATACGAAGGCATGCTTGGGGTGGCAGTTGTATAAACAATTCCCTGAAAAGGTACATTATGTTACTGTCACACTAAAGTGGGAAAGTGCATAATGTGAATACCTATGTATCTCATTTATCTTTGACGCTGATAGTGAGGCCTTTACAGAGTGGCCCTGATAACGTTTAACTAAACCATCTTCCTAACTATAAACATGGTAGCCATCTTGGAAGAAATAATTAAATAAATGAGCTAAAATAGAGCAAGCTAAGTAGGCTAAAGTCACTAGGTGACGGGGGCAGAGGCCTGCAAGCCAAAGGCTAAGCTAAACTTCAGATTCTCATTAAAACCAAATAGGATCCACTACACCCTCCCCATTGCTGAAACAAGTGTGACACCAAACTATGCCACCAGAGAAAGTGGATGAAACCAAGCTAAAATGCTATGGACTAAAACCTGCCAAAATCATATTAAAATATAACTTAAATCTAATTAAAAACTTGATAACAAAATAGCTAAAACATACAAAGAGACATGGGCGGTCATTACAACATTGGCGGTAAAAGCCGTTTACCGCCGTGCAGAAGACCGCCAACACACTGCCGCGGCCGCGGAAATCCGCCACAGCTATTATGACCCACAACACGGAATCCGCCAACATTCAGACACCCACACAAGTCCGCCACACCAAAGGTCAGTGATAAACTGGCGAAAACAAAACCTCCACCGTCATGCCAACAGAAATACGCCCACACCATCACGACCCACGAATCCACGTGGCGGTCTTTCAACCGCGGTATTCCATTGGCGGTACACACCGCCGCGCTCAAAATACACACACATCTCCAAAACACAGCCACATTGGACAAATCGAAATACACACACCTGATACACATACACACACCACTCCCATACACCCAATACAATATAAAACACCCACCCACATCACCCACAAACCCCTACATCCACAATTACTGAGAGAAGGCCAGAGAGAGACACCACCATCAACAATACTAGCATCCACGGGCCCACAACACCATCAACCAAATAACTTCTACGCACCTCACACTACACACCACTACATATCAGCACACCTATCACCCCACACACCACCCCACACATCACCTACACCACCCCATGGCACGACAAAGACACCCCAGGTTCTCAGAGGAGGAGCTCAGGGTCATGGTGGAGGAAATCGTCCAGGTAGAGCCACAGCTATTCGGAGCACAGGTGCAGCACACCTCCATTGCAAGGAAGATGGAGCTATGGCGAAGAATAGTGGACAGGGTCAACGCAGTGGGACAGCACCCAAGAAATCGGGAGGACATCAGGAAGAGGTGGAACGACCTACGGGGGAAGGTGCGTTCCGTGGTCTCAAGACACCACCTTTCGGTTTAGCGGACTGGCGGCAGACCCCCACCTCCTCCCCTACAACTAACATCATGGGAGGAGCAGGTCTTGGCGATTCTGCATCCTGAGGGCCTCGCAGGAGTAGGTGGAGGAATGGACTCTGGTAAGTCAAATCTTAACTATTACATCCCCCACCCTACCTGCATGCCAGCACATACCCCCACCCCCACCCTCACCCCATCACTCTAACTCCTCACAAATGTCCCAACATCACAAACCACACATCCTAACACCAAGCCCTGCATGCAACAACAAAGCATGGACACCCATCACTAAAGCATGCCCACTGCACATACCCATACACCCCCCCCCTAAACCATCATCACACAAGTTCCCACACAGGAATGCAAGCACTGGGGTATAAGGTCACCCACCCATTGCACACCATGGCACACACAGATGTAATAAACATCCTTTTATACCCCTGCAGGACCCCTACCCAACATCACCGGACAGGAGGGTCCACACATGTCCACACCACCAACAGAAGAGGCCCACAGTGATGACAGCACCTCTGTCCAACTGGATCTAGATGACCAGCCCGGCCCATCGAGGACATCGGGACCGTCGGTTCCCCTCACCCTGGCACAGGCCACCACAGAGCTTCCCCCTTCTGGAAACACCAGCACAGCACCCACCCAGCGGCCCCATACCTCCGTCCCCAGGACACATCAATCAGCAGTGTGTCCACCACTACAGGGAACCCAGGCTAACCCACCACCCCAACAACAACAGGGACCTGGGGGCAGTGGTAGTAGGCACACGGTCCAGGGGACGGAGGCCCAGGAACTCAGGGGGACTGGGAGGGCTGCTGTGCGACAGGGGGAGGACAGGCCAAGGGAACCCACTCTCCACGAGGCCCTCTCCAACATCATGGGAGCCTACCACCACTCCCAGGAGACGATGGCAACGGTACTGGCCAGGTTTCAGGAGACCCAGCGCCTGCAGGAGGAACAGTATTTGGGTTTCAGGGAGGAACTCAGAGCCATCAATTCCACCCTGGGCACCATCTTAGGGGTGCTGAAGGAAGTACTCAAGACAGAGAACGATTCCAAGACCCCCGCCAAGAAATGAGACCACCCTGAATGTCATCTGTAAGGAAATGGCTCCCTGTTGCAGTTACCCCCCACTTTTTGCCTGATACTGATGCTGACTTGACTGAGAAGTGTGCTGGGACCCTGCTAACCAGGCCCCAGCACCAGTGTTCTTTCACCTAAAATGTACCATAGTCTCCACAATTGGCACAACCCTGGCACCCAGGTAAGTCCCTTGTAACTGGTACCCCTGGTACCAAGGACCCTGATTCCAGGGAAGCTCTCTAAGGGCTGCAGCATGTCTTATGCCACCCTAGGGACCCCTCACTCAGCACAGACACACTGCTTGCCAGCTTGTGTGTGTTGGTGGGGAGAAAATGACTAAGTCGACATGGCACTCCCCTCAGGGTAACATTACACAAAGGGAGAGTATATGGGAGCAAGAAGAACGTACACCGTACTCGACTCCCAAAAAACAATACTAAATCACAAATGAGAGTACGGGGTTCTTGTAACGTAAGTAGGTCGGTAGTGTATCAATTGTGACACTAGACCACTCGTATACCTCGACTAGAGGTGAAATGTGGGTGAGCTGTGGTGTCTGGTCTGTGAGGGGGATTTCCTTTACGGACTAGGTGGTCTCACACACTATATAGTGTCATGCTTCATCATATGACCACCTAGCCCCACCCATGTAGGACAGTGCCACCTGGGCGGACTCAACCTCACTGTTAAAGGAACAGGAGGGAGTGCATAAATTAATTTAATTTCTGGAAAAGGGGATCCAGCTGTGCTAGGGAAATAAAAAACACCTACTCAGATACCCGGGTGAATTTAATAGAGGGTTCTGTGTGGTGTGATTAAAAAGGAATGGAGACCCGGTGTGAGAGCAATGACTCACAAGGTCACCTATCTAAAAGAAGTAGCCGACATGTTTCTGCCCTTGTAATTGAGCTATGGAGGGTCTCTGGGCATTCATCAGGGCGTTGCATCCCTGTTGCATATGCTTCTTAAGCGCTGCAGAAATAATCACAATAGAAAAGGGGTTTAGGAAGGGCCTACCTTAACCAAGGGAATACCTGGGGAGGACCTATAGTAAATAGGATAAAAACAGACCAAAAATAGATAGTGAAAAGGTAATACACAGCAAACCACAACACACGTGACATAATTCATGCAAGCCGCAGGAGTACTGGTTGCAATTTATAAATAGCAGTCGCATCAATGCTAGCTATGCAAGGCGCACAATAGGTACGGGAAGACAATTTCTTACCCTAACACTCGAGGCTAGTGGCCTCTGGTATCCTGGAGAAGGAGCGTCCCCTTATAGTCAGACTCTAGGGTTCGAGGGAAAAGGCAGAAGGGAAGAACAACAATGAAGGTAGATGGGGAAATACAAAGGAGGAGAAAAGGGGGTCTTAAGTGAGTGGAATGGAACGGGAGGGGAATAAAAGAGAGAAAAGAGGGTAATCCATAGTGGAGGCAGGGAATGGTAGAGGGTTAAAATAAAAAGAAATCAGAAATCAGAAAAGGAGGTGAAGAAAAGTCAAGAGAGTGGGGGAAGAAGTGGGAAAAGGGGACAAAGGGAAAAGAGGGAACGGAGAGAGAAGAGAAAAGGAAGAAGAGGAAAAGAAAAAGAAAAAGAAAGAAAGAGAAAAAAATGGAGAAACATAAAGAGAAAAAAAGAAAGAAAAAAAGGAAAAAATGGGAAAGGAGAGGTGTCTTATCTGTGAATCCAACGTTGGCTGACTCACTGCATCAAAGGTGGGCACTCTCTGTGCGCCCATACCGACCTCTCCTTCAGGACCGCTTGAATGAAGTGGCCTGGTTGTGAGTAGTAGATATAGTGAACTTAATTAGGTAGGATAAGATACAGCTGCTGACAATCACTGTCGCGGCCCGGGGGTGGGCGGAACCGGAAGTGCTGCGAACTGCCTTCGTTTGTGGCTATCGGCCAAATGTGGACCGGCCAAGCCCCGGTCATGCCGGGGGCCGGAAGTGGCCATAGGCGATGGGGGAGCGCCCTAAGGTGACGCTGCCCTCACGTTATGATCCAAAGGGGATCGGCTGAGCCGCCGCGCTGGGCGGCCGTGGCTCAGGGAGACCCCTTGTGCTGAGCGGTGACGCTCATCCCGCAAGTGTTGCCGGGAAACTACGTTTCCCGGCAGCACTGCCGGCTGCCTACAGAGCGTGTCGCTGGGAAACGTAGTTTCCCGGCGGCACAGCAGGCTGCCTGTAATACGGCGAGGCCGAAAGGGGAGCGGGGGGGGTTTGAAGGGGGCGCGGGGCGGGGGGGGGGAAGAAGAAAGGGGGAAACAGAAAAGAAGAGAAAAGGGGCATAAGAGGGAAAAAAGGAAAAGAAGGGAAGGGGGATAAAAAGGGGGGGGAGAGAGAGAGAGGGGAGGCAGGTGGAGGGTAGGGGTGGGTAGGGAGGAAGATGGAGTTGGGGGGGGGAGGAAGGGGGGAAGGGAAAGGGGGAAGGGGAAAAGGAATATATAAAGGGCGCCAGGGGTAGAGGAGAAAGGGGACATCAGAAGGTGAAGTGAGTGATGAGGTGTGAAAGAAGAGAAATGAGGGGAAGAAGAAAGAAGAAGAAAAAGAAAAAGGAAAAAGAAGGGAAGGCAAAAACTAATAAGGGTAGGGAGGGAAACTAATAGGGGAAAAAAAGGAAGGGGGGGTTTGGGGTTGGGGTGGGGGGGGTTTAGGGTGTAGGGGATGGGGAATAGGGGAGAACAATGGGGAGACAGAAGAGGGAGGGAGATGACAGATGGGCACAATAGGAGATAGAAGATGTTAAGAGGCTGGAGAAGGGGGAGGAGGGGCTAGAGGGGCTCAACCATGACAGAAAGAGGAGAAGAAGACTGTGCTAGACAGACAGAGGGAGAGGAAGGGGGAGGTTGCAAGAACATGTAGAAAAAGGAGAAAGGAAAGGGGAGGGGCGGAAGGAGACAGGGGGTGGTGAGAGTATGGGGGTTCTAGGGTTGAAGAGAGAACCAAGGTATCTCGTCATTTAGTCCAACCGTGTCGGTGTGCAACCTCCAAATCCAGCGTTGCTCAGCCCTAAACAGTTTTTCAGACATGTTAGGGGTCGAAGGAGAAAAATGTTCCAGGACCGTCCATAACATGTCATCTGGGGAGTGATTTTTTTGTAGGAAGTGGCTAGTGAGTTTTGTTGCATCGCGTTTGCACCTAATAGTGCTTCTGTGCTCACAGATTCTGGTGCTAACCTTTCTCGTAGTCATCCCCACATATTTGAGTAGGCAAGGGCATTTGATTAAATAGACTACGTTTTTGCTGTTACAATTCGTAAGTGATTTTTGCACCCATGGGGTTTTAAGGTCAAGATTGATGGTAGTAGATCTGTGGGTAAACGGGCAAACGCTGCAATTGCCGCATGGATGATGACCTGCGGGGGGGGCATCTGCCCAAGTGTAGTCTGTGCGGGACGTCGCTTCTCCTTTGGTCCTGTGTGGACCACCATGTCGCGTATATTATGTGCTCTCTTATACGCGTGTAATGGTGGTTCAAAGGGTAAACCACCTGATGTCAGGATTTTCCAATTATCTCTTATAATCTTCTGGATTTCATTGGATAAGGGATTGAACGTGGTAACACATACGATCTTATCCAAACTTGGTTTCAGTGCTCGGGCTGTAGCAGCTGGTCCCTATTATTGTTGCATGCTCTTTTTTGTGCCCTACTGACCAGATGTGGGGGATAATCCTTGGTGTGTAGCTTGGTAGATAGTTTGTCTGCATGTTTGCGGTAATCGATCACGGATGAGCAGTTTCGTCTTAGCAGTTTCGTCTTAGCCGTAGGAACTGCCCGACCGGAAGGTTATCTCTTAGAGCTCGTGGGTGGAAGCTCTGGTATTGTAACAAATTGTTGCAGTCCGTTGGTTTATAGTAAACTTCTGTGGCTAACCCGCCGTCATGTTCATAGATGAGTAGGTCGAGGAAAGGTAGCTTGTTGTCACCTATGCTCATTGTGAAGGTTAGAAAGGGGTTGGCTCCGTTAAGCCAAACAGTGAATGCCTGGGCCTCTTCCTTACTACCAGTCCATATTAACAGTACATCATCGATGTATCGCTTCCAGAGTTTGATCTGGTCTCGGTAGGGGTTATCCTCATGCAGGACCGTATGTCTTTCGAAGTGGTCAACGTATAGGCATGCTAGACTTGGGGCGAATGTGCTACCCATCGATGTGCCTTGTGTCTGCAAAAAGAAGCTATCTTCAAATTTGAAGTAGTTTCTGGTGAGAGCGAGGTGTGCTAAGTCCAGTATAAAACCAGAGGGGGTTTGGGATTCACCCATATGTATTTCCAGCAGGTTGATTATCACTTCCAGGGTGGCCTCTTGCGGGATGTTTGTGTAAAGTGATTCCATGTCGAGAGTAATCAGGAGCTCCTTGGATTTGTTAAAGGCTATAGATTCCAGTAAAAGGAGGACATGGGTGGTGTCCTTAAGATAGGTCGGGATTCTTTTAACTAACGGTTGTAGGAAGAAATCCACAAACTTTGACAAGGGCTCTAGTGCTGAGCCTATCCCGGAAACTATGGGTCTTCCGGGGGGAGGAATCTTCTCTTTATGTACTTTTGGTAAAATATAAAAGTACAGGATTTTTGGGTTGGTCTGTATCAGGAACGATGCCTCATGATCTGTGATCCAGTTGTTTTCCTTCCCTTTTGATACTAGGAACGGGATTTCTTCTTGGACATCAGTTGTAGGATCACGTGCCAGACGCTTGTAGTGTCTGGTATCCCCCAGAAGTTGCTCACACTCGTCTCTATAAATTTTTTGTGGAAGAATCACTGTAGCCCCGCCCTTATCTGCTGGTTTGATAATGATACTTGGATCGGCTGTAAGGCTCTTCAGTGACTCTATTTCGATTTTGCTCATATTGTGGAATACTTTGTTGGGTGCCTCAGTAAGCCCATTGATCTTAAGGGATACTGATTTCTCGAAAGCCAGTACCTCAGGGGGCATTTGCCCTGCTGGGGGACAGAAGGTGGACTTAGGACGTTGTCCTGTATTCTGTGCGGGAGTGTCATATTCCTTCCCGAGGAAAAAGGTTTTTAGGCGGATCTTACGAAACAGACCCGCTAGTTCTGTTCTGGTTCTGAATAAGTCAACTTTTGGGGTAGGCACGAAATTCAGACCTTTATTTAATGCTTGGGTTTCGGTTTGGCTCAGAGTCCGGTTGCTTAAGTTAATGATGCTAACTGTATTCTCTGAGCCGAGTTTCACTTTGTCTTGCTGTTCCCTGGAATGGCCTCCCTGTGTGCTGGGTTTTCCAAGGCATCCTCTCTTGGGCGCAACTGTACTTCTTTTTTCCTCCCTCTGTCCCTCCCGTGACCTCTATTCCTTTTCCCTTTCCCCCTTCCTTCCCCCCCCAACTCCATCTTCCTCCCTACCCACCCCTCCCCTCCACCTGCCTCCCCTCTCTCTCTCCCCCCTTTTTATCCCCCTTCCCTTCTTTTCCTTTTTTCCTTTTTTTCCTCTTATGCCCCTTTTCTCTTCTTTTCTGTTTCCCCCTTTCTTCTTTCCCATCCCCCCCGCCCCGCGCCCCCTTCAAACCCCCCCTCCCCGGCTCCCCTTTCGGCCTCGCCGTATTACAGGCAGCCTGCTGTGCCGCCGGGAAACTAAGTTTCCCAGCGACACGCTCTGTAGGCAGCAGGGCGCTCCCCCATCACCTATGGCCACTTCCGGCCCCCGGCATGACCGGGGCTTGGCCGGTCCACATTTGGGTCCACATTTGGCCGATAGCCACAAACGAAGGCAGTTCGCAGCACTTCCGGTTCCGCCCACCCCCGGGCCGCGACGGTGATTGTCAGCAGCTGTATCTTATCCTACCTAATTAAGTTCACTATATCTACTACTCACAACCAGGCCACTTCATTCAAGCGGTCCTGAAGGAGAGGTCGGTATAGGCGCACAGAGAGTGCCCACCTTTGATGCAGTGAGTCAGCCAACGTTGGATTCACAGATAAGAGACCTCTCCTTTCCCATTTTTTCCTTTTTTTCTTTTTTTCCCCTTTTTTTCTCTTTTTCTCTTTATGTTTCTCCATTTTTTCTCTTTCTTTTTCTTTATCTTTTTCCTTTTCTTCCTTTTCTCCTCTCTCTCCGTTCCCTCTTTTCCCTTTGTCCCCTTTTCCCACTTCTTCCCCCACTCTCTTGACTTTTCTTCACCTCCTTTTCTGATTTCTGATTTCTTTTTATTTTAACCCTCTACCATTCCCTGCCTCCACTATGGATTACCCTCTTTTCTCTCTTTTATTCCCCTCCCGTTCCATTCCACTCACTTGAGACCCCCCTTTTCTCCTCCTTTGTATTTCTCCATCTACCTTCATTGTTGTTCTTCCCTTCTGCCTTTTCCCTCGAACCCTAGAGTCTGACTATAAGGGGACGCTCCCTCTCCAGGACACCAGAGGCCACTAGCCTCGAGTGTTAGGGTAAGAAATTGTCTTCCCGTACCTATTGTGCGCCTTGCATAGCTAGCATTGATGCGACTGCTATTTATAAATTGCAACCAGTACTCCTGCGGCTTGCATGAATTATGTCACGTGTGTTGTGGTTTGCTGTGTATTACCTTTTCACTATCTATTTTTGGTCTGTTTTTATCCTATTTACTATAGGTCCTCCCCAGGTATTCCCTTGGTTAAGGTAGGCCCTTCCTAAACCCCTTTTCTATTGTGATTATTTCTGCAGCGCTTAAGAAGCATATGCAACAGGGATCCAACGCCCTGATGATTGCCCAGAGACCCTCCATAGCTCAATTACAAGGGCAGAAACATGTCGGCTACTTCTTTTAGATAGGTGACCTTGTGAGTCATTGCTCTCACACCGGGTCTCCATTCCTTTTTAATCACACCACACAGAACCCTCTATTAAATTCACCCGGGTATCTGAGTAGGTGTTTTTTATTTCCCTAGCACAGCTGGATCCCCTTTTCCAGAAATTAAATTAATTTATGCACTCCCTCCTGTTCCTTTAACAGTGAGGTTGAGTCCGCCCAGGTGGCACTGTCCTACCTGGGTGGGGCTAGGTGGTCATATGATGAAGCATGACACTATATAGTGTGTGAGACCACCTAGTCCGTAAAGGAAATCCCCCTCACAGACCAGACACCACAGCTCACCCACATTTCACCTCTAGTCGAGGTATACGAGTGGTCTAGTGTCACAATTGATACACTCCCCTCAGGGTGCCATGCCAACCTCACACTGCCTGAGGCATAGGTAAGTCACCCCTCTAGCAGGCCTTACAGCCCTAAGGCAGGGTGCACTATATCATAGGTGAGGGCATAGTTGCATGAACACTATGCCCCTACAGTGTCTAAGCAAAAACCTTAGACATTGTAAGTGCAGGGTAGCCATAAGAGTATATGGTCTGGGAGTCTGTCAAAAACGAACTCCACAGCTCCATAATGGCTACACTGAATACTGGGAAGTTTAGTATCAAACTTCTCAGAATAATAAACCCACACTGAAGCCAGTGTTGGATTTATTAAAAAAAAAAAAACAGAGGGCATCTTAGAGATGCCCCCTGTATTTTACCCAACTGTTCAGTGCAGGACTGACTGGTCTGTGCCAGCCTGCTGCTGAGAGACGAGTTTCTGACCCCATGTGGTGAGGGCCTTTGTGCTCTCTGAGGACAGAAAGAAAAGCCTGCTCTGGGTGGCGGTGCTTCACACCTCCCCCCTGCAGGAACTGTAACGCCTCAAAGGCTCAGGCTTCGTGTTACAATGCCCCAGGGCACTCCAGCTAGTGGAGATGCCCACCTCCTGGACACATCCCCCACTTTTGGCGGCAAGTCCAGGGGAGATAATGAGAAAAACAAGGAGGAGTCACCCACCAGTCAGGATAGCCCCTAAGGTGTCCTGAGCCGAGGTGACCACTGCCTTTAGAAATCCTCCATCTTGATTTTGGAGGATTCCCGCAATAGGAATAGGGATGTGCCCCCCTCCCCTCAGGGAGGAGGCACAAAGAGGGTGTAGCCCCCCTCAAGGACAGTAGCCACTGGCTACTGCCCTCCCAAACCTAAACACACCCCTAAATTCAGTATTTAGGGGCCCCCAGAACCTAGGAAACTAGATTCCTGCAACCTGAAGACGAACAAGGACTGCTGACCTGAAAGCCCTGCAGAGAAGACGGAGACACCAACTGCTTTGGCCCCAGCCCTACAGGCCTGTCTCCCCACTTCAAGAAAAACTGCAACAGCGACGTGTTCCCCAGGGTCCAGCGACCTCTGAAGCCTCAGAGGACTACCCTGCATCTAAAAGGACCAAGAACTCCTGAGGACAGCGGCTCTGCTCCAAAGAAGAAACAACTTTGCAACAAAGAAAAAAACTTTAAAGGACTGCACGTTTCCCGCCGGAAGCGTGAGACTTTCCACTCTGCACCCGACACCCCCGGCTTGACCTGCGGAGAAACAACACTACAGGGAGGACTCCCAGGCGACTGCGACCCTGTGAGTAGCCAGAGTTGACCCCCCTGAAACCCCCCAGCGACGCCTTCAGAGGAAATCCAGAGGCTCCCCCTGACCGCGACAGCCTGCTTCTAAGAACCCGACGCCTGGTAAAGACACTGCACCCGCAGCCCCCAGGACCTGATGGAGCCGACCTCCAGTGCAGAAGTGACCCCCAGGTGGCCCTCTCCCTTGCCCAGGTGATGGCTACCCCGAGGAGCCCCCCCCCCTTGCCTGCCTGTATCGCTGAAGAGACCCCTGGGTCTCCCATTGAAATCTATTGCAAACCCGAAGCCTGTTGTGCCCTAAAAAACCCATCTGGTCTGCCCTCCGAAGTCGCGGGTACTTAACCTGCTGGCAGACTGGAACCGAGGCACCCCTTTCTCCATTGAAGCCTATGCGTTTTGGGTACCACTTTGACCTCTGCACCTGACCGGCCCTGAGCTGCTGGTGTGGTAACTTTGGGGTTGCCCTGAACCCCCAACGGCGGGCTACCTTGGACCCAACTTTGAACCCTGTAAGTACTTTACTTACCTCAAAAACAAATACTTACCTCCCCCAGGAACTGTTGAATTTTGCAGTGTCCAATTTTAAAATAGCTTATTGCCATTTTTGCCAAAACTGTACATGCTATTGTGATGATTCCAGGTTACTAAGATACCTGAGTGAAATACCTTTCATTTAAAGTATTGTTTGTAAATCTTGAACCTGTGGTTCTTAAAATAAACTAAGAAAATATATTTTTCTATATAAAACCTATTGGCCTGGAATTGTCTTTGAGTGTGTGTTCCTCATTTATTGCCTGTGTGTGTACAACAAATGCTTAACACTACCCTCTGATAAGCCTACTGCTCAACCACACTACCACAAAATAGAGCATTAGAATTATCTCTTTTTGCCACTATCTTAACTCTAAGGGGAACCCATGAACTCTGTGCATGCTATTTCTTACTTTGAAATAGTACATACAGAGCCAACTTCCTACATCATCCTTCTGTCCCACTTTGTCACCCTGTCCATCCTTAAACTGCCCCAGCTCCACTTCCTATGCCCATTTGGGCAATGCACCTGTGACACTAATAGACTGGACTCTCCCATGGACATTCCTCCGCCATCACACCTCACCATTTAGCTACCCCCTCCAATATTGAGGACTAAAATAAACACCCTTAAAGCACAAAACAATCTGGAGTCCGTCTGTGATTTTGAAATAGTGTATTAGCAATTACTGTGGCAAAAAGCTCTTTCATTTGTAATGTCAACATACCTATGTCACACAGCTGTAGTCCATGAGGAATCAAAGCAGATGTCACACATTGGGACCCACATCTGTGAAATCGTAAGGGAAAGTGACAACTCAGTGACCATACACTGGGTGGAAACGACAGACAGTAGAGAGGTAGTAGTGTTTAAGTACATGTAGTAGGCAGGTTTGTATTCTTACCTGTGTTTCACTGGAAATATTGCTGGATCACTGAGTCCCTGTTGTCCATGTCTTCTTCTGCTTCCTCGTCTTCACTGTCCACAGGCTCCACAGCTGCAACAACACCGCCATCTGGACCATCCTCCTGCAGAAAAGGCACCTGTTGTCGCAAAGCCAAGTTGTGAAGCATACAGCAGGCCACTATGATCTGGCACACCTTCTTTGGTGAGTAGAATAGGGATCCACCTGTCATATGGAGGCACCTGAACCTGGCCTTCAGGAGGCCGAAGGTCCATTCGATCACCCTCCTAGTTCGCCCATGGGCCTCATTGTAGCGTACCTCTGCCCTTGTCCTGGGATTCCTCACTGGGGTCAGTAGCCATGACAGGTTGTTAGACACACTTTAACCTGTAGGGATATACCCAGACAACCATTCCCACTGTCTTGCTTCCAGGTGCTCACCTAATAGCCACACACGGTGCCTCTGGAGTTGACCCATCACATAAGGGATGCTGCTATTCCGCAGGATGTAGGCGTCATGCACTGAGCCAGGGAACATGGCATTCACATGGGAGATGTACTGGTCTGCCAAACATACCATCTGTACATTCATCGAATAATAACTCTTCCGGTTTCTGTACACCTGTTCACTCCTGTGGGGGGGGACCAAAGCCACATGGGTCCCATCAATGGAACCTATGATGTTGGAGATATGTCCCAGGGCATAGAAATCACCTTTCACTGTAGGCAAATCCTCCACCTGAGGGAAAACGATGTAGCTCCGCATGTGTTTCAGCAGGGCAGACAACACTCTGGACAACACGTTGGAAAACATAGGCTGGGACATCCCTGATGCTTTGGCCAGTGTTGTTTGAAATGACCCACTTGCAAGGAAATGGAGCACTGACAGCACCTGCACTTGCGGGGGGATTCCTGTGGGATGGCGGATAGCTGACATCAGGACTGGCTCCAGCTGGGTACACAGTTCCTGGATTGTGGCACGGTCAAGCCTGTAGGTGATGATCCTCCATTGTCGACAGGTCCACCAACGGTCGGTACACCGGAGGATGCCGGCAATCTCCTCACATGTCCCAGCGGACGGTGCCTATGAAGGACAACAGCGAGCACAGAGTCAAACAACTCAGAGGTACGTACCCACAGCTTACACAGAACACAAATCATAATCCAAAAAGTGGCCTCTGTGTGTGTTGAGTCTAGGCCTAGGTATGTGTGACGCAGTTAAAAATGAAGCCATGTGGTCCCCTGAAATGACTGCTGCCTGACCTGTAAAGTGGGACAATAGGATGTGAGGTAACTGCGCTGGCGTTGTACACCGTCGCGGTAGGCGGTCGAAGACCGCAGCGCAATGCTGCATTGGTTAACATTGGACCCTATGGGTCCCAGGAGCCAATGACGATGTACGCCGGCGGTGACGGTACGCACCGCCCCGGACGTGACCGCCATTTTCTATCTTTTCAATCACCCGATACCTGATCTTCGACAGGAGAGGACCTACACTGCAAGTGCTGCTGTGACCTCGGTCTGGAAGAGACAATGGCTCGAGTGCCTGGGGAAAGGGCCCCTGCCTTCACATCATAGGAGTTGGAGAAACTCGTGGATGGGGTCCTCCCCAGTACACGCTACTCTACAGTCCTCCAGACAAACAGGAAAGTACTCTGGGAGCATGCTGTATGGGCTATGCCTGTGTGGAGAGGGGTGGATGTAAGAAGGAAGGGGGTAGAGTGCGGCGTGCATGAAACGACAGTAAGTGCATGTGCCACATGCCAAGGGTAGGGATGGGGGCCAATAACTGTGAAGGTGCAGTTGGTAATAAGTTTCTCTTCCCCCTGTACAAATCATGTAGGTCAGCGCCTACCAGAAAAAAGATATTTGGCGTGCCATCGCCAAGGACGTCCGGACCCTGGGGGTCTACCACAGACGGAGCACCCACTGCCGGAAAAGATGGGAGGACATTCGCCGCTGGAGCAAGAAGACGGCAGAGGCTCAGCTGGGGATGGCCTCCCAACGTGTGAGGGGTGCCCGTCGCACCATGACCCCCCTGATGTTCAGGATCCTGGCGGTGGCATACCCGGAGTTGGATAGGCGCTTGAGGGCATCACAGCAGCCACAGGGGGGTGAGTACACTCTCATCCTGCTGATTTAGTGCGCAGTGGAGGTGTCTGGGTGGGGGAGGTGGGCAGTGGGTTTCCCTAGGCCAGGGCGAGTTTAGTAGGCAAGGTCCTCCGTAAGGCAGGCCATGTGGCACCCCACCCCACCTCTGTAGAGTGCCAAGTACACCTAGTCATGCCCCTGTGTCATTCATGTGTGCAGATGTCGTCCATAGCTTAGTAGGCCATTTCCCTGGAATTGAACAGTGGAGCCCAAGAACGCGGCGTAGTTCAGGGGGCTTCTGTGTCTGTCGTGTCCGCCAATGGTAGCGGTAATGCATGCACTCAAAATGTCTTTCTTCTGTCGTCGTCCCCCTTTTTGTGGTCTCCCTGTTCTTGTGTGCATTAGCATCATCAGGCGGAGGAGCAGTGGCACCGTAGCACGAGGGAGCTGCATCCCACATGGCCCTGGAGGGCGAAACTACAGACTCGGAGTTCACCAGTGGGACGGAGGGCGAGGGGAGCTCCACGGCGGGGACAGGAGCTGACACCAGCGACACGGACTCATCCTCTGATGGGAGCTCCCTTGTGGTGGCGGCAACATCTGTGCCCCCCATATCTACAGGTACAACCGCCACCCCCTCTACCAGCACCGCCCTCCCAGCAGCCCCTCAGCCTTGGCCCCGTGCCTACTCACCCAGGAGGATGGGCATCACCTTCGCCCCAGGCACCTCAGGCCCTGCCCCAGTTACCCCTGCTGCCCTCAGTGAGGAGGCCATTGACCTCCTCAGGTCCCTCACTGTTGGGCAGTCTACCATTTTGAATGCCATCCAGGGTGTAGAAAGGCAGTTGCAACAAACAAATGCATTCCTAAAGGGCATTCATTCTGGTCAGGCGGCCCTTCAGCAAGCTTTTCAGACTGGCCTCAGCACTGATGGCAGCCATTGTCCCCGTCTCTAGCCTCCCCCCTCCAACTTCCTCCACCCAGACCCAATCCCCTTTACCCCAGCCTATCCCAAGCACACCTTCAGACCAGCATGCACACACGTCAACACACAAGGGAAGCTCAGGCAGACATAAGCACCACACATCCCACAGGCACTCACGCAAGCATCACACACATGCAGACACACCAACATCCACTGCCTCCACTGTGTCCCCCTCCTCCTCGTCTCCCTCCTCCCTCCCAGTCTCGTCTCCACTCACACCTGCAAGCACTACATAAACAGCCACTACTGCCATCACCAGCACAAACACCACCACACCCCACTCACGTGCAGTCACCACCACCACTGCCATTCACACGTCCCCTGTGTCCTCTCCCAGTGTGTCTGTGACGCCCCCTCCCAAGATACACAAACGCAGGCACACACCCACCCAACAGCCATCCACCTCACGACAGCCTCCAGCGCATGCACCTTCACCCAAAGTCAGCAAACGAACACCTCCTACAACCACAACCTCTTCCTCCACTCCCAAACCCCCTCCAGCTATCCGTCCCAGTGTCTCCAAAAAACGTTTCCTGTGTAACCTTGACCTCTTTCCCACACCTCTCCCACCCCGTCCGTCTCCTAGGTCCCGAACTAGCACCTCAGCCACAACATCTCCGGGACCAGTGGTGCCTGTAGTCACCGGAATCTGGAGTGCACCGGCCACCAGGGCAGCCAGTGTGGCACGGAGCCACAGCACAGACAGTCGCCCACCTGTGAAGCATCAAAGGTTGGCCAGTGCCCGGCGGGAGAGGGGGAAGACTCCAGCCACTAAAGCTGCTCCCAGGGGTCCCGGTGGGAGTGTGGAGTCAGCTGCGACACCTTCCAAGGTGGGGAAGGGACACAAGAAACCAGGAAAGTCTGGGAAGAGCAGCACGGCGGAGGAGACCGCCATCATCCCCGCTGCCCAGGAGGCCACAGCCGTCATCCCCGCTGCCCAGGAGGCCACCACCATCATCCCCGCTGGGCCAGAGAGGACCGCCAGCACAAGCCCAGCTGGGACAGAGAGGACCGCCAGCACAAGCCCCGCTGGGCTAGAGAGGACCGCCAGCACAAGCCCCGCTGGGCCAGAGAGGACCGCCAGCACAAGCCCCGCTGGGCCAGAGAGGACCGCCAGCACAAGCCCCGCTGGGCCAGAGAGGACCGCCAGCACAAGCCCCGCTGGGCCAGAGAGGACCGCCAGCACAAGCCCCGCTGGGCCAGAGAGGACCGCCAGCACAAGCCCCGCTGGGCCAGAGAGGACCGCCAGCACAAGCCCCGCTGGGCCAGAGAGGACCGCCAGCACAAGCCCCGCTGGGCCAGAGAGGACCGCCAGCACAAGCCCCGCTGGGCTAGAGAGGACCGCCAGCACAAGCCCCGCTGAGCTAGAGAGGACCGCCAGCAGCTGAGTCACTGCAAAGGAGCCTGCCGCTCCAAGCACCGCTGAACAGGGCCCCGCCGCGTCAAGCAACGCTGAACAGGGCCCCGCCGCCTCAAGCACCACTGAACAGGGCACCACCGCCTCAAGCACCACTGAACAGGGCACCACCGCCTCAAGCACCGCTGAACAGGGCACCGCCACTCCAAGAACCGCTGAACAGGGCACTGCCGCCTCAAGCACCGCTGGCCCATGAGCGCCAAGGGCACTGACGCTACTAAGTCCGTCACGGGCAGGATGAAGCACTCTGGGCACAAAGCCCACTCCAGAACCAGTGGAGAGATACATCCACTACCTCTGTCCTTAGCAGGATGAAGCACTCTGGGCACAAAGCCCCCTCCAGAACCAGTGAAGAGATACATCCACTACCTCTGTCCTTAGCAGGATGAAGCATTCTGGGCATAAAGCCCCCTCCAGAACCAGTGGAGAGATACATCCACTACCTCTGTCCTTAGCAGGATGAAGTACTCTGGGCACAATGACTCCTCCAGAACCAGTGGAGACTGTTATCCACTTGAGAGACTGTGGCTTTGCACTCCTCAGGGTTGAACAGTGGGCAACCCACCCACTGTAGAGACTTGAGAGACTGTGGCTTTGCACTCCCCAGGATTGAACAGTGGGCAACCCACCCACTAGAGACTTGAGAGACTGTGGCTTTGCACTCCCCAGGATGGAACAGTGGGCAACCCACCCACTGTATAGACTTGAGAGACTGTGGCTTTGCACTCCCCAGGATTGAACAGTTGGCAACCCACCCACTGTAGAGACTTGAGAGGCTGTGGCTTTGCACTCCCCAGGATTGAACAGTGGGCATGTGGCCCTCGTGGATTTGGCGTCGTGCACTCAACTGGCTGAGGTGCCCCCCCTTTCCCTCCCCCTGAGGTGCCTGTTTTCTTGCTCTCTAATGCCCCTGCAGTGTGTTCTCTCCGTCATGGTCGAGGATCTTGTGTGGGCCTCGCCCATACCGTGTGGGCCCAGTGTTCCACTGACTTAATTGAAGCACTACCTGGACTACTATGATAGGTGTATATTTTGTTTATGGTATTTTTTTTTTTTGCCTACTTGATTTTAATATATTACAATGATTCCACTAATTTCCTTTTGTCTTTGCATTTTTCCAGGGGGGTTGGAGGGCGTGACTATCATGTATTAATATGTATTAGTGTGTGTGTTGTAGTGGGTGAGGGTGGGGGTGTTGCGTGTGTGTGTCCCTGTTTTTTCCCCTCCCACCTCCTCTGTGTCATAGGTGCAGTACTCACCGTGGTCTTCGCCGCCGGCCTTCGTGCTCCTGGTAGAGGAGCAGGAAGACTATTGCAGGGAGAATTTGGAGTTCCGGCTCCATGGTGTCCTAGTTCCTCGTGGGGTGTGTAGAGGTGAGCGTTTTCCCTTCGGAATCCTGTTTCCGCCGTGTTTTTAACCGTGGTGAATCTGCCCCGGAAAAGATGGCGGATTGGCCTGTTGTGATACTGTGGGTGGTACTTTGTCTTCCGCCTGTCTGTTGGCGGTGACCGCCGCGCTGTTTGTTTGTACCGCCGTGGCGGTCTGAGTGTTAAAGTGGCTGTCTTTGTTGGCAGTTTCCGCCACGGTGGTAATTGCAAATTTTTTACCGCCGGCCTGTTGGCGGTCTTACCGCTGCTTTAACACCGACCGCCAGGGTTGTAATGACCACCATAATGTTGACCATGACAAGCACAGCAAAGATAAAGGCAATGTTGGCAAATTTTAAACTTTAGTATAGGCCAATGGTCAAATGTATTTAACAGTAGTCATGATCTTGAAGAATGTCTTCGAAGCCATCAAAGGGAAAGGCTTTCAGGAAAGAAGATGTTGGATCGATGACAGGATTGGCAGATGGATCAATGGTGCAGTAGTGATCGCAGGAGATCCTGCCTCAGATGCAGGATCTCCCACAACAGCAGCACCATCCAAAGTGCCCAAAGAAGCCAGACAGTCCACCAAGGGCAGCTTGTTAGTGGACTCGCGAATCAACCTCAGTCTCATTGGGCACTACCTTGAATGAACCCTAATTTGAATATCATCAGTTCCTTGTTCTCAGGAGGCACTGGTGGAACAGCAGGGCATATCAAAGGTAGATATTGGAACAGGCACCAGGTGCAATGAAAGACAGGTTGCACACACCTAAGGACTGGTCGGAAGGACAATGACCAATCATGCTCCAATTCTTCCAGCAAAGGAGGGCCAAAGAACTGTACCACGCGATCACAGCACAGCTGGGCTAGTGGTAGTAGCTCCATCACTCCGCTTAGCTGGGAAGTTACAACCACTGTGTATCAGAAACAGCAGTAGTATCCTGCCGATCAATGCCAAAGTCACAGGGAAGCCTCCAAACACACTGGAAAAGAGTGAATGGATGGCTGAAGGAATGACTCCGAAGACAGTCTGGAAGATGGACTCAAATCCAGACCCCACAGCCTTAAAGAAATGGACATTACCCGTAGTGCTCGAAGCGTTGAATATTCTGGATACAAGCTCTCCAAAGTGCTTGGGGAAGTTGGTATTTAATAGGAATTGTATCTCAGCTGATGATCTTGCTATCTGGAGAGCATACGTCTCTCTAGCCGATGTCAACGCAACCTGTTTCTGGAACAGTAGCATCTTTAGTCTGCTCAGCTTGTCATAATTTACATTAGTAGTGTCAATGTGAGACCACATTTCTGCTACTCTTATCTTTTGTGTGGGGGGGAATAAAACATCTCCGCAACATGTTACAATCTTAGAGACTGAAATTGCATAGGCAATTCCTGGTTGCATACGCAACAGCTTTGGTCGTTTAGCACCCCATAAATTCCATTTGACAGTACATGAAATGCCAGAAGAATCAAAGGTACGGGAGTACCTGTTCTGCTTTCCTACATATCTCATATTGGAGCTTACAGAACCTCTCTGGAATGCACTTCTGAGTTCAAAGAAGATCTTTATTGTTGTTAATTCTTCCCCACCCACAAGTTCTTGAGAGACGAATTAGTACATTTCAAGCACACGTTCAAAAGAGTAAAAGTAGTCACAGCAATGAAAGCAAAATATATCACAGTACTTCTCAGTTGCAATGTACACAGCAAATATATAATATTTTCAAAACAAAGCATAAAAGTCAAATTCATCACCGTTTGAGCAAGGCGGCAGGGCCTAAATATTCAGCTTCATCTTTCTGGGGTCTGCAAGTTGATGACTCCGGTCAACTGCGAGAAAGAGATTATCTACTCAAACGGGAGACTGGCAACTGACGTCTAGCTCCAGCCCAGAGTCATCCTTACAAAAGCGTGCCCCCTCCTCTCAGACTCGGCAAAACTACGCAAGCCTTTGGAGACTGGCCAGATCTCCTAGACTTCTCCTATTCCCAAGGCTGAGCAGAAAGGAAAACAACAAATGTACTCTCTCTTATCAGGTCTAGTCTGGTGTGAAAAAAACAGCTTGGTTCATCTTGTGGAAAAACACAGCTTGGAAGAATACAGACATCTGCGATGTTTCAACTGCAATGTCTAACTCCACGTTAAAGCTAATAGGCAGCTAACCTAAATATCAAATGTAATGTCTAATGTCATGTCAAAGCCAATAGGCAGCTAAGCTGAATACAAAATGTAATGTCTAATATCATGTCAAAGCCAATAGGCAGCTGAACTGAATACAAAATGTAATGTCTAATATCATGTCAAAGACAATAGGCAGCTAAACTGAATACAGCATGTCAAAGCCAATAGGCAGAATACAGAATGTAATGGCTAATGCAATGTCAAAGCCAATAGGCGGCTAAGCTGAACAAAACATACAATGGGGGTCATTCTGACCCCGGCGGTCAGAGACCGCCGGGGCCAGGGTCGGCGGGAGCACCGCCGACAGGCCGGCGGTGCCCCGCAGGGCATTCTGACCGCGGCGGTTCGGCCGCGGTCAGATGCGGAAAACCGGCGGTCTCCCGCCGGTTTTCCGCTGCCCTTGTGAATCCTCCATGGCGCCATGGGGATTCTGACACCCCCTACCGCCATCCTGTTCCTGGCGGGTAGGGGGTGCCGCGGGGGCCCCCGTAAGAGGGCCCCACTTTGTATTTCAGTGTCTGCTATGCAGACACTGAAATACGCGACGGGTGCCACTGCACCCGTCGCACCTTCCCACTCCGCCGGCTCAATTCTGAAGGCCGTTTTGCACTGGGCTGGCGGGCGGCCTTTTGGCGGTCGCTGTCAGCCCAGTGCGAAACACCAAATACCCTCAGCGGTCTTGCGACCGCGGAGCGGTATTTTGGAGGGGGGAACTCTGGCGGGCGGCCTCCGCCGCCCGCCAGGGTGAGAATCACCCCCAATGTGTTACTGGTGAACATTGAGCAACTAATATGCGCAGTGGTGAAACACAAAGTCATTGGTCAAACACAATTAATAGCATCACAGTACCCTTCAGAAAACAGGCCAAGTTCACAACCTCGCATTGCAGAGGCCATGAAGGGACACCTGTTTGCAAATCATCGAATGACTAACAGTAGTCTCACATTCGCTTCCACTAAGAAAGACCTCTGTTTCGCCATTCAGACTTTTATATTGAAAGGGCAACTCCCACTCTTCTTTAATATAGCTATCGCCTAGCCACTCGTATCTGCCCACAGCAAGATGTTTCAAGCATTTCAAAAAACGAAAAGTGGAAGTGGGCAGATTTGTAATGCCATGTATGAGCCATACTGTCGATGGACTTTCTGCAACTATGAAAGCCAACTTTTCTAGCTTTTCTGTGTGAGGCATGGTGAAACTCCATTGTCTTTTGTTCCCTGGACAAATTAAAAGCAGCAAACAAGTCACTACTGTTAATATACTTCCAAGGAACGCAGACGTTTTTCAGAATCTGTAGTGTCTAACCCAACTGCATGATGGAACACAGCTGATTTTGCCCATGGTATAAAAAGGACGTCATTCTGAATGATATCTAGCGCAGATGACAATATATTATTAAGGGAGTAAATCCTGTTGGACAGAGTGTTCATGCCGTTGTCGACAACAGCTAAAGCCTTTTCCAAATTTTCTTTGTCAATCTGCCTTAAACACGCAGCAGCTTCTATTTGAGAAAGCTTCCAGATCTCATTGTATATGCATAGATGTATCTTTTAGAGCGTGGCTTTCTTGGACCTAACAAGAAATCCTGTAAGTCTATATCTTCAGAAAGAGTATTAAGATGTTCCTTAACTGCTGCTAATGTGATAGTCTGTAACCACTGTTGGCACAGTTTACCCACACTGTATGTAGTAACTATACCTGAGTGTTGACACCCATTTGTGTCTATTGGCCATAAAAACCACCCGCTGGGACTGAAGAGTGAAGAATTATAGGACCCAGTCTGAACCTTTGCATCTAGTTCTTCCTCAGTGACGTTGAGGAAGGACTGCCAATTGGTGAATTTTGTCAGTGTGGGGAAACTGGCCACATTCATTTCCTTCATTTTTGCTAACATCACAGTTATCAGATACAACACCAGGTTCAATTACATCAGTCATAGAAATTTTTAAGACATATGGAATCTGAATGACCTCAGTAGGTCCATATATCAAACGGTACTTTATCCCACACAATCCCGTCAGGAATCCGTACAGCTGAAATGTTCACAAGGGACAAGTCTCTTCAGACCTTATGCGAGGAAAGATATGGAGTTAAGACTTCATCCACAGGCTCAACAGAGGAGCGTTCAGGAAGGTAATGACCATTTATAAGCAAGAAGAAAACAGACACAAAACCAATCCGTAGAAAAATGCAAGCAATGTCATAGACAACCACAGACAGTTCCAGGGATAAATTAAATAGTTATTTTTTAGCCATATTTACAGCTTACATGTCTTTGAAATAGTTTCAATAGCAGGTGCGCATGAAGTTAAAGAAAAGTCATCATTGTCGAAGAAGTAACCAGAAGCAGTCTCTGCAAACACAGGAGCCGGTACATTACTGGTGGATGGATCCACTTCGCGTGGAGGCTCATAGTAGACGATGTCCTCAGTTTGTGTCGTGTTGGAATAGAAGACAGCCACATCTTGGACAGGCGTTGTTGTTGAAGTGGTGACAGGAATCAGCAAAACCTCATTTTCTGTCCTCCCCATGTTCGAGGAGGTATTTGTAGTATTGTTGGCCATGCTTGTGCAGTCAGAAGTGTTGTTGTTTCTTCTTTGAAGAGGTATGTCCTGTTGGGTAGTGAGAGGGGACCAGGAACTACCCAAAGGACCTCTGGGTCTACTGTGTGGGATTGGCGACAATGGAGTTTGAAGTTGTCAATGGAGACAAATCTGTTTGCTTTGGAACCATGCAGCGGTGGTAAGATGACAGTTCTGGTACCTTGTAGGACTTGGACCGGTGCTCTGCAGGATGGACCGAATTCCTTCTTCACACCGATCTTCTGACGAACCGGATCCCCCAACTTTAGGAATCCAGCCAGTAGAAGTTGTTGGCAAAACCCTTATTCCTAAGGTGGCAACACTGGCGGATGATTTATCATTGCAAAATTGCTAACACTCCTGTAAGACTTGCTTTTTGCACCCCATATAGGTGATTGAGCCAGCTGCGACCATAACCTAATTCTCCATCTATTAAGGACTGCTTTAGATCTTGATTCCTCCTCTCCATAACTGAATTTCCCTTGGGATGGTAGGGTGAGGAGTAATAGAGTTCAACACCCATCGTCCCCATGGTGTCCCTGAATGCCTTAGAGATAAAAGCAGGGCCCTGGTCTGAATGGAATGCTGCAATTGCTGATAAAGATCAGCAAGTCTTTTATAACAGTATGAGCTTCAGCTGACCACTAAGACCATACGCAAGAAGGATCCGGATGGCGGTCTCGGGGCTCTTCTGAACATCTGGATCGGTGGGGAGGTAAGACAAATTTTGGTTCCTTCTTATCTCTCAGTAATTAATGTTTCTGACTTCTTTGCGGCAGTGAGCTTTTGTGTGGAAAACAGATGTGGCCCATTCACATCAAAGCAAAATTGACTTTGTGACAGGCCGGGTCGCTTCCGCCTCACCTGTTTCTGTTTTCTTTGAACTGGAGATGGAATTGTTAGACGAGATGGCTACAGTGATGTAAAGGGGTTGCTAAATGTTCCAGTGTGTAGCCCCCTGATTGGGCCTCTGCGAAAGTTTGGAAGAAGAGATGTTGGAGACCCTTGGTCAAGTTGTTCTCACACGCTTTGGTTGTCTTCTGTTGATTTCGCTTGTGAAGTGTGCATTGCATTAGGTGCTCCCGAAGGCACTGAGGGTTTTGGAGTGGTGTCTGGGTTTCATGACATCTAGATCACTGTTAATACAAATACATTTTTCCTTAATGTATCATCAGAGGCTGGACGGTTGCAATGGAGCATACTGCGTTCATCTGCTAGCATATAGGTACTGTGGCTTTGTGGTATCAGAACATCTTTGTCAGAATAACATCTGACATAAATATTTCCTAACAAACATATACATATGTTCTACACAAACATCAACCCATTGGAGTTAATAGTAGACAATCTACACCAATGGGAGGATAGTTTTGTAAATTATATTTACAACACAATATTTATGTCATGCCATATTCCTGTGGATGAGCGTTCCTTGGGAGGGGATCCTGTTGAGGTTGCTTGATCAGGTGTGGACACAAGTTTTTTCCTTTTGTGAAAATGGATTAGTCCTTGAGGTGTAGGTCCTGATTTATGAAGTTGGTGGGGCTGATGTTATTGTGGTTCCTGGTGTTTGAAGGTTGTTTGCTTTGAGAGCTATTTTTCTGTTCTGCGTGTCGTACTTAATTCATCCTATCCCAGAGCCACTGGTGCGTGTTCTTTCCAAGTGTTACAACCTTTAGAAAATCAGAAACTCTGATAGGGTCATTCTATTACTTGTCTAATTTATTTATTCATTTTTCTGCTCCATACTGTTTTGTTATTGGTGGGAATGTTAGCCAACATAACCAGCATCTCCAGGTGTGTACAGCATCTCCAGGTGTGTACAGCATCTCCAGGTGTGTACAGCATTCGCAGGTGCGAACAGCATCCGCAGGTGTGTACAGCATCTCCAGCTGTGTACACATCACCAGATGCGTACAGCATCCACAGGTGTGTACAGCATCTCCGGGTGTGTACAGCACCTCCAGGTGTGTACACATCTCCAGGTGCGTACAGCATCCACAGGTGTGCACAGCATCTCCGTGCGCACACATCTCCAGGTGCGTACAGCATCCGCAGGTGTGTACACATCTCCAGGTGCGTACAGCATCCGCAGGTGTGTACAGCATCTCCAGGTGCGTACATCTCCAGGTGCGTACATCTCCAGGTGCGTACAGCGTCCACAGGTGCGTACAGCGTCTGCAGGTGTGTACAGCATCCGCAGGTGTGTACAGCATCTCCAGGTGTGTACACATCTCCAGGTGTGTACAGCATCTGCAGGTGTGTACAGCATCTGCAGGTGTGTACAGCATCTCCAGGTGCGAACAGCATCCACAGGTGCGAACAGCATCTCCAGGTGGCGTACAGCATCTCCAGGTGTGTACAGCATCCGCAGGCGTGTATAATTTTATACCCAGCTCCCTCTTTCCTCCTGTTGCAGAATGCCAGGCAGGGGTGGCACAATTAATAAAAATATATTTTCATATAGCTTTTTTGCTGTGTCTAAGCACTGTAATGCTACTAAATATATCGACCTCAGTAACATGGATATGTAGATGCCTCAGCTGGCGTTGCCAGGATAGCGACATGTGATCGCCCGTGCCCACACTGAAGAAGATCTAAAGACAATGAAAAGTATATATTTTTAGGAGGGGCACCAGTCCGTTGACATGAAGGTGCAAGGGAGGAGGGGTATTTTTGACTACTCCTCTTGGTGATTGACACATTTCCAGTGTCTAATTTGTAAATAAATACGTGTCGGTGCCCAAAGCTCTCCTCTGAAACACGTGGCTGCTGCAATTAAATGTGCAAACACAGAATACTAAGGCAGTGTGGTCCTGAGGGCATCTCGGGCCTCTGCAATCCATTTACAGCCACTCCCTGCCCCTTCAGCTCACGCTTACAGCTTTCTGCTTTCTTCCTTTGTGACGCTTTTTTGTTTTTCTCTTCCTTCGTTTTTCCCATAAGAGTCTTTTGCTCACAATAAATGCTTGAAGCAGAAAAATAAAGTGCTGGTGCTCCGTAACAGAAACCACCGGCTCAAATTAAGCACTGCATATCTCTTAAGTCTGGAAATTCTGACCCATCTGAAAAGAGTGCTTACGCTCATTGTGCGCTCCTCCGTGGACTCTACCAGGATTTTGTAACCTTCAATGACCTTTGATTCTCTCAATTATCTTTCTCCGGGTGAAAGCAATTTAACCACTAGACTTTTGAAACCTCTTTATTGGTCTGATCAGTGCTGTTTAAAATCACTGTCCTGATCTTCTGAAGTAAAGAACTGACCACTAATACTGCTAACTGCAGGATGTGATGAAAAAAAAGCATTTTTTAAATCTCAATTTTTCTGTATTGTCGAGGTTGTTCATCCTTGCAGGGATGCACTATGGGGGGAGCCCCTGCTCAGCTTTAGCCCTACCCATCTAACCCTCTAGCACAGAGGCCCATGTCTGGCTTGCTCCATCACCTGCTCTGACTGCTAGTGATGAAGCCAGGCGGTAATAGGTGCTGAACACCTTAACGGTTGGACTTGGCCTATCAAGTAAATTTGTGCCTCTTGTGAGCGGGTGGTTGCAGGTGGGGCCCACCGGCACTGAGTTTTGGGGGCCAACACTTATTTTTCCTTATCCGACTTGGATCGAGAGCAATAGAGGGCGAACAGAAACAGAGAAAAGGAGGAGGGAGAGAAAGACAGAAGAGCAGTGACTAAGGGAGAAAGCAGGGATGAAAAAAGAACCTGCAAGAGTGAGATTAAAAGAGTGACTGTCTGCTGTTGGATTGAGGAGGCGTGGGGTGGAATCGAGTTTCCGCAGGCTTGGTACTCAGCAACCTGAACTTCGATAGCACCTACGGAGGACTTCTGAACAAGACTTTGGACCCCAACACGTCTTCTTCTTCAAATTAAGCCCTGAAGTGAGTGTGCAATTTATCTGAGGTATTGGGTGCAAGGCCACTGAACATTGTATCTGCTGTAGGGTAGGTCAAGAATTTAACTTTACTTACTCAGTCTGCCTAGAACAGCAGCTTGAGTTTCTTTCTTCCTTCTCCACAAGCTTAAACCAGTCTGGCCGTAGCTAGATGCTAATTAACTTAGTTAATGAGCTAATATAGTGAGTGTGCCCATAACAGTATCAATGCCACCCACAGCTGAATTACAGCACCTCTTCATAGATGTTGCATGTATACTTATATTGTAATGGCATAAACCAATTATCTATGTAATTCTGTTAATTTCCCTGAGTACTGTAGAATTAGGAGCCTCTACCTAGTTTTCAGGTCAGGAATGTCAGAACAAATGTGCTGTCCCAGGCTTGGTTCATATTATGCACTCTGTTTTGTCCTACTCCAGATCTGCTGTGAACATAGCATAACATAACGTAACATAACATATATCATACCGTACAGTAACATAGCATAGCACAGCATAACATAGCATAACATAGCATAACATAAAATATCATAGAATAGCATAGCATACCATAACATACTGTAACATACCATAACATACCATCACATACCATAACATAGCATACTATAAATAGCATAACATAACGTAACACACCATGTAACATAACATACCATACAGTAACATAATATAGCACAGCATAACATAATGTTCGATGGCATGTGTAGCTGCAGATACACATGTTGTGCATAGCCCGCCATCTGGTGTTGGGTCGGAGTGTTACAAGTTGTTTTTCTTCGAAGAAGTCTTTCGAGTCACGAGACCGAGGGACTCCTCCTCCTTTGCTTCCATTGCGCATGGGCGTCGACTCCATCTTCGATTGTTTTCTTTCCGCCATCGGGTTCGGACGTGTTCCTTTTCAGTCCGGGTTCGGAACGGGAAGATAGTTAGAAATTCGGAAGATTACGTCGGTATTGTTGCGTTCGGGATTGGATTAGATAGAATCGACACCGAATCGAATCGTGAAGAGCTCCGGTAGCCCTTCGGGGTAATTTCGATCCCCCGTCTGGGCCTGGTCGGCCCAACCGCGTGTAACATCGAGGCTGATGGAACGGACCCCGTTCCGATTCTGCCCTAAATGCCACAACAAATACCCATATACAGACCAACATTTGGTCTGTAACCTGTGCCTATCGCCCGAGCACAAGGAAGAAACTTGTGAGGCCTGACGTGCGTTTCGATCTATCCATGAATCGGACTCGGAGGAATTCGACGTCCACGAAACAGTGAGTAAGACGTCGAAGCCAGCACACAAGAAAACAGACAAGGCCCAGGGGACGCCACTTCCAACAGGCCATGGCTCAACCCATAAAGTCGGTGACCGCCCATCGGCACCGAAAAAGGCCGAACTAGTGCCGAGATCGTCCGACTCGGGTCGAGACACAGGCACGCAGCAATCTCGGGACCGAGAAAGTGCTGCCGACAAAGATCGACGCCGAGACATCGGAGCCGAAGCTGCTCGACGCAGAGACAGCGGCACAGAGGAGGATCGAGGCCGAGAAGTTTCGACTCCAAAAAAGAGGAAAGTCGCCTCAGAGCCAAAAACGAGTAAGGACATAGTTTCGGTGCCGAAACGACCGGCAACCGAGCCAACAACCAGCTCACATTCAGAGGAGCGATCACTGTCCTCTCAATTGCGCAAACATAGATTCGAGGAAGAGTTACAGTCCACTGAAGTAGACCACACTCAAAAACGGATCTTCATACAGAGTGGAACAGGGAAGATCAGCACCCTTCCCCCTATTAGGAGAAAAAGGAGACTTGAGTTCCAAATACAGGAACAAGCAGCACAAACAAAAGTGGTGAAGAAGGTAACTCCGCCACCCTCTCCTCCACCTGTAACTTACATATCACCGGCACAGACTCCGTCACACTCACCGACTCACACCACCGTGAGCCAAGATGACCAGGACGCTTGGGACCTATACGACGCCCCAGTGTCAGACAACAGTCCGGAGGCGTATCCTACCAAGCCCTCACCACCAGAGGACAGCACAGCGTATTCACAGGTGGTAGCTAGGGCAGCAGAGTTCCATAACGTGTCGCTACACTCGGAACCTGTTGAGGATGACTTCCTTTTCAACACCCTCTCCTCCACCCATAGCACCTACCAGAGCCTGCCTATGCTCCCAGGAATGCTAAGGCACGCAAAGCAAATCTTCAAAGAGCCTGTCAAGAGTAGAGCAATAACACCAAGGGTGGAAAAGAAATATAAAGCACCGCCCACAGACCCTGCTTTCATCACCTCACAACTCCCACCAGATTCGGTTGTAGTAGGGGCAGCTCGCAAGAGAGCCAACTCTCACACGTCAGGCGATGCACCACCTCCGGATAAAGAAAGCCGCAAGTTCGACGCAGCCGGAAAAAGGGTCGCAGTACAAGCTGCAAACCAGTGGCGCATTGCTAACTCTCAAGCGCTCCTAGCGCGATATGATAGAGCCCATTGGGACGAGATGCAGCACCTCATCGAGCATCTACCCAAGGATTTACAAAAAAGGGCGAAACAGGTGGTTGAGGAGGGACAAAACATCTCCAATAACCAAATACACTCCTCTATGGATGCAGCTGACACAGCTGCAAGAACAATTAACACAGCAGTAACCATAAGAAGGCACGCGTGGTTACGAACATCTGGTTTTAAACCGGAGATACAGCAAGCGGTGCTCAATATGCCATTCAATGAGCAACAATTGTTCGGACCTGAAGTGGACACGGCAATTGAGAAGCTAAAAAAGGACACTGACACTGCCAAGGCCATGGGGGCACTCTATTCCCCGCAGGGCAGAGGCACTTTCGGCACCTTCCGCAAAACAACCTTCAGAGGGGGGTTTCGGGGTCAAGCCACACAAGCCAGTACCTCACATTCAACACCGTCTACCTACCAGGGACAGTACCAAAGGGGAAGCTTTCGGGGCCAGTACAGAGGAGGACAATTCCCTAGAAACGGGGGAAAATTTCAAAGCCCAAAAACACCTGCAACCAAACAGTGACTCACAGGTCACTCATCCCCTCCACACAACACCAGTGGGGGGAAGAATAAGTCAGTATTACCAATCTTGGGAGGAAATAACAACAGACACTTGGGTCTTAGCAATCATCCAACATGGTTATTGCATAGAATTTCTCCAAATCCCTCCAAATATACCACCAAAAACACAGAATATATCAAAACAGCATTCAGACCTTCTGGAAATAGAAGTTCAAGCATTACTGCAAAAGAACGCAATAGAACTGGTACCAGATACACAAATAAACACAGGAGTTTACTCACTGTACTTTCTAATACCAAAAAAGGACAAAACACTGAGACCAATCCTAGATCTCAGAACACTAAACACCTACATCAAATCAGAACACTTTCACATGGTCACGCTACAAGAAGTGTTACCATTGCTAAAGCAACAAGACTACATGACAACCTTAGATCTCAAAGACGCATATTTCCACATACCGGTACATCCCTCGCACAGGAAATACCTAAGGTTCGTATTCAAAGGAATACATTACCAATTCAAAGTATTGCTGTTCGGTATAACAACCGCACCAAGAGTCTTTACAAAATGCCTAGCAGTAGTAGCTGCACACATCAGAAGGCAGCAAATACACGTATTCCCGTATCTAGACGATTGGCTAATCAAGACCAACTCACTGACAAAGTGTTCACACCACACAGATCAGGTCATACAAACCCTCTACAAGCTCGGTTTCTCCGTCAACTATGCGAAATCACGCATTCTGCCGTGCAAAGTACAGCAATACCTAGGAGCAACAATAGACACAACAAGGTGAATAGCCACTCCAAGTCCACAAAGGGTTAAAAATTTCCAAAAAGTTATACAAACCATGTATCCAACACAAAAAATACAGGCAAAGATGGTATTACAACTCCTAGGCATGAAGTCCTCATGCATAGCCATTGTCCCGAATGCAAGACTGCACATGAGGCCCTTACAACAGTGCCTAGCATCACAATGGTCACAAGCACAGGGTCACCTTCTAGATCTGGTGTTGATAGACCGCCAAACATACATCTCGCTTCTATGGTGGAACAGTATAAATTTAAACAAAGGGCGGCCTTTCCAAGACCCAGTGCCACAATACGTGATAACAACAGATGCTTCCATGACAGGGTGGGGAGCACACCTCAATCAACACAGCATCCAAGGACAATGGGACGTACATCAAACAAAGCTGCATATAAATCACCTCGAACTGCTAGCAGTTTTCCTAGCGTTAAAAGCATTCCAACCCATCATAACCCACAAGTACATTCTTGTCAAAACAGACAACATGACAACAATGTATTATCTAAACAAACAGGGGGGGACACACTCGACACAGCTGTGCCTCCTGGCACAAAAAATATGGCAATGGGCAATTCACAACCACATTCGCCTAATAGCACAGTTTATTCCAGGGATCCAGAATCAACTTGCAGACAATCTCTCTCGAGATCACCAACAGGTCCACGAATGGGAAATTCACCCCCAAATTCTAAACACTTACTTCAAAATTTGGGGAACACCTCAAATAGACTTATTTGCAACAAAGGAGAACGCAAAATGCCAAAACTTCGCATCCAGATACCCACACAGGCAGTCCCAAGGCAATGCCCTATGGATGAACTGGTCAGGGATATTTGCGTACGCTTTTCCCCCTCTCCCTCTCCTTCCATATCTAGTAAACAAATTGAGTCAAAACAAACTCAAACTCATACTGATAGCACCAACATGTGCGAGGCAACCATGGTACACAACACTGCTAGACCTATCAGTAGTACCCCACGTCAAGTTACCCAACAGGCCAGATCTGTTAACACAACACAAACAACAGATCAGGCATCCAAACCCAGCATCGCTGAATCTAGCAATCTGGCTCCTGAAATCCTAGAATTCGGACACTTAAACCTCACCCAAGAATGTATGGAAGTCATAAAGCAAGCTAGAAGACCATCCACTAGACACTGCTATGCAAGCAAATGGAAAAGGTTTGTTTGCTACTGCCATAATAATCAAATTCAACCATTACACGCATCTCCAAAGGATGTAGTGGGTTACTTACTACACTTACAAAAATCAAACCTGGCCTTCTCTTCCATTAAAATACACCTCACAGCAATATCTGCATACCTGCAGATTACCCATTCAACTTCACTATTTAGGATACCTGTCATTAAAGCGTTTATGGAAGGCCTCAAAAGAATTATACCACCAAGGACACCACCCGTTCCTTCATGGAACCTCAACATCGTCTTAACGAGACTCATGGGTCCACCTTTTGAACCCATGCATTCTTGCGAAATACAATTCCTAACCTGGAAAGTTGCATTTCTCATCGCCATCACATCTCTAAGAAGAGTAAGTGAAATTCAGGCGTTTACAATACAAGAACCTTATATCCAAATACACAAAAATAAGGTAGTCCTAAGAACCAATCCTAAATTTCTACCAAAGGTTATTTCACCGTTCCACTTAAATCAAACGGTAGAACTACCAGTGTTCTTCCCACGGCCAGACTCGGTAGCTGAAAGGGCACTACATACATTAGACATCAGAAGAGCACTAATGTACTACATTGACAGAACAAAACAAATCAGAAAAACAAAACAACTGTTTATTGCATTCCAAAAACCTCATACAGGAAACCCAATATCAAAACAGGGTATAGCCAGATGGATAGTTAAATGCATCCAAATCTGCTACCTTAAAGCCAAAAGGGAGCTGTCCATTACACCAAGGGCACACTCAACCCGAAAGAAAGGCGCTAGCATGGCCTTCCTAGGGAATATTCCAATGCACGAGATATGTAAGGCAGCCACATGGTCTACGCCTCACACATTTACTAAGCACTACTGTGTGGACGTGCTATCCGCACAACAAGCCACAGTAGGTCAAGCCGTACTAAGAACTCTATTTCAGACTACTTCCACGCCTACAGGCTGAGCCACCGCTTTTGGGGAGATAACTGCTTACTAGTCTATGCACAACATGTGTATCTGCAGCTACACATGCCATCGAACTGAAAATGTCACTTACCCAGTGTACATCTGTTCGTGGCATTAGTCGCTGCAGATTCACATGTGCCCACCCGCCTCCCCGGGAGCCTGTAGCCGTTTGGAAGTTATCTTCAACTTTGTACATTTTGTAAATATATTACTTAAACCTTAATTGGTACATACTTATTCACTCCATTGCATGGGCACTATTTCTAACACACACAACTCCTACCTCACCCTCTGCGGGGAAAACAATCGAAGATGGAGTCGACGCCCATGTGCAATGGAAGCAAAGGAGGAGGAGTCCCTCGGTCTCGTGACTCGAAAGACTTCTTCGAAGAAAAACAACTTGTAACACTCCGACCCAACACCAGATGGCGGGCTATGCACAACATGTGAATCTGCAGCGACTAATGCCACGAACAGATGTACACTGGGTAAGTGACATTTTCAATACAGTAGCATAGCATATTGTAACATAACATAGCATAACATAGACCAACATACCATACCATAACATAACATGTTGTAACATAACATAGCATCACATACCATAACATAGCATACTACAACATAGAAGAACATAAGGTAACATAAAATATATCATATCATACCATACCATACTATACAGTAACATAACATAGCATAGCACAACATAACATAGTATAGCATACCGTAACATAACATAGCATACTATAACAGAGCGTAGCATAACATAGCATAGGATAACATAACAGACCATCACATACCATAACAAAGCATAGAATAGCATAACATAATGTAGGAAGTTGGCTCTGTATGTACTATTTCAAAGTAAGAAATAGCGTGCACAAAGTCCAAGGGTTCCCCTTAGAGGTATGATAGTGGCAAAAATAGATAATTCTAATGCTCTATTTTGTGGTAGTGTGGTCGAGCAGTAGGCTTATCAGAGGGTAGTGTTAAGCATTTGTTGTACACACACAAGCAATAAATGAGGAACACACACTCAAAGACAATTCCAGGCCAATAGGTTTTTATATAGAAAAATATATTTTCTTAGTTTATTTTAAGAACCACAGGTTCAAGATTTACAAGTAATACTTCAAATGAAAGGTATTTCACTCAGGTATCTTAGGAACTTTGAATCAACACAATATCATGTACAGTTGTAGCAAAAATGGCAATATTTTAAAACTAGACACTGCAATTTTCAACAGTGCCTGGGAGAGGTAAGTTTTGGTTAGTTTTTGCAGGTAAGTAAAACACCTACAGGGTTCAAAGTTAGGTCCAAAGTAGCCCACCGTTGGGGGTTCAGGGCAACCCCAAAGTTACCACACCAGCAGCTCAGGGCCGGTCAGGTGCAGAGGTCAAAGTGGTGTCCAAAACGCATAGACTTCAATGGAGAAGGGGGTGCCCCGGTTCCAGTCTGCCAGCAGGTAAGTACCCGCGACTTCGAAAGGCAGACCAGGGGGGTTTTGTAGGGCACCGGGGGGGACACAAGTCAGCACAGAAAGTACACCCTCAGCGGCACAGGGGCGGTCGGGTGCAGTGTGCAAACAGGCGTCGGTTTTGCAATAGGTTTCAATGGGAGACCCATGGGTCTCTTCAGCGAAGTAGGCAGGCAAGGGGGGGGGCTCCTCGGAGTAGCCACCACCTGGGCAAGGGAGAGGGCCACCTGGGGGTCACTTCTGCACTGGAGGTCGGATCCTTCAGGTCCTGGGGGCTGCGTGTGCAGTGTCTTTACCAGGCGTCGGGTTCTTGGAAGCAGGCAGTCGCGGTCAGGGGGAGTGTAGGAAAGTACCATCTTGCCTGCCATGTTACCCCCATATTTCACTGTATATATGTTGTTTTAGTCTGTGTCACTGGGACCCTGCCAGGCAGGGCCCCAGTGCTCATAAGTATGTGCCCTGTATGTGTTCCCTGTGTGATGCCTAACTGTCTCACTGAGGCTCTGCTAACCAAAACCTCAGTGGTTATGCTCTCTCTGCTTTCCAAATTTGTCACTAACAGGCTAGTGACTAAATTTACCAATTCACATTGGCATACTGGTACACCCATATAATTCCCTAGTATATGGTACTGAGGTACCCGGGGTCTTGGGGTTCCAGGAGATCCCTATGGGCTGCAGCATTTATTTTGCCACCCATAGGGAGCTCTGACAATTCTTACACAGGCCTGCCAGTGCAGCCTGAGTGAAATAACGTCCACGTTATTTCACAGCCATTTACCACTGCACTTAAGTAACTTATAAGTCACCTATATGTCTAACCTTCACCTAGTGAAGGTTGGGTGCAAAGTTACTTAGTGTGTGGGCACCCTGACACTAGCCAAGGTGCCCCCACATCGTTCAGGGCAAATTCCCCAGACTTTGTGAGTGCGGGGACACCATTACACGTGTGCACTGTACATAGGTCACTACCTATGTACAGCGTCACAATGGTAACTCCGAACATGGCCATGTAACATGTCTAAGATCATGGAATTGTCACCCCAATGCCAATCTGGAATTGGCATTGGGGGGACAATTCCATGATTCCCCAGGTCTCTAGCACAGAACCCGGGTACTGCCAAACTGCCTTTCCGGGGTCTCCACTGCAGCTGCTGCTGCTGCCAACCCCTCAGACAGGTTTCTGCCCTCCTAGGGTCCAGGCAGCCCTGGTCCAGAAAGGCAGAACAAAGGACTTCCTCTGAGAGAGGGTGTAACACCCTCTAACTTTGGAAATAGGTTTGGAAGGCTGGGGAGGAGTAGCCTCCCCCAGCCTCTGGAAATGCTTTGATGGGCACAGATGGCGCCCATCTCTGCATAAGCCAGTCTACACCGGTTCAGGGATCCCCCAGCCCTGCTCTGGCGCAAAACTGGACAAAGGAAAGGGGAGTGACCACTCCCCTGACCTGCACCTCCCAGGGGAGGTGCCCAGAGATCCTCTAGTGTGTCCCAGACCTCTGCCATCTTGGAAACAGAGGTGTCTGTGGCACACTGGACTGCTCTAAGTGGCCAGTGCCAGCAGGTGACGTCACAGGCTCCTTCTGATAGGCTCTTACCTCTCTTGGTAGCCAATCCTCCTTCCTAGGTAGCCAAACCTCCTTTTCTGGCTATTTAGGGTCTCTGCTTTGGGGATCTCACCAGATAACGAATGCAAGAGCTCATCAGAGTTCCTCTGCATCTCCCTCTTCACCTTCTGCCAAAGGATCGACCGCTGACTGCAAAACCGCAACAAAGTAGCAAGACGACTACTAGAAACCTTGTATCGCTTCATCCTGCCGGCTTTCTCGATTGTTTCCAGGTGTTGCATGCTCTGGGGGTAGCCTGCCTCCTCTCTACACCAGGAGCTTTGAAGAAATCTCCCGTGGGTCGACGGAATCTTCCCCCTGCAGCCGCAGGCACCAAAAGACTGCATCACTGGTCCTCTAGGTCCCCTCTCAGCACCACGAGCGTGGTCCCTGGAACTCAGCAACTCTGTCCAAGTGACTCCCACAGTCCAGTGACTCTTCAGTCCAAGTTTGGTGGAGGTAAGTCCTTGCCTCCCCACGCTAGAATGCATTGCTGGGTACTGCGTGATTTGCAGCTGCTCCGGCTCCTGTGCACTCTTCCAAGATTTCCTTCGTGCACAGCCAAGCCTGGGTCCCCGACACTCTAACCTGCAGTGCACAACCTTCTGAGTTGTCCTCCGGCGTCGTGGGACTCTCTTTTGTGACTTCGCGTGGACTCCGGTTCACTCTTCTTCCAAGTGCCTGTTCAGGTACTTCTGCAGGTGCTGCCTGCTTCTGTGAGGGCTCCCTGACTTGCTGGGCGCCCCCACTGTCTCCTCTTCCAAGTGGTGACATCCTGGTCCCTCCTGGGCCACAGCAGCACCCAAAAACCTCTACCGCGACCCTTGCAGCTAGCAAGATTGTTTGCAGTCTTTCTGCATGGGAACACCTCTGCAAGCTTCATCGCGACGTGGGACATCCATCCTCCAAAGGAGAAGAAGTTCCTAGCTCTCTTCTTTCTTGCAGAACTCCAAGCTTCTTCCAACAGGTGGCAGCTTCCTTGCACCCTCAGCTGGCATTTCCTGGGCTCCTGCCCACTCTTGACACTGTCGCGACTATTGGACTTGGTTCCCTTGTCTTACAGGTACTCAGGTCCGGAAATCCACTGTTGTTGCATTGCTGGTGTTTATTCTTCCTGCTGAATCCCCCTATCACGACTTCTGTCCTCTCTGGGGGTAGTAGGTGCACTTTACACCTACCTTTCAGGGTCTTGGGGTTGGGCTATTTTTCTAAACCTCACTGTTTTCTTACAGTCCCAGCGACCCTCTACAGGCTCACATAGGTTTGGAGTCCATTCGTGGTTCGCATTCCACTTTTGGAGTATATGGTTTGTGTTGCCACTATACCTATGTGCTCCTATTGCAATCTACTGTATTTTTACACTGCTTGCATTACTTTTCTTGCTATTACCTGCATAATTTTGGTTTGTGTACATATATCTTGTGTATATATATTATCCTCATACTGAGGGTACTCACTGAGATACTTTTGGCATATTGTCATAAAAATAAAGTACCTTTATTTTTAGTACTTCTGTGTATTGTTTTTTCTTATGATATTGTGCATATGACACCAGTGGTATAGTAGGAGCTTTACATGTCTCCTAGTTCAGCCTAAGCTGCTTTGCCATAGCTACCTTCTATCAGCCTAAGCTGCTAGAAACACCTCTTCTACACTAATAAGGGATAACTGGACCTGGCATAAGGTGTAAGTACCTCTGGTACCCACTACAAGCCAGGCCAGCCTCCTACATTGGTTGTGCAGCGGTGGGATAAGTACTTGTAACTACTTACCACTTTGTCATTGTGTACTTTTTATAAGAGAATAATATACAAAACAAGTTCAGTGTATGTACACCTAACCAAAAAGTTTTGCTTTTCTCCTCTTAAACTTTTTTCTAAGTTCTGAAAAGTACTCTAAAACTTCTAAAAGTTTCTAAAAAGTTAGAAAAAGGTTTTTCTCTGTTCTTTAAAAGGTTCTGAAACTTTTTCTTCCTTCTCACTGTCTCTAAACCTTTTGCTATCATGTCTGTGGTAGACTCTACTCTTAAAATGGTCAATACTACTTATGACAATTTAAATTACAAGAGCCTAAGGAGTCTCTGCTTAGATAGAGGTTTAGTGATAGGAAAGAACCCTACAAAAGAGTTTCTATATAACATGCTTATTGTGAATGATGAGTCCCTAGGAGGCACTTCAAATGAGAGGTTAATAGAAGGTTCACATTCTGACTCAGGGGATCTCCTTGAGGGAGGTGGGAAGGGTTCTGTTCCAGATCTGCCCCCTAGCACGACACCTAGTAATGTTGGTAGTAATGGAGGTTCCCATCATAGTAGGGGAGTCTTTATTCCTGGAGGCCAAGTTATTAGGGTTCAGTCAGTTAGGGACAGATCTCCATCTGTTGTTTCCAATTTATCTTCTGTGTCCAAGCATTCCCAACCCACCCACCCTGAAGACAACATGTTAGAAAGAGAACTCAAAAAGTTGAGGGTTGAAGAGACCAGACTGAAGCTTAAACAGCAACAGCTGGCCTTAGATAGGGAATCCCTAGACCTGGAGAAGGAGAGACAGAGATTGGGGTTTGGACCCCATGGTGGCAGCAGCCGTATTCCTGATAGTAATCCTGTTCAAGAGCATGATTCCAGGAATCTGCACAAGATAGTCCCCTCTTACAAGGAGGGGGATGACATCAACAAGTGGTTTGGTGCACTTGAGAGGGACTGTATGGTACAGGGGGTCCCTCAAAGGCAGTGGACTGTTATATTGTGGCTATCTTTCAATGGAAAGTGTAGGGATAGGCTCCTTACTGTTAGAGAAAGTGATGCTAACAATTTTACAGTTTTGAAGGATGCACTCTTGGATGGATTTGGCTTAACCACTGCACAATACAGGATTAAGTTCAGAGACACCAGAAAAGAGTCCCCACAAGACTGGATAGACTTTGTTGACTATTCAGTGAAGGCCTTGGAGGGGTGGTTACATAGCAGTAAAGTTTCTGACTATGAAAGCCTGTATAATCTTATTTTGAGAGAGCATATTCTGAATAACTGTGTGTCTGACTTGTTACACCAATATCTAGTGGACTCAGATCTGACCTCTCCCCAAGAATTGGGAAAGAAGGCAGACAAATGGGTCAGAACAAGAGTGAACAGAAAAGTTCATACAGGGGGTGACAAGGATGGCAAGAAGAAGGATGGTAAGTCTTCTGACAAGGGTGGGGACAAAAGTAAAACTGAGTCTTCATCAGGCCCACAAAAATCCTCTGGTGGGGGTGGTGGGTCCAAATCCTCTTCCAATAATCAAGTTAAAAAGCCTTGGTGTTATTTGTGTAAAGTCAAAGGTCATTGGACAACTGATGCCAGTTGTCCAAAGAAAAACACCAAACCTCCCACTACCACAACCCCTACTGCAAATTCTAGTGCCCCTAGTAATAGCAGTGGTGGTGGGAGCAAACCTACTAATAGCCAATCCAAGGGAGTAGCTGGGCTCACGTTTGGTAATTTAGTTGGGGTTGGTCTTGTTAGGGAGACCACAGAGGCTGTGTTAGTCTCTGAAGGTGCCATTGATTTGGCCACCTTAGTTGCTTGGCCCCTTAATATGGATAAGTACAAGCAACTTCCCCTAATAAATAGTGCTGAGGTTCAGGCCTATAGGGACACAGGTGCCAGTGTTACCATGGTGATAGAGAAACTGGTGCACCCTAAAGAACACCTACTTGGTCAGCAGTACCAAGTGGCAGACGCTCATAACAACACTCTTAGCCACCCCATGGCTGTTGTGAATCTGAACTGGGGGGGGGGGGGTTACTGGTCCAAAGAAAGTTGTGGTTGCCTCAGATTTACCTGTAGACTGTCTACTAGGGAACGATTTAGAGACATCAGCTCGGGCAGAAGTGGAGTTGGAGGCTCATGCAGCAATGCTGGGCATTCCTGGGCATATTTTTGCTTTGACAAGGGCTCAGGCCAAAAAGCAAAAAGGACAGGGTAACTTGGATCCTGGAACAATGGACCAAGTGCTCCCTAAAGCTAGGGGTAGCACGGGTAAATCCCTACCCACTATCCCTCCCTCTACAGATGATTCTCCTTCTGAGGAAGAAGAATTTCCTCCCTGTGCAGAACCTTCACCAGATGAGCTGGCAGCAGACACTGCTGAGCTTTTAGGTGGATGGGGGCCTGCCAGGGAAGAGCTGAGTGTGGCACAGCAAACCTGTCCCACATTAGAGGGTCTCAGACAGCAAGCTGTCAAACAGCAAAATGGGGATGTCAGTGACTCACATAGAGTTTACTGGGAGGACAACCTCTTGTACACAGAGGCAAGGGACCCAAAACCTGGAGCAGCCAGGAGATTGGTCATTCCCCTGCAGTATAGAGAGTTCCTCCTAACTCTGGCACATGACATTCCTTTGGCTGGGCATTTGGGCCAGATCAAAACATGGGAAAGGCTTGTCACCCTGTTTCACTGGCCAGGATGTCAGAGGGCACAAACAATTTTTGTAAGTCTTGTGTGACCTGCCAAGCCAGTGGCAAGACTGGTGGCACACCAAAGGCTCCCCTTATTCCACTACCTGTGGTTGGGGTCCCCTTTGAAAGGGTAGGGGTTGACATAGTTGGCCACCTTGACCCTCCTACTGCATCAGGCAATAGGTTTATCTTGGTGGTTGTGGACCATGCCACAAGATATCCTGAAGCAATTCCTCTAAGGACCACTACAGCTCCTGCAGTGGCAAAAGCCCTCCTGGGAATCATTTCCAGGGTGGGTTTCCCAAAAGAGGTTGTATCAGACAGGGGTAGCAACTTTATGTCTGCATACTTGAAAGCTATGTGGAAGGAATATGGTGTAACATACAAATTCACCACTCCTTATCATCCACAGACTAATGGACTGGTAGAGAGGTTTAATAAAACTCTCAAAGGTATGATAATGGGACCCCCTGAAAAACTCAGGAGGAGATGGGATGTCCTGTTACCTTGCCTCCTTTTTGCTTACAGGGAGGTACCCCAGAAAGGAGTGGGCTTCAGCCCCTTTTAACTCCTCTTTGGACACCCTGTAAGAGGTCCACTAACACTTGTGAAGGAGGGTTGGGAACAACCTTTAAAAGCTCCCAAACAGGACATAGTGGACTATGTACTTGGCCTAAGATCCAGAATGGCCGAGTACATGAAAAAGGCCAGTAAAAACCTTCAGGCCAGCCAAGAGCCCCAAAAACAATGGCATGACCAGAAGGCTGTTCTGATTCAGTACCAACCAGGACAGAAGGTGTGGGTATTGGAGCCGTTGCCCCAAGGGCACTCCAAGACAAATGGAGTGGACCCCATCTAATTGTTGAGAAAAAGGGCGAGGTCACCTATTTGGTAGACCTGGGCACTGCCAGGAGTCCCCTCAGGGTGATTCATGTCAACCGCCTAAAACCCTGCTATGACAGGGCTGATCTCACCCTGCTCATGGCAACAGATGAAGGACAGGAAGAAGAGAGTGACCCTCTCCCTGATCTCTTCTCCTCCACTGAAGAGGATGCTTTAGTGGAGGGAGTAGTTTTAGCAGATTGTCTGACTGAAGAACAGAAAGACAACTGCATAAATCTCCTTGGACAATTTTCTGAACTCTTTTCAACTGTGCCAGGCACCACATCTTTGTGTGAACACACAATTGATACTGGAGACAGCTTGCCTGTCAAAAGTAAAATCTATAGGCAGCCTGACCATGTCAGGGACTGCATAAAACAAGAGGTTCAGAAAATGCTTGATCTAGGAGTGGTTGAACCTTCTGAAAGCCCATGGGCGAGTCCTGTGGTGCTTGTACCAAAGCCTCACTCAAAAGATGGAAAAAGGGAGATGAGGTTTTGTGTAGACTACAGAGGTCTCAATCAGGTAACAAAAACTGATGCTCGCCCTATACCCAGGGCAGATGAGCTCATAGATACACTGGCATCTGCCAAGTATCTAAGCACCTTTGATTTGACTGCAGGGTATTGGCAGATCAAATTGGCTGAGGATGCTAAACCTAAAACTGCATTTTCAACTATAAGAGGGCACTACCAATTTACAGTGATGCCCTTTGGTTTGAAGAATGCACCTGCCACTTTTCAGAGGTTGGAGAACACAGTCCTGCAAGGGTTGGAGGCTTTTAGTGCAGCATATCTAGATGATATAGCTGTCTTTAGCTCCACCTGGGATGAGCACCTGGTCCACCTTTGGAAAGTTTTGGAGGCCCTGCAAAAGGCAGGCCTCACTATCAAGGCCTCAAAGTGCCAGATAGGGCAGGGAAAGGTGGTTTATCTGGGACACCTGGTAGGTGGAGAACAGATTGCACCACTTCAGGGGAAAATCCAAACAATCATGGATTGGGTTCCCCCTACAACACAGACCCAGATGAGAGCCTTCCTAGGCCTTACTGGGTATTACAGGAGATTCATTAAAAACTATGGCTCCATAGCAGCCCCTCTTAATGATCTCACTAGTAAGAAGATGCCTAAAAAGGTAATATGGACAGCTAGCTGTCAGAAAGCTTTTGAGGAGCTCAAACAGGCCATGTGCTCTGCACCTGTCCTAAAAAGCCCATGTTACTCCAAGAAATTCATTGTTCAAATTGATGCATCTGAATTAGGGGTAGGGGCAGTTTTATAACAACTAAATTCTGAGGGCCAGGATAAACCAGTTGCTTTTATCAGCAGAAGGTTGACCCCTAGAGAAAAGCGTTGGTCTGCCATATAGAGGGAGGCCTTTGCTGTGGTCTGGGCACTGAAAAAGTTGAGGCCATACCTGTTTGGCACTCACTTTATTGTTCAGACAGACCACAAACCTCTACTTTGGCTAAAACAAATGAAAGGTGAAAATCCTAAATTGTTGAGGTGGTCCAGATCTCTACAGGGACTGGACTATACAGTGGAACATAGACCTGGGAGTACCCACTCCAATGCAGATGGACTCTCCAGATATTTCCACTTAGACAATGAAGACTCATCAGGTCATGGCTAGTCTTATTGTTCTTTGTTTGGGGGGGGGGGTTGTGTAGGAAAGTACCATCTTGCCTGGCATGTTAAACCCATATTTCACTGTATAGATGTTGTTTTAGTCTATGTGTCACTGGGACCCTGCCAGGCAGGGCCCCAGTGCTCATAAGTATGTGCCCTGTATGTGTTCCCTGTGTGATGCCTAACTGTCTCACTGAGTCTCTGCTCACCAGAACCTCAGTGGTTATGCTCTCTCTGCTTTCCAGATTTGTCACTAACAGGCTAGTGACTAAATTTACCAATTCACATTGGCATACTGGTACACCCATATAATTCCCTAGTATATGGTACGGAGGTACCCAGGGTATTGGGGTTCCAGGAGATCCCTATGGGCTGCAGCATTTCTTTTGCCACCCATAGGGAGCTCTGACAATTCTTACACAGGCCTGCCAGTGCAGCCTGAGTGAAATAACGTCCACGTTATTTCACAGCCATTTACCACTGCACTTAAGTAACTTATAAGTCACCTATATGTCTAACCTTCACCTAGTGAAGGTTGGATGCAAAGTTACTTAGTGTGTGGGCACCCTGGCACTAGCCAAGGTGCCCCCACATCATTCAGGGCAAATTCCCCGGACTTTGTGAGTGCGGGGACACCAGTACACGCGTGCACTGTACATAGGTCACTACCTATGTACAGCATCACAATGGTAACTCCGAACATGGCCATGTAACATGTCTAAGATCATAGAATTGTCCCCCCAATGCCATTCTGGCATTGGGGGGACAATTCCATGATCCCCCGAGTCTCTAGCACAGAACCCGGGTACCTCCAAACTGCATTTCCGGGGTCTCCACTGCAGCTGCTGCCAACCTCTCAGGCAGGTTTCTGCCCTCCTGGGGTCCAGGCAGCCCTGGCCCAGGAAGGCAGAACAAAGGACTTCCTCTGAGAGAGGGTGTAACACCCTCTCCCCTTGGAAATAGGTGTGAAGGCTGGGGAGGAGTAGCCTCTCCCAGCCTCTGGAAATGCTTTGATGGGCACAGATGGTGCCCATCTCTGCATAAGCCAGTCTACACCGGTTCAGGGATCCCCCAGCCCTGCTCTGGCGTGAAACTGGACAAAGGAAAGGGGAGTGACCACTCCCCTGACCCGCACCTCCCAGGGGAGGTGCCCAGAGCTCCTCCAGTGTGTCCCAGACCTCTGCCATCTTGGAAACAGAGGTGTCTGTGGCACACTGGACTGCTCTGAGTGGCCAGTGCCAGCAGGTGACGTCAGAGGCTCCTTCTGATAGGCTCTTACCTCTCTTGGTAGCCAGTCCTCCTTCCTAGGTAGCCAAACCTCCTTTTCTGGCTATTTAGGGTCTCTGGTTTGGGCATCTCACCAGATAACAAATGCAAGAGCTCATCAGAGTTCCTCTGCATCTCCCTCTTCACCTTCTGCCAAAGGATCGACCGCTGACTGCTCAGGACGCCTGCAAAACCGCAACAAAGTAGCAAGACGACTACTAGCAACCTTGTATCGCTTCATCCTGCCTTTTCTCGACTGTTTCCAGGTGGTGCATGCTCTGGGGGTAGCCTGCCTCCTCTCTGCACCAGGAGCTCTGAAGAAATCTCCCGTGGGTCGACGGAATCTTCCCCCTGCAACCGCAGGAACCAAAAGACTGCATCACTGGTCCTCTGGGTCCCCTCTCAGCACGACGAGTGTGGTCCCTGGAACTCAGCAACTCTGTCTAAGTGACTCCCACAGTCCAGTGACTCTTCAGTCCAAGTTTAGTGGAGGTAAGTCCTTGCCTTCCCACGCTAGACTGCATTGCTGGGTACTGCGTGATTTGCAGCTGCTGCGGCTCCTGTGCACTCTTCCAGGATTTCCTTCATGCACAGCCAAGCCTGGGTCCCCGACACTCTAACCTGCAGTGCACAACCTTCTGAGTTGTCCTCTGGCGTCGTGGGACTCCCTTTTGTGACTTCGAATGGACTCCGGTTCACTCTTCTTCCAAGTGCCTGTTCAGTTACTTCTGCGGGTGCTGCCTGCTTCTGTGAGGGCTCCCTGACTTGTTGGGCGCCCCCTCTGTCTCCTCCTCCAAGTGGTGACATCCTGGTCCCTCCTGGGCCACAGCAGCACCCAAAAACCTCTACCGTGACCCTTGCAGCTAGCAAGGCTTGTTTGCGGTCTTTCTGCGTGGGAACACCTCTGCAAGCTTCATCGCGACGTGGGACATCCATCCTCCAAAGGAGAAGTTCCTATCTCTCTTCTTTCTTGCAGAACTCCAAGCTTCTTCCAACAGGTGGCAGCTTCCTTGCACACTCAGCTGGCATTTCCTGGGCTCCTGCCCACTCTCGACACTGTCGCGACTATTGGACTTGGTCCCCTTGTCTTACAGGTACTCAGGTCCGGAAATCCACTGTTGTTGCATTGCTGGTGTTTGTTCTTCCTGCAGAATCCCCCTATCACGACTTCTGTGCTCTCTGGGGGTAGTAGGTGCACTTTACACCTACCTTTCAGGGTCATGGGGTGGGCTATTTGTCTAACCCTCACTGTTTTCTTACAGTCCCAGCGACCCTCTACAAGCTCACATTGGTTTGGGGTCCATTCGTGGCTCGCATTCCACTTTTGGAGTATATGGTTTGTGTTGCCCCTATTCCTATGTGCTCCTATTGCAATCTACTGTAATTTTACACTGCTTGCATTACTTTTCTTGCTATTACCTGCATAATTTTGGTTTGTGTACATATATCTTGTGTGTATATATATTATCCTCATACTGAGGGTACTCACTGAGATACTTTTGACATATTGTCTTAAAAATAAAGTACCTTTATTTTTAGTACTTCTGTGTATTGTGTTTTCTTATGATATTGTGCATATGACACCAGTGGTATAGTAGGAGCTTTACATGTCTCCTAGTTCAGTCTAAGCTGCTTTGCTTAGTACCTTCTATCAGCCTAAGCTGCTAGAAACACCTCTTCTACACTAATAAGGGACAACTGGACCTGGCACAATGTGTAAGTACCTCTGGTACCCACTACAAGCCAGGCCAGCCTCCTACAGGGAGCCTCTGGATTCCCTCTGCAGGCGTTGCTGTGGGGGCTCAGGTGGGTCAACTCTGGCTACTCACAGGCTCGCAGTCGCCGGGGAGTCCTCTCTGTAGTGTTGTTTTTCCGCAGGCCGAGCCGGGGGCGTCAGGTGCAGAGTGGAAAGTCTCACGCTTCCGGCGGGAAATGTGGAGTCCTTTAAAAGTTGTTTCTTTGTTGCAAGTTGTAGTTTCTTTGGAACAGGGCTGCTGTCCTCTGGAGTTCTTGGTCCTTTTTGATGCAGGGTAGTCCTCTGAGGCTTCAGAGGTCGCTGGACCCTGGGGGACGCGTCGCTGTTGCAGTTTTTCTCGAAGTGGGGAGACAGGCCGGTAGGGCTGGGGCCAAAGCAGTTGGTGTCTCCGTCTTCTCTGCAGGGCTTCGGGTCAGCAGTCCTTCTTCGTCTTCAGGTTGCAGGAATTTAGTTTCCTAGGTTCTGGGGAGCCCCAAATACTGAATTTAGGGGTGTGTTTAGGTCTGGGAGAGCAGTAGCCAATGGCTACTGTCCTTGAGGGTGGCTACACCCTCTTTATGCCTCCTCCCTGAGGGGAGGGGGCACATCCCTATTCCTATTGGGGGAATCCTCCAAAATCAAGATGGAGGATTTCTAAAGGCAGGGGTCACCTCAGCTCAGGACACCTTAGGGGCTGTCCTGACTGGTGGGTGACTCCTCCTTGTTTTTCTCATTATCTCCCCTGGACTTGGCGCCAAAAGTGGGGGCTGTGTCCAGGGGTGGGCATCTCCACTAGCTGGAGTGCCCTGGGCCATTGTAACACGAAGCCTGAGCCTTCGAGGCTCACTGCTAGGTGTTACAGTTCCTGCAGGGGGGAGGTGTGAAGCACCTCCATCCAGAGCAGGCTTTTGTTTCTGTCCTCAGAGAGCACAAAGGCCCTCACCACATGGGGTCAGAAACTCATCTCTCAGCAGCAGGCTGGCACAGACCAGTCAGTCCTGCACTGAACAATTGGGTAAAATACAGGGGGCATCTCTAAGATGCCCTCTGTTTATTTTATTTTTTATAAATCCAACACTGGCATCAGTGTGGGTTTATTATTCTGAGAAGTTTGATACCAAACTTCCCAGTATTCAGTGTAGCCATTATGGAGCTGTGGAGTTCGTTTTTGACAAACTCCCAGACCATGTACTTAATATGGCCACACTGTACTTACAATGTCTAAGAATAGACTTAGACACTGTAGGGGACCTCTGGAAATTAAACAGTTGCAGAGCATCATTCCAGTAGTAGGCCGATAACATGGGCCAGTTCAGATATATCATGCTCCATCTGCTATGTTCATGACAGTGTACTCTGGACACTCTCCAATCTAGGTCATAATACAGGTTCAGTGGTCAGTACCTTTAGCCCAAGTTGTAGTCAGGATATTTTTGTAGCGCAGATGGACCTTGATCCCCTTTAGTGAGCAGTCATCTTGTGTTGTGCACTATGACTCCCACGGGCAACATACCTTCCACCAAATGTAACATTCTGTGACCTGGTAAGATGTTTTTCTTGCAGTAGGGCCATTTGTCATCCCTTTTGGTTACAATTAAATATTTCATAGTGTTTTTTCTTTTGATAGGGTTTGCAAGGTTCATTAATTTACACTAATGTTCATGATAACTAGAATCTAAAACTGATAACTGAACTAAACATTTAGGTAATTATGAACAGATATCATGCCTCCATACTGGATTGAATTCCTCACCTTGAGCCACACACATCACATTTTCTTAGCCGCATTCTATAATGCTTTTGGCATTTACCATCCTAATTTCCAACCTCATTGGACATGCAGCCCCCTGTCTTTCTCACTTAAGCCATTTCTCTTCCTTTTCCATAAGTGAGAATATATCATTTTAAGGCGAGTAACAGAACCAGCGATATCACTCTGTGGTTTTTCCAAGGATATATAGACCAGAGTTCTTTAAAACCTACTAACCAGTGTAAGAGAGAGCTATCAAAGCAGTATACTAAATATCAGCAATCACTAGCTGAAATAAAAATGTAAGTAAAAGTAGTGGCTCCACTCCACCCCATTTCTCTTTGGTGTTATGAAATGGGCAGAATTATTCTCATGGATTTAGCAGAATAAAAATATATAGGATAGGTAAAGCTCTTAATAATAGAAAATAAAGAATGCAGGCCTAGGCAAACATTAGCTTACTACATTATATTTAATTAATGATCTGTAAATTCTATAATGTCTAGAAGACCTACATAGATACTTAAACATAATCATATACTAACCTGTTATTGTAGGGTACTATCATAATACCATCATAAATATTAGGACATGTTCATATGTACATAAACCATTCCAATTAATGAATTAGTTTTTTTTCAGTAAGTCTGTGTTTCCAGTTCACTTTCAAAGACAAACCTGTCTCTTGTCTTCTCTCCGTTATAGAATTTTTTCCTCCAAATTCTTTCAGTGTGCAATGGAACAGTTCACCTCCTAATAACTACAGGGTTTAAGTTATGTAAGAACTATCACAAACAGATGTCTGTGACAGACCTCCATGAGGTGTGCCTCTGTTGTTTAGGTTCGGTGCATGACTTAAAAGCCTGCAATGATTGTGCCTAGAGGAATCTGAAGGTGGCCCCAGAATTCAATGGAAAGCTACATGTGGTGAAATACTGTCAGACTTTGTGCGGGTCCCACCCCAGGTCAAATTCTAGAGTGTGGATCTCCTCCCAAAATCAATCCCGCAGTAGATCTTCGCGGTCCAAGTCTTTGGGTAAGTCCAAAAGAAAACATGAGAAGTACTCAACCCCTTTCTTATCCAGATAAGGTGCAATGGTGTCACCGTACCTCCAGGTCTTGCTCCTTTTCCAACGAGGAGCTGATTCCAACTTTGGCCCCAATGCACCCTTGTTCCTGGGTCCATGAGCGATGCCACAGCAGGATAAACTCTTAGAAAGTCAATGCTGCATGTCTTTGACATGCTTCCAGCTCCTTCTGGCTTGCTTCTGGATCCCAAAGTCATGTTGGGACCTCCAGTCGGGGTTACCACCAGCTTATCAATCCTTTGCGACCATCTCTAGCCTTTGAACCCACTTTAGGTTCGACCTCAGTGTTGTGGCTAATTTTGTGTCCAGTCTCAAAATTTCTGCCAGTCCATCATGTGTTGACGCTGGCTCTGACACTGCCGGCACTGAAGGAGGAGCCACAACCTATCGTAATATGAGACTCCACGCCGAAGTTGTTTCAATAAAGGTGCAGACAGTACTCAATCTTACTGATTCAGATACTTTTCGATTACTGTGCAGTTGCACAGACACAACAATAACTTGTTGGCTATTTTTCTGATTAGAGCCATCCATATAGAGACAATGGAGAGGATAGGTGAGAGTATGCTCCACTTTATGACAAAGAAATTGGTATATGGCCCTACAAGATGCCAGTGGGTTGGATACCTTGACAGACACTGGGTTGGTTTCCACCCCCGGACCAGGAAAGGAAGAAAGAAGGTCTTCTTTTGCGACTGTCATGCGGAGGGTTGCCAAAGTCCTTGTCCTTCACCTCCAGACAATGGAACTAAAAACAGATGTGTTCACTGAGGTCCTTTAGCTTGGCTAGGCACCAACAAAATCCCTCTTGCTCTTCAACCAGGCCCTCACTGTCATGTTGGTAGGCTAAACCATGTTCTAACCGTTCAGCAATCTCCAGGTTGCATGTCACCACAGACCAGTGCGAGGCAACCTGTACTTTTTAACCCAGCATTCAACTCCTGAGAGTTTGGTGGTGCAGGCGTCCACCAGAAGAATGAACCTTAAAACCTTTCCAACTACTCCGGACAGGGAGTTCAAACACATAGAAACCTTTGGAAAAATGATGTTCTTGTTAGCTAGCCTGGCCTTGAGGTTGGTCAGCGTCTCCTAGGACGTTATTACCCACACACTCGGAGACATGGGAAGTTCTTACCAGCAGTCCCTGAAGTCTTTCAGGCTTCCTTGGCCCAAACCATTCAGGATGGCTGGGTTGGGGCCAGGTTCATCAACTGCTCGGGCCCTGACAGCACTGACTGTCAAGGAGGGGCTATTTCACAAACGTGCCATGCATAGATTAGATCCGCAGGCGTTTCGGGAATGTCCAAGGTGTTGCTAATAGACTTGTCTATAGACACTCCCACTTGTTTGGCAAAAAAGGCAGGCCAGTGCAGCGATCCTTCTAGAAGTTTTGCTATCACCAGTGTCTGGTCCCACCACCCACACAGCAGGCTTCCCAGCCCTTTTGTTATCTGATCTTGGGACCAACTGACAGTGCCAGGCCATCAGGGGCAACGGATGTCCCAATAACCCACCCATCCACAGTGACTTTAAAACCTCTCTAGTGCACCATTGGAGGCACACAGCCATCCTGTAGGATGGAGGGTCAGCCACTTCCTTCAGGGGTGGCAGACCTTTACATCGATAGGTGGGTTCTTCATATTGTCCAACAGGGCAATGCCCTGCCATTCCTTTCGGACCAACTGCATCTGCCACTCACATCAACGCAGCTTTTGGAAAACCATCTGTCAATTTCATGTTACTATGTGCAGGCTCTTTAAGCCAAGGGAGCCATAGAGAGGGTACCAGCCTTAAAAGTGGAAAATGGATGTAAGTCCACTATGTCCTTGTGCAAGGACAAATTTAAGATTCCCTCCCAGGCCCAAGTTCTTTCTTTCCTGGATCCCAAAGACTGAATGATTACATCTGGGCTGCAGGATGCATATTTCGTATCTGTGTTCTCCTGGCCCACAGATGCTTCCTGCGGTCCAGATGAGGCACAACCTGTTTTTATTTGGCGTATGCCCTATCAGGCTCACCAGTGCCCCTTGGTTGTTCATAAAAGTGATGGTGCCCATCTTTAGAGGTTGGGGGATACCAGTCTTACCTTACCTGGATGACATGTTGTTGAAAGTGGGCGTGCCGCAGTCCGTCGCGGGCCACCTCGACGATGGCATACCTCTTCCAGGATATATTGGTCTTTTGGGGCTTTACTCCAGACTAAGGAGCCCAGGACATTCGGGCTATGATCCCAATGTTTCCACTTCCCGATTCTTGGTGATGATGGCTCTCAGACTCTTTGGCATGCTAGTCTCCTTCATCCTGCTCATAGACCATCCTAGATGGCACATGGAAACTCTGCAGTAGGATATGAAGTCTCAGTGGGTTCAGCACTACTGGAACCTATCAGACTCCATCCAAGGGTTGCAGGAGACTGCAAATAATCTTCATTGGTGGCTGTCTGGCAGCATTTAGGCCAGTGACAGATCTCTTCCCCTAACTGTAGGAAAGTACCCTCTTTTTGGCATGGTTACCCCCACTTTTTGCCTATTGTCAGTGTGTTTTGACTTTGTGCACTGGGATCCTGCTAACCAGGACCCCAGTGACCTCAGTACATTTGGGCCACACATACCCCACATTTTCATACTTGTGCTCTCTTATAAGTACCTAGCATATGGTACCTAGGTAACCAAGGCATTGGGGCACTAGGGGTTCCCCATGGGCTGCAGCATGTATTATGCCACCCATAGGAGCACATGTAAAAAGTGCCTGCAGGTCTGCCATTGCAGTCTGCGTGAAAAGGTGCATGCACCCTTTCACTTCAGGTCACTGCACCAGGTCACTGTAAGTCACCCCTGTGATGGGCCCTCCTAGTTCAGAGGGCAGGGTGCTGTTGCCTGTGTGTGAGGGCACCCCTGCATGAGCAGAGGTGTCCCCACAGACTCCAGCTCCATTTTCCTGGACTTCTTAAGTGCGGGGACACCATTTTACGCATGTTCTGGACATAGGTTACTACCTATGTCCAAGTACATAATGGTACCTCCGAACCTGGACATGTCTGCTACCAAACATGTCGGAAATATACCCCAATACTGTTTCCATGTATTGGTTGCATGATTCCATGCACTCTGGGGTCTCCTTAGAGGACCCCCAGTATTGCTCCTACCAGTTTGCAGGGTTTTTCCAGGCAGTCCGCGCTGCTGCCACCCTCCAGACAGGTTTCTCCCCTCCTGCTGTTTGAACATCTCAAGCCCAGGAAGGCAGAACAAAGGATTTCCTTTGGGAGAGGGTGGCATCTCCCCCCTCCCTTTGGAAATAGGTGTTACAAGGCTTGGGAGGTGTAGCCTCTCCAAGCCACTGGTGTGCTTCGAAGGGCACATTTGGTGCCCCACTTGCATAAACCACTCAGCACCACTTCAGGGACCTCCAGCCCCTGCTCTGGCGCGAAACTGGACAGTGGAAAGGGGAGTGACCACTCCCCTGTCCATCACCACCCCAGGGGTGGTGCCCAGAGCTCCTCCAGGTGGCCACTTGATTCTGCTTTCATGAATCCAAAATGGGCAGAGAACTCTGGGAGCAACTGAGTGGCCAGGTCAGGCAGGTGACATCACAGCCCCCTCCTGATTGGTGGTCACCCTGCTAGGTGACCAAGCCTCCTTTCTGAGCTATTTAGTTTCTCCCTTTTGGGTCGGCCCTCAGATTCGACATGCAAGATTCCAGCATGACTCCTCTGCAATGTTTACTTCAACTTCTGGCCACTGGAACCGCAACTAGACTTCACAGGAACCTACAATCTGCAGCTCCAGCGACGACTTCCCTCTGCAACATTGTTTCTCTGGCTCCTTCCAGCAACTGCAACTCCTTTCCAAGTGTGCTACATGGGACTCACCACAACTTGTGTGCTTGATGCCTATTGGTAATCTGTGGGGGCTTCCTCCTCTTCTTCTGACTCTCCTGGTCGCTGAGGGTCACCTAGGACTTCCTTCCGTGGGTTGAGTCCCCCTGGGCCTTGCTGGTCCCTGGCAGCTCCACATTTTTTCATTTGCAACATTTGCCTTTGCCAAGGCTTGTTGGTGGTTTTTCCACACCTCAGACTGACTGCAATTCTTCATCCAGCATGGGACATTGACTGCGTCATTCAGGAACTCTTCAGCTGCTCCAGTGCTACATTGCTGACCGTCTTCGTCTCACTGTCGACCAGATCCTGCATCCACAGACGGGTGGGTTGTGGCTTCTGCCAGGACCGAACACTCTAACGTGAACTGGACTTGGTCCCCTTCTTTTTCAGGTCTCCTTCTTCCAGGATCCACCTCTGGTTTCTTGCAGTCTTGTCAAGTGAAAGTTGGTGCAGGTTCTCTTGTCAGTGGGAAGGCCTATGGCTTGACCTTTTTGCTACTGCTGAGAACATGCAGTGTTGCTGATATATGTTTGTGGTTTGATCCAGTATGCTCCATAAGGACCTGTTGCAGGCCAAACTGTTGGATGTATTATTGTTTATGTTGTCTGGCTCAGGAATGACTTGCTGTAGGCACTGTAAAAGGTTATTTGTGCATATTTTTGGACTTGTGGCATTTGCCACGCCAACTAATCTTATTCAGATCACCTGCTGTGATGCATTTTCCTTGAATGTGTGCAACATATGCTTCTGCCAAAGCCTTTTGTGATGCCACAGTGGAACTTGAAATTGGTTTGCAATTCCCCCATATGTACCCCTTTTCACCAATGCTCAGTCGTCCATTGCTCCTCCTCACGTTAAAAAAAGGGCCTTTCTGATGGTGTTAGACAGTGCTAATAAAGATGACTGGCCTGTAACAGAGCTGATGAGGTCAGAGCTATCATCCGCTTCAATTATCTGTTTTATTTCACCATCTTAAGTTGGAAACAGTTTGCCCAGATACAGGGCCGGCAATAGGGTGGTGTGAGCAGTGCGGTCGCACTGGGTGCTGAGCTCAGGGGGCGTTGTGTTTAGCAATAACTTATGAAACTTGCAATTCAAAAGCACCTGCTGAAAAGTTCCTTGTGCGTCCAGCCTTCAGGAAGCAATTAAAATGTAAAGATACCTCTTGTGATTAATGTTCCTGCTAGGAAGAGAGATGGGAGTTTTGTCTAGAGACATCTTTGACTCACCATAAAGTAGCATAGAGGGTCAATATGCCTGCTGCAAAAAACAGAACTATATTTTATGTGGATAGCTGAGTAGATTAGTAAAGCCAGCCTTTACAGGCTCTTTAAAACAAATGAATGTATGTGAAAGGGGGGCTATGAAAAGACGAGCGGCACATTTGCCATTTGGTAATGAGGGAATCCGAGGAGGTGGTTATGGGCTGGGGGGTGCAAAAAAAACACTGTCGCACAGGGCACCACCAGTGCTCAAGCCGGCCCTGCCCAGACAAGTTATGCACTGGAAGGCTTATGAGACAAAAGCAATATCAACAGAGGAATCCAAACCTGTGAAACAAGGCTGAGGAAGAACTGCATCTGGCAGCCTGCCTGGGAAAGTAGCAGTGCTTCATCTGCGTGTCCGAGCCCTGCTCACATGGTACTCCACACAGATGCAGGAGAGACAGCTGGGAAAGCGTACTGGCTGAACTCCACTAAGTCGAAGTTCCGACTAACGGTGGGTGCAGGGCCTGCCCTTCGAAATTACTCAAATGCAGCAACCACGCTACAGGGGCCTACCTGTGCAGGCAGAACTGATCGGTTGCTCTGCGTGGAAGCCTCAGAGACAGCACCAGCTGGCAGAGATTCCCCTGGTGAAATGCACTGAATCCTGCTCGACAGTCAGAGCAACCAAGTATTACTCTTGCTCAAAAACACCACTGTAGACCCTGAGGTAAGTACTACGCTGATGGGGGAAAACAGAGCTGCTGGTTGGCACATCTGTGGCTTTGAATGGGCTAATTAACACATTGGGCCTTACAGGCACAGTCAACTGGATATTTTTAATTTATGACCTGGCACTTTGTGGGCCTAAAGTAAATAACATAGGCCTCATATTTGTTCTTTGGTATAATGGCCTTGGTTTTGGCAGTAGACAGTTTTGGTAGCCCTTACCATGCACATGAAGGTGGGCGACTACATAGGCCTGTATATTCCTTAGAAGGCACACAGTCTGAATGGGGCACCATACTATGGTCTGGCTGTAAGGCCACTGTGCAACGAAGTGTGTACTAATCTGCTAATTGAATGAAACCACAATGGGAAAACCTGAGACAAAACAAGACAAGCTTACTTTTGATGGTACCAAAAAAGGAAAAAGATATCCAGAGAAAGAATGAGACCAAAAGACTCCCTCTGGTTGTACTTCAAGAACTGAAACAGAACAGACACCAGATGTGAACAGTATTTTGCTAGAAAAGGCAGTGTAGCAACCTTTGATATGAAAATGTATTCCCTGTCTAAGAGCCTAAATGATATGAAAGAAAGGCTAGATAAGCAGCATACATCTAGGCATGGCCAAAAGACGAATCTCCACAAAAAAATAAAAAAGTGCAATCTAAAATGCAAAAAGATCAAGGTCGAAATGGAAAAGGTCAAAGCTAAAAATGAAGACCTTGAAGCCAGGTGCTCAAGAAGTAATTTGCACATTTTTGGGGTCCCCGAATCCACAACTATGGAGCAAGTGGATGACTACGTAGGGAAACTACCCATTGACATATATGGCTGAGACAATTTCCTTTTTGTAGCTGGAGCACATAGATCACTTGCCCAGAGACTTGTATTAGGGGCACCCCCCGCCTTGTTATAGCTAAGCTCCTTAACTATGGGGACCGGACCATGACAGAATTCTACAAATGGCAAGAGAAAGAAATGGCATTCAACTTGAGGGCAAGTTGGTCTCATCTATCTGGACTTTAGGTAGGCAGTGCAGGATGCTAGGAGGAAATTATTACCTCCCAAGCAATCATGTTTATCCAGGCAGATTATGTTGTACAGTGGCACGGTTCATGTGTTTACTGCTGCATAAGAAGCAAATTACTTTATCAGTAAACTGTCTAAATCTAGAAGAAGGACCAGGAAAAGTTAGTTTAACTCCCTATGTAGTCACCTTAGAGATGTGAAATGGTATTGATCCCCTCCCTATACCTTGCCCATGGAAGACAAATGCTGGGTGATTTGGATGTAACTTTGAACTGTAAGGATATGTGAGTTCAGACAATTGGGTGACTGGTAACAATGGAGTGTATGGATAGCTGACCATGTAAGGTCCAAAAGCTCCTCGTAACACTGTAATGCTATGTGCTCTTGAAATAACCTACAAATTCACCGAGTTAAGGATACTATTCAGATGGTAGGTCAGGACAACAAACGTGACTACTGTCATTGTGGCCACCAACTTGAATAGTTTGTTAGCTGCCATCACATTGTTAGAGTGATGATTGTTAACGTTATGTGAAGTTTGCAGTGGAGTTATTAAAAGTGTTCTTTTTGAGGACTTTGGGTAAATGTGGATGTGGGCGGACAAGGAGGAGCTGTTAAGGTGAATTTATTATGCATAGTGACAGTAATGCACATAGATTGCACAGTTGTTTTTGCTCAACATTGGTCAATGCTAAAGGGATGTCTGGCATGATGGCCCAATCCTATATCCCAAAGCACCATTAAAGTCTTAACACTGCTATGCGACATATTGCCATATCTGGAGGAGACTTCATTATTACCCTTCATTCTGAGATAGAACAAATTATTGAATCAGCAGGCATACTCAGGCATGTGAGACTTTGTGGACTGGTATGCATTAACATGAATTATTAGATCTGCAAGGCACAATGTACCCAGCCTCCAGAGAATACACGTTCCACTCTGCTGTTCATGGATCCTCCTCACATCATGACGTCTGGCTGGGATCCAGGGATGTTCTTGGGTAGGATATGACTATATCACATCTATCCAGAACTTAGTCATACCACTCACTGGTGACCTTTACACTAACAATCCTTGCTATCACTTGCCTATTTAGGCTACAGTACCTGCAACCTACTGAGCAACTGGATACAAAAAATGGCAGGTATACAAACGTATTCTGACATAAACCAGAGGTCAGTGGCCACATATGCAACACTTTGGGAGGTGTTTACATCTGTTGTTAGTGGGAAGTGCATATCTAAGGAATATTTGAGCTAAGTATGTTGCACATGATCAGCTAATACAAGCCACATGGATCTAAATATGAAGAGGATGGACTTGGAAGATACTGAAGATAGGGAGGATAGCTTTTTAGGCAAATATGCTGCTTAGAGGTATGGTGAGGGAGATAACACTGTGCCACACACCTTACTGGGGGTAGTCTGCTCTTCCTGTGGCTCCTCAGAGGAAGTTCAGATTGAAACGCAGTGGTGAAATGTGCACCAATAATGCAGATATTTTCCACATTTGTTGAATTTTACACAGACTGATATCACTCAAAAACCAGCCTGACAGCACAAGACCTAAACACGTATTTAAATGGCAACCCTGACGTGAATAACTGTACTCTCCAGCAACACTCAAAGAAATAAAAGCAGCAATCAAGTCTATGAGGAATTGCTCAGCCCCTTGGGGAAATGGATTACCACTCGTATTTTATAAAAAACATGCTGAGGAACCTTTCCTAGATGCAGTATACAGTGGTTCATTTGAGAACTTATCTCCCCCAACCATGTGTGAGGCGATAGTGATAATATTATCTGATTGAGACTTCTAGTTGCAGATTCCTTACCTTAGAATTTCCCCATGTGTCAGACTGGATCCAGACATTTTTCTTCAAGCAGTACCCTTGCGTGCCATCAGGTGGCGTAGGTCGACTCCGCGTTCGTCGTTAGTGTCATAATCTGTGATGATGTCATGGTCATACATAGGCGCTGCCTCGGCACGGTGACGTAATTTCTCTTCTTTCCATGCCACACGCTGATCCAGAGAGAGCTACCCTGGTGTTTTTTTGACCAATTTTGACTCTTTTGTCGAGTTTTTTGGTGACTTTTGGTGCATCGAGTATGTCCCCGAAGACCGGGTTCAAATCATGCAAGGACTGTCACCGCATGATTTTGGTGACGGATCCACACCGGGTCTGTTTATGGTGTTTGGAGCGCAACCATGACCCGAAGTAATGCTCCCAGTGTCGGGCCATGCATCCGAAGGCTTTGCGAGAGCGATCCCTAGAGCTCATGGTGGCCCAGCGCTCGACTCTGCATCGCTCCCAGTCTTGCTTGAGAGGAAGGTATTGAGACCTCTCACAGAGTCACCACTGCTCATATTCTTCAGAGTCTTGGGGTCACTCGGGTAAGAAGAAGTCGAAGAAGGCTTGGCATTCTTCGACTTCACCCCATCGTTCCGCTGGTGCGACCCGGGAGGATCGTCGCCGCTCCAGGCCTCCATCTGAAGAGCCTACTTCTACATCCGCGCCTCCCCAAGTTTCCGGGAGCCGGAGTGATCCATTCCCAACTAAAGGAGTTCTATGAGGCCAAGCATCACCTATTTGGGCAGTCCAAACCCCCCCATCCCTGCGGGTTTGTCTGGGCCTGGGGGTTTGACTAGGGGCCATTTGGATTCTGCGGCTTCGGCCTCCGAGGGCCACTCCAGATTCATGATTGGATTCGTGCCCATGCTGGTCATGCCATTGTGACCTTCCCTGGAGCCAGCTAAGTCGTCAACACTCTTGACTGTGGTTGGGCCCACGATCAACGTGGACCCAATCCTAATTCCTGATGTGCCACAACAGCGTGGGCCGAAACCACTTTTGACTTTGATGGGGATTACTCACCCCAGGTCGGATTCGTACCCTTTTTCCTATGGGTATGAATATGAGGAGGGATTCAAGGGGTCGATGGACCGTTATGAATACCAACTGGATGACCCTAACATTGACTGGGCGCAGGAGTTGGGTGAGGCCAGTGGTCTGGATTCTTCTCCAGACACTGGCATGCTTTCCCCTCCTACTGTGGCTACGACGGAGGTAGCCTCCTATTCAGTGGTAGTCGGTAGGGCGGCTGAGGCTAAATTCCTGTCCCAACATCCCACGCCTGAAAGTCCTATGACTCAGGCTTCCTCTTCTTCCAGTGCATTCCCCTCCGCTCTCCCGAGTAGGGAATCAAAGAGACTGGACCAACTTTGGAAGAAGATGTTTTCTTCCTCCAGTCCGGCGTTTCGGTCAGTGAGCACTGCATGCCTTTTGGGCCACTATACCCACTCATTGTGGGATACAGTTACACAAGTCTTTCCGCAGATCCTGGAGGAGGCGCAGGCTATCCTCTCTCAAGCTGTTGCTGATGGAGGGACGTGCAAACTTCACTATTCGCTGTGGGCTGGACACAACCAACTCTCTGGGTAGATCTGTTGTGTCGACAGTGGTCTTGAGGCGCCACGCCTGGCTGGGGACATCTGGTTTTTCGGGGATGTCCAACAATTCCTTATGGACATGCCCTTTGATGGCATCCTTCTCTTCGGAGACAAGGTGGACTTGGCGCTTGAGAGGTTCAAGGACTCCTGGGCTTCGTCTCGGTCTTTTGGCCTTTCGTCTGCCCCTTGCCCACAACAGGCTGCCTTTTGCACTTTTTGTGGCCACAGAAGGGGTTCCCTGTCCTGTCCCTTTCCCAGCCATCCTGCCACCCATACTACTCAGTCCCTGTGTAGCTGTGGACGCGGAATCCCATGAGCATGTGGGACAGGGACCCAGAGGTCAGCCCAGCCAATCCCCAACCCTGCTGAGCCTCCAAGCCTTCCTAGTCCGTTCCTCCATCTCAGACCAGTTGGAGGTAGGATGCGCCATCACCTGCCCTTCTTGAAATCCATCACAGCGGACAGGTGAGTTTTAAAGATCGTCCGAAGAGGCTACTCCCTCCCCTTCGAGACTGCCCCTCCTGCCATGCCTTCATCTTACGGCCACATACCGAAGGATCATCTGGCACTTCTCCACGAGGAAGTCGTCCCTATCTTGGCTAAGGGAGCCATAGAGAGGGAACCTGCTCCAGAAGTAGGTTGTGGTTGTTAGTCCCGCGACTTTCTGATGCCCAAAAAGGACAAGGGCTTACTGTAAGGAAATGCCTCCTTGGCATGGTTACCCCCTGACTTTTTGCCTTTGCTGATGCCAAGTTATGATTTGAAAGTGTGCTGAGGCCTGCTAACCAGGCCCCAGCACCAGTGTTCTTTCCCTAACCTGTACCTTTGTTTCCACAATTGGCTCACCCTGGCATCCAGGTAAGTCCCTTGTAACTGGCACCCCGGGCCCTGATGCCAGGGAAGGTCTCTAAGGGCTGCAGCATGTCTTATGCCACCCTGGAGACCCCTCACTCAGCACAGACACACTGTTTGCCAGCTTGTGTGTGCTGGTGGGGAGAAAATGACTAAGTCGACATGTCACTCCCCTCAGGGTGCCATGCTAACCTCACACTACCTATGGCATAGATAAGTCACCCCTCTAGCAGGCCTTACAGCCCTAAGGCAGGGTGCACTATACCATAGGTTAGGGCATAAGTGCATGAGCACGATCCCCTACAGTGTCTAAGCAAAACCTTAGACATTGTAAGTGCAGGGTAGCCATAAGAGTATATGGTCTGGTAGTCTGTCAAACACTAACTCCACAGCACCATAATGGCTACACTGAAAACTGGGAAGTTTGGTATCAAACTTCTCATACAATAAATGCACACTGATGCCAGTGTACATTTTATTGTAAAATAAACCCCAGAGGGCTTCTTAGAGATGCCCCCTGAAAACACACCCGACTAGTTTTACCAGCCTGCCACACACCAGACATGTTGCTGGCCACATGGAGAGAGTGCCTTTGCCACTCTGTGGCTAGTAACAAAGCCTGTACTGGGTGGAGGTGCTCCTCACCTCCCCCTGCAGGAACTGTAACACCTGGCGGTGAGCCTCAAAGGCTCACCCCCTTTGTTACAGCACCCCAGGGCACTCCAGCAAGTGGAGTTGCCCGCCCCCCTCCGGCCACGGCCCTACTTTTGGCGGCAAGGCCGGAGGAGATAATGAGAAAAACAAGGAGTAGTCACTGGCCAGTCAGGAGAGCCCCTAAGGTGTCCTGAGCTGAGGTGACTCTGACTTTTAGAAATCCTCCATCTTGCAGATGGAGGATTCCCCCAATAGGATTAGGGATGTGCCCCCCTCTCCTCAGGGAGGAGGCACAAAGAGGGTGTAGCCACCCTCAGGGCTAATAGCCATTGGCTACTAACCCCCCAGACCTAAACACACTCCTAAATCGAGTATTTAGGGGCTCCCAGAACCCAGCAAGATAGATTCCTGCAACCTGAAGACGAAGAAGGACTGCTGAGCTGAAAAACCTGCAGAGAAGACGGAGACACCAACTGCTTTGGCCCCAGCTCTACCGGCCTGTCTCCCCACTTCAAAAGAACTTCTACAGCGACGCGTTCCACAGGGTCCAGCGACCTCTGAAGCCTCAGAGGACTACCCTGCATCTAAAAGGGCCAAGAACTCCCAAGGACAGCGGCTCTGCTCCAAGAAAGAAGCATCTTTGCAACAAAGAAGCAACTTTGAAAGACAACACGTTTCCCGCCGGAAGCGTGAGACTTTGCACTCTGCACCCGACGCCCCCGGCTCGACTTGTGGAGAACCAACACTACAGGGAGGACTCCCCGGCGACTGCGAGCCCGTGAGTAGCCAGAGTTGACCCCCCTGAGCCCCCACAGCGACGCCTGCAGAGAGAATCCAGAGGCTCCCCCTGACCACGACTGCCTGCTTCAAAGACCCGACGCCTGGTAAGGACACTGCACCCGCAACCCCCAGGACCTGAAGGATCCGACCTCCAGTGCAGGAGCGGCCCCCAGGTGGCCCTCTCCCTTGCCCAGGTGGTGGCTACCCCGAGGAGCCCCCCCCCCTTGCCTGCCTGCATCGCTGAAGAGACCCCTTGGTCTCCCATTGAACTCCATTGCAAACCCGACGCCTGTTCGCACACTGCACCCGGCCGCCCCCGTGCCGCTGAGGGTGTACTTTTTGTGCTGACTTGTGTCCCCCCCCGGTGCCCTACAAAACCCCCCTGGTCTGCCCTCCGAAGACGCGGGTACCTACCTGCTGGCAGACTGGAACCGGGGCACCCCCTTCTCCATTGAAGCCTATGCGTTTTGGGCACCACTTTGACCTCTGCACCTGACCGGCCCTGAGCTGCTGGTGTGGTAACTTTATGGTTGCTCTGAACACACAACAGTGGGCTACCTTTGACCCAACTTTGAACCCTGTAGGTGGTTTACTTACCTGCAAAACTAACAAACACTTACCTCCCTCAGGAACTGTTGAAAATTGCACTGTGTCTAGTTTTAAAATAGCTATATGTCATTTGTGTGAAAACTGTATATGCTATTTTGCTAATTCAAAGTTCCTAATGTTCCTAAGTGAAATACCTTTCATTTAAAATATTGTTTGTAAATCTTGAACCTGTGGTTCTTAAAATAAACTAAGAAAAGATATTTTTCTATATAAAAACCTATTGGCCTGGAATTGTCTTTGAGTGTGTGTTCCCCATGTATTGCCTGTGTATGTACAACAAATGCTTAACACTACCCTCTGATAAGCCTACTGCTTGACCACACTACCACAAAATAGAGCATTAGAATTATCTCTTTTTGCCACTATCTTATCTCTAAGGGGAACCCTTGGACTCTGTGCATGCTATTTCTTACTTTGAAGTAGTACATACAGAGCCAACTTCCTACACTTACATCCTATCCTAGACCTTTGGGCCCTCAATCTCTTCCTCAAGAAGAAGTTCAAAATGCTCATTCTGGCTAAGGTCCTGTCTGTCTTGGACCCAGGAGACTGGATGGTAGCGTTGGACTTGCAGGACACTTACGTCCATCTACCCGTCTTGCCTGCCCACAGATGTTACTTGCATTTTGTGGTGGGTCACGAGCACTTTCAATTTACAGTGCTCTCCCTGGGCTTTACCAGCACCCCTCGGGTGTTCACAAAAGTGATTGCTGTGGTTGTAGACCATCTGCGCAAGTTGGGGTTTCAGTCTTCCCCCAACTCGATGACTGGCTGTTGAAGGCAGACACACCCCAGAGAGTTGTCTCCCACCTTCAAACTACAGCAAATCTTCGGCACACACTGAGGTTCACTATAAACATGCCAAAGTCACACCCGACTCCCTCTCAGACGCTCCCTTTCATCAGAGCTGTTCTGGACATGGTGCATTTTCTGGCCTATCCTCCTGAAAAGCGTGTCCAGGATATTCAGGCTATGATTCCGATGTTTCAGCCTCTGTCCTGCGTTTTGGAGAGAATAATTCTTGAGACTGCTGGGCCTCATGGCCTCCTGCATCCTGCCGGTGACACATGCCAGATTGCATGTGCGGGCTCTGCAGAGGGCCTTGAAGTTCCAGTGGGCGCATCATCAGGGGAATCTCTCTGATATGTTCCAGATCTTGGAAGGGACTGCAAAAGACTTGCAGTGTTGGCTTTCAAATCAGGGTTGGATCAACGGCAGATCCATCTCCCTTCCTCAACCGGATCTTACAGTAGTGACAAATGCGTCACTCCTGGGATTGGGCGGGCATATGGGAGAGGCAGCGATCAGAGGTGTCTGGTCTCCGGCGGAATCTGGGCAATTAGGCTTGCATTGAAATCATTCCTTACCCCTGTCAGAAAGAAAGTGGCGCAGGTGTTGACAGACAACACTACCGCCATGTGGTACTGAAGCAAACAGGGCGGAGTGGAGCCCATTCCCTTTGTCAAGAGGTTCTACGCTTCTGGACGTGGCTGGTTTATCAGTGCATTACCCTGGTGGTTCAACATGTGATTGGCTCTCTGAATGCCAGAGCAGATTAACTCAGCCATCGATGCATAGTTGATTACGAATGGCGTCTCCATCCGGATGTGGCGAAAGATCTCTTTCAGCAGTGTGGAGGGCCTTGGTTAGATCTGTTCGCCTCCGCAGAGAACGGGCAGTGTCAGCTGTTTTGCGCATTGGAGTTTCCAAGGTGGGACTCGCTTAGCAACACTTTTCGTCGAGTGGAACTCAGGCCTCCTTTACGCCTTCCTTCCTATACCACTTCTGTCCAGAGTTCTGAAGAAGATCAAGAATGACCAGGCCCAAGCAAACCTTGTGGCCCAGGACTGTGCACAGATAGTATGGTTTCTAGAGCTACTGAGCATGGCCACAGATCCTCCAGTCAGAATGCCCCTTCAGGAGGATCTTTTGTTGCAGCAACAGGGGACCGTCCTCCACCCGAACCTGTCCAATTTTCACCTTCATGCGTGGAGATTGAGCAGCGGCAGTTGACAGCTTTTGACCTTCCGCACGAAGTCTGTGACATTATCGTGGCAGCCAGGCGTCCCTCCACCAAAACAGTATACGCCTGTTGTTGGCATAAACTTGTGGTATGGTGTACCAACAAGTCGGCTGATCCCCTTTCTGCTCCTCTCTCTCAAGGTTCTTTTGTTCATCCTTTCTTTAGCCCAGCAGGGCTCTGCATTGGACAATCTTTAAGGTTACTTATCACCTATCTCAGCCTTTCTTAGATTGCCAGACCAAACTTTCCTTTTGAAATCTCCTATTGTTGGTAGATTCCTTAAGGGACTCGCCCATTTGTTTTCTCCCACTCCGTTTATTATGCCCCATTGGGACCTCAATCTGCTCCTCACTTAATTGATGTGTCCCTTTTGAGCCGTTCCACAATTGTCCCTTGTGGCTCCTTACTCTCAAAACTGCATTTCTTGTTGCCATCACCTCTGCTCGCAAAGTGAGTGAGTTTCAAGCTCTTTCTTCTAAACCTCCATTTTTGTCTGTTCATCCTGACAAAGTGGTGCTTCATACGAGGGCCTCCTTCCTTCCCAAGGTTGTTACGCCTTTTCATGTAGGTCAATCCATCACTTTGCCTACCTTTCACGCACCCCCACATCTTTCTCATGAAGAGGAGAGACTCCACCGTCTGGATTCAAAAAGAGCATTGGTGTCCTACCAAAATCGTACTAAAGATTTCCGGGTGAATAATCAATTCTTTGTTGGGTATGTGGGTGCGAAGAAAGGGAAGGCAGTGCAGAAGCGTACCATCTCACAATGGGTACTACTTTGCATCAAACTGTGCTATGCTTTGGTCAGGAAGCAACCCTCTGAAGGCTTGTGCGCTTACTCCACAAGAGCAACTGCTGCTTCTACATCGTTAGTATGCAGAGTTCCTATCCTGGATATCTGCCAGGCAGCAATGTGGGCAGCGCTGCACATGTTCACCAGACATTACTGCCTGGACAGTCAGGTCCACAGAGACAGCTACTTTGGTCATTCAGTCCTGCAGGACTTTTTAGTACGATCTTGGTATGCAGCTCACCACGAGGATGGTATTGCTTGGGTATTTATTCTAAGGTAAGGAATCTGCAACTAGAAGTCTCTATCAGATGAACAAGTTACTTACCTTCTGTAACAATTTATCTGGTAGAGACATATTCTATTTGCAGATTCCTTAACAACCCACTTGCGAACTCATTTCTAGGGACAGGGATTCTCTTTTTTAGGGCCTAAGTTCTGGCGCACCATTTTCAGTGCTCTTCATGGCTCCGTGCTTTGTCACGGAAAGTCTTGAAAATAAACTGACGTTGCACAGGCAGACCCTGACGTCATCACGGTGACCACGACGCCAACGACGAACGTGGAGTCGACCAACACCACCTGACAGCACACAAGGGTACTGCTGGAAGAAGAAGAAAAAAATCTCTGGACCCAGTCTGATGCCTGGGGGAAATTCTGAGGTAAGGAATCTGCAACTAGAATATGTCTCTACCAGATAAATTGTTACCGTTACTTGTTCATTAAGCCCAAAAAACTACCACAGAAATGTAACTCATATCACCCACTGTCGCTCATAAATGTTGATAATAAGATGCTGATTAAAATTCCTGCCAACAGGTGGCTACCATTACTACCAGACCTGGTGTTTCAGGAACAGTCTGGATTTATCCCACAGTGTTCTTCCGCAGACAATTTGTACAGCCTATTTGCTGTGACTCATCAGTTAGACCCGTAAATAGAGGCAGTGGCCACCTTCTTATATGCCACTAAGGTATTAAGGCCCTCATTTTGACCCTGGCGGTCTTTTGACCAGCAAGGTTAATGTGGCTGTATCACCACCGACAGGCTAGCGGTGTGTACCGCCACAATATGAGTGTGGCGGGATGGCTGCAGCCAACCCGCCACATCTCCATCCATACAGCCATGGCGGTGTGAACCGCCGGGCCGGAGATGTGCATCTGATTCCATCTCAAATGCTCACTTTAATCCGAGTTGTTCAGGGCACTGTGCAGTTTCGGGCTTGTCCTTCTGAACGGCAAGTCCAGGAATTCATGCTATGATATTGATGTTTCAGCCTCTATTCTGGGTTTCGGTGAGACACACTTTAAGGCTGATGGGCCTCATAGCTTCCTGCATCCTGCTAGTGAAGCATGCCCCCTGGCATATGCAAGTTCTGCAACGGGAGTTGAAGTTCCAGTGGGTGCAGCATCAGGGCAGTCTCTTCAACAGGGTCCAGATCTCAGAGGGAACTGCAACAGATTTGCAGTGGTGGCTGACAAACCATGACTGGGTCAGCGGCAGACTCCTCTCCTTTCCCAAGACAGAACTGACTGTAGTGACAGATGCGTCACTCCTGGGCTAGGGTGGCCATCTGGGGGAGGTGAGGATCAGGGGAGTTTGGGCTCCATATAAACTTGATGGAACTTTGAGCAATTAGCTTGGTATTGAAGGCTTTTCTAACCTCCATCAAGTGAAGTCTAGTTCAGGTGTTCACGGACAACACCACCGCCATGTGGTACTGCAGTAAGCATGGCAGGATGGGGTCATGGACCCTTTTTCAGGAGCCTCTACATATCTTGACATGGCTGGAACACCAGGGCATCTCCTTAGTAATTCAACACCTGGCAGGCTTTTTGAATGCCAGGGTGGACAAACTCAACCGTCAGTGCCTAACGGATCACAAATGGCATCTCCATCAATAGGTGGTGTAAGGTCTCTTTCAAGTGTGGGGAGAGTCTTCGTTAGATCTGTTCTCCACTACAGAGAACATGCAATGTCAGCGATTCTGTGCAATGGAGCTTCCAAGTTGTCTCTCACTCGGAGACGCTTTTTATCTCAAATGGAGCTCCGGCCTGCGAGTGTGCCTTTCCGCCAGTACCACTCCTGCCCAAAGTTCTCAAGAAGATCAGGAGCATCAGAGCCCAAGGTATTCTTGTGGCTTCAGATTGGGCATGGAGAGTCTGGTATCCTGACTTGTTGAGCGTGAGCACTGGTCCTCTGGTCAAGCTGCCTCCCTTGGAGGATCTTCTGTCGCAGTAATAGGGGTGAGTTCTGCTCCCAAACCTGCACACCCTCTGCCTGAAAGTGTAGAGATTAAGAGGCGATAGCTGACAGCTTTCGGCTTTCCTCCTGAAGTCTGTGATGTTATTCTGGCAGCCAGGCATCACTCCGCCCAGACAGTATACGCCTGCCGTTGGGACAAATGTGTCGCCTGGTGTATATCCAGAAGCATTGATCTCCTCGCTTGTACTCGTTCTCAAGTATTATTCTTTGCTCTTTCTTTGGCCCAGCAGGGCTTTGCCCTGGACACAGTTAAGCACTATCTTTCAGCCATCTTTGCATTTTTGTGGTTGCTAGACAAACCTTCTTTATTTAAGTCATGTGTTGTGACAAGATATTTTTCAGAAGTTTGGAACATATGTTCTCCTCAGGTTATTCATTATGACCCAGTGGGATTTGAATCTGGTCTTCACTTTCCTGATGTGTGCTCTTTTTGAGTTGTTGTACAACTGCCCTTTTCGGTTATTGACCATCAAGATAGCTTTTCTAGTGGGCGTTACATCAGCCATGAGGGTCCGAGAGTTGCAGCAGCTCTTGGTGCATCTTCCATATATTACCTTCTACCCTTTCAAACTGGTCCTCAAGACACATGCTTCCTTCCCTCTGAGGTAGTCACTCCTTATCACGTAGGCCAGACCATCACTCTGCCTACCTTTTTTGCCTCGCCTCGTCCTAAGCCAGAGGAGAGACTCCACCACATGGACCCAAAGAGAGCATTATCATTCTACTTTGACTGCACAAAAGACTTCAGAGGTAATGATCAGCTCTTCATAGGATACATCGGGACAAGAAAGGGAAGGCTGTGCACAAACTAACCATCTCCCAATGGATAGGGCTCTGCATAACGCTCAGCTACATATTGGCCAAGAAGCAACCCTTTGAGGACTTGCATGCTCTTTCTTCCAGAGCTAAAGCTGAGACCACTGCATTAGCTTTCCGAGATCCAGCCCTGGATATCTGTCAGGCTGCAACATGGGCTTCCTTGCACACGTTTACTAAGTACTACTGCCTGGACAGTCAGGTCCATTAAGACAGGCATTTTGCTTGTTCTGTCCTGCAGGACTTTTCTGGTCTACTTTGGGCTTGCAGACCCGCCTCCGGAGAAGCATTGGTTAGGTATCTATTTTAAAATAGGAAGCTGTGGCTAGAAGTCTCTATCACATGAACAGAGTACTTACCTTCGGAAATGCCTTATCTGAGACTCTAGCTGCAGTTTCCTTGCCGACCCTCCCATCCTCCCTGCTCTGCAAATTGATGAAAGGATCAGGGTTTGCCCCTGAACAGGGTCCTAGATATTCACACCAGTGGTCAGTATTTATTGTGGCTCTGTGCTCTTGGCGTGGAAAGTCAAGAAAATGAACTGACGTCAGAATGCCGAGGTGGTGCCCATAAAGATACCGCATACGTCATTTATGGTGCGGCTGACGCGGAGCTGAATGTCGCCACCTACCTGCGCTCAGGGGTACTGCTTGAAAATTTCAAAATAAAGTCTGACGCCTGGAGATAATTCTAAGTTAAGGAATTTGTTGCTAGATAGTCTTTACCAGATAAAGCGTTACTACAGATAAGTAACTTGCTCAGTGGTACCAATGTCAGAAATGCAATGAATTGTTTGTATTTGATGCTTTGTTAACTGCATCTGGTCAGCTCTGGTCATGGTTGTTAATTTAGTAAGTGTTTGCGGTTATATTTTGTCATTAGCTTGGTGATGGTATATTCAGACAACTGTATATCGAGATCTTAACTGGCCAACGTGTTCTTGATGCAGGATTTTAGAGTGGAAACCCCCCTACCAGCTTGCAGTCAGTGAAATAGATAATTTGATTATTATAGCTGGCACATGATGTTACTGCCTTCTAAAACAAACAAGAATTTGCATTGCAGTAGGTATCACACTTTTTAAGAGTTAGAGCTATTGGCATTGTCAATGATGTGTTTTACCTATGTCTTTTGTAATGTAGTGGATGTATGTGGTGTGTAGTGGAATTATGTGTGTTGTATTATAATTGTTAGTTGTTAATTTGTGTGGTGTGGAATTGTGTGTTGTGTAGTGTATTTGTGTAATTGAATTATGTGGCATGGTGAATAGGTAGTGGTAAGAGCTGCAGAGAATATACAGAAAGGAAGAAGTAAAGGGATAAGTAGTTTGTGCAGGTAGTGGTTATTGACATTGGGGCAAAGGAGCAGAATAGTGTGTGAGAAAGAGAAAAAGAAGGGGAGATCAGGCCACAGATGCCCAATGAGGGAGCTTTTGTGTATGCAGAATACACCCTAAGAAGAGGAGGAGAGCATGTGTTTGAGGGACAGGAAATTGGAAAAGGCACGGGAAAGAAACTGTGTGTGAAGATCTGAAGCTAACTATATTAGTGAGGTGGGGATAGTGTGTGAGAGAGCGAGATAGATGGGTATGACATTGGTAAATGCAATAGGTTTTCCATATGTGATCAATAATAAGCTGTTTTTTGTTGTAAGTGTAGCTCGGTGAGCAATTGTGCAATTTAAGCAAAAAGTTTAAAAAAGCATTTTTAAAGCCAATAGGCTTTGCTAATGTTTTAGCTATGTTGCAGATGGCTGAAAGTAATGTAAACAAGCTGTATGACACAGCCAGTACTTTCTGCGTTTATAGCGCTTTTTTTTTATTTTCAATTATGCTGCACTGCAGCTGGAGCTATTTATTAAATGTCTAACAAAACATTGACAAAGCTGATGGATTTTGCATAGGCCAAACCTATTTGGCTTTGCCAATGCTTGGTATGTAATGCCATATCATAAGTTATAAGTATTTATATAGTGTTTATAACAACTGAAATGCTAATGTTATAGAATGGAGACTGCCTTTGCTAAGGTGTTTGTGTGTCCAGATTCAGAAGCATTTTAGGACCATACTAAAACTGTGAAAATGTGAAGATGGATAGTCCTCCATACCTCAAAATATATTACCTTTAGTAGCCTAAAAGTTACCTATCTTAAATCCAAAAGTGTTAATCCTGAGCAAATATAGTCCCTGATAAAAGCAATCCCTTACGGTCAAATAGATCAGCACTGAGTTCTTTAGCGCAATGCAGATGATCCTGGATTAGTCAGATAACCTTACAGTGAGAGTCACAGATGTGCTTCTAGTTAGTGGTAATGATAATATTACAAGAGCTTTTAAAACAATGTGAAGAAGAAAGAAAGCAAAGCCATTTAAAAGCTAATGGCTCATTGTCCCTTAAATCCTTTTGTTATTTCAAAAGAGTTGATGAAGCAGCAAAGTGCCTAACAGTGACACTGTCATACAAAATTAGATCCGGGTAGATATATCAAATGCCATTCCATTGTTTAATCTAGAAAATGAAGATTTAACTGACTGACTGGAGTTGATTGCCAGGAATGCTGAATATTACCTGTTAGGGTCAACGAAGTAAAAAGGATCTTTACCTTTTCCAACTCCTTGATAATCCAACGATTCACAAACATCAAGCTGATAGTGTATGCCTCCAAGGCGTGTATGAAAGAATATTTTACCTTGAAAAATTACTATCCCATCTGCATTCCAACTAACTGGGTCTTCAACCCATGCTAGAGGAGGCCTGGCCATACTGTTAGCAAATGGAAAAAAGTATTTTTTCTGTCATGGATTTAAAAACCTAAATATTCATTGAATGGTGACCATGTAGTTTCTAAATTCTGTTCTTCAAAAACTAATATTATTTAATATATATATTGTGTATATTCCACCAGGAAAGTGATGATATTCTAATGAGAGAAATAATGGAGACCATAGAAGAGATCAATTAACACAGTCAGTTAACATACCATACAATCGCAAGTGATTTCAAAGCAAACATTACAACACAGATGGCATAAGACATATCAGATCTAGACCAGGAACTCTGCTGAAAAATTCCACACCAAGTCTTTAATAAAGTATAAAAGTATCAAAAACGTATGAAATAAAAGTGGAAGAGAGTTATATTTGGCGCTATTGAATATACATTGATACTTTTTAAATGGTAGGTTACAAGGGTGCCTGCATAGAGCCCCCACTTGTAAAACCAAATCATCATCAATCTCAATCAGCATTATTATTCTCAACTGTGAATACTTTCAGATTTGCAAATCAGATGTTAAACAAATAAACCTTAGCACATCACTATTCAGTACTTTATCTACTGCTGTGTGTAAAAAGCAAGTCAAGGATGATAGGAGACATATAGAAGGGTTAGTCAACATTTTCTTTAAAAAAAAAAAAAGAGAGAGGTGGGATGATTGCATTCAAGCTTGCCTCAGATAAACCAGTCTTTAATTCAGTAGTCATTACTGCAGTAGCTGGTCACTTATAAGTCAATATGTTTTGGGGTATTCATAAGGTTGTTAAAAAGACTGATAATATATCAAAGAAATCATTTTCCAAAAGACAGCCAGGAGCCATATTAGCCACCAGTGTCTCTGTCTGTCAGAAAATTAAGAGAGTAAATAAAGTATGTGATCAGAAAGTCATATGCTTGGAAGACCTCCAGATGATAACTATTAATTACAAAAATAGACAAAAAAGATGCTGCATTTTAAACACAAGAAAGAAGAGAGTATGGTGTAGCATTGTAGAACCTTTAAAATAAGGGAGCATGCGTGTTTTGATTTTGGTGATGTATGGCTATCAAATCTGGGACATTATGACAAAGATCATGGCTTGGCCATCAAGTGTCATCCCAAGGTAGGGCTGCCTCAAATAACAAAGGCTTACAAAGCCAAGTAGAAACAATTCTGCAGTTGGTGTGCGATGCACAGCTTCAACAGTATTATAAATTATAACTCAAGTGCACCAAATGTGGCTATGCTTACTGCTTCTTGTAAAATAAAGGGTTCTTCTATTTCAGTATTTCGCTGTTCTGGCAAACCTATGTTTTTGTTTTCACATAGAATTCCTTAAAGATATCTTTACAGTTTTCCTTCCAGTTCAACAACAACCGATCAAAATGGGAACTTGAACTCATTCACAACAAGCCTATTTAAATTGGTTCATAAAGCAGAAATTAATACATCTCTTGGGAGGGGGCCTTACTTCTGGTGCTGATGTCTGCCAGAAAGGTTGGTGAAACTCAAGCACAGATCTTAGCATCAAAAAGCCCCATTTCAGGTTTCAGAACCTGCAAACAAATCCACAGTTTGTACCTAAGGTTTCCATTGACTTTCACTTGAGCAGACCAGTCATTCTTAGGACCTTTTTTCCCCTAACCCATCTGTTTTAGCTGAAGAACACTCCAAACCCTGAACATCAGGTGATGTTTGAAGTTCCATGTTTGTAAGGGAACACAGAGGCAAGCTGTATGTTGCTCAGCACTAAAAGAAAATTGTGTAAGTCCTGTTCCTTTTTGAAGTGTAGAGCGCACTCGTTCCTGCAACAATTCAGCATTGTGGTCCAAGTCTTCGGCTGAGTTAAAGTCAAAGAATTACAAAAGGCCAAGTGGGACTTGCCTCTCTTTCTCCACTTTCTTTCTGTGAAGTCTCAATGATGTCAGAGTACCTCTGCAGGCTCTTTTAGTCCAGCTGCCTTATACCATCTTTCTTTCAGATAAACTAGTTCTGAGGACTAGAGCAGCTTGCTGCTGAAGGTTGTGTGTCCCTTTAATGTCAGACAATCCTTTGCACTACTGATGTTCCTAGCTCCACCCCACCCCTCGAACGAGGAGGAGAGACTCCATCGTTTGGGCTTCAGAAGAGCGCTGAGTTTTTACATTGATCACACAAAAGACCCTCAGGTGGACAGTCAGCTCTCCTTATGGTTCTAATGGGAAAGAAAGGCAAGGCGCTGCTGAAAAAGATTTTATGAAGATGGATAGTCCTCCATACTAAGATTGGCTATGCATTTGCTTTGAAGCAGCCTCCAGAAAGTCTGAAGGCTCATTTGACCAGAGCCAAGGCTGCTACTGTAGGAGGCTGGCCTGGCTTGTAGTGGGTACCAGAGGTACTTACACCTTGTGCCAGGTCCAGTTATCCCTTATTAGTGTAGAAGAGGTGTTTCTAGCAGCTTAGGCTGATAGAAGGTAGCTATGGCAAAGCAGCTTAGGCTGAACTAGGAGACATGTAAAGCTCCCACTATACCACTGGTGTCATATGCACAATATCATAAGAAAACACAATACACAGAAGTACTAAAAATAAAGGTACTTTATTTTGATGACAATATGCCAAAAGTATCTCAGTGAGTACCCTCAGTATGAGGATAAGTTATATACACAAGATATATGTACACAAACCAAAATTATGCAGGTAATAGCAAGAAAAGTAATGCAATCAGTGTAAAGTTACAGTAGATTGCGATAGGAGCACTTAGGTATAGGGACAACACAAACCATATACTCCAAAAGTGGAATGCGAACCACGAACGGACCTCAAACCTATGTGAGCTTGTAGAGGGTCGCTGGGACTGTAAGAAAACAGTGAGGGTTAGAAAAATAGCCCACCCCAAGACCCTGAAAGGTAGGTGTAAAGTGCACCTTCTACCCCTAGAGAGCACAGAAGTCGTGATAGGGGGATTCTGCAGGAAGAACAAACACCAGCAATGCAACAACAGTGGATTTATGGACCTGAGTACCTGTAAGACAAGGGGACTAAGTCCAATAGTCGCGACAGTGTCGAGAGTGGGCAGGAGCCCAGGAAATGCCAGCTGAGGGTGCAAGGAAGCTGCCACCTGTTGGAAGAAGCTTGGAGTTCTGCAAGAAAGAAGAGAGCTAAGAACTTCTCCTTTGGAGGATGGATGTCCCACGTCGTGATGAAGCTTGCAGAGATGTTCCCATGCAGAAAGACTGCAAACAAGCCTTGCTAGCTGCAAGGGTCGCAGTAGAGGTTTTTGGGTGCTGCTGTGGCCCAGGAGGGACCAGGATGTCGCCACTTGGAGGAGGAGACAGAGGGGGCGCCCAGCAGGTCAGGGAGCCCTCACAGAAGCAGGCAGCACCCGCAGAAGTACCTGAACAGGCATTTGGAAGAAAAGTGAACCGGAGTCCACCCGAAGTCACAAAAGGGAGTCCCACGACACCAGAGGACAACTCAGAAGGTTTGCACTGCAGGTTAGATTGTCGGGGACCCAGGCTTGGCTGTGCACGAAGGAAATCCTGGAAGAGTGCACAGGAGCCAGAGCAGCTGCAAATCACGTTGGACCCAGCAATGCAGTCTAGCGTGGGGAGGCAAGGACTTACCTCCACCAAACTTGGACTGTGGGAGTCACTTGGACAGAGTTGCTGAGTTCCAGGGACCACGCTCGTGGTGCTGAGAGGGGACCCAGATGACCAGTGATGCAGTCTTTTGGTGCCTGCGGTTGCAGGGGGAAGATTCCGTCGACGCACGGGAGATTTCTTCAGAGCTCCTGGTGCAGAGAGGAGGCAGGCTACCCCCAGAGCATGCACCACCTGGAAACAGTTGAGAAAGCCGTCAGGATGAAGCGATACAAGGTTGCTAGTAGTCGTCTTGCTACTTTGTTGCGGTTTTGCAGACGTCCTGAGCAGTCAGCGGTTGATCCTTTGGCAGAAGGTGAAGAGGGAGATGCAGAGGAACTCTGATGAGCTCTTGCATTCGTTATCTGGTGAGATCCCCAAAGCAGAGACCCTAAATAGCCAGAAAAGGAGGTTTGGCTACCAAGAGAGGTAAGAGCCTATCAGAAGGAGCCTCTGACGTCACTTGCTGGCACTGGCCACTCAGAGCAGTCCAGTGTGCCACAGACACCTCTGTTTCCAAGATGGCAGAGGTCTGGGACACACTGGAGGAGTTCCCCTTTCCTTTGTCCAGTTTCACGCCAGAGCAGGGCTGGGGGATCCCTGAACCGGTGTAGACTGGCTTATGCAGAGATGGGCACCATCTGTGCCCATCAAAGCATTTCCAGAGGCTCCCCAGTCTTCACACCTATTTCCAAAGGGAGAGGGTGTTACACACTCTCTCAGAGGAAGTCCTTTGTTCTGCCTTCCTGGGCCAGGGCTGCCCAGACCCCAGGAGGGCAGAAACCTGTCTGAGGGGTTGGCAGCAGCAGCAGCTGCAGTGGAGACCCCGGAAAGGCAGTTTGGCAGTACCCGGGTACTATGCTAGAGGCCCGGGGGATCATGGAATTGTCCCCTCAATGTCAGAATGGCATTGGGGTGACAATTCCATGATCTTAGACATGTTACATGGCCATGTTCGGAGTTACCATTGTGACGCTGTACATAGGTAGTGACCTATGTACAGTGCACGCGTGTAATGGTGTCCCCGCACTCACAAAGTCTGGGGAATTTGCCCTGAACGATGTGGGGGCACCTTGGCTAGTGCCAGGGTGCCCACACCCTAAGTAACTTTGCACCCAACCTTCACCAGGTGAAGGTTAGACATATAGGTGACTTATAAGTTACTTAAGTGCAGTGGTAAATGGCTGTGAAATAACGTGGACGTTATTTCAGGCAGGCTGCAGTGGCAGGCCTGTGTAAGAATTGTCAGAGCTCCCTATGGGTGGCAAAATAAATGCTGCAGCACATAGGGATCTCCTGGAACCCCAATACCCTGGGTACCTCAGTACCATATACTAGGGAATTATATGGGTGTACCAGTATGCCAATGTGAATTGGTAAATTTAGTCACTAGCCTGTTAGTGACAAATTTGGAAAGCAAAGAGAGCATAACCACTGAGGTTCTGGTTAGTAGAGCCTCAGTGAGACAGTTAGGCATCACACAGGGAACACATACAGGGCACATACTTATGAGCACTGGGGCCCTGCCTGGCAGGTTCCCAGTGACACATAGACTAAAACAAAATATATACAGTGAAATATGGGGGTAACATCCCAGGCAAGATGGTACTTTCCTACAGCTACCAAATGTGTTGGCACATAGAGTGCCCATTCTGGTTTCAGAAAGTACCCTCTTTTTTGGCATGGTTACCTTCACTTTCTGCCTGCTATCAGTATGCTTAGACTGTTTTCTCTGGGATCCTGCTAACCAGGACCCCAGTGATTGTGCGCTCTCCCTCTAAATTTGGTTGTTTAGGACTTTGCACACCCCACAATTGGCATACTGGTGCCCCCCATATAAGCCCCTCGTATATGGTACTTAGGTACCCCAGGCATTGGGCAACCAGGGGTTCCCCATTGGCTGCAGCATGTATTGTGCCACCCATAGGAGCCCATGCAAAATGTTTCTGCAGGCCTCCCATTGCTACCTGCGTGAAAAGGTGCGTGCACCCTTTCACGAAAGGTCACTGCACCAGGTCACAGGCCAGAGGGCAGGGTGCAGGTACCTGTGCGTGTGAGCACCCCTGCATGAGAGGTGCCCCTACAAACTCCAGTTCCATTGCACTGGACTTAAAGTGCAGGGAAATTATTTTACCCATGTACTGGACATAGGTCACTACCTATGTCTAGCTACATAATGGTAACTCCGAACCTGGGCCTGTTTGGTACCAAACATGTCAAAATCATACCCCAATACTGTTGCCAATATTGGCTGTAGGATTCCATGCACGCTAGGGGCTCCTTAGAGGACCCCCAGTATTGCTCCCTCCTGTCTTTTGGGTATTTCTGGGAGGCCCCGCGCTGCTGCCACACCTCAGACAGGTTTCTGCCCTCCTGCTGCTTGACCAGCTCAGGCAGGGGAGGGCAGAACAAAGTATTTCCTGTTGGAGAGGGAGGTAACACCCTCTCCCCTGGAAATAGGTATTACAAGGCTATGGGGGGGTAGCCTCCCCCAGCCACCGGTTTGTTTTGAAGGTCACATTGGTGACCTCCTTGCATAAACCAGTTTGCCCCAGTCCAGGAACCCAGTCCCTGCTCTGGTGCGAAACTGAACAAAGGAAAGGGGGTGACCACTCCCCTGTCCATCACCACCCCAGGGGTGGTGCCTAGAGCTCCTCCAGGTGGCCACTTGATTTTGCCATCTTGAATCCAAAATGTGCAGAGACCCCTGGGAGCATCTGAGTGGCCAGGTCCAACCCCCTCCTGATAGGTGGTCACATTGCTATGTGAACAGTCCCCCCCTCAGGGCTATTTAGGGTCTCCCTTTTGGATGGGTCGTCAGATTCAACTTGGAAGACTCCAGCAGGACTCCACTGCATCATTTACTTCATCTTCTGGCCACTGGAACCGCAACTGGACACTTCAAGAACCAACAATCTGCAACTCCAGCAATGACTCCACTTTGCAACATTGTTTCTCCGGCTCCTTCCGGCAACTGCAACATTTCCTCAGCTGTGCATCCTCTAAGGTTCACAAAACTCCAGCCTGCACCAAGAAGTAAGAAGGAATCACCTTTGAAGTGAGGGAGTCCCTCCCCTGCATCTGCAGGCACCAACTGCATCAACAACTGGCTTTGTGGATCTGCTCTCCACAGGAACTGTGTGGATCCTGCATCACAGATGGTGGTCTGGAATGCTTCCCTTGGTCCCCTCTGCTAGCTTTCCAACTTGGGAGACAGTAAGCCCTTGCCTCCCCTTGCAGGACAGTACCCCTGTGCACTGTGACTCATGCAGCTACCAAGGCTTGTTTGCTTCTGCTCTAAGGGTTCTTCAGGCTCCGTGTAACCCCAGCCCCCAGCACTCCATCCTGCCAAGCACAGTCTCCTCTCTGCTGCTCTATCAACGTGGGACTCCTCTTCGGTGTGCTGTCTGGGCCTCACTGCGACTTACTGTGCCTGCTGCCAGTGAGTTGCCTGTGGGGGCTGCAACTGCTTCTGTTGGCACTCCCAACTGCTGAGGGTCACTCCGGACACCACTCCTTTGGTCGAGTCTCTTGGACCTTGCTGGTCCTCTTCAGCCTTGCAATTCTTCTTCGTTTGCATTTGCCAAGGCTTGTTGGGTGTTTTTCGGTACCTCAGACCCACTGCAACTGGACAGCCAATGTGGGACACCGTCTGCATTGCTTCAAGGACTCCTCTTTATCTCCTGAGCTTCACAGCTGGTTTTCTTCCCCTGCCGACCTGGTCCTGGATCCACAGAAGGGTGGGTAGTGGCTCCTTCCATGACCGGACACTTCATCATGAACTGGACTTGGTCCACTACCTTTGCAGGTCCTTTTCTGTCAGAATCCACCTTTGGTTTCTTCCAGTCTGGTCTGGGTCTTGCAGTGTCCTCTTTCTAAGTCATCCTGTTAGTTTTGGGGAAAACCGGGTACTTACCTCTGCACCCCTGGTCGCTGGGTGTCACTCTGGTAGTCACCTCTTGGGGTTCCTAGTTCCTCCAGCTCCCCTCTAACGACTCCCAATCCTTGGGTGGGGGGACTGTATCTTGCATTCCACTTACTTAGTATATGGTTTGGCCCTCCCCCAGGGCCTACACTATTTTCCATTACCTTTGCCAGTGATTGTTACTTTTAGGCTCCTTACTGATTGCTATTGTGTATATAATTAGTGTGTTTACTTTTACCTCCAGTTGGGGGGGATTGCCTATTAGTATTCTAGCATTTGTGTTACCATATTAAAGTACCTTTATTTTTCTAAAACTGGGTGTTTTTTTCATGTGTGATAGTGCTGTGTGACTAAAGTGGTATTGCATAAGCTTTGCATGTCTCCTAGATAAGCCTTGGCTACTCATCCACAGCTACCTCTAGAGAGCCCTGGCTTTCTAGACACTGCCTACAGTTCACTAATAGGGGATATCTGGACCTGGTATAGGGTGATAACACAGGCCAGCTTCCTACACTGGATATCTGTGAGGCTGCAACTTAGACGTCAGTGCCCATGTTCACAAAGTACTACTGCCTCAAAAGCCAGGTTCAACCATAGGATTTCACCCATTCGGCCCTGCAGGACATTTTGATCTGTACCATTCACCAGGCTCACCACCTTGAGAGGTACTGCATTGGTATCTATTCAAAGAGTGGGGGTAGATGTATCCATCACAAGAACAAGTTACTTACCTTTGGTAATGCTATTTTGATGGATACTGTATCTAACAGCAGAGTCTTCACTGCCCTCCTTTCTCACCAATCTGTGGAATGCTGTTTTTTTTTAACATAAAAAAGATCCCAATCTAAAACTCTGCACATTGGCAAGTCTAATTGATTGTTGAGCTCTGCTCTTGAGTACGTGGACAGTACCGAGAAAGAAACCAAAGTCGGCACATAGAAGTGGTGCTTATATGCTCTGACTGTGGCTTTTGGGTAGGAGTGAGGTTAATGCAGAGCTGCGCAATGCCACCTACTGGAATGCGGGTGCAATGCTGTAACAATCTTCAAGATCAAGTCTGTTGCCTGGGCTATACTAAAGAGGAGGAATATGCAGTTAGAGTAACCACCAGTAAGAATGTTATTGAAGGTAATAACTTGTTCTTCAAGAGTAGAGATCAGTTGTTTGTTTACTTCATCTGACCAAACAAGAGTTGTCCGCTGGCCAGTTAGGCGGTTGCCAGATGGAAAGCTGCAGCCATGAATTTTTCTCAAGCCAAAGGCGATTACTCTCTGGTGGCGCCGCTCTGCATTTTAGAATGGAAGTAGAAGGATTCGTTTTTAACGGCAGGTTGGCCATCCAGAAGAACTGCCACAGGTTCACAAAGCACTGCTGCTTGGATACAGAAGAAGCAAGGGATTTATCAGTGAGACGGACCTTCATAATCTATTTCAAATAAGCATGTGAATGTGTTAAAAGGTCCAGAGCTGGAGAAGAAACAAGTTACTGGCCTGTGACTGTCGTTCTCCAGGGTTGGCATCTTTGGCCTGTGACTGTCGTTCTCCAGGGTTGGCATCTTTTATATGTTCACGCGACCCTCCCCATTTAGAGGCGTGTCTCTTAGTTACACACGTTCATGTCTTGAAATCTCACCTATGCTGACCTATTAGGGGTTTCGTGGGGGAGCGTATTTCAGTTCAGAGCACTTTCACCTTGTTGGCTGAAGTTTAGTTTTTTTTTTTTTTCAATGAGGTGAATGTGAAGTTTAGCTTTTTTTTTTCAATGAGATGAATAGACGCTGCAGTCTTTTTCTAAGGCAGATTACAGCTGTTACAGGTAACTTAAATTGTGGAAAAATGTTCTGCTGTCATTGCCCCCTTATGCCACCACAGAATTTGGAATTATTTTTAAAAATACTGATACCGGCTTTTTTTCTTAATTTGATAGAGAATCGAAAGCGTTTCCACCAGATACCACGTTCAACTGCTTGGTCTTCCAAACAAACGCTTCAGATGAATGTGAGGAAATTATAAAGAGAATTGGTGAGTTCTTGGTTTAGTGGTGGAAACTTTTGTGAAGCAGCACTTGGGCTACAGATGCAGCTGATGTATTGTTTTGAACTTCCCTGTGTATTGCTAAGAACAGTCGCACTGGATCTGCCCGGTATCTTGCAATTATTGTTAATTATACTTAAAGATTTTGTCATTTGGAACTGTCATAGACCAGGGCTCTTTGTAGCTTATTGATATAAAATCGGAGACCAGAACAGAAAATTGGGTAACCATGTAGTTTGTCAGTTCAGAAATCATAGGAAATTATTATTTTCCGTTTTTGAATCACCATAAAAATATAATGATAAGATGTGGTAATCATATCTACATGTTTTGCTTCTTCAGCTACTGGATTTAAACACACAGAGTGGTTCGTCTGAGGAGTGGTTCTTCAGCCATTGCAACTTGGATGCCCAGGGGTTGTTTGCTATGAAGCAACCGATAGACACAGATGCTGCACGTGCATCAGGAAATCCTCACAGAACCGGGCATGGCGAAGGAAGAATCCTGAATTGAAGAGGCAGTGCCGGCTTTCGGTTGGCTGTGGGACTAGTAATACAAATTCCTCAATAGGACTCTCTGGCATGCACCCCAATTGAGGAATGTTGTTAATTTGTCTGCAGTGCAGATGATAAAGTATTAAATGTGCAAATGTTTAATAAATAAAGCAGCTGGGATAACATATTTACATATTTTTTAAATAAAACTAGGCATTCAGCTATTGAAGATAATCACGATCCCAAATGCTACGTTGTGGAGCAGAAGTGATGGGTTTAAAGGGAAACAACAAAGAAAAACGAAACCCAGCACCCCTATCATCTTTAGGTCTGCAGTGAAAACACTGCTGCCAGTGGCTTCGCATCCCTTCTTGCGATCTTTGGGTCTTAAAATGGTTGTTGGGGGATTGTACTTCATACCTTGTCACCAGTCTTGTCATTGAAATGGAAATAAGCAATTATCATTGACTCATGATAATAGAGTTGCAGCATATGTAGGCCACCTTGATGGACGTTGTGCAGGTTCAAAATGTCCTATCAGTGAGCCCCTCTACAAATACCCTTTCAGTATTAATTTCCATTTTTCGGGCATCACAGTATATGCAGGCCTGTAGACACTGAGCACCGTAGTTTTACTGAAATCATATGTCCCCTAAGATTGGCAGTACATGAGTTTTGATTTGAGACAACCGGTGTCCCCGTTCTCTACAGTCATGTGTCCGCTGGCTAGAACTGCTCTCTCGCAGTCTGCTCGTGGCGTTCAGATGAACGCAGCAATGCAGAGCCATCATATAGCTGAACCCGATTTCCATGATAAGTATGACAATGGCATCTGAACTGGGGTTTTGTGTATCCATGTGGGGTTATGTGTTAACACAGACTGGGATTACATGGAATTTTTCACGTGTTGGTCGAGTTACCCCAAAGGAATGGAATGATCAGTGATGTAGACATCTTCACTGCTCTCAAATTGGAATTGTCTTGCTTGGTTTCTTTTTGAACATACTGATGCTGCAACGAGGCACGATCTGTTCTATGACTCTAGCCATTATTGATATGTCATATTATATTATATGTAATAAATGCTTTAAGCCATCTATTATACTTTAGATATTTTGATGCAAACTGGGGCTCTAAAAGCAACATGTAGCATATGAGAGGAACAGGTTCAGCAACATAAATCCTAAGGACCATCCATATATTAAAACGGTGTAGTGCCTTCCTCCATTCTAATTCATATGAAAATCAGAACATCCTTAGCATCACCCTGTCCTTAATAGAATATTAGGTTCCTCAGTAGATTAGTGCCGATCTTGGAAGCTACTATATTTGGTAATAAGGAAAACTTTCAAATCTCCAGCCCCTTGCTGCTGAAAGCTTATACATCATGAATATGCAAGCATACCTGCTCATTGGAGGGGAAGGGAAGGTGCTGAGTGTGGGAGGCTGGCCTGGCTTATAGTGGTTACCTTGTGGTACTTACACCCTGTGCCAGGTCCAGTTATCCCTTATTAGTAGAATAGAGGTGTTTCTAGCAGCTTAGGCTGATAGAAGGTAGCTATGGCAAAGCAGCTAAGGCTGAACTAGTAGACATGCAAAGCTCCTACTATACCACTTATATCATATAGCACAATATCATAAGAAAACACAATACTCAGAGTTACTAAAAATAAAGGTACTTTATTTTAGTGACAATATGCCAAAAGAGAATACCCTCACTTAGGAGGTAAGTAATATACACAAGTTATATGTACACAAACCCAAAACAGGTAAGTAACAGTAATAAAAGTAGTGCAAACAATGTAGAATCACAATAGGATGCAATAGGTAAACATAGGTCTAGGGGCAACACAAACCATATACTCCAAAAGTGGAATGCAAATCACGAATGGACCCTAGACCTATGGGAGATTGTAGAGGGTCGCTGGGACTGTAAGAAAACAGTAAGGGTGTCCAAAATACCCCACCCCAAGACCCTGAAAAGTAAGAGTAAAGTTACCCTACTACCCCAGAAACACATAATAGTCGTGATAGGTTATTCTGCAAGAACCACAAGCACCAGCAAAACGCTGAAGACGGATTCCTGGACCTGAGGACCTGTAAAGGAAGGGGACCAAGTCCAAGAGTCACGATAGTGTCCAGGGGGGGCAGGAGCCCAGGAAACCCCGGATGAAGGTGCAAAAGGGCTGCCTCCGGGTGGAAGAAGCCGAAGATTCTGCAACAACGAAAAGGTCTAGGAACTTCTTCGGATGGAATATGTCCCACGGCGTGCTGGATGTTGCAGAAGTGTTTCCAGGCAGAAATACCGCAAAGAAGGCTTGCTAACTGGAAAGGTCGCGGTGGAGGTTTTTGGGTGCTGCTGGGGACCAGGAAGGACCAGGATGTCGCCCCATGGAGGAGGAGACGGGGGGGCACTCAGCAACTCAGAGAGCCCCCGCAGAAGCAGGCAGCACCCGCAGAAGTACCAGAACAGACACTTAGAAGATCTGTGAACTCAGAGTCACAAAAGGAGGGTCCCACGACACCGGAGTCCAACTCAGCGGGTTGAGCACTGCAGGACAGAGTGCTGGGGACCCAGGCTAGGCTGTGCACAAAGGAGACCTTGGAGAAGTGCACAGAAGCCGGAGCAGCTGCAAATCACGCAGTACACAGGTTTGCTGTCTGGCGTGTGGAGGCAAGGACTTACTTCCACCAAATTTGGACAGAAGGGCCAATGGACTGTGGGAGACACTTGGACCCAGTTCCTGTGTTCCAGGGACCACGCTCGTCAGGATGAGAGGGGACCCAGAGGACCGGTGTTGCAGAAGTTTGGTGCCTGCGTTGGCAGGGGGAAGATTCCGTCAACCCACAGGAGATTTCTTCTTGGCTTCCAGTGCAGGGTGAAGGCAGACAGCCCTCAGAGCATGCACCACCAGGAAACAGTCGAGAAAGCCGGCAGTATGAGGCGCTACAATGTTTCTTGTAGTCGTCTTGCTACTTTGTTGCAGTTTTGCACGCGTCCTGGAGCAGTCAGCGGTCGATCCTTGGCAGAAGTCGAAGAGGGAAGTGCAGAGGAACTCTGGTGAGCTCTTGCATTCGTTATCTGAGGAATAGCCCAGAGGAGAGACCCTAAATAGCCAGAAAAGGAGGTTTGGCTACCAAGAAAGGAGGTTTGGCTACCAAGAGAGGTAAGCACCTATCAGGAGGGGTCTCTGACATCTCCTGCTGGCACTGGCCACTCAGAGCAGTCCTTTGTGCCCCATCACCTCTTAATCCAAGATGGCAGAGGGCTGGGACACACTGGAGGAGCTCTGGGCACCTCCCCTGGGAGGTGCAGGTCAGGGGAGTGGTCACTTCTCTTTCCTTTGTCGTGTTTCGTGCCAGAGCAGGGCTGGGGGATCCCTGAACCGGTGTAGACTGGCTTATGCAGAGAGCATATCAAAGCATTTCCAGAGGCTGGAGGAGGCTACTCCTGCCCTGCCCTTCACACCTATTTCCAAAGGGAGAGGGTGTAACACCCTCTCTCAGAGGAAATCCTTTGTTCTGCCTTCCTGGGACTGGGCTGCCGAGACCCCAGGAGGGCAGAAACCTGTTTGAGGGGTTGGCAGCAGCAGCTGCTGCAGTGGAGACCCCAGAAAGGCAGTTTGGCAGTACCCGGGTTCTGTGCTAGAGACCCGGGGGATCATGGAATTGTCCTCCCAATACCAGAATGGTATTGGGGTGACAATTCCATGATCTTAGACATGTTACATGGCCATGTTCGGAGTTACCATTGTGACGCTACACATAGGTAGGGACCTATGTGTAGTGCACGCGTGTAATGGTGTCCCCGCACTCACAAAGTTCGGGGGATTTGCCCTGAACAATGTGGGGGCACCTTGGCTAGTGCCAGGGTGCCCACATACTAAGTAACTTGTCACCTAACCTTCATCAAGTGAGGGTTAGACATATAGGTGACTTATAAGTTACTTATGTGCTGTGAAATAACGTGGACGTTATTTCACTCAGGCTGCAGTGGCAGTCCTGTGTAAGAATTGTCTGAGCTCCCTATGGGTGGCAAAAGAAATGCTGCAGCCCATAGGGATCTCCTGGAACCCCAATACCCTGGGTACCTAGGTACCATATACAAGGGAATTATATGGGTGTACCAGTGTGCCAATGAGAATTGGTAAAATGAGTCACTAGCTCTGCAGTGACAATTTTTGAAAGCAGAGAGAGCATAAACACTGAGGTTCTGGTTAGCAGAGCCTCGGTGATACAGTTAAGCACCACACAGGGAACACATACAGGGCATACACTATAAGCACTGGGGTCCTGCCTAGCAGGATCCCAGTGACACAAGGGGAAAAAACAAACAAACATACATACAGTGAAAATGGGGGTACCATGCCAGGCAAGATGGTACTTTCCTACCCCCCAAACGAAGGACAATAAGGCTAACCTTGCCCAGATGAGTCTTCATTGTCTAAGTGGAAATATCTGGAGAATCCATCTGCATTGGAGTGGGTACTCCCAGGTCTATGTTCCACTGTATAGTCCATTCTCTGTAGGGATATGGACCACCTCAACAATTTAGGGTTTTCACCTTTCATTTGTTTTAGCCAAAGTAGAGGTTTTTGGTCTGTCTGAACAATAAAGTGAGTACCAAAGAGGTATGGTCTCAACTTTTTCAGTGCCCAGACCACAGCAAAGGTCTCCCTCTCTATGGCAGACCAACGCTTTTCTCCAGGGGTCAACCTTCTGCTGATAAAAGCAACTGGTTGATCCTGGCCCTCAGAATTCAGTTGTGATAGTACTGCCCCTACCCCTAATTCAGATGCATCCGTTTGAACAATGAATTTCTTGGAGTAACAAGGGCTTTTTAGGACAGGTGCAGAGCACATGGCCTGTTTGAGCTCCTCAAAAGCTTTCTGACAGCTGGCTGTCCACAATACCTTCTTAGGCATTTTCTTGCTAGTGAGATCACTAAGAGGGGCTGCTATGGAGCCATAATTCTTTATGAATCTCCTATAGTACCCTGTGAGGCCTAAAAAGGCTCTCACCTGGGTCTGAGTTGTAGGGGAACCCAGTCTATGATAGTTTGGATTTTCCCCTGTAGTGGTGAAATCTGTTCTCCACCAAGCAGGTGGCCCAGATAAACCACTTTCCCCTGCCCTATCTGGCACCTTGAGGCCTTGATAGTGAGGCCTGCCTTTTGCAGGGCCTCCAAAACTTTCCATAGGTGGACCAAGTGAGCATCCCAGGTTGAGCTAAAGACAGCAATATCCTCTAGATACGCTGCACTGAAAGCTTCCAACCCTTGCAAGACTGTGTTCACCAACCTCTGAAAAGTGGCAGGTGCATTTGTCAAACCAAAGGGCATTACTGTGAATTGGTAGTGCCCTCCAATGGTAGAAAATGCAGTCTTGGGTTTAGCATCTTCTGATAATCTAATCTGCCAATACCCTGCAGTTAGATCAAAAGTGCTAGGATACTTGGCAGAAGCCAGTGTATCAATGAGCTCATCTGGCCTGGGTATTGGGTGAGCATCAGTTTTGGTTACCTGATTGAGCCCTCTATAATCTACACAAAACCTCATCTCTCTCTTACCATCTTTGGTGTGAGGTTTTAGTACAAGCACAACTGGGCTTACCCAGGGGCTTTCAGATGGCTCAATCACCCCTAAGTCCAACATTTTCTGCACCTCTTGTTTAATATAGTCCCTGACATGGTCAGGCTGCCTATAAATTTTACTTTTGACAGGCAGGCTGTCTCCAGTGTCAATTGTATGTTCACACCAGGAAGTTGTACCTGGTACAAGTGAAAAGAGGTCTGAAAACTGATTTAAGAGATTGATGCAGTTGTCTTTCTGTTCTACAGTAAGACAATCTGCTAAGACTACTCCCTCCACTAAACCATCCGTTTCAGTGGTGGAGAAGATATCAGGGAGAGGGTCACTTTCTTCTTCCTGTCCCTCATCTGTTGCCATGAGCAGGGTGAGATCAGCCCTATCATAGTAGGGTTTTAGGCGGTTGACATGAATCACCCTAAGGGGACTCCTGGCAGTGCCTAGGTCTACCAAGTAGGTAACCTCACCCTTCTTTTCAACAATTAGATGGGGTCCACTCCATTTGTCCTGTAGTGCCCTTGGGGCCACAGGCTCCAATACCCACACCTTCTGTCCTGGGTGGTACTGAGTCAGGACAGCCTTCTGGTCATGCTATTGCTTTTGTAGCTCCTGGCTGGCCTGAAGGTTTTTACTAGCCTTTTTCATATACTCAGCCATTCTGGATCTTAGGCCAAGTACATAGTCTACTATGTCCTGTTTAGGAGCTTTTAAAGGTTGTTCCCAACCCTCCTTCACAAGAGCAAGTGGACCTTTTACAGGGTGCCCAAAGAGTAGTTCAAAGGGGCTGAAGCCCACTCCTTTCTGGGGTACCTCCCTGTAAGCAAAAAGGAGGCAAGGTAACAGGACATCCCATCTCCTTCTGAGTTTTTCAGGGAGTCCCATTATCATACCTTTGAGAGTTTTATTAAACCTCTCAACCAGACCATTTGTTTGTGGATTGTAAGGGGTGGTGAACTTGTAGGTTACACCACACTCCTTCCACATTGCTTTTAGGTATGCAGACATGAAGTTGCTACCTCTGTCTGACACCACTTCCTTAGGAAAACCCACCCTGGAAACGATTCCCAGGAGGGCCTTTGCCACTGCAGGAGCTGTAGTGGTCCTTAAGGGGATGGCTTTAGGATATCTTGTGGCATGGTCCACTACCACCAAGATAAATCTATTGCCTGAAGCTGTTGGAGGGTCAAGGGGGGCAACTATGTCAACTCCTACCCTTTCAGAGGGCACCCCAACCACTGGAAGTGGAATTAGAGGGGCCTTTGGAGTACCACCAGTCTGGCCACTGGCTTGGCAGGTCACACAAGATTTACAAAAGTCTTTTGTGTCCTCTGACATATTAGGCCAGTGAAACAAGGGGACAAGTCTCTTTCCCAAGTTTTCCTCTGGCCCAAATGCCCAGCTAAAGGAATGTCATGAGCCAGGGTGAGAAGAAACTCTCTATACTGCAAGGGAATGACCAATCTCCTGGCAGCTCCAGGTTTAGTGTCCCTTGACTCTGTGTACAAGAGGTTGCCTTCCCAGTACACCCTATGGCTATCACTGACATCCCCATTCTGCTGTTTGACAGCTTGCTGTCTTAAACCCTCTAATGTGGGGCAAGTTTGCTGTGCCACACTCAGCTCTTCCCTGGCAGGCCCCCCTGTACCCAAAAGCTCAGCAGTGTCTGCTGCCAGCTCCTCTGGTGTAGGTTCTTCACAGGGAGAGGATTCCTCTTCCTCAAAAGGGGAATCATCTGTAGAGGGAGGGATAGTGGGCAGGGATTTACCCTTTCTACCCCTAGTTTTTGGGAGCACTTGGTCCATTGTTCCAGGGTCCAAGTTTCCCTGTCCTTTGTGCTTCTTGGCCTGAGCCCTTGTCAAAGCAAAAATATGCCCAGGAATGCCCAGCATTGCTGAATGACCCTTCAACTCCACTTCTGCCCAAGCTGATGTTTCCAATTCGTTCCCTAGTAGGCAATCTACAGTGGCTACCACAACTTTCTTTGGACCAGTAAACCCCCCTCCCCCAAGTTGAGATTCACAACAGCCACGGGGTGGCTAAGAGTCTTGTTATGAGCATCAGTTACTTGGTACTGCTGACCAAGTAGGTGTTGATCAGGGTGGTCCAGTTTTTCTATTAACATAGTTACACTGGCTCCTGCGTCCCTGTAGGCCTCAACACAATTGATTAGGGGTAGTTGCTTGTACTTACCCATATTAAGAGGGCAAGCAACCAGGGTGGCAAAGTCAATGCCACCATCAGAGACTAAAACAGCCTCTGTGGTCTCCCTAACAAGACCAACCCCAACTACATTGCCAATAGTGAGCCCAGCTACACCCTTGGATTGGCTATTAGTAGTAGACTTCCTACCACCACTGCTATTACTAGGGGCACTAGAGGTTGCAGTTGGGGTTGTGGTGGTGGGAGGTTTGGTGTTTTTCTTTGGACAAGTGGAACCACTTGCCCAGTGGCCTTTGACTTTACACAAATAACACCAAGGCTTTTTCTGATTATTTGACGAGGATTTGGACCCACCACCCCCAGAGGATTTTTGTGGGCCTGGTGAAGACTCAGAATGTTTACTTTTGTCCCCACCCTTGTCAGAAGACTTACCATCTTTCTTCTTGCCATCCTTGTCACCCCCTGTATGAACTTTTCTGTTCACCCTTGTTATGACCCATTTGGCTGCCTTCTTTCCCAATTCTTGGGGAGAGGTCAGATCAGAGTCCACTAGGTATTGGTGCAACAAGTCAGACACACAATTGTTAAGAAAATGCTCTCTCAGAATAAGATTATACAGGCTTTCATAGTCAGAAACTCTACTGCCATGCAACCAACCTTCCAAGGCCTACACTGAACAGTCCACAAAATCTGTCCAGTCTTGAGAGGACTCTTTTCTGGTGTCTCTGAACTTAATCTTGTAGTGTTAAGTGGTTAAGCCAAATCCATCCAATAGTGCATCTTTCAAAACTTTGTAATTATTGGCATCACTTTCTCTGACAGTAAGGAGCCTATCCCTACCCTTTCCAGTGAAAGATAGCCACAAGATAGCGGCCCACTGCCTTTGAGGGACCAACTGTACCATACAGGCCCTCTCAAGTGCAGCAAACCACTTGTTAATGTCATCCCCCTCCTTGTAAGGGAGGACTATCCTATGCAGGTTTCTGGAATCTTGCTCTCTAACAGGATTACTACCTGAAACACTGCTGCTGCCACCATGGGGAACTAACCCCAATCTCTGTCTTTCCCTCTCTATGTCTAGGGATTCCATGTCTAAGGCCAGCTGCTGCTGTTTAAGCTTCAGTCTGGTCTCTTCCATCCTCAGCTTTCTGAGTTCCCTTTCCATTAAGTTATCCTTAGGGTGGGAGGCTTGGGAATGTTTGGACACAGAGGAAATGTGGGACTTTTCAGAGAGAGACCTGTCCCTAACCTAACTGGCTGGACCCTAGTAACCTGGCCTCTAGGAGTGAAAGATGTCCTACTGATGTGTTACCCTCTAACACTTCCAGTGTCACTAGGTGGCCTGCTAGGGGGCAGGACTTAGTAAGAACCCTCCCCAGCATCTTCAGGGAACTCCTCTGAGTCTGACTGGGAAGTCTCCCCTTTTTCTACCCTTTCCTGAGATGGGCCAGACTGGTTCTGGTCATCCTGTAAGAGCAGGTTAAAGAGAAACTCTTTTGTTGGATTCTTACCTATGCTTAAACCTCTATCCAGGCAGAGACCCCTCAAACTCTTGTAGTTTAAACTTTCATAAGTTGCCTGAACAACCTTGGAAGTAGCCTCTACTGTAGACATAATAGAAAAATGGTTTAAGGATAGTGAAAGAAAAAGTTTTAGAACTTTAGAAGCACAGAGAAAAAACTTTTTCAAACTTTGAGAAAACTTTTAGAGGTTTTCAAAACTTTTCAGAAACTTTGTTAAAAGTTTTAGAGTAGAAAGGTAAACTGTTTTGGTTAAGTGTACATATACTGAACTATTTGGTATAAGATTTTCTTATGAAAAGCACCAAATGACAAAGTGGTAAAGCAGTTACAAGTACTTATCCCACCTCTGCACCACCAGTGTAGGAGGCTGGCCTGGCTTATAGTGGGTACCTTGTGGTACTTACACCCTGTGCCAGGTCCAGTTATCCCTTATTAGTAGAATAGAGGTGTTCCTAGCAGCTTAGGCTGATAGAAGGTAGCTATGGTAAAGCAGCTTAGGCTGAACTAGGAGACATGCAAAGCTCCTACTATACCACTTATATCATATGGCACAATATCATAAGAAAACACAATACTCAGAGTTACTAAAAATAAAGGTACTTTATTTTAGTGACAATGTGCCAAAAGTATCTCAGAGAATACCCTCTAAGTAATATACATAAGGTATATGTACACAAACCAAAAACAGGTAAGTAACAGTAAGAAAAGTAGTGCAAACAATGTAGAATCACAATAGGATGCAATAGGTAAACATAGATCTAGGGGCAACACAAACCATATACTCCAAAAGTGGAATGCGAATCACAAATGGACCCCAGACCTATGGGAGATTGTAGAGGGTCGCTGGGACTGTAAGAAAACAGTAAGGGTGTCCAAAATACCCCACCCCAAGACCCAGAAAAGTAGGATTAAAGTTACCCTACTACCCCAGAAAGACAGAATAGTCGTGATAGGGGATTCTGCAAGAACCACAAGCACCAGCAAAACACTGAAGATGGATTCCTGGACCTGAGGACCTGTAAAGGAAGGGACCAAGTCCAAGAGTTGCAATAGTGTCCAGGGGGGGCAGGAGCCCAGGAAACCCCAGATGAAGGTGCAAAAGGGCTGCCTCCGGGTGGAAGAAGCCGAAGATTCTGCAACAACGAAAAGGGCTAGGAACTTCTCCTTTGGATGGAAGATGTCCCACGGCGTGCTGGGTGTTGCAGAAGTGTTTCCAGGCAGAAATACCACAAACAAGCCTTGCTAGCTGCAAGGGTTGCGATGGAGGTTTTTGGGTGCTGCTGGGGACCAGGAAGGACCAGGATGTCGCCCCTTGGAGGAGGAGACAGGGGGGCGCTCAGCAACTCAGAGAGCCCCCGCAGAAGCAGGCAGCACCCACAGAAGTACCAGAACAGGCACTTAGAAGATCTGTGAACTCAGAGTCACAAAAGGAGGGTCCCACGAAGTTGGAGTCCAACTCAGCGGGTTGAGCACTGCAGAACAGAGTCCTGGGGACCCAGGCTAGGCTGTGCACAAAGGAATCCTTGGAGAAGTGCACAGAAGCCGGAGCAGGCTTGCTGTCTGGCGTGGGGAGGCCAGGAATTACCTCCACCAAATTTGGATAGAAGGGTCACTGGACTGTGGGAGACACTTGGACCCAGTTCCTGTGTTCCAGGGACCACGCTCATCAGGATAAGAGGGGACCCAGAGGACCAGTGTTGCAGAAGTTTGGTGCCTGCGTTGGCAGGGGAAAGATTCAGTCGACCCACAGGAGATTTCTTCTTGGCTTCCAGTGCAGGGTGAAGGCAGACAGCCCTCAGAGCATGCACCACCAGGAAACAGTCGAGAAAGCCGGCAGTATGAGGCGCTACAATGTTGCTTGTAGTCATCTTGCTACTTTGTTGCAGTTTTGCACGCGTCCTGGAGCAGTCAGCGGTCGATCCTTGGCAGAAGTCGAAGAGGGAAGTGCAGAGGAACTCTGGTGAGCTCTTGCATTCGTTATCTGAGGAATAGCCCAGAGGAGAGACCCTAAATAGCCAGAAAAGGAGGTTTGGCTACCAAGAAAGGAGGTTTGGCTACCAAGAGAGGTAAGCACCTATCAGGAGGGGTCTCTGACATCTCCTGCTGGCACTGGCCACTCAGAGCAGTCCTTTGTGCCCCATCACCTCTTAATCCAAGATGGCAGAGGCCTGGGACACACTGGAGGAGCTCTGGGCACCTCCCCTGGGAGGTCAGGGGAGTGGTCACTTCCCTTTCCTTTGTCGTGTTTCGCGCCAGAGCAGGGCTGGGGGATCCCTGAACCGGTGTAGACTGGCTAATGCAGAGATGGGCACCATCGTGCCCATCAAAGCATTTCCAGAGGCTGGGGGAGGCTACTCCTCCCCAGCCCTTCACACCTATTTCCAAAGGGAGAGGGTGTAACACCCTCTCTCAGAGGAAATCCTTTGTTCTGCCTTCCTTGGACTGGGCTGCAGAGACCCCAGGAGGGCAGAAACTTGTCTGAGGGGTTGGCAGCAGCAGCTGCTGCAGTGGAAACCCCAGAAAGGCAGTTTGGCAGTACCCGGGTTCTGTGCTAGAGACCCGGGGGATCATGGAATTGTCAATGATCTTAGACATGTTACATGGCCATGTTCGGAGTTACCATTGTGACGCTACACATAGGTAGTGACCTATGTGTAGTGCACGCGTGTAATGGTGTCCCCGCACTCACAAAGTTCGGGGAATTTGCCCTGAACAATGTGGGGGCACCTTGACTAGTGCCAGGGTGCCCACACACTAAGTAACTTGGCACCTAACCTGCACCAAGTGAGGGTTAGACATATAGGTGACTTATAAGTTACTTATGTGCAGTGAAAAATGGCTGTGAAATAACGTGGACGTTATTTCACTCAGGCTTCAGTGGCAGTCCTGTGTAAGAATTGTCTGAGCTCCCTATGGGTGGCAAAAGAAATGCTGCAGGCCATAGGGATCGCCTGCAGTCACAATTTTGGCAGAGGTACCATATACAAGGGAATTATATGGGTGTACCAGTGTGCCAATGAGAATTGGTAAAATGAGTCACTAGCCCTGCAGTGACAATTTTAGAAAGCAGAGAGAGCATAAACACTGAGGTTCTGGTTAGCAGAGCCTCAGTGATACAGTTAGGCACCACACAGGGAACACATACAGGGCATATACTATGAGCACTGGGGTCCAGCCTAGCAGGATCCCAGTGACACAAGAGCAAAAACAAACATACATACAGTGAAAATGGGGGTAACATGCCAGGCAAGATGGTACTTTGCTACACTGAACCCTAAAGGAAACAATATGCCTTTGAGCATAAGCTGTTGCGATGTTGAATAAAGCAGCATTTATATTTGGCCAGTGGAAGGAAGGGAGAGCTCTATGAACCCTAATGGGAACTGTTGATTGTCCTGCAGGGAGATGGTAAAACTTTCTGAATATAATTTTTTAACTGTGTAGTGGGTACATGTAAGTATGTGGGGTCATGGGAGTTAAAACTAAATATTTTGTTCAAACCACATGATGTTTTCTTGACCCTCAGCATCTGATAGAGACTTCTAGTTGCAGATTCCTTACCATAGAATTTCCCCCAGGCATTAGCCTGGACCCAGAGATTTTTCTTGAGTAGTACTGCTGCGTGCCATCAGGTGGCGTTGGTCGGCTCTGCTTCAGTCGTTGGCATTGTGCTTGCCGGATATGATGTTGCGGGCCCAATATAGGTGACACTCTGGTGCGCAGACATCAGTTCTTTTCTTTCCACACCAGCCTACGTGCAGATCCAAAGAAGAGCTACCCTTTCAGTCACTTTTTGGCTGGACTTTGACGTTTGTCAAAGCTTTTTTGACATTCTGGTGTGTCCAGATGTCGTCACAGACGACCGTATTCAAACCTTGCGACTTCTGTCACTGAATGATGTCTGTGACGGATCCGCACCTCGTGTGTCTCTGGTGTTTGGAGCCCGACCACGACCCGAAGTCGTGCTCCGAGTGCTGAGCCATGAACACAAAAGCTTTTATGGAGCTGTCCCTAAAGCTACTTGCAGCCTGGCGCTCAGCTCCACGTCGCTCCTGGTCTCAGTCGGGAGGAAGGTCCCAAGACCGCTCGCAGAGCCAACACTCTTTGTCATCCCACTCCAAGCCCTTGGGATGTTCAGGAAAGCACAAGAAGAAGCACAAGAAGAGCAAGCGTTCTTTAACTTCACCCTGTTGGTCAGATGACGCGACAGGAAAATTTGCATCTTTGCTCTAGGCCTCTGTCCTCATGGCCTACTGCTGGGTCGGCTCCGTGCCTCCCCGAGTTTCCGGGAGCCACCCCTGCCCAATTGCGTGAATTTTACAAGGCCATGCGCCTCATTTTTGGGAAGTTTGACCCTGCTGGAGTGCATTTGGGCCCTGTGGGGTCTGCATGGGCCCCCTCAGGTTCCGTGCAGGCAGCTTCGGCCTCAGCTCCTGATGCCACTCAAGGATCCATTCCCGAATCTGAACTGGCATCGATTGTGCCAATGTCACCTCCCCCAACGACAGTTCACACGTCAACACTCCTGACGCAGCCTGGGCCTGCAGTTGGCATCAGTCTCATAATCATTCCCGACTCCAACACAGAGCCGGAACCGTTTCTCAGATTCCGACTTCGATGGAGATCTCACTCCCTAGGTTGGATCCTGATCTTTATTCTAACAGGTACAGGTACAGCAAGAGTATGGAGGGGTCAGTGGGCCCTTCGAATACCAGCTTGATGAGCCCCTGGACTGGGCTCAGGACCTGGGTGAAGGAAGCCAGTGGTTTGGACACTTCACCTGACTCTGGCATGCTTTCTCCCCCTACCGTGCCTACGGAGGAGGGAGCGTCGTATTCCATGGTGGTGAGGAGAGCGGCCAAGGTCCTGGGCCTCGAGCTGCCTTCGGTGGCTGTCAGGACTAACTTCCTAACTGAGGTACTTCAGCCTGGGGCTTCCTCTTCATAACCCCTTTTCCCCTTTAATGAAGCTCTCACTGATGTCCTGCTGGGGACTTGGTCCACTACCCAGCATAGGGGCTCCTGTCAATAGGACTATTGCCTGCCGCCATTGACCAGTGCCTAATGACGCATTGTTCCTGCCCAACACCCCACCCCTGAGAACATGGTAATACAGGCCTCTACATCCCCAGGCACATTCTCTTCCTCACCCCCAGATAGGGAATCCAAAAGGCTTGGGAAGAAGATGTTTCCTTCCTCCAGTCTGGTATTGCAGTACGTGAACACTGCATGCCTTTTGGGCCCTTACTCTCATGCTTTACGGGACACGGTTGCGCAGGTGCTGCCACAGGTCCTGAAGGAGGCCCGGGCCATACTCTCCCAAGCTGTTGCTGATGGGAGAGACACAGTGAAGTTTATGATACGGTGTGGACTGGATACGACAGACTCACTAGGTAGATCGGTTGCATTGACAGTAGCCTTGAGGCGCCATGCTTGGTTCAGGACTTCCGGCTTGTTGGGGCGGATGTCGAAGCCACGCTTATACACATGCCCTTCGATGGCACCCATCTTTTCAGAGACAAAGCAGACTCTGTGCTCAAGCGCTTTAAGGAGTCCCGGGAGTGCGGCCCAGTTCTTGGGCCTCGCAGCTGCCCCTCGCTCCCCTCAGTCTGCTTTTCGCCCCTTTCATGGCTACAGAAGGAGTACCTAACCACCATGTGTGGCCAGGGACATGGGAACCAACGTCCTCGGGGATCAGGGGGCCATCAGTCTGCCCAGTCCACCACACCTCCTACTGCAGCCTACAAACCTTTCCAGTCTGACAATTCCCCATCAGAGTCCAGTTGGAGGCAGGATTCGACATCACCTGTCCCACTGGCAATCCATCACGTCAGACAGGTGGGTTTTACAAATAGTCTGAAGGGGCTATCCCCTCCCCTTCGAGACTATCCCTTCATCCATGCCACCATCCTACAATCGGATAATGGAGAATCACCGAACACTTCTCTGCGAGGAGGTTACGGCTCTCTTGGCCAAGGGAGCCATAGAGAGCGTCCCTGTGCCATAAGTAGGCCGTGGTTGTTATTTCCTCTACTGTCTGGTGTCCAAAAAGGACAAGGGCCTCTGCCCTATCCTAGACCTCTGATCTCTCAGGAAGGAGAAGTTCAAAATGCTCACTCTGGCTCCGGTCTTTTCTGCCCTGGATTTTGGAGACTGGAGGGTAGCTTTGGACTTGCAGGACACGTATTTCCATATTCCCGTCCTGCCGACCCACAAACATTACTTGCATTTCACAGTAGGCCACAAGCATTTTTAGTTTACCATGCTCTCTTTGGCCTTACCAGCACCCCTCAGGTGTTCACCAAAGTGATGGCGGTGGTCACAGCTCATCTGTGCAGGTCAGGGGTTTCAGTCTTCCCTCTACCTCGACGACTGGCTGTTAAAGGCAGGCTCAGCCCAGGCGATCATCTCCCACCTCCAGACTATGGCGGACTGCCTGCATTCACCAGGGTTCACTATAAACGTGCTGAAGTCACATTTGACTCTGTCTCAGATGCTCCCTTTCATCTGAGCTGTTCTGGACACAGTGCAATTTCGGACCTATCCTCCCGAGCAGCGAGTCCAGGATATTCAGGCTATGATACCGATGTTTCAGCCTCTATCCTGGATTTCAGTGAGAATGACTCTGAGGCTGCTGGGCCTCATGACCTCCTGCTTGTGACGCATGCCAGATGGCATACGTATGCCAGATGGCACATGTGGGCTCTACAGTGGGACCTGTAGTTCCAGTGGGTGCAGCATCAGGGGAATATCTCCGACATTGTCCATATCTTGGAGGGAACAGTGCAAGGTTTGCAGTGGTGGCTTTTGAACCACTACTGGATCAGAGGCAGATCCCGCTCCCTTCCCTAACCAGATCTGACAGTAGTGACAGATGAGTCACTCTTGGGATGGAGCGGCCACATGGGAGAGGTGGAGATCAGAGGCATCTGGTCTCCAGCAGAGTCTGGGCTCCATATCAATCTATTGGAGCGCAGGGCTATCAGGCTAGCATTGAAAGCATTCCTTCCCTCTCTCAAAGGGAAAGTGGGGCAGGTGTTAACGCACAACACCACCGCCATGTGGTATTGCAACAAGCAGGACGGGTTGGGGTTGTGGACCCTTTGTCAGAAGGCTCTGCACCTTTGGGCATGGATGGAACGACACAGCATATCCCAGGTGGTTCAACATCTGACGGGCTCTCTGAATGTCAGAGTGGACCAACTCAGCCACCAATGTCTGGTCAGTCACGAATGGCATCTCTATTTGGGGGTGGCGCAAGGTCACTTTCAGCAGTGGAGAAAGTCTTGGTTAGATCTGTTCGCCTCCTCAGAGAATGCGCAATGTCAACTGTTTTGTGCGTTGGAGTTTCCAAGGCGGCACTCGCTCGATGATGCTTTTAGTCTTGAGTGGAACTCAGGCCTCCTTTACGCCAATACCACTTCTGCCCAGAGTTCTCAAGAAGATGAAGAACGACTGGGCCGCAGTAATTCTTGTGGCTCTGGACTGGCCGTGAAGAGTCTGATATCAAGAGCTCTTGAGCATGTCCATCACTCCTCTGATCAGACTGCCCCTTTGGGAGGATCGTCTGTCGCAGAAGCAGGAGATGGTACTGCACCCGAACCTGTCCAGTCTCTGCCTTCATGCGTGGAGATTGAGCAGCAGCAGTTGACAGCTTTTGACCTTCCTCCCGTAGTCTGTAACATCTTGACAACCAGGCGTCCCTTCACCAAAATGATATATGACTGTCGTTGGAACAAATTTGTGGCATCGTGCACAGACAAGTCAGATGACCCCCTCTCTGTGTCTCTATCAGAGGTCCTTCTGTTTGTTCGTTCTCGAGTCCAGCAGTGCTCTGCTTTGGACACCCCCAAGGGTTACTTGTCTGCTGTCTCTTCTTTCCCGATATTATCTCACCAACCCTCCTTGGTTTAAATCTCGTATTGTTGGTAGATTCTTACCCATATGTCTCCTCCTTCATCGTCCATAATGCCCCAAAGGGATTTGAACCTGGTTCTTACTTTTCTGATGTGTGCTCCCTTCGAGCCACTTCATAACTGTCCACTTAGGCTTCTCACTCTAAAAACAGCCCTTCTTGTAGCCATCGCTTCTGCTCTGAGGGTGAGTGAGCTGCAGGCCCTTTCATCAAAGCCACCATTCATTTCCATCCATCCTGACAAGGTGGCACTTTGTACCTAGTGTAGGAAAGTCACTCTTTTTGGCATGGTTACCACCAGATTTTTCCTGTTTGTCAGTGTGTTTAAACTGTTTTCACTTGGATCCTGCTAACAGGACACCAGTGATTGTCCTCTCTCCTCTAAATGTGGTTACTTTGGTACCATTTACACCCCCACAATTGGCATACTGATGTACCCCTGTAAGTCGCTAGTATATGGTAGTTAGGTACCCAGGACACTGGTACACCAGAGGTCCCCCATGGGCTGTAGCATGTATTATGGCACCCATGGGAGCCCATGCAAACTGTCTGCAGGCCTGCCATTGCAGCCTGTGTGAAAAGGTGCATGCACGCTTTCACTGCAGGTAACTGCACCAGGTCACTGTAAGTCACCCCTATGGTATGCCCTCCTAGCCTAGAGGGCAGAGTGCAGGTCCCTGTGTGTGAGGGCATCCCTGCATGAGCAGAGGTGCCCCTACGAACTCCAGGTCCAATACACTGGCCTAAGTAAGTGTGGGGAAGCCATTTTACCCATTTGCTGGCCACAGCGTACTACCTGGGGTCCAGCTACATAATGGCAGCTCCGAACCTAGGCATGTTTGGTATCAAACATGTCGGAATCATACCCCAATACATGTGTTGCCAGTATTCCATGCACTCTGGGGGCTCCTTAGAGGACCCCCCAGTATTGCCCCTACCAGTCTTCCAGGGTTTACGGGCAGCCCACGCTTTTGCAGCCCCTCAGACAGGTTTGTGCCCTCCACCTGCTTGACCAGCTCAAGCAGGGGAAGGCAGGACAAAGGATTTCCTGTGGGAAAGGCGGTGCAACACCGTCTCCCTTGGAAATAGGTGTTACAAGGCTGGGGAGGGGTAGCCTCCCCACGCCACTGGCTTGCTTTGAAGGGAACATTTGGTGCCCTCCTTGCATAATCCGGTGTGCACTAGTTCAGGGGCCCCTGGACCCTGCTCTGGTGTGAAAAAACACAAAGGAAGGGGGAGTGCCCACCCCCCTGTCCATCATTGTAGGAAAGGCCCCTATTTTTGGCATGGTTACCCCCACTTTTCGACTGATGTCAGTATGTTTTGACTGTGTTCACTGGGATCCTCCTAACCAGCACCCCAGGGACTGTGCTCTCTCCCTCTAAATTTGGTTGCTGGGACTTCACACACCCAACATTTGGCATACTGGTGCCCCTATATAAGTTCCTAGTATATGGCACCCAGGGAATTGGGGCACCAGGGGTTCCCCATGGGCTGCAGCATGTATTATGCCACTGATGGGAGCCCATGCAAAATGTGTCTGCAGGTCTACCATTGCAGCCTGCGTGAAAAGGTGCATGCACCCTTTCACTGCAGGACAGTGCACCAGGTCACTAAAAGTCACCCCTATGGTGGGTCATCCTAGCCCTGAGGGCAGGGTGCAGGTACCCGTGTGTGAGGGCAACCCTGGATGAGCAGAGGTGCCCCCACGAACACCAGCTCCATTTTCCTGGACTTTGTGAGTGCAGGGAAGCATTTTACCCGTTTACTGGATATAGGTCACTATCTATGTCCAGCTACATAATGGTATCTCTGAACCTGGGCATTTTTGGTATCCAACATGTCGGAATCATACTCTAATACTGTTGCCAGTATTGGTTGTAGGATTCCATGCACTTTGGGGGCTCCTTAGAGGACCCCCAGCATTGCTCCTACCAGCTTTCTGGGGTTTTCCGGGCAGCCCAGGCTGCTGCCACCCCTCAGACGGGTTTCTGCTCTCCTGCTACTTGACCAGCTCAAGCCCAGGAAGGTAGAACAAAGGATTTCCTTTCGGAGAGGGAGGTAACACCCTCTCCCTTTGGAAATAGGTGTTACATGACTTGGGAGGGATAGCCTCCCCAAGCCACTGGTATGCCTTGACGGGCACAGTTGGTGCCCTCCTTGCTTAAACCAGTCTGCACTGCTTCAGGGACCTCCAGTCCCTGCTCTGGTGCAAAACTGGACAATGGAAAGGGGGGGTAACCACTCCCCTGTCCATCACCACACCGGGGTGGTGCCCAGAGCTCATCCGGGTGGCCACATGACTCTACCATCTTGAAACCAAGGTGGGCAGAGGCATCTGGGAGCTTCTGAGTGGCCAGGTCAGGCAGGTGACGTCACAGCTCCCTCCTCATAGGTGGTCACCTGGTTAGGTGACCAATCCCCCTTCCACGGCTATTTAGGTTTTCCCTCTTGGGTGGGTCCTCAGATGTGCAGTCTCCAGCAGGACTTCTCTGCAATGTTTACTTCGACTTCTGGACACTGAAACCGTAACGGGACTCCACAGGAACCTATAATCTGCAGCTACAGCACGACTCTGCTCTGCAACATTGCTTCTCCGGCTCCTTCCAGCAGCTGCAACATTTCCCCGGCTGTGCATCCTCTGAGAGCGCCAAGTCTTCAGTCCGCACCAAGAAGCAAGAAGGAATCTCCCTTGGAGTGAAGGAGTCACTCTCCTGCTTCTGCAGGCACCAACTGCAACAACAAATGGCTGCGTGGATCTCCTCTCTTCCTGAGATGCATGGATCCTGCATCATGGGTGGTGATCTGGAGTGCTGCACCTGGTCCTCTCTGCCAGCTGTCCAACTTTGGAGATGGTAAGTCCTTGCCTTTCCATGCACGACAATATCCCCATGCACTGCATCTCTTGCAGCTACCATGGCTTGTTGGCATCTCCTCCAAGGGACCTTCAGGCTCCGTTAACCCCAGCACTCTTCCCTGCGATGCACAGCCCTCTGCAAGCTCCTCCAGCGACGTGGGACTCCTTTCCAAGTGTGCTGCATGGGCCTCACCGTGACCCTTGTGCTTGTTGCATACGGGTCATCTGTGGGGGCTGCCTCCTCTTCTTTTGACTCTCCTGGTCGCTGAGGGTCACCCGGGATACCCTTCCGTGGGTTGAGTCTCCCTGGATCTTGCTGGTCCACAGCAGCTCCACTTTTCTTCATTCATTACATTTGCCTTTGCCAAGGCTTGTTGGTGGTTTTTCCACACCACCGACCGATTGCAATTCTTCTTCCAGCGTGGGACATCGACTACATCACTCGGGAACTCTTCAGTTGCTCCAGGGCTGTATTGCTGACCATCTTCATCTCACCATTGACCAGATCTTGTATCCACAGAAGGGTGGGTAGTGGCTCCTGCCACCACCGGACACTCCAACGTTAACTTGGACTTGGTCCCCTTCTTTTCCAGGTCTTCCTCTTCCAGGATCCACCTTCGGTTTCTTGCAGTCTTGCCTGGGTCTTGCAATATCCTTCTCTGGAGTACTTTTGGTGGGTTTGGGGAGAACTAGGTACTTACCTCTCTTCTCCTGGTCGCTGGGGGCACTCTGGTACTTGACTTGTGGGTTTCCTAGTTCCTCCAGCTCCCCTCTACCAATTCCACTTCTTTGGGTGGGGGCCCGACTTTCTCGTTCCACTTTCTTTGTATATGGTTTGGTCCCCCCAGGCCTTCAGTACTTACTATTGCTTTCACTGTTTTCTATTGCATTCTATGCCAATTCCTGACTGCTACTGTACATATAATAGTGTGTTTTACTTACCTCCAGTTGAGGTATTGCTTATGTAGAAATTTAGTATTTGTGTCACTAAAATAAAATACCTTTATTTTGGTAATACTGTGTGGTTGTTTCATGTGTGTAAGTGCTGTGTGACCACAGTGGTATTGCATAAGCTTTGCATGTCTCCCAGACAAGTCTTGGCTGCTCATCCACAGCTATCTCTAGAGAGCCTAGACACTGTCTAAACCTCACTAATAGGGGATACCTGGACCTGGTGTAAGGGGATAATACCTTAGATACTCACCGCACACCAGGCCAGCTTTCTACAACCACCACCCCAGGGGCAGTGCCCAGAGCTCCTCCAGGTGGCCACAAGATGTGCAGTTGCCCCTGGGACCATCTGGGTGGTCAGGACAGGTGGCTGACGTCAGTGACCCACTCTGATAGTTGGTCATCCTGCAGAGTGACCAAGCCCCCTGTTAGGGCTATTTAGGGACCCCCTTTGGGTGGGTCCCCAGATTCGGCATGCAAGACTCCACCAGGACTCCTCTGCATCAACCTCTTCCACTCCTGGCCACCGGAACCACTGCTGGACTTCACAGGAACCAAACAAGCCTGCAACTCCTGAGATGACCTCGCCTTGCAACATTTCTCTGGCTCCTTCCAGCAATTACAACATTTCCACTGCTGTGCATCCTCTGCTCTGGGGTCTGCAAAACTTCAGCTACACCAAAGGAGCAAGAAGGAATCTCACATGGAGTGAAGGAGTAGCTTCCCTGCATCTGCAGGCACCTACGGCAATGACATCTGGCTGCTAGGATCTGCTCTCCACAGGAACTGTGTGGCTCCTCCAACACAGGTGGTGGTTCTGAGTGGTCCTCTTGGGAGACGGTGAGCCCTTGCCTCTTCTTTGCAGGACAGTACCCCTGTGCACCACAACTCTTGCAGCAACCAAGGCTTGTTGACTCCTGCTCCAAGAGATCTTCAGGCTCCTAGTAGCCATGGCCTCCAGCACTTAATTCTTGCAAGAACAGTCTCTCCTTTGCTGCTCCAGTGACGTGGGACTCCTCTCCAGGTGTGCTGATTGGGCCTCACTGCAACTTACTGGGCCTGATGCCAGTGGGTTGCCTGTGGGGGCTGCAACTGCTTCTGCTGGATCTCCCAACTACTGAGGGTCAGCCCAGATTCCCCTCCAAGGGTCGAGTCCCTGGAACTTGCTGTTCCTCTTCTTCTCTGCAAGCCCATCTTCTGTCCAGATTTGTATTAGCTAAGGCTTGTTGGTGGTCCTCCAGACCACTGACCATCTGTGACCTGGCAACGAGTGTGGGACATCATCTGCATGACTCCAAGGACATCTCTGCAGCTCCTGGGCTCCACAGCTGATCTTAATCCCCATTGTCGACCCAGATCTTTATCAAGAGAAGGGTGGGTAGTGGCTCCTGCCCCACCTGGTCACTCTTGCATGGACTGGAGTCTGTCTCCTTCTTTTGCAGGCCCTCTTCCTCCAGCATCCACTGTTGGGTTCCCCTGAACCGGTCCTTGTCTTGCAATCTTCCTTTTCCAAGTCCCCTTGTTAGTCTGTGGGAAGATCAGGTAACTTACCTCTGCTCTCCTGGTCATTGGGGTTCATCTAGTTACTCATCTCTTGGGGTCTCCAGTATTCCCAGCTCCCTTCTAACTATTCCACATCCTTGGGTGGGGGAACCTAACTCCGCATTCCACTATTTTAGTATATGGTGTGGCCCCCCTATAGGGCCCTAGTTATTTCTTGCCAATTGTAAGAAGTTGGCTCTGTATGTACTATTTCAAAGTAAGAAATAGCATGCACAGAGTCCAAGGGTTCCCCTTAGAGGTAAGATAGTGGGAAAAAGAGATAATTCTAATGCTCTATTTTGTGGGAGTGTGGTCAAGCAGTAGGCTTATCAGAGGGTAGTGTTAAGCATTTGTTGTACACAGACAGGCAATAAATGAGGAACACACACTCAAAGACAATTCCAGGCCAATAGGTTTTTATATAGTAAAATATATTTTCTTAGTTTATTTTAGAAACCACAGGTTCAAGATTTACAAACAATACTTTAAATTAAAGGTATTTCACTCAGGTATCTTAGGAACTTTGAATCATCGCAATAGCATGTACAGTTTTGGCAAAAATGGCAATAAGCTATTTTAAAATTGGACACTGCAAAATTCAACAGTTCCTGGGGGAGGTAAGTAAATGTTAGTTTTTCAGGTAAGTAAAGCACTTCTGGGGTTCAAAGTTGGGTCCAAGGTAGCCCACCGTCGAGGGTTCAGGGCAACCCCAAAGTTACCACACCAGCAGCTCAGGGACGATCAGGTGCAGAGGTCAAAGTGGTGCCCAAAACGCATAGGCTTCAATGGAGAAGGGGGTGCCCCAGTTCCAGTCTGCCAGCAGGTGAGTACCTGTGACTTCGGAGGGCAGACCAGGGGGGTTTGTAGGGCACCGGGGGGGACAGAAGTCAGCACAAAAAGTACACCCTCAGCGGCACAGGGGCGGACGGGTGCAGAGTGCAAACAGGCGTCGGGTTTGCAATTGGTTTCAATGGGAGACCCAGGGGTCTCTTCAGCGATGCAGGCAGGCATGGGGGGGATGCTCCTCGAGGTAGCCACCACCTGGGCAAGGGAAAGGGCCACCTGGGGGTCGCTCCTGCACTGGAGGTCGGATCCTTCAGGTCTTGGGGGCTGCGGGTGCAGTGTCTTTATCAGGCGTCAGGTTCTTTGAAGCAGGCAAACCTTAGAGAGGGTGAAAATAATGAGAGAAATGGCGCTCTTGCTCACAGTATGTCTCCCAAATAATCTGAATAAACGGTGCCTAAAACTAGGGCTTCGCCCTCAATGAACCCTACATGATAACTCTAAAAGAAGTTATCCAATGCATATAAATATGTAATTGCACACGTTAATACCCACAGATAATGAAATAGAGTAATTAAATGAAATCCAAATTGTGTCTAATCCAAATTTAGAAAACACATTTAATCTATATAAAGTCTAAATAAATTTGCATCTGCAACCTCCAAAGAATTATATGCAATCTTGATCCAAATGAATTCACTTATCCGATCTCCAAAGGTAATTGTAGATTCCACTTGTTGTTCAAAAGATGATCACTTATTCAATTCACAAGTGTATTTTTAAATTCCACTCATTTGTCCCACTCTTGTCCCACTCAACACGTGTTTCGTCCGGGGAGTGCCCCAGGACTTCATCAGGACCCCGCTATAACAATAATCCCATAGAAAACAAATCAGTATACAATTTATAAAACATATTTGCAATCCCACCCTTATTAGTGAACATATACTATGCCTTATAGTGGAAACCGTGCCCAAAATAATTATGTGAACTTAATGCTCAGTGATATTCATTCTTATTCTAGTGCATCTCCTGATCCTGCAATATTATAGGTATTTAAAAATAAATTTTGCTTCAAAAATACCAACATCCACCACAGAAGTGCTATACGTCTTGTGTAAACTCAGCATGCTGTCCTATATCCAAACCCAATAACATAAGAAAATCAAGTAATATCAGACTCTGTACCTGATAATGCTATATTCAATTTCTAATCCAAATTCGAAAGCCAAAACGTGTGTCTGATAAACTGTCCAAAGCAAGTCTCAACTTTTCTATTCAGTTGTGCCAGGTTGTCGCACATATATATTGACCAGCGTATCCTACAAATAATTTCATCAGAGAGCCATTTGTAGACCATCGTGAATAAAAAATCCCTCCTACAATAAAAAGCACCCAATGTTCGGCTCCAAGTTCTTACCTTCGTAGTTTTGTTGATTTTATTATGCTAAGTAATGCCCAATAACAGACTACTGCGAGTACGCGATCCTCATTATCAAAAAGGGAAAAAAAAGTTCCCACCGCACCATTTTAAAAAACCGCGGTCCCGTCATAATAATAGAAAAAGGACTAAGGATTACCAGCACCTGTAAGGAATAGAGAAGAAATAAAAAACGGACTATCCCAAATTAAATCTATATAAACCCCAACCACAGTGCCTGCCATCTTTCCATATACACTAAACCTTCAACAGAACGTGAACAATTATTGTACCGATCGTACTGCTGAATAGTATTAACCAAATGAAATTATTCTTAAATAATTTCATACTGAGAAGTAGTTAGAATATTAACGTAGTAATTAAATTAAATACATGAAAGCCAAAAAGAAAAGCAAATCTACCATGACTATATAGCGCCAGTGCTATTCACATTACACAACCTAAATTATTAGATTAATTATAACATGCAATGAAAACAGGTTCTTAATCACATTCGAGTATTAGAATTCAACATAGTAATTGGTGAGTACACACCCTTCTCTCATATAGGCTCAAACACCTTGCACTCGAGACAAATCCTATAGTTAAAATGCTACCTAAAAACAACACCTATGCATATAATTATCAGAAACTTCACAAAACATACTGCTCAAAACAGAGTAATTATAACAATGCACCATAAGCTTCAATATTTTTCTCTTACATGTATACCACCTATTTGTCACCTAAAAAATACTCCATCTCATAGTCTGAGTTCAGACCACGCTCTACAGCTCCTAATCGTATGATCCATGTGGATTCCATTCTCTTTAGATCCAATTCCCTATTACCACCTCGTGGCTTTAATTCACAATAGTCAAAGCCAAAGAACCTGAATTCTTTATGAATTCCCTGAGCGTCACATACTTTCATATGAGAGGCTATAGGATACCGTTCATCTTCCTGCCTTATCACTCTCCAGTGTTCAGATATTCTAACTTTAAGCTGGCGTATCGTACTGCCCACATATATTTTGTCACATTTGCAAATAAGCATATATACCACAAACTTGGTGTTACAATCGATATGTGATTTTATGTCATATTTTCTTCCACCTATACCATAAAATTCTTACTTGGCCTGCCATGCCCACCTGCACACTGCACACGCACCACATTTGTAGAAGCCCAGGTTATACACACTGAACCAACTTGATTTAGTTGTATCAGAAAGATAACTAGGACTGAGAATATTATTAAGGGTGTTACCTCTCCTAAATGAAACCTCCGGGTTATTACCAATGTATCTCCTTAGTAGCATATCCTGAGTAAGTAAATACCAGTGCTTCCTCATGATTTTTAACAATCTCTGAGAGTTCTCTGTGTAATCCAAAAATAATCCTCACTTTCTGATTAATGCTCTCTTTATTCTTGCTCTCCTTCTGTTCAACCGGCTACAGTGTCTGTGAACGAGATATCTTCGAAAGTTTGTGTTGAGACTTACGTATAACCTCTTCGTAGTAACCCCTAACCATGAATCTATGTCCTATATCATCAATAGCCTTACGAAAATCACTGTTTCTACTACAATTTCGTCTTGCTCTAATCATTTCCCCCAATGGTATGGCCTCAATTTGATGTTTGGGATGCGCACTTGTTGCATGCAATAAAGTGTTACAGGATGTAGGGTTACGGTATAACCTACTCTCTATTCTGTTGTCTTGTATAAACAACTCAACATCCAAAAATTCTATACAAGTAGTACTATATTTATACGTAAATCTTATAGTTATATGTAAATCTTATAGTTACCTCATTGTTATTGAGATGGCTGCAAAAACTCTCTAATGTTTCCACATCTCCTGTCCATAGCATAAAACAATCATCGATTTATCACCCCAATATAAGATATGTGTGTGCCAAGTCGCTGCCCCCTGGCCCCACACCCATTTTTCCTCAAACCACCCCATAAACAAATTTGTGTATGAGGGGAAAAATCGTGAGCCCATTGCAACTCCCTGCTTTTGTTTGTACCACTCTTTCTTAAACACTAAATAATTATTATTCAAAATAAGATCAATCATACATAGTATCATGTGCGTGTGTTCCATTAAACTCGCTGATCTTCTGTTAAGAATATATTCAATTGCTTTCATTCCACATTCATGTCGTATATTGGTATAAAGTGCTACCACATCTAAGGTAACCATAATCATACCTCTTTCCCATTGAATGTCTGATAACAGACTTAGGTGGTCATTCCGACCTCAGCGGTCTTTTCAATAGACCGCCGAGGGACCGCCGTACGGAAGACCGCCAGTGCTGGCGGTCTTCCGCACGGGCCATTATGACCGTTGGCAGCGCTCCGCCCGTTTCCGGACGTTCCCGGACGAAGAGCCGCCAACAGCCATACTGGCGGCAGGCGGGGAAGTGGAGGTAGCTCCACCGCCACGCCAACAGAACACCGCCCAGCGAATCACGACCTGTGATTCGCTGTGGCGGTGTTCTGTTGGTGTGGCGGTGTCGGCGGAGCTGGCCCCATGGGTCCCGTTCCCTCCCGGAGGATCACCGGAACAGGTAAGGTGATCGTCCGCTAGGGGGGTGGGGGTGTGTTGTGAGTTGTGTGCGTGCATGGGGGTGTGCGTGTGTGTATGTAGAGGGGGCGTGTGAGTGCGTGCATGAATGCAGGGGGTGTGTGTATGTGCATGAGTGCGTGCATGAATGCGTGCGTGTATGTGTGTATGTGTGTGTATATGTTAGGGATCGGGGTGTGGACGGGGGTCCTGCAACCTTTTGGGGGATGGCAGGGGTGGTGGGGGGGGGGGTAGGGGAAGGAGTCGGGGTGGAGGTTGGGGGTGGGGGAGACCCCTATCAGTGCCAGGGAAGGGATTCCCTGGCACTGATAGTGCTTACCGCCATGGATTTCATGGCGGTCCCAAACCGCATGAAATCCATGCCGGTAAGCCGGGGTCAGGCGGGTTGGAATACCGCTGGCGGTATGTGACGACCGCCGGGCTGGAGACCCAGGTCTCCAGCCCGGCGGTCGTTACCGCCATGGCGGTCGGAACGGTGAAGCGGCGGCTGGCCATGGCGGTAACCGCCATGGTCAGAATTCATGAAAAAGGACCGCCAGCCTGTTGGCGGTCTTACCGCCGCTTCACCGCCGACCGCCACGGTCGGAATGACCGCCTTAATATGTGTTTGGTGTCTTTGATGTGTGAGGGCAAATTATATACAAAGGGTTGCAAAAATATATCCACAAACTCCGACAATCTTTCAGTGGGACCCTCCATACCCAACACTATCGGTCTCCCTGGTGGAAATTTCGACTGTTTATGTATCTTAGGCAGTGTATAAAAGCATGGACATTTAGGACGATGTACCTGTAAATATAGATACTCCTCCTCATCTTGTAAGTTCTTGTCCCACCAGTTCTTTAATAATCTATTCATTTTCCCTGTCAGTAGTGATATCGGGTTATATGAAAGCCTTTCATAACAATCAGTATCACATAGTTGTGTATAAATCTCATTTTCATAATCTACACGGTTCATCACTACTATATTCCCACCCTTATCCGCTCTTTTAATAATTAAGTCAGTATCAGATTTAAGAGTCTTCATTGCCATATACTCATTGTGTTTCAGATTCTGTTTTCTCAGTTGTTTTTTCTTCATCTCCTCTTTATCCATGTCTCGCCAAACCAATTTAAAAAATGTCTCAATATTATTGTCCATTGCCAATCTCGGCGTTCAGGTAGATTTACGTTTAAGACCACTTGTAACATGTATATCAGACAGTACATTTAGATCTCGTAACACCGTAGATGTAGTTGCTGGATATTCTTCGTAGTCCGTAATAGTCATCAATGCCACAGTATCATGTATGTCTTGTATAGATAATTTGCTGTGTACCGGTTTGGTTTGTGGGGCTACCTCTCCTGCTACTATATGTGTATCAAAATATCTTTTAAGTTTCAACTTCCTAATATATTTAAATAAATCTATTTTAGATTTACATGTGTCTCCCAAAAAAGATGGACAAAATCCCAATCCTTTATTTAAAAGTTGTAACATATCAGACGACAATTCTTTACCAGACAAATTCACCACATTATTCTCAATCTCCGTGTGTACATTTATGTCTTCTTGTCCCGTGATCTTGTTTTCATGCCAAATATGTTTCATCTCTTCCCTCCTCTTTTCCCTCTTCTGGCCTTCCTCCCCAATTTCTCTTTTGATTTTGTTCCCAGTTGCCCTGTTTGATTCTCTTCAGTTCTTGTAAAAAAGCTCCCCCTTGTGTGTCTCATCTAGTGTGTGCTTCAGTCGTGTCTATATCATCTAACGCTAGTTGCTAAACTACTTCTGGATGTTGATGCCGAGTCTACAGAGTTACTAGACTCCGCTGTGGATACCACATTTCTTATCAAATGATCGTATTTACGTGAGAAAGTAAATACTTTTCCATTTAAATAATCTAATTTGTCTCTTTTCAGTTTCCTAGCTTTTCTGTGTTTGATCTCCTCCTGAAATTTTATAATCACATCATTTAAGATCCCATAATTCTTATCAGTTGCTTCTTTCAAATTCAAATCACAAATTTCTTTCTCTAATATCTCTATTTCCGAATGTAGTTTAGCAACCTTCCTTTCAGCATTTTCTATTAAAATGTCCATGAGTTTCATTGAATTGGATTTTAATTCATCCTCCCATCTTATCAGTAAGTCTACATCTAGGTCATCATATGTGAGTCATTTTCTCCCCACCAGCACACACAAGCTGGCAAGCAGTGTGCATGTGCTGAGTGAGGGGTCCCCCTAAGTCGACATGGCACTCCCCTCAGGGTGCCATGCCAACCTCACACTGCCTATGGCATAGATAAGTCACCCCTCTAGCAGGCCTTACAGTCTAAGGCAGGGTGCACTATACCACAGGTGAGGGCATAGGTGCATGAGCACTATGCCCCTACAGTGTCTAAGCAAAACCTTAGACATTGTAAGTGCAGGGTAGCCATAAAGAGTATATGGTCTGGGAGTCTGTCATACACGAACTCCACAGCACCATAATGGCTACACTGAAAACTGGAAAGTTTGGTATCAAACTTCTCAGCACAATAAATGCACACTGATGCCAGTGTACGTTTTATTGTGAAATACACCCAGAGGGCATCTTAGAGATGCAACCTGAAAACATACCCGACTTCCAGTGTGGGCTGACTAGTTTTGCCAACCTGCCACACACCAGACATGTTGCTGGCAACATGGGGAGAGTGCCTTTGTTATTCTGTGGCTAGTAACAAAGCCTGTACTGGGTGGAGGTGCTTCTCACCTCCCCCTGCAGGAACTGTAACATCTGGCGGTGAGTCTCAAAGCCTCACCCCCTTTGTTACTGCGCCACAGGGCATCCAAGCTAGTGGAGATGCCCGGCCCCTCCGGCCACGGCCCCACTTTTGGCAAGGCCGGAGGAGATAATGAGAAAAACAAGGAGGAGTCACTGGCCAGTCAGGACAACCCCTAAGGTGTCCTGAGCTGAGGTGACTCTGACTTTTAGAAATCCTCCATCTTGCAGATGGAGGATTCCCCCAATAGGATTAGGGATGTGCCCCCCCTCCACTCAGGGAGGAGGCACAAAGAGGGTGTAGCCTCCCTCAGGGCTAGTAGCCATTGGCTACTAACCCCCCAGACCTAAACACACCCCTAAATTGAGTATTTAGGGGGCCCCAGAACCAAGCAAGACAGATTCCTGCAACCTGAAGACGAAGAAGGACTGCTAACCTGAAGCCCTGCTGAGAAGACGGAGACACCAACTGCTTTGGCCCCAGCCCTACCGGCCTGTCTCCCCACTTCGAGAAAAACTGCAACAGCGACGCGTCCCTCACGGTCCAGCAACCTATGAAGCCTCAGAGGACTACCCTGCATCTAAAAGGACCAAGAACTCCTGAGGACAGCGGCCCTGCTCCAAAGAAACTGCAACTTTGCAACAAATAAGCAACTTTTAAAGACCACACGTTTCCCGCCGGAAGCGTGAGACTTTCCACTCTGCACCCGACGCCCCCGGCTCGACCTGCAGAAAACTAGCTCTACAGGGAGGACTCCCCGGCGACTGCGAGCCCGTGAGTAGCCAGAGTTGACCCCCCTGAGCCCCCTCAGCGACGCCTGCAGAGAGAATCCAGAGGCTCCCCCTGACGGCGACTGCCTGCTTCAAAGACCCCGACGCCTGGGAAACACACTGCACCTGCAGCCCCCAGGACCTGAAGGATCCGACCTCCAGAAGTTGAGCGACCCCCAGGTGGCCCTCTCCCTAGCCCAGGTGGTGGCTACCCCGAGGAGCCCCCCCCCTTGCCTGCCTGCATCACTGAAGAGACCTCTGGGTCTCCCATTGAAACCTATTGCAAACCCAACGCCTGTTTGCACTCTGCACCTGGCCGCCCCTGTGCCGCTGAGGGTGTACTTTCTGCGCTGACTTGTGTCCCCCCCCGGTGCCCTACAAAACCCCCCTGGTCTGCCCTCCAAAGGCGCGGATACTTACCTGCTGGCAGACTAGAACTGGGGCACCCCCTACTCCATTGAAGCCTATGCGTTTTGGGCACCACTTTGGCCTCTGCACCTGACCGGCCCTGAGCTGCTGGTGTGGTAACTTTGGGGTTGCCCTGAACCCCCAACGGTGGGCTACCTTGACCCAACTTTGAACCCTGTAAGTGCTTTACTTACCTGTGAAACTAACAAATACGTACCTCCCCCAGGAACTGTTGAATTTTGCAGTGTCCAATTTTAAAATAGCTTATTGCCATTTTTGCCAAAACTGTACATGCTATTGTGATGATTCAAAGTTCCTAAGATACCTGAGTGAAATACCTTTCATTTAAAGTATTGTTTGTAAATCGTGAACCTGTGGTTCTTAAAATAAACTAAGAAAATATATTTTTCTATATAAAAACCTATTGGCCTGGAATTGTCTTTGAGTGTGTGTTCCTCATTTATTGCCTGTGTGTGTACAACAAATGCTTAACACTACCCTCTGATAAGCCTACTGCTCGACCACACTACCACAAAATAGAGCATTAGAATTATCTCTTTTTGCCACTATCTTACCTCTAAGGGGAACCCTTGGACTTTGTGCATGCTATTTCTTACTTTGAAATAGTACATACAGAGCCAACTTCCTACATCTCCTCTCATCCTGAGCTGTGTGGATCCTGCATCACAGGTGGTGGTTCGGAGTAATCCTCTTGGTCCTCTCTACCAGCTGACCAACTTTGGTGGAGGTAAGCCTTTGCCTTCCCACGCAGGACAGTACCCCCATGCACTGCGTTTCTTGCAGCTGCCAAGGCTTGTTTACATCTCCTCCAAGGGATCTTAAGGCTATCTGTAGCTCCAGTCCCCAGCACTCCTTCCTGAGATGCATAGCCCTCTAAGTAGTTCTCCTGCGGCGTGGGATCCTTTCTTGTATTGCTGTGTGGGCTCCTTCTGCGTGTCTGTCCTGTGGGACTCCTGTGGGTGCTACCTTTGCTCCTATAGACTCTGTGTCGCTGAGGGTCCCCTCTGGCTCCCCCTCTGGGGTTGAGTCCTCCCGGGCCTTGCTTGTTTCCAGCAGCTCCACTTTTCCACTAAACGCAAATTTGCCTTTGCCATGGCATGTTGGTGGAATTTCTGCACCAACACCTGTCTGCAATCTTCACTCCAGCATGGGACATCTTCTGCATCCATCAGGAACTCTTCTCCGGCTCCAGGGCTGCAGTACTGACCTGTTCTTCCTCACCGTCGACCAACTCCTGCAAGTACAGCTGGGTGGGTAGTAGTTCCTACTCCTCCTGGACTCCACCGACAATTTTGGACTTGGTCCCCTCTATCCACAGCTTTTCTTCTTCAGGAATCCACCTCTGGTTTCTTGCAGTCTTGTCAGGGTATCTACTTTTTGTCCTTCTCTGTGGTTTGGAGAAATTCCAGTGAGTTACTGCTGCTTTTCTGGTCGCTGGGGGATATTGTGGTACTTACTTTTGGTGTTTTCTAGTACCCCCAGCTCCCCTCTACACATTCCACTTACCTAGGTGGGGGGTCCTGTGCTCGCATTCCACTGTTTTAGTATATGGTTTGGGCTCCCCTAGGGTCACTATTGCTTATTGCTATTTGCCCTGTTTTCTAACTTTTTCTATGCATATTACTATTTGCTAGTGTATATCACTTACCTCCTATTGGGGGGTTGCCCTTTTAGTACTTTGTGGTATTGTGTTCCAAAAATAAAATTACCTTTATTTTTGCACAACTGAATGTTTTCTTTCATGTGTGTTAGTGCTATATGACTACAGTGGTTTTGCATGAGCTTTGCATGTCTGCTAGATAAGCCTTGGCTGCTTATCCACAGCTACCTCTAGAGAGCCTGACTTCTAGACACTGCCTACACTTCACTGATAGGAGATACCTGGTATAAGTTGTAAGCACCTTAAGTACCCACCATACACCGGGCCAGCTTCCTACACATCCCCAGAGCCTGAAACGTCTACAGGACCCCCTCCTGATATAGGTCCTTGGTCCTTGGTTAGCAGTACCACCGCCTCCCTCCAGGTGTGCATGGCGATCCGGTTGAAAAGATCATCTATCATCGGCAGCTGCGAAATAGACAACTGGCTCATATAATGTGGGTGCCTCCCCTTACCGCAGCCATATTTGTGCCAACACTTGCATGCCATTAGCAGTAGTCTCTTTTCCGGATTAACCATCTAGGCACTGCGCCACAGTCATGTCATGACAGGAGTGTCCTGCAGGGTGTATTGAACCTCCTCCTCTCAGCATTCGGAGTCAAACCCAGCGAGCGCATCGGCCTTTGCCATTGAGCTGCAGCATAATAAAGTTAATAATTGGCAGCCTCTAGGCCACCATCCACCAAGGGATGCTGTGTCATCTGTAGCTCAGCCCTTTTCCTGCTCTCTCCACAGATCAGATCCAACTGCAGCCTGTTAAAGCCCCTAAAGAAATGCCTCGGAAGAAGCAGTGGCAAGCCGAAAACAAATACAGCAAGCAAGGCAAAATCAGCATCTTCATGATCACCACCTGGCCCAATAGAGACAAAGGCAGTGAGAGCCAGAAAGGGAGGGAGTGATGGGCAGAAGCCAACTCTCTGTCTAGGTTCCCGCCCACCAGAACTGAGTCAGAGTGATAGATGTTCACCCCCAGATATTTAGGCGTGGCAAAGCACCACTACAGTCTGGTGGGCATCACAGGTTTCCTCCTGTACTCAGTCATCTGCTGAAGAGGGAACAAACAGGATTTGGTCCAGTTTATGTGCAGGCCTAACAGTTTGAAAACTGATTTAGCATCAACATTAGAAGCAGTAAGGATGTACTAGCATCTCGCAAACAGATCAGGGCTTCATCCGCATACAACAACACTATGTGCTACTCCTCAAATGCATGCACTCTAAAAGTCCTGACCTTGTTGTGGAGCCAAGATGCCAGGTGCTCGATACAGAGTGCAAAGATAAGCGGTGACAGTGGGCATCTCTGTCTACTTCCCCGATGTATTGGTATTCTGTCAGATGTGATTGTGCCAGTTTTAACCCTCTCCACCGGACTGCTATATAAAGTCTTCACCCAACGCAGGAAAATGAGGCCTACCCAAAGCGCTCTAACACTACAAAACGTTACAGGGTGTCAAAGGAACACTTTTTCTATATCAAGCGACACTACTACGCAGTTCTCAGGGTCGCATGCGCAAGTCCCCATCAGGCTCACCAGTTGGCATGGGAAGCACCACAATCAAAGTTTCCCTGAGGGTGTTTGGGAGCAGTCCCTTCTCCGCCCCCTCCTCATACAGTTCCAGCAAGTGTGATAAGGAGCATACTGAATGATGCATAATACTCTATCAGCAAGCATCCATCTGCAAGCTGGCCTTGTTGATCTCATCAACCTGTAGGGGCTCCTACACCTCAGCACGTTAGAGCAGGTCAGTATGGGAAAGGGGAGGGGGAAGGTCTCCCACAGGAAATCCCAGGTGTGATCCGTGGTGGCAGCATCCTGTGCTGTGTACAGGGTGCTGTAAGTATTCCCTGAAGGCAATGTTTATGTTGGTCTGGGAGCAGCTCAGTCCTCCCCTCCCAACCCCCGCATGAATATACCCTATTGGGGAGCAGGGTGCCTCCCCTCGCAACAGCCACACCAGCACTCTGCCTTCACGGTCCCCCTCCCTATGTAGACGGGCAGTATATTCTTCCTTCTTATCGAGTTGCGAAAGCCTGGAGACAGTTCCCTATGCCTCTGCCTAATATCCTGAAGTGGCTTTACCCTGTCGACATGCATCAACCTTCTTTTTCAAGGGTGCACAACTTCCTTTCTGTGTCCATCAATACCCTGCGTAGAGACCCCCTCACTCCCCTTGTCATAGCAATGCAGTGGCCACTTTATGTGCTTGCTATTGTGTCACCCTTGACAAAGTGGAACCCATGTTGTGCTCTGTGTTTCACGTGACTTGAGGCTATGGTGTCCCAGTATGCTGGGTTCTGCAAGACCTCCAACCGCAACCGACGAGTGTCATGACCCTTGCCTAACCCCAACGCATAGTCAGCAACAGTGGTCAGTGGTCAGAGACAGTGCATGCAAGATAATCCTCACTACGTGCCAACACACCTCATCCCTACAAAGGAAGAGGTCCAGTCATAGAAGCACATCATGTGTCGGAGAACAGAACAAGCACTCCCTGACATCCCTGTGCTGTAGCCACCACACATAATTCAACCACATTTTTCCATCCACTACTTAAAGTAATGTGTCACCTAGTGCCACGCCACCCCACACATAGGAGAAGTAGATCGGTCCAACACAACATCCAGAACCCAATTATAATCCTCAGCCCATGAGCAAGGTGCCTGAGAGCTCAGGTGGAGAGCTGGAGACATCCTGGCCAAAAGTTCTGGATGATGTTCATTGGGGGCATAAAGCGCAACCAGCAAGAAGGGGCTCAATCAAACAGCACCTTTAGGGCCATATACCTGCCCTTCTGGTCTGTTCTATGTGACTGCACTGCAAAAAGGATCACAGGAGCAATCCAGATCAACACCCCTCAGGAGAAAGAAAAGTAAGATGTTCCATATATGTTCCCCCTCCAGCGTGCCTGCCCTTTCCACAGCTCCCAAGCCACCCAGTGTTCCTGCAGGTAAGCCAGGTGGATGCGTAGGAGTGTGAGGTAATATTATACAGCCTGTCTCCTCCTGGGTGTGGCCATACCTCTAACATTCCACGTCATTAGCCATTACCTTCTTGGTATCACCCATCTGAGTTGTGTGTGTCTGCCCACACAAACACCTGCGGCCCACCCTGCCCGGCAACCCTGTGCACTGTGTGCCTTTCTTAACACATTGTGCATTGCCCTCCAAAGAGTGAACTCCATGTGGTTAACATCCCCCAAAACAGTACCCACAACCCCCACCCCAAAGGTAGATGCCTACAGCATAGTCTGCCTGCAAAAAATAAATCGTACCCAATCAGGTGTACATCCAATAATATTCTGAACATGTCCAAATTGGAAACAAGAGGGAACATGGCGGTGCCTCTGTCGACCATCACTGAGCCAAGCCCCACTCTCACAAATCTATCCCCGGCACCCAGCTGCTCTGGCAGTCCCCCAGCTGGGCAACAAGGGGGTCATATCAGCGGCAACCAATAGTGTCACACAACCAGTTCAACTCAAATGATAGCATCAGCCAGTCGAGGAGTAAGGACCAGCCCCCGGATCTCATCGTCAGCCACCTTGGATCCGTTGGTGCCAGACTCGACATCTGATCCCTGCTCTGATGACAGGGAAGCATAGAAGTTCTGGCTGTGCAACAAAACATTGCCAACTACTTATGCCCTCTCATAGCTAGTTGTTCACTGGTGGGATGGTGCTTGGGTTTAGAGTTGCGGTGTCTCCTTAGGCTGTGTACGTCCCAACACCAGGCCCCCCTCAAGGATCCAGGCCCCCGCCTCTTCAGGCGTCTGGAAGAAGTGAGTTGTCTCCCCTTTCACCACTTGCAGCCAGGCAGGGAAGAGCAGAGCGTACTTGAGGTTCATCTGGTGCAGTTGCCCCTTGAATCACCCTCACATATGAGCTGCGGCGACACTGTAACTCTGCATTGTAATCCGGGTAGGTGGTCACCGCTGGTCTCTCACAGTGCTATAAAGCATTGGAATGAAAGGCCTGCAAAATTAAGTCCCTTTAGTTCAAAACATGTGCAGTCACAGGGCACGGGCCACACCCGGAGGTGGGGTGACCCTGAGCCCGCTGGGCTCTTTCAAAGGAGAAGAATTTGGGGACCTTACCCGCCAGAATTGAAGTCATCAACCACTATTCAAGAAACAGTTTGGCCCCTTAGCCCTCGCAGTAGGCCAAGGAAGCAAACATTATTGGGGAGTGACCTGCCCTCTGCATCTTGGTCTCGTAGCTGAAGGCATTGAATATCAGCCTTCAGGAGTTGCAACTGCAATTGAACCTCCTGCAGAGAGGGGTGCAAGACATTGAGAGCAGACTCTGTCATCCACCCGTGAGGACAGTTTTAATTCATCCACTCGCAATAAGGTGACTTCCAGAGATAGAGTGTCTATTTTCTTCTCCAAGGTAGACTTAGGGGGTCATTATGACCCTGGCATGCTCCTCAGGTGCTCACACACCCTAGTGTGACCTCCAGCTCACTCACTGTCCCCGCACCTTGGGCTGTCACGACAATGGCTCCCAGCCTATCTACAGAGGTCAAAGACAGCGGCCTGTACCCCTTGGGTTTCACCATTTTAGGATGATAGAAGATGGTAAACACCCCAGGACTGCAAATCAAGGCTAGCCAACCCTCATACCTTTTCATACTAGCAGTTACGTCCCAGCTTGTCCTCTGAGTTGTTAATACAGGCCTCCCCTGTGGCTGTAGTTCAAGCGTCCTCAATCACCCAAGTCGGTCCTGTCAATGAGGTGTCCCCCTGGAGTCACTCAGATGGACCCCTACAAGAGCGACAGGAGATGGGGTCAGCCAGTAACAGAATCTAGGCACAAAGATGGGCAAGGGCAGCCACCGTCCCCCTCCTCCTCCCAAAGGCCACACCACACACCAGACGAGGCCTTCACGGCAGTCACCAGGCTTCCTCTCCCATCGCCATGTACCACCGCATCAGAGGGCTTCAGCCATCCTCTCCCCATGATCATGGATCCTCAGGCCGCTCAGGCAGACAAGCACCAGCTCCACACTGCAACCTGGACCCACAGGGCCTTTCGCCCGGGAAGTCATGCCAGCCAGGGACATGCAGCTGTGCTCACCCCCAGAAGGAGCTAACGTAATGGCAAGAATCTGTGCGCATCACTATCCCAGTGGGGCCGGCATCCCCAGGTGCGCCCCAGTCTCTCATCCACGGCCCAGCGCTACCTTCACAGTCACAGAAGCCTGGGAAGGTAGCAAGAACCAGGATGGAACGATAACTACACATCTGCCCCAAAACTCCAGGCTCGCCGGCCACACGCTGGTCCAATCGCAGCCTCCGGGACAGTTGCGCCTTTTGCCAACGCCTCTCCCACCAGGCCTGATGCACAGCAAATCGCCTCCCTCCCCTGGCCCAGGTGCCTCTGAATCATCGAGCAGGCAGGTGCTTCTACCTGGTCATTGTCCACTGAAAACATCAGGGACCCCTTGTACTTGTGCACTGCCCTTGTCCTCTTTAATTCATCACCGGCTACAGTAGTCACTTGTTAAGCATAAAAGAAGTGCTTTGTAGGCACTGAAAAAGATACATAAAAGAAAGAGAATTTTCTCTGAATATCTAGTTTTTGTGACACTTAAATCCGGAAGGAACAAGTGGCCATTTTGGGCCTTAGCCTAGTGTTTATGCTGCTGCTGGAAACCTTGAGTGTGATCAACGATTTCCTTGCCTTGGAGGTGGTCGCACTTGAAGCTGCTCTAGAATATTTCTCGACCACTCCTGTGGTGCGATGCACTGCAGAATCGGCTTTTGTAATGCCAGCATTGAGAATCATGAAGGACCTCAAAGACAAAATTTGTAGGAAAGAAGAGACTTTGGGGGTCATTATGACCCTGGCAGTTAACAGACCGCCAGGGTTACGGTTGGACCGCTGCAATCGTGGCGGTCTGACTGCCACATTATGAGCGTGGCGGAGTCGCCACGGTCCAACCGCCGACACTGCCAAGCTGCCGCCAGCCTGCAGCCTGGCGGTCCCGGCAGTTGTAATCTGCCAACCTGTCCATGAGGCTGGCAGAATGGGGAACTCAGGGGGGTCCCTGAGGGACCCTCCACTGCCCATGCACTTGGCATGGGCAGTGCAGGGGCCCCCATGAACAGCCCATCGCGCATTCCACTGCCCAAATTACGGGCAGTGCAATGCGAAACGGGTGCTGCTGCCGCCACATTGCCACAAGATCCATTAGGAGCCAACTGTAATGTTAAGGCCCTGATCCCCGCTGGGCCGGCGGGCCAAAACACTGTTTCTGAACTCAAAATAGGGCCGGCGGGGTTCAGGCCGCCCATGTGGCCTGAAGGCGGAATGACATTGGCGGGTCAGTGCCATTATGAGGGCCTGTGTGTAGGAAGTTGGCTCTGTATGTACTATTTCAAAGTAAGAAATAGCATGCACAGAGTCCAAGGGTTCCCCTTAGAGGTAAGATAGTGGCAAAAATAGAGAATCTAATGTTCTATTTTGTGGTAGTGTGGTCAAGCAGTAGGCTTATCAGACGGTAGTGTTAAGCATTTGTTGTACACACACAGGCAATAAATGAGGAACACACACTCAAAGACAATTCCAGGCCAATAGGTTTTTGTATAGAAAAATATATTTTCTTAGTTTATTTTAAGAACCACAGGTTCAAGATTTACAAGTAATACTTCAAATGAAAGGTATTTCCCTTAGGTAACTTAGGAACTTTGAATCAGCAAAATAGCATGTACAGTGTTCACAAAAATGGCAATAAGCTATTTTAAAATTAGACACAGTGCAATTTTCAACAGTTCCTGGGGGAGGTAAGTGTTTGTTAGTTTTGCAGGTAAGTAAACCACCTCTGGGTTCAAAGTTGGGTCCAAGGTAGCCCACCGTTGGGGGTTCAGAGCAACCCCAAAGTTACCACACCAGCAGCTCAGGGCCAGTCAGGTGCAGAGGTCAAAGTGGTGCCCAAAACGCATAGGCTTCAATGGAGAAGGGGGTGCCCCGGTTCCAGTCTGCCAGCAGGTAAGTACCTGCGACTTTGGAGGGCAGGCCAGGGGGATTTTGTAGTGCACCGGGGGGAACACCAGTCAGCACAAAAAGTACACCCTCAGCGGCACGGGGGCAGCCGGGTGCAGAGTGCAAATAGGTGTCGGATTTGCAATAGGTTTCCATGGGAGACCCAGGGGTCTCTTCAGCAAAGCAGGCAGGCAAGGGGGGGGCTCCTCGGGGTAGCCACCACCTGGGCAAGGGAGAGGGCCACCTGGGGGTCGCTTCTGCACTGGAGGTCGGATCATTCAGGTCCTGGGGGCTGCGGGTGCAGTGTCTTTACCAGGCGTCCGGTTCTTTGAAGCAGGCAGTCGCGGTCAGGTGGAGCATCTGGATTCACTCTGCAGGCGTCGCTGGGGGGGGTTAGGGGTGTCAACTCTGGCTACTCACAGGGTCGCAGTTGCCGGGGAGTCCTCCCTGTAGTGTTGTTTCTCCGCAGGTCGAGCCGGGGGCGTCGGGTGCAGAGTGCAAAGTCTCACGCTTCCGGCGGGAAACGTGTGGTCTTTAAAAGTTGCTTCTTTGTTGCAAAGATGTTTCTTCTTTGGAGCAGAGCCGCTGTCCTCAGGCGTTCTTGGTCCTTTTAGATGCAGGGTAGACCTCTGAGGCTTCAGAGGTCGCTGGACCCTGTGGAACACGTCGCTGTTGCAGTTTTTCTTGAAGTGGGGAGACAGGCCGGTAGAGCTGGGGCCAAAGCAGTTGGTGTCTCCGTCTTCTCTGCAGGGCTTTCAGGTCAGCAGTCCTTCTTCGTCTTAGGTTGCAGGAATCTATCTTGCTGGGTTCTGGGAGCCCCTAAATACTCAATTTAGGAGTGTGTTTAGGTCTGGGGTGTTAGTAGCCAATGGCTACTAGCCCTGAGGGTGGCTACACCCTCTTTGTGCCTCCTCCCTGACGGGAGGGGGGCACATCCCTAATCCTATTGGGGGAATCCTCCATCTGCAAGATGGAGGATTTCTAAAAGTCAGAGTCACCTCAGCTCAGGACACCTTAGGGGCTGTCCTGACTGGCCAGTGACTCCTCCTTGCTTTTCTCATTATCTCCTCCGGCCTTGCCGCCAAAAGTGGGGCCGTGGCCGGAGGGGGCGGGCATCTCCACTAGCTGGAGTACCCTGGGGCGCTGTAACAAAGGGGGTGAGCCTTTGAGGCTCACTGCCAGGTGTTACAGTTCCTGCAGGGTGAGGTGAGAAGCACCTCCACCCAGTACAGGCTTTGTTACTAGCCACAGAGTGACAAAGGCACTCTCCCCATGTGGCCAGCAACATGTCTGGTGTGTGGCAGGCTGGTAAAACTAGTCAGCCCACACTGGAAGTCGGGTATGTTTTCAGGGGGCATCTCTAAGATGCCCTCTGGGATGTATTTCACAATAAAATGTACACTGGCATCAGTGTGCATTTATTGTGCTGAGAAGTTTGATACCAAACCTCCCAGTTTTCAGTGTAGCCATTATGGTGCTGGGGAGTTCGTGTATGACAGACTCCCAGACCATATACTCTTATGGCTACCCTGCACTTACAATGTCTAAGGTTTTGCTTAGACACTCTATGGGCATAGTGCTCATGCACCTATGCCCTCACCTATGGTATAGTGCACCCTGCCTTAGGGCTGTAAGGCCTGCTAGAGGGATGACTTATCTATGCCATAGGCAGTGTGAGGTTGGCATGGCATCCTGAGGGGAGTGCCATGTCGACTTAGTCATTTTCTCCCCACCAGCACACACAAGCTGGCAAGCAGTGTGTCTGTGCTGAGTGAGGGGTCTCCAAGGTGGCATAAGGCATGCTGCAGCCCTTAGAGACCTTCCCTGGCATCAGGGCCCTTGGTACCAGGGGTACCAGTTACAAGGGACTTACCTGGATGCCAGGGTGTGCCAATTGTGGAAACAAAGGTACAGGTTAGGGAAAGAACACTGGTGCTGGGGCCTGGTTAGCAGGCCTCAGCACACTTTCAAATAATAACTTGGCATCAGCAAAGGCAAAAAGTCAGGGGGTAACCATGGCAAGGAGGCATTTCCTTACACAACCCCCCGCCCAAAGAAAGAGGATGAGACTAACCTTTCCCAAGAGAGTCTTCATTTTCTAAGTGGAAGAACCTAGAAAGGCCATCTGCATTGGCATGGGCAGTCCCAGGTCTGTGTTCCACTATAAAGTCCATTCCCTGTAGGGAGATGGACCACCTCAACAGTTTTGGATTTTCACCTTTCATTTGCATTAGCCATCTGAGAGGTCTGTGGTCAGTTTGAACTACAAAGTGAGTACCAAAGAGATATGGTCTCAGCTTCTTCAGGGACCAAACCACAGCAAAGGCCTCCCTCTCAATGGCACTCCAACGCTGCTCCCTGGGGAGTAACCTCCTGCTAATAAAAGCAACAGGCTGGTCAAGGCCATCATCATTTGTTTGGGACAAAACTGCCCCTATCCCATGTTCAGAGGCATCAGTCTGCACAATGAACTGCTTGGAGTAATCTGGAGCTTTTAGAACTGGTGCTGTCCACATAGCTTGTTTCAGGGTGTCAAAGGCCTGTTGGCATTCTACAGTCCAGTTTACCTTCTTGGGCATTTTCATGGAGGTAAGTTCTGTGAGGGATGTCACTATTGATCCATATCCCTTCACAAACCTCCTGTAGTACCCAGTCAAGCCAAGGAATGCCCTGACTTGAGTCTGGGTTTTTGGAGCTGCCCAGTCAAGAATAGTCTGGATCTTGGGCTGGAGTGGCTGAACTTGGCCTCCACCTACAAGGTGTCCCAAGTAAACCACAGTTCCCTGCCCTATCTGACATTTGGATGCCTTGATAGAGAGGCCTGCTGCTTGCAGGGCCTTCAAAACCTTCTTCAGGTGGACCAGGTGATCCTGCCAGCTGGAGCTAAAGACAGCAATATTGTCAAGATAAGCTGCACTAAAGGATTCCAAGCCAGCAAGGACTTGATTCACCAACCTTTGGAAGGTGGCAGGGGCATTCTTTAAACCAAAGGGCATAACAGTAAACTGATAGTGCCAATCAGGTGTGGAGAATGCTGTCTTTTCTTTTGCTCCTGGTGCCATTTTGATTTGCCAGTACCCTGCTGTCAAGTCAAAGGTACTTAAGTATCTGGCAGCACCTAGTTTGTCAATTAATTCATCTGCCCTTGGAATGGGATGGGCATCTCTCTTGATGACAGAATTAAGTCCTCTGTAGTCCACACAAAACCTCATCTCTCTCTTTCCATCTTTGGTGTGAGGTTTGGGCACTAAGACCACCGGGCTAGCCCAGGGGCTGTCAGAGTACTCAATTTTGTTTTTGACAGGCATGCTGTCTCCTGTGTCCACATCATGGGTACACAGGTGTGTCTGACCAGGGGTTAGGGAAAAGAGCTCAGCAAACTGTTGTCGGAACTTCCTACAGTCAGATTGCTGTTGGCCAGAGTGGGTGTCTGAATAGATCACTCCATCAACTGAGCCATCTTTAGGGTCTGTGGAGAGGAGATCAGGGAGAGGTTCACTCTCAGCTTCCTGGTCCTCATCTGTTACCATCAACAGATTCACATCTGCCCTGTCATGAAAGAGTTTGAGGCGGTTCACATGGATCACCCTTTTGGGGGTCCTGCTAGTGCCTAGGTCTACCAGGTAGGTGATCTGACTCTTTCTTTCTAGCACTGGATAAGGGCCACTCCATCTGTCCTGAAGTGCCCTGGGAGCCACAGGCTCCAGAACACAGACTTTCTGCCCTGGCTGAAATTCAACCATAGCAGCCTTTTGGTCATACCACATCTTCTGGAGTTGTTGGCTGGCCTCAAGGTTTTTGCTTGCCTTTCCCATATACTCGGCCATCCTTGAACGTAGGCCTAGTACATAGTCCACTATATCTTGTTTAGGCTCATGAAGAGGTCTCTCCCAGCCTTTTTTTACAAGGGCTAGTGGTCCCCTGACAGGATGGCCAAACAGAAGTTCAAAGGGGGAAAACCCTACTCCCTTCTGAGGCACCTCTCTGTAGGCGAAAAGCAGACATGGCAAGAGGACATCCCATCTCCTTTCGAGTTTTTCAGGGAGCCCCATGATCATGCCTTTCATCATCATCAAAGAAACTTTATTCGATTGTTTTTAGCAATCATAAAAGTCATTATACATAAAAAAACAATTTTCAGAGGAAAAAGGGGGGAGGATGCAGGGAATAAAATACATATAAATACAAACAAGTAACAAATTTAAAAAAAGTAGAAGTTAATAAGCAATTTGATTAAAACAGGTAGGAAAGGAAAAAATCTCAGATATAGTACTTGAAAGTCTCACCCATTTGCCTCAAGACATTGTCTTGCCTTAATCACTGAACATAGGAACAAAGCTAATCCATTACAAACCATGATAGATGGAAGAGATAAAAGATACAAAAAAGCTGGACGGCATTGTTTAAAATGCATTAATTTTAAAAATGGTATCACAAACATTTTCCTAAAAGTTTAATAATATTTGCAAAAGAGAAGTGTGTGCATTGTATTTTGATCTGAGACGTTATCACAGGGACATTTTTCCAGGTGTAAAGACCAGTCATTAATCAGGGGAAAACTGACGAGAAGATGAAATGACTCTAGTCTCAAACGCGTGAGGACAAACCGATGTCTTGGGTTTGTGACTTTGCATAAGTATGGTTCCATGCCATTCGTTTGCTGTATCATATGGTTTCTCCTGACACTATATTTATTTGCCTCCACATCCCATCTCAATTCGGCCAGGTGGGTGAGGCAAATGTTTTTCAGGTCTTTCCTGGAAATTGTTTTCAATTCATCTGGAGTAAAAAACAGCTCAGGGTGGTCTAATTTAATAAGAAAGTGCTTTATGTAGTTTAGCCATGGAATTTTGGACGAGTAAGTAAGTGCTAGGGCATCTACTATGATAGCCCTATTCAACCTCGCAGGATCTGAGGTCCATACTTTATGCCAGAGTAGGATTGGTTGGACACGAATGAGATCTGTAAGGTATGTTACTCCCATTTCTGAGTGGCATACTACTGTTGATGTTGATTGCGGGACACTTAGGACTGTTTTCAGGAGAGCATTTTCGGTCAGCTGTATGGTAGTGCAATCTCGATATCCCCAAAGTCCAGCCCCGTACAGTGCTACTGAAACACATTTTGCATTGTAAAGAGTGATCATGTCTTTGGGAGTTGCTCTCCCCACCCTTTTAGAGAAGTTTTTTATCGCCATAACGGTTTTCGTGAATAACAATGTTCTCGCTTTTATGGCTTGTGCCCATGTGCCTTTATCATCTAACACAATGCCTAAGTACGAAAATGTCCCTGTGTCAACTAGTTTTGCACCTTTTAAGTCTATATGGCAGGTCTTTGTGCGGCATCTGGGATATGTCATAGAGAAAGTTTTAGTGTGGTTAATTTTGAGTCCCAAGACTTCCATGCAGTTATCAAAGGTTGTAACTAGTCTTTGTAGAGCGACTGGGGTGCGGGCCATCAGAACGGCATCATCCGCATACAAAAGGGCCGGGATCTTCCGAAAGCCTACTTGTGGAAGATCACCACAGGCATCGGAAAGAATCCCCTCTAGACTGTTAATATACAAAGCGAACAATAGGGAAGCTAACACGCAACCTTGACTCACCCCTCATTCAATGGGGAAAGATGAAGTGCATTCCCCTTGACGCCCATAGCGGACCTTGGCGTTTGCACCAGCGTACAATTCCCTGATAAAGTGGACTATGGTAGTATCGACCCTCATGTCCAGCAAAATGGGCCACAATTTAGAATGCACCACACAATCGAATGCAGAGGTTAAATCGACAAATGCAAGGTATAGTGCTCCGGGCTTAGCCCTTGTATATTTACCAAGTATGATCTCTAAGTTAAGAGCCTGTTCCGTTGTCCCTATGCCAGCCCTAAACCCGTATTGTAGATCAGAGAGGATGTGATTTTCCTCCATCCAGTCTTGTAATCTATTTAAAATGATGCGTCCCGCAATCTTTGCAAGTGTGTCAACCAGTGAAATAGGACGATAACATGCGGGATTAAGGCGATCTCCCTTTTTATAAATTGGAATGATTATAGACTCTGCCCAGGTCGAGATGAAGGTAGTTGAACAGCAGGCGCGAAGCACCTGCGTCAATAGTGGACCCCAAAGAGGGATATTAGATTTATAGATGTCAACTGGGACTCCATCTGGGCCTGGGGCTTTTCCGCTTTTACTTGCACTAATAGCGTCAGTGACCTCGTTTAAAGTAAATGGTGAAATGGGGTCATAGGAGTCTGGTTTAGGGAGATTTGTTTCTAGTGCCAAATTTTCTGAGGAGTATATGGCAGCAAAGAAAGCAACCCACTCTTCTTCTGTGATGGCAATTTAAATTTTTGGCATTTCTTCATCACATAGGAGCGGGGAGTTTACAATTTTCCAGAATTTTACATTATCATTCCGGAGGCTGGCGTCATAGAGGGATTGCCATGCCTCGTTTTTTAAGTTCTGTTTTCTTTTCTTTATGGCATTTTTATACTCCTTCCTCTTTAAACTTAGTTGGCGTTTATCAGGGTTTTGTGAATGCAAGTAAGATTTTAGGTTCTTGCGAGCTTGTGTACATTCAGCATTGAACCAGCCTTTGTGCTCTTTCGATTTCGATTTGCTAAAAGTTGCCTTAAGAGGCTGTTTTATACCAGCCATAATTACCATGAAGGCCTTGATACAGTCTCATGGATTCGTGTTGTCTACAAGGCAAGTATTACATTCGTTAGCATAATTGGTCACTAGTCGTTTCATAAAACCTATAGGTTCAATGTCTGACCACCGGATGGTGTAACCATTTCTTGCTCCCAGTTCAATATTTTCTAGTATCTCTTCCATGTTCCTGTGTATAAGGGCATGTTGGGCAAATGTGAGGCATACGGTTTGGGGGTTATGGTCGCTGAATATGGTGTCTTGAATATCGTAATCAAGTACATAAGGGAGGAGGTTATTGGAAAGTAAAATGAAGTCAATTGTCGTGTTGGCTTGCCTACCATTAAAAGTGGGTTTCAATTGTGGCCTACCCTGAGTCAGGCAGTTGCATAGGATGAGGTCAAGGCCAAATAGAACTTAATTCAACAGATTGCCTGAATTGTTGTGTATGAAGTGTAATGAATCATCATCACCATCAGGGACGTGAGGGCAGTAGCCCTTAGTTAAGCTGGGACACAGGTATATATTAAAATCACCTCCCCACACAATATAAGACTGTTTATTTGAAGAGTCACATACTCGGTCAATGTCATCCTGGAGGAGGTTAAGTACTGATGGGAGATCTTGAAAAGGTACATTTTTATAAAAATTAATGACCACCAACTGTGCAGTATTTTTTAAATGACATGAAATCACTTGGTAAAACATATTAGATATTAGAGCAATGTCCTTGATTACATCACACTTATTGGATATAAAGGTGCACAAACCGCCCTTGGCCCTGCCCCGTACGGAAGGAACGGCAGGAGTATGTAGCGTCCTATAGCCATTTATGTGAATCGGGTTCACAGACCAGGTCTCTTGAAGGCAGACCCAGGGAAAACGCTGGATGTATTCTAACCAGGCCTCATTCTCCACCTTAGATCGTAGGCCGGCCACATTCCAAAATAAAAAAGAAAGATAGTCTTTATACATTATTTTAACCTGGCCCACAAAGGACTTATCAACTATCTGGGTTTTCCCTGGAATAGTAATGGTTTCTGTGCATACGGGAGAAATCGGGGGACAGGTATAATTTTTTTTTAGCGGGCTCTTAGAAACAAATCATCATTGACAGATTGTCTAGAGGAGGGTTCCATGTCCAATCGTTCTTCTCCGGTGTCTACTGCCGAATTGTCTGTACCCAGATGGGGGGGGGGGTCCGATGTTACTGTAGGGTGCTTAAGCCTGCAGGATTCCTTATCAGATAATAGTCAATCAGTATCTTCCATGCTAAGCCCCCAAAATCTATTCACAGTAGGAATCATGTATTGCGGCTTAGGCCTGTTTCTGTGATCCTCAAGACAAAGGCCAGGTCCGTCATAGTTTTTAGTGCTCGTATAAAAGAAACCCAAGGGAAGCAAGGCAACTCCATGGTCAGTAATCTGATATGGGCTTAAACTTGTTAAGATATGTTTGACCAGCGTAGGGGTTTTGAATGAAAGAACTACGCAATCGCCCTTGAATGTTTTACGGTTTCTACCCACCCATTTTACCCTTCTAACCATCTTGATGTCTTCAAAAAGTTTATTTGTCAGGCCAGGTTTCAGACGAGTTGCAATCCAGTTCAGGGCCTTGTTCCTCAGAGCTGCCCATGATTCCTCCCGTGCTCCAGATAGATTGGGGACGTTTGCAAGAACTGCCACATAAGGGGTTGCCGCAGGCAGGAGGTCAAGTATGTCTCTCCCGATTAGAGGGGCACCCTGATAGACTTTTGGAATAGTTATGTGTTCCACTCTTTTTGGTGACATTTTGTGGGATTGGGCATTGCCAGTTCTTTCAGGTGAAGCACAAGGATCAACTTGTCTTTGGGTAATCTGAGAAATGGGTAGTTGGGTCTGATGCGTTAAAGAGGGCCTGGCGTTGAAATCAGTATAACAAAGCTGTTGTGCAGTTGAGGTTAAAGGGTTTATTAATTGTGGATTCAATGTTTTAAGCAAATAATCAATTTTTCCCTCCAATTGGGTTAGGCGTTCCATTACTTGATCAAAACGTGTACTAACTAGTTTTTCTAGAGCAGTCAATGGCTCTGCAGCACTAATTTTCCCTTTCGCTGTGTGGGGTTTATTCTTATGGTCAGATTTTTCATTTTGAGGGCGGGTTTGAGCGGTTAGGATACATGCATTGGGTTGTACTTTCGAGGAGCCTTGTCTAACATTTACAGGTGGGTCTTGTTTAGATGGTATATCCTTCTTTGCTAGTTGGGGTTTCCTCTTACGTTTTGGTGAGGGCGGATGGTCATCACCATCTGAGATGACGTCAGTTGTATCTTGAATACAACCATTAATAATTTTAGTCTGGGTTTCACTTCCCAAAGGCTTTGCCGAGTGCTCGGGGGTTGTTGTTAAAGGGGGAGAGTCAGGGAGTACTAGTGGTCTATTCTGGGTAAGTATTTTTCCCTCGACATTAGTAATCTGTTTGTCGATTTCTCCCATTGCTCCTGAGATAAATTTCAAAATTGACGTATGTTTTTTTTAAAGTGAAGTATCATTTACGCTAAGTTGTTTCCTTTTTCCCATTCTTACTAACTGCCTTAAGGACGAAAGTTCTATGGTAGTTGACTGCTAGGTAAAGGTTCACTTAGGAGGCAAAGTAACAACAATTGCTTTTAGGAAGGTGGGGGCGAAGAATGACAGATTAATTTATCCCAGTATTTTAGGGATTTTTTTTATTTTTATTTATATATTTTTTTCATGCAAAAAGGGGAGAGGTGCAGGCTACAAGAATATAGTCACGAAGGGTAAGGAAGAAAAACACAGTACCTGTTTTAGAGATTTGTGTGCCAAGTCCTAAGCTCGCAGGGAAGATCTCAGAGGGGTGGCCCAGCCCAGCCTCTACCGGCCGCTGACGGGCGCAGGACGGGCCCGCCCTTGGCCCGGGCTTCGCCCGCACGCGTCCCGCGAGCGGGAGCGCGAAGATTGAATTTAAAGGGCTCCTGCCCTGCTGGTGCTGCCGCTGCCGCCTCCTCCTCCAAACACAGAACCCGCTTCCCGCGAGCGGGAGCGCGAAGATTGAACTTAAAGGGCTCCTGCCCTGCTGGTGCTGCCGCTGCCGCCTCCTCCTCCACACACAGAACGCGCTTCCCGCGAGCGGGAGCGTGAAGATTGAATTTAAAGGGCTCCTGCCCTGCTGCCGCCTCCTCCTCCACACACAGAACACGCTTCCCTGCGATCATGCCTTTCAATGTCTTGTTAAACCTTTCTACAAGACCATTGGTTTGTGGATGGTATGGTGTGGTGAATTTGTAAGTCACCCCACACTCATTCCACATATGCTTCAGGTATGCTGACATGAAGTTGGTACCACTGTCAGACACCACCTCCTTAGGAAATCCCACTCTGGTAAAAATACCAATGAGTGCTTTTGCTACTGCAGGGGCAGTAGTGGACCTAAGGGGAATTGCTTCAGGGTATCTAGTAGCATGATCCACTACTACTAGTATGTATTGGTTCCCTGAGGCTGTAGGAGGTTCAAGTGGACCCACTATGTCCACACCCACTCTTTCAAAGGGGACCCCCACCACTGGAAGCGGAATGAGGGGGGCCTTTGGGTGTCCACCTGTCTTACCACTGGCTTGACAGGTGGCACAGGAGACACAAAACTCCTTTACCTTCTGGGACATGTTGGGCCAATAGAAATGGTTAACTAACGTTTCCCAAGTCTTGGTTTGTCCCAATTCCCAGCAAGTGGAATATCATGAGCTAAGGTCAGAATGAACTCCCTAAACTCCTGAGGCACTACCACTCTCCTAGTGGCACCAGGTTTGGGATCTCTTGCCTTAGTGTAGGGTAGTCCATCTTCCCAATAGTCTCTATGGGTTCCAGTGATTTTTCCTTTGGACTCTTCAGCAGCTTGCTGCCTAAGGCCTTCAAGAGAGGGACAGGTTTCTTGCCCCTTACACAACTGTTCCCTTGTGGGCCCCCCTGGGCCTAGGAGCTCAACCTGATAAGGTTCTAACTCCATGGGCTCAGTTCCCTCAGAGGGCAGAACTTCTTCCTGGGAAGAGAGGTTCTCTTACTCTTGTTGTGTTGAAGCTGGTTCCCCAGTCTTCTTTCCTTTTCTCTTCGAGGGTTGGGCCCTTTTTCAAGGCTCCAACACCACTTTTTCACCCTGAGCCTTGCATTGTGCCCTTGTCTTGACACACACCAGTTTAGGGATACCCAGCATAGCTGCATGCTGAGGACTCCAGGTCATTTCCAAGCAAACAGTCTACAGGGATATTTGAGGAGACCACCACCTGTTTCAGGCCATTGACTCCTCCCCACTCTAAAGTTACCATAGCCATGGGATGTACTTTAGTCTGATTGTGAGCGTTGGTGACTGGATAAGTTTGTCCAACAAGGTATTGACCAGGGGAAACCAGTTTCTCTGTCACCATGGTGACACTGGCACCTGTATCCCTCAGGCCTTCTACACTTGTCCCATTAGTTAAGAGTTGCTGCCTGCATTTTTGCATATTAGGGGGCCAGGCAGCCAGTGTGGCTAAATCCACCCCACTCTCAGAGACTAATGTAGCTTCAGTGTGAACCCTGATTTGCTCTGGGCACACTGTTGATCCCACCTGGAGACTGTCTATTCCAGTGTTAGCTGGAGTAGAGTTAGAAGTGGAACCTTTCTTGGGACAGGCCTTGTCTCCAGTTTGGTGTCCCTGCTGATTACAGCTACGACACCAGGCCTTTTTGGGATCAAAGTTTTTACCCTTGTACCCAACATTGGATTGTGAAGAGGCTTTTGTCCCTCCCTCCTGAGCAGGTTTTTGGGGCCCTGTAGAAGACTACTTTTTTTCCTTGGATGTTTCAACACTCTTCCCCAGGGGAATCTTTGTGACCCCTTTCTTTTGGTCACCCCCTGTGGAAGCCTTGCTCACCCTAATCTTGACCCAATGGTCCGCCTTCTTTCCCAATTCTTGGGGAGAAATTGGTCCTAGGTCTACCAGATGCTGATGCAGTTTATCATTGAAACAATTACTTAGCAGGTGTTCTTTCACAAATAAATTGTACAGCCCATCATAATCATTTACACCACTGCCACGAATCCAACCATCCAGTATTTTAACTGGATGGTTTAACAACAAAATCAACCCAGGTCTGGCTCGAAGATTTTTGAGCCCCCCTGAACCTAATCCTGTACTCCTCAGTTGAGAATCAAAAGCCCTCAATCAGGGTAGCCTTCATGAGGTCATAGGATTCTGCATCTTTTCCAGACAGTGTGAGGAGTCTATCCCTACACTTTCCAGTGAACATTTCCCAAAGGAGAGAACCCCAGTGAGATCTGTTTACTTTTCTGGTTGCACAAGCCCTCTCAAAAGCTGTGAGCCATTTGGTGATGTCATCACCATCTTCATATTTAGTTACAATCCCTTTAGGGATATTCAACATGTCAGGAGAATCTCTGACCCTATTTATGTTGCTGCCCCCATTGATGGGATCTAGGCCCATCTCTTGTCTTTCCCTTTCTATGGCTAGGATCTGTCTTTCCAAAGCCAATCTTTTGACCATCCTGGATAACTCATCTTCATTGAGGCTGCCCTCAATGCTTCCAGTGTTGCTGGACTCTCCTGTGAGAGAAGCAGCATCTCTGACTATCACTTGTGGAGTGAGGGTTGGAGGAACCCTGGTCTCCCTAACTGGGAAGGTATCATCAGAGGGTTGTTTTTAGCAAACTCTGCCAAACGCTCCTGGAGCTGTCCTTTGGTAGGGTTTGAACCAGTCTTTATCTTTTTTATTTTGCAGAGAGACCTTAACTCTGACATCCTAAGATGCAGGTAAGGGGTGAGGTTGAGTTCCATCACATTCTCTTCTGCATTAGACATTATGGGGGTCATTACGACCTCGGCGGTCTTTTTAGAAGACCGCCGAGACCGCGGGAGACAGAATACCGCCATTGCCGGCGGTATTTCTGTCTCCCTATTATGATATTTCCGCTGGGCCAGCGGACGGTAACAGTGTTACCGTCCGCTGGCCCAGCGGTAATGTCACATCAACATTGCAGCCGGCTCGTAATAGAGCCGGAGGCAATGCTGATGTGCAGCGGGTGCAGTAGCACCCGTCGCGCATTTCACTGCCCGAAATTCGGACAGTGAAATGCACGACGGGGCTATGCCTGGGGGCCCCTGCACTGCCCATGCCAAGTGCATGGGCAGTGCAGGGGCCCCCAGGGGCACCCCAAGTCCCCTTACCGCCGGCCTTTCCATGGCGGTGTGTACCGCCATGGACAGGCCGGCGGTCGGGGACTCATAATCCCCAGGGCAGCGGTGCTGGCACCGCTGCCCTGGGGATTATGACCGCCAGGCGGAATCCTGGCGGGAAAATGGAGGGGCCGGCGGTATGGCCGTGGCAATTCCGCCACGGTCATAATTGCTGGCGGAACACCGCCAGCCTGTTGGCGGTGTTACCGCCAACTTACCGCCGGCCGCCAGGGTCGTAATGACCCCCTATGTTTCTAAAAGTTGGAATACTTCTTAAGAATCTAAAACTATCTCTAGAACTTAATTCAAACTTTTACAAAACTTTTAAACTCTAAAAGAAATGCTAACAGGGACTAACACAAGGCCCTAGCAGGAGTTTACAAATTTTGAAAAATAGCTCAAATTTCAAAAATCAGTTTCTAATGACAATTTTTGGAATTTAGTTGTGTGATCAGGTATTGGCTGAGTAGTCCAGCAAATGCAAAGTCTTGTACCCCACCGCTAATCCACCAATGTAGGAAGTTGGCTCTGTATGTACTATTTCAAAGTAAGAAATAGCATGCACAGAGTCCAAGGGTTCCCCTTGGAGGTAAGATAGTGGCAAAAAGAGATAATTCTAATGCTCTATTTTGTGGTAGTGTGGCCGAGCAGTAGGCTTATCAGAGGTTAGTGTTAAGCATTTGTTGTACACACACAGGCAATAAATGAGGAATACACACACTCAAAGACAATTCCAGGCCAATAGGTTTTTGTATAGAAAAATATATTTTCTTAGTTTATTTTAAGAACCACAGGTTCAAGATTTACAAGTAATACTTCAAATAAAAGGTATTTCACTTAGGTAACTTAGGAACTTTGAATCAGCAAAATAGCATGTACAGTTTTCACAAAAATGGCAATAAGCTATTTTAAAATTAGACACAGTGCAATTTTCAACAGTTCCTGGGGGAGGTAAGTGTTTGTTAGTTTTGCAGGTAAGTAAACCACCTACAGGGTTCAAAGTTGGGTCCAAGGTAGCCCACCGTTGGGGGCTCAGAGCAACCCCAAAGTTACCACACCCGCAGCTCAGGGCCAGCCAGGTGCAGAGGCCAAAGTGGTGCCCAAAACGAATAGGCTTCAATGGAGAACGGGGTTCCCAGGTTCCAGTCTGCCAGCAGGTAAGTACCCGCGACTTCGGAGGGCAGACCAGGGGGGTTTTGTAGGGCACCGGGGGGGACACCAGTCAGCACAAAAAGTACACCCTCAGCGGCACAGGGGCGGCCGGGTGCAGAGTGCAAACAGGCGTCAGGTTTGCAATAGGTTTCAATGGGAGACCCAGGGGTCTCTTCAGCGAAGCAGGCAGGCAAGGGGGGGGCTCCTCGGGGTAGCCACCACCTGGGCAAGGGAGAGGGCCACCTGGGGGTCACTTCTGCACTGGAGGTCGGATCCTTCAGGTCCTGGGGGCTGCGGGTGCAGTGTCTTTACCAGGCGTCGGGTTCTTTGAAGCAGGCAGTTGCGGTCAGGGGGAGCCTCTGGATTCCCTCTGCAGGCGTCGCTGGGGGGGTCAACTCTGGCTACTCACAGGGTCGCAGTCGCCGGGCGGTCCTCCCTGTAGTGTTGTTTCTTCGCAGGTCGAGTCGGGGGCGTCGGGTGCAGAGTGCAAAGTCTCACACTTCCGGCGGGATACGTGTGGTCTTTAAAAGTTGCTTCTTTGTTGCAAAGATGTTTCTTCTTTGGAGCAGAGCCGCTGTCCTCTGGAGTTCTTGGTCCTTTTAGATGCAGGGTAGTCCTCTGAGGCTTCAGAGGTCGCTGGACCCTGTGGAACGCGTCGCTGTTGCAGTTTTTCTTGAAGTGGGGAGACAGGCCTGTAGAGCTGGGGTCAAAGCAGTTGGTGTCTCCGTCTTCTCTGCAGGGCTTTCAGGTCAGCAGCCCTTCTTCGTCTTAGGTTGCAGGAATCTATCTTGCTGGGTTCTGGGAGCCCCTAAGTACTCAATTTAGGGGTGTGTTTAGGTCTGGGGGGTTAGTAGCCAATGGCTACTAGCCCTGAGGGTGGCTACACCCTCTTTGTGCCTCCTCCCTGAGGGGAGGGGGGCACATCCCTAATCCTATTGGGGGAATCCTCCATCTGCAAGATGGAGGATTTCTAAAAGTCAGAGTCACCTCAGCTCAGGACACCTTAGGGGCTGTCCTGACTGGCCAGTGACTCCTCCTTGTTTTTCTCATTATCTCCTCCGGCCTTGCCGCCAAAAGTGGGGTCGTGGCCGGAGGGGGTGGGCATCTCCACTAGCTGGAGTGCCCAGGGGCGCTGTAACAAAGGGGGTGAGCCTTTGAGGCTCACCGCCAGGTGTTACAGTTCCTGCAGGGGGAGGTGAGAAGCACCTCCACCCAGTACAGGCTTTGTTACTAGCCACAGAGTGGCCAGCAACATGTCTGGTGTGTGGCAGGCTGGTAAAACTAGTCAGCCCACACTGGAAGTCAGGTATGTTTTCAGGGGGCATCACTAAGATGCCCTCTGGGGTGTATTTCACAATAAAATGTACACTGGCATCAGTGTGCATTTATTGTGCTGAGAAGTTTGATACCAAACTTCCCAGTTTTCAGTGTAGCCATTATGGTGCTGGGGAGTTCGTGTATGACAGACTCCCAGACCATATACTCTTATGGCTACCCTGCACTTACAATGTCTAAGGTTTTGCTTAGACACTGTAGGGGCATAGTGCTCATTCACCTATGCCCTCACCTATGGTATAGTGCACCCTGCCTTAGGGCTGTAAGGCCTGCTAGAGGGGTGACTTATCTATGCCATAGGCAGTGTGAGGTTGGCATGGCACCCTGAGGGGAGTGCCATGTCGACTTAGTCATTTTCTCCCCACCAGCACACACAAGCTGGCAAGCAGTGTGTCTGTGCTGAGTGAGGGGTCTCCAGGGTGGCATAAGACATGCTGCAGCCCTTAGAGACCTTCCCTGGCATCAGGGCCCTTGGTACCAGGGGTACCAGTTACAAGGGACTTACCTGGATGCCAGGGTGCGCCAATTGTGGAAACAAAGGTACAGGTTAGGGAAAGAACACTGGTGCTGGGGCCTGGTTAGCAGGCCTCAGCACACTTTCAAATCATAACTTGGCATCAGCAAAGGCAAAAAGTCAGGGGGTAACCATGCCAAGGAGGCATTTCCTTACACTGTGTTTTTGGAAGGATTGAGGTAAGGTGGCTGCTACCTTTACTAGGATAATCTTGGTAGTTCTGGCGGAATCACTGCTGCTTTCCTGAATCCAGGAGAAAGAACAAGCACTGGAAATGCAAGAGTTCTTGCATTTCCTTGAGTTAGAATTATTGCCGTTGTAAATGACAATGACTTTTATCCATGTGTTATGGAGTGTATGTATGTGGTGTGTAATGGAACTATGTGTGTTGGACTGGAATTCTGTGGTGTGGAGTGAATTTGTGTAGTGGAATTATGTGGCATGGTTTACAGTGGAAATATGTGGACAGTAATTATGTGGTATTGAGTGTACTGGCATTAGGAGGAGTCGGATTGTGTGTTATGAAGTGTAATTATGTAGATTTGTTTGTGTTGTGGAGTGGTATGTAGTGGAGTTTAATTATGTGTTTGTGGCTTAGTGTTGAATTCTGTGGTGTGGATTGGATGTATGTGGGGGGTTGCCTCAGCATAGGAGTTCTTTTAGTACTCTTGTCTGTAGCCAACACCTGCACTTTCCAAGTGTCAACTAATAAAAACAGCAGTATTGCTTTTAATAAAAAATGTGTTATTTTTATTTCTGTATAGCTGATGTCTCTCTGGTCAAAGACAGCAAATTCTAGTTCTTAAACTAGCCAAACTGTTTGCTGAAGGGGAAAAAAAAAGTTGCATGCAAATGGAAAAATTAAGCGAGTCAGCAGAACAGCGAGATCCCGTTCATTATTCACAACTTGAGTTACATAGGCATTTCGAAGGCTGAAACTAACTTAATGCCAACCACACAGTCTTTGAATATCTACAGAGTGTCCCATGCTCTCTGCACTGCAATGACACCAAGAGTGTCACGGTTTCAGGAGGGTCTAGTCAGGACTCTGGTTGGGGCACCCCTTGAGGTCACAGAATATCTCCCAAGGAGGTAGTGTACCGAAGCAGAAGAGCAGCTAAAGGCATAACAGGGAAATGACAGCTATGGTAAGGCACAGAATAGTGAAGGCAGAGCAACCTTAGTGTGAGCAAACAGGGAACGGATCAGTAATGGACAAACACACTGGGGTTACCACTAAGGTTGTACACATGGTAAGGTTCAGAACTTCCCACAGCAACAGGGAACGTCAATGCCTCTGTGCAAATTACCCTTACAGATAGTCACCCCGCAAGCCCCATAGAAAGGAGGCAGCAGAAGTGATTCTGTCTCTGGACCCTTAGAGCACAAACAAAGATTGTACTTACATACACGAGACAAGCCCTTGAGTGTCCAGCTGGGAACACAGTGGCAATTCCTTGAAAACAGTAATAGCACACTGTCACTGTTAGGCACTAAAGACTACATACAACACTAGACAAAGGATGGGGCTGGAATTGATTCCTGGAAACCAGGAGCCAATGCCAGTACAAAGGAAAACACTTATACACAGGTGAGGACTGATAATACACTTAACCAGACACGATAACCCAAGAAAAAACAGAAATAGAAGGAACAACCTAGGAGGCGAAGGCAGGAACAGGGAGCAGGCTTAGGCTTAGGCTGAAGCAAAGGTGGGAACAGGAGTGGAAAACAGGGAGCAGGCTCTGGCTGGAACAAGCAGGAACAGGGCTGAGAAACAGGGAGCAGACTGTGACTGGAGCAAGCAGGAACAGGGCTGAGAAACAGGGAGCAGACTCTGGCTGAAACAAGCAGGAACAGGGCTGAGAAAAAGAGCAGGTTCAGGCTGAAGCAGAACAGGAGCAGAACTGGAACACAATGCAACAAGGGGTCTGGTACACAAAGGAATCGAACTCCAATGCAACTCCTTTACAGAGCATACAGAATCATAGTATTTTATAGTATTTTAAGCATTTTCTACCTACCTGCAAAAAGGAAGGGAATATGTGAATAGGGGTAAAACTTTCAGGGGGAGAAGGTCGTCGACAGGTGACCGCTACGGACTCTCACTGAAACTTTAAGAAAAATGAAAACATTTTAATAAATCATCCTGGATTCCTTTAAGAAATTGGGGTGCTTTTTAAAAAATAAAAAGATCTCTATTTATGAGAAATCACAGGCATTGTGGTTTGTTGGCCCTTGCAGGCCACAAATTCTGACCTGTATAATTAGTATTCATTAGGCACGGCGGTCTACAACTCACTATGATTCCCTGTTTTTGCATACAAATCTATTATAAGCTATTAGTACTTAAGTTGGTTTGCAAAACATGAATCGATTTGCAAAAAGTCAGTGCCCATTTTACAACCATTTTCGCCGAATCAGTTCTTAATATATATAGCCCAATATGTAGTGAAGAAACAGTCTGGGAATTTAAATGCACATAGAGAAAACAGTACAGTGAGTGAACAGTGTTTCTGACAAAGACCATATACGAACCGTGCCTTTAATTACTTTTCTTTGACCTTTACCAGACACTCAAAATGTTATTGCATATATGAGAAGACCACGTCAGTATACAGATATTGAATAAGTGCTATGTAGTTGATGATCAAGTCATTATACAAGGAAAAAGCACAATAAGAGAATAAGACAGAGTAAACTGAAAGTTGTTGCTCAGTAGTCCTAACTAGCAATTGAACTAGAGCCAAAGTCTCAAATGCAGGTGGGAACATTTTCAGAAACAAAAAAGCCCCTTTGAGAGCTGGTCTGTGAGCCATCTCGGACCCCAATATACCAAACGATTTCAAAAGAAGGGTAAGTTCAAAATGTTGCCTTTTTGGTGGATAGTTCCCCGGTCCATTCGAGGAATTGTGTGTAAGACCGGTCTCTACAGTACGTGCTTAAAATTTTATTTGTGCCTTGCACAGGAATATTCGCAGATTCCAAGTTGGAAGCAGAGACCTGGCAGTTGAAGGTGCTGCTTTTTGTACTGAAGTCAATATCCGGTGTTAACCAAGTGCAAGGCGCTGTGGAGATAAATCTCAGGAAGAAGGATTTTTTTTCTACCTTTAGTTTGATGACTAGTTATAAAGTTTTTTACTTGGGAAGGATCTTATCAGCCTATGCAGATCAGCACATTGTTGCTTCAGCACCCAGGTTAAGGTGATTGTACAGTACAGTAGGAAAGGTAACTATTTTTCTAGGTTGAGACTAGATTGAGATTGACACAGAAATGGGAAGCACTCAATAAGATTGTAGTAAAATGAACTTCTGTTAAAAAAGACTAGCTTTCTCATTGTTGCCTGCAGAAACATAACACCATGAAGTGTGGTGCTTCAGTGTCTCACCTGGATGAAGTCTACAGACTTCTCTGGGAATGTCCATGCATCTTTAAAGGACATGCCATTTGATTGCTCTTGCCTTTTTGGTGAAAAGGATGTCTCTGCCCAGGAACACTTTAAAGAGAGTTGTGCCCCAGAATGTTCCCTGGGGCTGTCTACCGCGATGAGACAATTTCTGCAGCAGTCACCCATTGTGTGGCTATACTAAGGTTTTCAGTATTCCAATACCAGACACCGGCTGCACCACTACAGCTTGCTCATCCACTTTGTGGTCAAGGTAGTAGCACTCTGGTGTGACCCCAACCCATCTCAAACACTTACTTGAGACTTCAGCAGAGGGATCCATGGTGCCACATTTGCAGAACAAAACGAAATAAAAATCAGAGGAAACATCAACCCTGACCCTGGATGTTATTTTTCAGAACGAGGCCAGCTCCAAGGAAGACCCTGAAGAAGAAACGAGAGGATGGGCAGAGAGCAAGAAAGACAGGGAGGAGTGAAAGGGGTGATGTGCAGACGGTGGAGAATAAGGAGAAGCCGAAGATACCAGGAGAGAGGAGCAAGAAGAAAAACGTGCGAGACAGAAGATGAAGGAGGAACCAGAAACCAAGGAAGAAAGACCGAGGACGAGAAGAAGTTGAAGGAAGAGCAGAGTGAGGATAAGAAACAGACGAGAGGAGAGCGATGCCAGGACAGGAAGCAGATGGCCAGGGCAGAGAGGAGGAAGAATATGAGGATCAACAAGAATGGTTTCAAGTGGACTACTGAGACTCTGCCGGAGAAGCCAAGGTGCCCGCTACGGTTCTGGAGAACTGTGGCACTTGTGGTGAGTGACCCAGGCTGGAAAAGGAAAATGGGGGGGGGCATGAAAACAAGAGAGCACTATCTTAAAGAGGTATTTCTGATGGATACAACTACCTGTGGATTCCTCACCTCATGAATACTCCCATGGCGCCAGCATTCGACGGAAATCTTCTTACTAGTCTCTGCACGTCGACGAGGACGTCACTCTAGCCCACGCGACGCCGTCTGACGTCATACAGGCAATAAGAGGTCCTCGACGACGTGCGGACGTCAGTTCCCTTTTTTCCGTGCATTCGAAACGGTTATCTTCGAGGGAGTTACTGTTACCTTCGTGGTTACAGTGTATTGTCTGCTGCGTAGTCTTCTCTGCGGTAACAATGTCTCAGAGGAAGTCGGGTTTCAAGCCCTGTCGAGAGTGTGGGGGCAAGATGTCAGTTACAGATCCTCACTCCGACTGTCTATGGTGTTTGAGCTCCGACCACGACGTCTCGACTTGCGATTCATGTCAACACATGAATCCGAAGGCCCTCAAAGAGCGTGAGGCCAAGTTATTTATGGCAAAGTCAAAGAAGAAGGAGAAACATCATAAGAAGTCTTCTTCGCCAAGGTCTCACCGGCGTCATCGAGACTCCCGGCGCCGTAGAGACTCACGACGTCACTCCAGCAAGGAGTCTCGTTCGAGGTCACCTTCGGCTCGGCGTCGGAGGACTTGGGAGGTCAGCCCCACGGTCACGCCGCATCCATCGACGCCGTTGCCCTCTCCGGCGTCACCGACTTCGCCTGGTCAGGCGTCAGTGATTGAGGTGGTGCAGCCTCTTGTGTTTTCTCCGGCGTCGCAGACGTCGAGGCCGGCGTCGGGGTCGCCCTCGATCCAGGCACCCCAGTATCCGGCTTTTCCCACTCCTGGAGCCGATAGTACCGCGTTTCTTAATGCGATGTATACCATCTTTCAGCAGATGGCTCCAGGAGCTGCTCCGGCTGGCCCTTCGGGGCCCTTGGCCTTTTCGTTGGGTGATCCTGCGCCTCTTCGGCCGGCACCCTTTATGCCCTTTCTCCCTTTTGGGAATGTGGGCTCGGCGCCGGTGCCGGCGTCGGTGGTCGCTCCGGTGGCTTCGGATGTTTCGGCCCCGGAGGTTGCCCCTCCGTCGAAATCAGGATTTTGCCCTGTGACTCCGGTTGGTCCATCGGCTCCAAGACCTCGTCCTCCGGCTCCTGCCTCGGCGCCGAAGCTGCCTGTGGCGCCGGACGCGGCGTCAGATGCTTCTGGAGATCGGCGCCGTTCTTCGACGTCGGCGGAGGCCATGTCGACTCCGCGTATCGAGGAGAGACTTCATTCGAGGAGGCGTGCTCTCCGTCTTTTAGAAGAGCAAGAGTACCAGCGAGTCCTAGAGGAGGGAGAGATTGAGGACTCTGGAGACGGACTGCATGGTCTGGATACAGCCAGTGGGCTGGACACTTCCCCTGAGTGGGACCTTTCATCTCCAGGGGAATATACGGAGGAGGCTGCTTCCTTTCATGCTGTGGTGAGGAAGGCAGCGAGCTTTTTGGACCTGCCTTTGCCGGTGGCAGAGGCAAAGCAGAATTTGCTGACAGAGGTATTGCATCCGGCCTCTGCTGCAGCTGAGCCTCTCTTGCCATTTAATGAGGCTTTGCTGGATCCGGTGTTGGAGGTGTGGAAGAAGCCGGTGTCTTCCTCGGCCGTTCATAGGGCTGTGGCCAGGAGGTATCGAGCTGCACCATCTGACCCTGGCTTTCTCTCTAGACACCCTACGCCGGAGAGCTTGGTGGTGCAAGCCTCCTGTTCCTCAAAGTCAGCGCCTGGTTCCTTCCCGACGGTGCCTTGAGACAGAGACTCCAAGAAACTGGATGCGCAGTCCAAGAAAATATTTTCGTCATGCAGTTTGGCGTTGAAGGCCACCAACGCCACGTGCATTCTGGGGAGGTACATCCATGCGCTGATGGATGATATTTCGTCTTCATTCACGGAGCTTCCCCAGGGTCTCTTGGATGTGGTCTCGGACGCCCAGGCTGCCGCGACCCAGATTATCCAGTCTGGGCTGGACACGACCGACTCGGTGGCCAGGGCGATGGGCACGGCTGTGGTGGCAAGAAGACAGGCCTGGCTCCGAAACTCAGGGTTCTCTGCGGATGTGCAGTCGACCCTGCTGGACCTCCCGTTTGATGGGGACAGACTGTTTGGAGCCAAGGCAGATTCTGCCTTGGAACGATTTAAGGAGAGCAGAGCCACAGCCAAATCGTTAGGACTGCAAGCTCCTTCTTCCTCTGCCTCTTCTAGAATTTTCAGGAGGTTTCGGGGATTTGGGCGTGGCTCTTATTCCTCTTCCTTTCGGGGGAGGTTCCAGCAACCCGCCTCTTCCCTCCCCTATAGGTCATTTAGAGGGAGGGGGAGGGGTGGGGTCCGTACCAGAGGAGCCTCTCAACAGCACTCTGCCTCTTCCTCGTCCTCTGGAGGGGTGCAGCAGGGGAAGCAGCCTTAGGCTTCCACCGTTTCCCACTCACTCCTCTCCTGTAGGGGGAAGATTACAGCGTTTTCTCCACAAGTGGAAGTCTATCACAACGGACACTTGGGTTCTCGGCATTGTGGGAAAAGGCTACGCCCTTCCCTTTCGGGAGTTCCCGCCCCTCATCCCGCCCCGCCCATCTTATTGTTCAGAAGAACACCTCCTGTTGCTAGAACAGGAGGTTCAAGTCCTCCTTTCAAAGGGCGCAGTAGAGTTGGTCCCAGAGCAGGAAAAGGGTCGAGGTTGTTACTCAAGATACTTCCTGATTCCCAAAAAGGATGGTCAGTTGAGACCAATCCTGGATCTGAGGATCTTGAATTGGTTCCTCAAATAGGAAAAGTTCAAGATGCTGACCCTAGCACAGGTGCTTTTGGCGTTGAACAAGGAAGATTGGATGGTGTCTGTCGACTTGCAGGATGCTTACTTTCATATCCCGATACTCAAGTCGCACAGGAAGTATCTCCGGTTTGTGGTAGGGTCGCAGCACTATCAGTTTGCGGTCCTCCCGTTTGGTCTTACTTCAGCACCTCGAGTCTTCACAAAGGTGATGTCAGTGGTTGCGGCGGAGCTCAGAAGGAAGGGGATAGCAGTATTCCCTTACTTGGACGACTGGTTGATCAAAGCCAAGTCCCCGGAGCTTGTGTCGCATCATCTGCAGTCAACAACCCAGTTGTTGTTCGACCTGGGCTTTTCGGTGAACGTGCCCAAATCTCACCTGGAGCCCTCTCAGCGCCTCCTGTTCATAGGGGCAGTACTGGATACAACATTGAGTCGAGCCTTTCCTCCGCCTCAGCGGATTCAAGATATTCAGGAATTGGTTCCAATGTTTCGAAATGGAGCGGTAGTTCCAGTCCTCAAGGTCCTTCGTCTGCTCGGTCTGTTCGCCTCCTGCATTCTGTTGGTCACGCATGCTCGCTGGCACATGAGGGCTCTTCAGTGGTGCCTCCGAAGGCAGTGGTCTCAACACAAGGGAGATTTAGAAGGTACTGTCAAGATCTCCAGAGATGCTGCTGTGGAATTGAAGTGGTGGATTGCGGGCAACAATCTTTCACAGGGAAAGCCGTTCGCGCAGTCGCCACCAGTGGCCACGGTAATAACGGATGCCTCCACCCTAGGATGGGGAGCTCATCTGGGGGATCTGGAGATCAAAGGGCTTTGGTCTCCAGAGGAACAGGTGTTTCATATCAATCTGTTGGAGTTACGGGCTGTATGTTTGGCTCTCAAGGCCTTCCTCCCATCCCTTCGTGGTCAGTCGGTACAGGTCCTGACGGACAATACTACCACAATGTGGTACATAAACAAGCAGGGAGGAGTAGGGTCGTACCTTCTCTGCAGAGAAGCTCTTCAGCTATGGTCCTGGGCAAAGGACCATCAGATTTGCTTGGTGGCAAATCATCTGGCCGGGGTCTTGAATGTACGTGCGGACAGTCTCAGTCGCCAATTCTCGGCAGACCACGAGTGGCGTCCCCATCCAGATCAAGTCTGTTTAATCTTCCAGATGTGGGGGTTTCCTCGGATAGATCTGTTTGCCACTCGGGAGAACGCGCATTGCCCGTTATTCTGCAGCCTCCAGTATCCGATGCAGGGAGCGTTGGGGGACGCGTTTCAGATAACCTGGTGCGACCAGTTGCTTTACGCGTTTCCCCCCATACCGTTGATTCCTCGAGTGTTGAGGAAAATTCGCCAAGACCGGGCCCAAGTCATCTTAATAGCTCCGGATTGGCCAAGGAGGGTATGGTACTCCGACCTTCTCCAACTCTCACTGTGCCCTCCGCTCCGTCTCCCTCTCAGGGCAGACCTCCTCTCGCAGTCGCAGGGGCAGGTTTTACACCCCAACCTCCAGAGTCTGCACCTACATGCTTGGAGATTGAACGGGGCAACCTGAGTTCCTTCTCTCTCCCGCCTGATGTAGTGGATGTTATCTTAGCGGTCAGGCGACACTCCACTAAATCTATCTACGCTAATAGGTGGTCTAAATTTGTTATGTGGTGTGGAGAGAGACAGATTGATCCCTTACATGCTCATCTGTCACATGTTTTGTCTTTTGCACTGTCTCTAGCGCAGAAAGGTTGTGCAGTAGCTACCATTAAGGGTTATTTGTCGGCCTTGTCAGCCTTCATTTGTCTTCCAGACCAACCATCGTTATTTAAATCCCCTATTGTTCTCAGATTCTTGAAAGGTCTTCTGAATCAATATCCTCCAAAACCATTCGTTATGCCTCAATGGGATTTGTCCTTGGTCCTGACTTTCCTTATGGGGTCCCCTTTTGAGCCTATGCATTCTTGCCCCTTAAGGTATTTGGTTATTAAAACAGTATTCCTGGTAGCTATAACATCTGCAAGGAGAGTGAGTGAGTTGCAGGCCTTATCGGTTAAACCCCCTTATATAACGTTTTATGGGGATAAGGTGGTGTTGAGGACCAAGGCTGCTTTCCTTCCGAAGGTTGTTTCACCCTTCCATTTGGCTCAGACAATCACTTTGTCCACGTTTTATCCTCCGCCTCATCCTTCAAAGGAGGAAGAAAGACTACATCGTCTGGACCCAAAAAGGGCGTTGAGCTTCTATATCGACAGAATGAAGGATTTCAGGCTGGAGGATCAGCTGTTTATTGGATACGTGGGCAAGAGGAGAGGAAAGGCAGTCCACAAGAGAACACTATCCAGGTGGGTTGTTCTTTGCATTAAAATATGTTACTCTTTGGCAAAGAAGGATCCTCCTGAGGGCATTAGAGCTCATTCCACCAGAGCTAAGTCGGCCACTTCGGCCTTGGCCAGGGGTGTTCCTGTGGTCGACATCTGCAAGGCCGCAACTTGGTCGTCCCTTCACACTTTTGCAAAACATTACTGTTTGGATTCTGAGGTTAGAAGGGACGGCCATTTTGCACGGTCAGTGCTGCAGGATTTCTTGGTTTGACCATTTAGGCACCCACCGCCGGGCGTGGTACTGCTTTGGGACTCTATTCATGAGGTGAGGAATCCACAGGTAGTTGTATCCATCAGAAGAACGAGTTACTTACCTTCGGTAACGACTTTTCTGGTGGATACATTAGCTACCTGTGGATTCCTCACGGTCCCACCCGCCTCCCCGTTGCCTTTCTGGTCTTGCCAAGTAATCCTTGAGTGCGCTCCTCTTGGTCTTTGAGGGTGCAATAGATGTGTATATAATATATATTTATATATATGTATATATGTATATATCTTTGTATATATACTTGGTGTGTGTATATATTTTAAAAGAGAAAGTTTTATATATATATTTATATAAAAAGATTTACAGTTATTCATACAATGTTGTGTGTTTTTGCAATATAATGGGATGTTGCCTTGCTCTTTCATTGCATTGCCTGGTTGTTCTCATGCACGTAAAAAATGATTGGTACTGACGTCCGCACGTCGTCGAGGACCTCTTATTGCCTGTATGACGTCAGACGGCGTCGCGTGGGCTAGAGTGACGTCCTCGTCGACGTGCAGAGACTAGTAAGAAGATTTCCGTCGAATGCTGGCGCCATGGGAGTATTCATGAGGTGAGGAATCCACAGGTAGCTAATGTATCCACCAGAAAAGTCGTTACCGAAGGTAAGTAACTCGTTCTTCTGGTGGATACAACTACCTGTGGATTCCTCACCTAAAGAATTTTCCCCACGCGCCAGCTTTCAATGGAAATTTTCTTCTAGCTCTTCACATCGACGATGACATCACAATTGCCCGACTCCCACATGACGCCGTATGACGTCATACAGGCAATAAGAGGCTACCAGGGAGCTACTGTTTCACTTCGGTGTAACTATGTTGCAGCCTAGAAAAGTCGGGTTTTAAACCCTGTAGGGAGTGTGGAGGTCGGATGTCGGTCATAGACCCACACGAAAATTGCTTGTGGTGTCTCAGTTCTGACCATGAGGTCGAGGCGTGTGGTTCATGTCAGCGCAGGAATCCAAAGGCCCTAAAAAAGCGGGAGGCCAAGTTGTTCCTGGCAAGGTCCAAGAAGAAGGGGAAGCATCATCGCCGTGAATCTTCTTCTAAGTCCTCGAGATCTCACCGGCATCATCGAGACTCCCGGCGCCGGCATGGATTGCAGCGCCAGTCAAGTAAGGACTGCCCCCGTTCGAGGTCGCCATCAGCTCGGCGTCGACTGACTTGGGAGGTCAGTCCAACTGTTACACCTCCGCCTCCAACGACTCAAGCTTCCCCGACATCTCCACTGTCGGTCTTTGAAGTTGATCCGCATCAGGAGCCGAGGGCTTCTCCGGCACAGATGGAGATGCCTGAGCCGACGCCGGCTTCGCTTCATGCACCGGCTCCGCAAAGTTATCCGGCGTTCCCGGCGCCGGGCACGGACCCGGCCGCATTCCTTAATGCAATGTTCAACATCTTCGCCACCATGGCGCCGGGAGGTGTGCATGCAGGGCCATCAGGTCCATTGGCCTTCGACATGGATGTTCCGACTTCTGATAGACCGAAGCCCTTCATGCCCTTTCATCCTTCTGGAAGTGCTGGTTCGGCGCCGGTTCCAATGGTCCCCATACCCTTAATTCCTCGGGTTCTGAGGAAGATCTGCCAAGACCGGGGCCCAAGTTATCTTAATAGTTCTGGATTGGCCAAGAAGGGTGTGGTATTCAGACCTTCTCCAACTCTCTCTGTGCCCTCCGCTCCGTCTCCCTCACAGGGCAGACCTCCACTCGCAGTCGCAGGGTCAGGTTCTACACCCCCACCTCAAGAGCCTGCACCTTCATGCCTGACGATTGAACGGGGCAATCTGATTTCCTTCTCTCTCCCGCCTGAGGTGGTGGAAGTTATATTATCGGCCAGGCGACACTCCACCAAATCTATCTATGCAAGCAGGTGGGCTAAATTTGTGAATTGGTGTGGAGTGAATCAAATTGATCTCTTGAGTGCCCACTTATCTGATATACTTTTGTTTGCTTTATCCTTGGCACAGAGGGGTTGTGCAGTTGCCACTGTTAAGGGTTATTTATCCGCGCTGTCGGCTTTTCTGTGCCTTCCAGACCAACCCTCCTTGTTTAAGTCGCCTATTGTTTTGAGGTTCATTAAGTGTCTCACTAATAAGTTTCCGCCCACTCCATTCGTTATGCCACAGTGGGATCTTAACTTAGTATTGACCTTTCTTATGGGTTCACCGTTTGAACCAATGCATTCTTGTCCATTGAGACTTTTGGTTTTGAAGACTATTTTTCTGGTTGCCATAGCATCTGCTAGAAGGGTGAGTGAGCTCCAGGCTCTTAGTGTAGAACCCCCATATACTTCCTTTTACAGGGAAAAAGTGGTGTTAAGGACCAAGGCGGCTTTCCTTCCGAAGGTTGTTACACCCTTTCATTTAGGACAGTCCATCACTCTCTCTTCCTTCTAGCTTCCACCTCATCCATCCAAGGAGGAAGAGAGGCTTCACCGACTTGATCCAAAAAGAGCGTTGAGCTTCTTCGTTAACAGGACGAGGGAGTTCATACAAGATGATCAGCTCAACGTCGGTTACGTGGGGAAGAGGAGAGGCAAAGCTGTCCACAAGAGAACGCTTTCCAGGTGGGTCATTCTTCGCATCAAGTTATGTTATTCTTTAGCAAAGAAGGAACCTCCTGTGGGGCTACATGCCCATTCCACCAGGGCTAAGGTGGCTTCCTCGGCCTTAGCTAGAGGTGTTCCTGTGGTTGACATCTGCAAGGCGGCAACTTGGGCATCCCTCCACACTTTTGCCAAGCATTATTGTTTGGACTCTGAAGTTTGGAGGGATGGCCATTTTGCATGCTCAGTGCTGCAGGATTTCTTGGTTTGACCATTCAGGCACCCACCTCCGGGGGCGGTACTTCTTTGAGACTCTATTCTTTAGGTGAGGAATCCACAGGTAGTTGTATCCATCAGAAGAACAAGTTACTTACCTTCGGTAACGCCTTTTCTGGTGGATACACTAGCTACCTGTGGATTCCTCACGGTCCCACCCACCTCCCCATTGCCTGACTGGTCTTACCACGAATTCCTTGGGTGAGTGCCCATATGTTGTACATATGTATATACTGATGCAATGATTTATATATGGGTATATAGTTGTTTCTGTATATATATTTAAAAAAAATATGTAGGAAGTTGGCTCTGTATATATTATTTCAAAGTAAGAAATAGTGTGCACAGAGTCCAAGGGTTCCCCTTAGAGGTAAGATAGTGGCAAAAAGAGATAATTCTAATGCTCTATTTCGTGGTAGTGTGGTTGAGCAGTAGGCTTATCAGAGGGTAGTGTTAAGCATTTGTTGTATACACACAGGCAATAAATGAGGAACACACATTCAAAGACAAATTCCAGGCCAATAGGTTTTTATATAGAAAAATATATTTTCTTAGTTTAATTTAAGAACCACAGGTTCAAGATTTACAAACAATACTTTAAATGAAAGGTATTTCACTCAGGTATCTTAGGAACTTTGAATTATCACAATAGCATGTACAGTCTTGGCAAAAATGGCAATAAGCTATTTTAAAAGTGGACACAGTGCAACAATCAACATTTCCTGGGGGAGGTAAGTAAATGTTAAGTGCACAGGTAAGTAAAACACTTACAGGGTTAATGGTTGGGACCAAGGTAGCCCCCTGTTGGGGGTTCAAGGCAACCCCAAAGTTACCACACCAGCAGCTCAGGGCCGGTCAGGTGCAGAGGTCAAAGTGGTGCCCAAAACACATAGGCTTAAATGGAAATAGGGGTGCCCAGGTTCCAGTCTGCCAGCAGGTAAGTACCAGTGGCTTCGGAGGGCAGACCAGGGGAATTTTGTAGGGCACTGGGGGGGACACAAGCAGGCACAGAAAGTACACCCTCAGCAGCACAGGGGCGGACGGGTGCAGAGTGCAAACAGGCGTCGGGTTTTCAATAGGAATCAATGGGGAGACCCGGGGGTCTCTTCAACGATGCAGGCAGGCACAGGGGGCTCCTCGGGGTAGCCACCACCTGGGCTAGGCAGAGGGTCGCCTGGGGGTCGCTCCTGCACTGGAGTTCGGTTTCTTCAGGTCCTGGGGGCTGCGGGTGCAGTGTGGTTTCCAGCCGTCGGGTTCCTTGAAGCAGGCAGTCGCGGTCAGGGGGAGCCTCTGGATTTCCTCTGCAGGCGTCGCTGTGGGGGATCGGGGGGGTCAACTCTGGCTACTCACGGGCTCGCAGTCACCAGGGAGTCCTCCCTGTAGTGTTGGTTTTCCGCAGGTCGAGCCAGGGGCGTCGGGTGCACAGTGGAAAGTCTCACGCTTCCGGAGGGAAACGTGTGGTCTTTAAAAGTTGCTTCTTTGTTGCAAAGTTGCAGTTTTGATGAACAGGGCCGCTGTTCTCGGGAGCTTCTTGGTCCTTTTAGATGCAGGGCAGTCCTCTAAGGCTTCAGAGGTCGCTGGTCCCTGTTGGATCTGTCACTGTTGCAGTTTTTCTTGAAGTGGGGAGACAGGCCGGTAGGGCTGGGGCCAAAGCAGTTGTCGTCTCCGTCTTCTCTGCAGGGCTTCAGGTCAGCAGTCCTTCTTCGTCTTCAGGTTGCAGGAATCTATCTTCCTCAGTTCTGGGAGCCCCTAAATACTCAATTTAGGGGTGTGTTTAGGTCTGGGAGGATAGTAGCCAATGGCTATTAGCCCTGAGGGTGGCTACACCCTCTTTGTGCCTCCTCCCTGTGGGGAGAGGGGCACATCCCTAATCCTATTGGGGGAATCCTCCATCTGCAAAATGGTGTATTTCTAGAAGTCAGAGTCACCTCAGCTCAGGACACCTTAGGGGTTGTCCTGACTGGGGAGTGACTCCTCCTTGTTTTTCTCATTATCTTCTCCAGCCTTGCTGCCAAAAGTGGGGGCAGTGTCCGGAGGGGCAGGCATCTCCACTAGCTGGGATGCCCTGTGGCGCTGTAACAAAGGGGGTGAGCCTTTGAGGCTCACCGCCAGGTGTTACAGTTCCTGCAGGGGGAGGTGAGAAGCACCTCCACCCAGTACAGGCTTTGTTCCTGGCCACAGAGTGACAAAGGCACTCTCCCCATGTAGCCAGCAACATGTCAGGTGTGTGGCAGGCTGGCAAAAACTAGTCAGCCCACACTGGAAGTCGGGTATGTTTTCAGGGGGCATCTCTAAGATGCCCTCCGGGTGTATTTTTTACAATAAAGTGCACACTGGCATCAGTGTGCATTTATTGTGCTGAGAAGTTTGATACCAAACCTCACAGTTTTCAGTGTAGCCATTATGGTGCTGTGGAGTTCGTGTTTGACAGACTCCCAGACCATATACTCTTATGGCTACCCTGCACTTACAATGTATAAGGTTTTGCTTAGACACTGTAGGGGCATAGTGCTCATGCACATATGCCCTCACCTGGGGTATAGTGCACTCTGCCTTAGGGCTGTAAGGCCTGCTAGAGGGGTGACTTACCTATACCACAGGCAGTGTGAGGTTGGCATGGCACCCTGAGGGGAGTGCCATGTCGACTTAGTCATTTTCTCCCCACCAGCACACACAAGCTGGCAAGCAGTGTGTATGTGCTGAGTGAGGGGTCCCTAAGGTGGCATAAGACATGCTGCAGCCCTTAGAGACCTTCCCTGGCATCAGGGCCCTTGGTACCAGGGGTACCAGTTACAAGGGACTTACCTGGATGCCAGGGTTGTACCAATTGTGGAGACAAAGGTACAGTTTAGGGAAAGAACACTGGTGCTGGGGCCTGGTTAGCAGGGTCCCAGCACACTTTGAAATCATAACTTGGCATCAGCAAAGGCAAAAAGTCAGGGGGTAACCATGCCAAGGAGGCATTTCCGAAAGAGGATGAGACTAACCTTTCCCAAGAGAGTCTTCATTTTCAAAGTGGAAGAACCTGGAAAGCCCATCTGCATTGGCATGGGCAGTCCCAGGTCTGTGTTCCACTATAAAGTCCATTCCCTGTAGGGAGATGGACCACCTCAACAGTTTTGGATTTTCACCTTTCATTTGCATTAGCCATCTGAGAGGTCTGTGGTCAGTTTGAACTACAAAGTGAGTACCAAAGAGGGATGGTCTCAGCTTCTTCAGGGACCAAACCACAGCAAATGCTTCCCTCTCAATGGCACTCCAACGCTGCTCCCTGGGGAGTAACCTCCTGCTAATGAAAGCAACAGGCTGGTCAAGGCCATCATCATTTGTCTGGGACAGTACTGCCCCTATCCCATGTTCAGAGGCATCAGTCTGCACAATGAACTGCTTGGAGTAATCTGGAGCTTTGAGAACTGGTGCTGTGCACATAGCTTGTTTCAGGGTGTCAAAGGCCTGTTGGCATTCTATAGTCCAGTTTACCTTCTTGGGCATCTTCTTAGAGGTAAGTTCTGTGAGGAGTGTCACTGTGGATCCATATCCCTTCACAAACCTCCTATAGTAACCAGTCAAGCCAAGGAATGCCCTGACTTGAGTCTGGGTTTTTGGAGCTACCCAGTCCAGAATAGTCTGGATCTTGGGTTGGAGTGGCTGAACTTGGCCTCCACCTGCAAGGTGTCCCAAGTAAACCACAGTTCCCTGCCCTATCTTACATTTGGATGCCTTCATAGAGAGGCCTGCTGCTTGCGGGGCCTGCAAAACCTTCTTCAGGTGGACCAGGTGATCCTGCCAGCTGGAGCTAAAGACAGCAATATCATCAAAATAAGCTGCACTAAAGGGCTCCAGGCCAGCAAGGACTTGATTCACCAACCTTTGGAAGGTGGCAGGGGCATTCTTTAAGCCAAAGGGCATCACAGTGAAGTGATAGTGCGCATCAGGTGTGGAGAATGCTGTCTTTTCTTTTGCTCCTGGTGCCATTTTGATTTGCCAGTACCCTGCTGTCAAGTCAAAGGTACTCAAGTATTTGGCAGCACCTAGTTTGTCAATTAACTCATCTGCCCTTGGAATGGGATGGGCATCTGTCTTGGTGACATAATTAAGTCCTCTGTAGTCCACACAAAACCTCATCTCTCTCTTACCATCTTTGGTGTGAGGTTTGGGGACAAAGACCACTGGGCTAGCCCAGGGGCTGTCAGAGTGCTCAATGACTCCCAATTCCAGCATCTTGTGGACTTCCACTTTGATGCTTTTCTTAACTTGGTCAGACTGTCTAAAAATGTTGTTTTTGACAGGCATGCTGTCTCCTGTGTCCACATCATGGGTACACAGGTGTGTCTGACCAGGGGTTAGGGAAAAGAGCTCAGCAAACTGTTGTAAGACTTTCCTACAGTCAGCTTGCTGTTGGCCAGAGAGGGTGTCTGAATAGATCACTCCATCTACTGAGCCATCTTTAGGGTCAGTGGAGAAGAGATCAGGGAGAGGTTCACTCTCAGCTTCCTGGTCCTCATCTGTTACCATTAACATGTTTACATCTGCCCTGTCATGAAAGAGTTTGAGGCGGTTCACATGGATCACCCTTTTGGGGGTCCTACTAGTGCCTAGGTCTACCAGGTAGGTGACCTGACTCTTTCTCTCTAGCACTGGGTACGGGCCACTCCAGCTGTCCTGAAGTGCCCTGGGAGCCACAGGCTCCAGAACCCAGACTTTCTGCCCTGGCTGAAACTCAACCATAGCAGCCTTTTGGTCATACCACATCTTCTGGAGTTGTTGGCTGGCCTCAAGGTTTTTACTTGCATTTTCCATGTACTCTGCCATCTTGGAATGTAGGCCTAGTACATAGTCCACTATATCTTGTTTAGGCTCATGGAGAGGTCTCTCCCAGCCTTCTTTTACAAGAGCTAGTGGTCCCCTTACAGGATGGCCAAACAGAAGTTCAAAGGGGGAAACCCCTACTCCCTTCTGAGGCACCTCTCTGTAGGCGAAAAGCAGACATGGCAAGAGGACATCCCATCTCTTTTTGAGCTTTTCAGGGAGCCCCATGATCATGCCCTTCAATGTCTTATTGAATCTTTCCACAAGACCATTGGTTTGTGGATGGTATGGTGTGATGAATTTGTAAGTCACCCCACACTCATTCCACATATGTTTCAGGTATGCTGACATGAAGTTGGTACCTCTGTCAGACACCACCTCCTTAGGAAATCCCACTCTGGTAAAGATACCAATGAGTGCTTTGGCTACTGCAGGGGCAGTAGTCGACCTAAGGGGAATTGCTTCAGGGTACCTAGTAGCATGATCCACTACTACTAGGATATACTGGTTCCCTGAGGCTGTGGGAGGTTCAAGTGGGCCCACTATGTCCACACCCACTCTTTCAAAGGGGACCCCCACCACTGGAAGTGGAATGAGGGGGGCCTTTGGATGGCCACATGTCTTACCACTGGCTTGACAGGTGGCACAGGAGACACAAAACTCCTTTACTTTCTGGGACATGTTGGGCCAATAGAAATGGTTGACTAACCTCTCCCAAGTCTTGGTTTGTCCCAAATGCCCAGCAAGTGGAATATCATGGGCTATGGTTAGAATTAACTCCCTAAGCTCCTGAGGCACTACCACTCTCCTAGTGGCACCAGGTTTGGGATCTCTTGCCTCAGTGTAAAGGAGTCCATCTTCCCAATAGACCCTATGTGTTCTACTGATTTTTCCTTTGGTCTCTTCAGCAGCATGCTGCCTAAGGCCTTCAAGAGAGGGACAGGTTTCTTGCCCCTTACACAGCTGTTCCCTTGTGGGTCCCCCTGGGCCTAAGAGTTCAACCTGATAAGGTTCCAACTCCAAGGGCTCAGTTCCCTCAGAGAGCAGAACTTCTTTCTGGGAAGAGAGGTCCTTTTACTTTTGTTGTGTTGAAGCTGGTTCCCCAGTCTTCTTTCCTTTTCACTTGGAGGGTTGGGCCATTATTCCAGGCTCCAACACCTCTTTTTCATCCTGAGCCTTGCACTGTGCCCTTGTCTTGACACAGACCAGTTCAGGGATACCCAGCATGGCTGCATGGGTTTTGAGTTCTACGTCAGCCCATGCTGAGGACTCTAGGTCATTTCCAAGCAAACAGTCTACTGGGATAGCAGAGGAGACTACCACCTGTTTCAGGCCAGTGACCCCTCCCCATTCTAAAGTTACCATAGCCATGGGATGTACTTTCGTCTGATTGTCAGCGTTGGTGACTGGATAAGTTTGTCCAGTCAGGTATTGTCCTGGGGAAACCAGTTTGTCTGTCACCATTGTGACACTGGCACCTGTATCCCTCAGGGCTTCTACACTAGTCCCCTTAATTAAGAGTTGCTGCCTGTACTTTTGCTTATTAGGGGGCCAGGCAACCAGTGTGGCTAAGACCACCCTACACCCAAAGAAACTAATGTAGCTTCAGTGTGAACCCTGATTTGCTCTAGGCACACTGTTGATCCCACCTGGAGACTGGCTATTCCAGTTCTAACTGGAGTAGTAGTAGAAGTGGAACCTTTCTTGGGACAGGCCTTGTCTCCAGTTTGGTGTCCCTGCTGATTACAGCTACGACACCATGCCTTTTTGGGATCAAAGTTTTTACCCTTGCACCTAAAATTGGATTGTGAAGTGGCTTTGGACCCTCCCTCCCGAGCAGGTTTTTGGGGCCCTGTAGAAGACTCTTTACTTTTACCCTTGGATATCTCAACACTCTTCGCCTAGGGAGTCTTTGTGAACCCTTTCTTTTGGTCACCCCCTGTGGAAGTCTTGGTCACCCTAGTCTTGACCCAATGGTCTGCCTTCTTTCCCAATTCTTGGGGAGAAAGTGGACCTAGGTCTACCAGATGCTGATGCAGTTTATCATTGAAACAATTACTTAAGAAGTGTTCTTTCATAAACAGATTGTACAGCCCATCATAATCATTTACACCACTGCCATTAATCCAACCATCCAGTGTTTTGAATGAGAAGTCAACAAAATCAACCCAGGTCTGGCTCGAGGATTTTTGAGCTCCCCTGAACCTAATCCTGTACTCCTCAGTTGAGAATCCAAAGCCCTCAATCAGGGTAGCCTTCATGAGGTCATAGGATTCTGCATCTTTTCCAGAGAGTGTGAGGAGTCTATCCCTACACTTTCCAGTGAACATTTCCCAAAGGAGAGCACCCCAGTGAGATGTGTTTACTTTTCTGGTTGCACAAGCCCTCTCAAAAGCTGTGAACCATTTGGTGATGTCATCACCATCTTCATATTTTGTTACAATCCCTTTGGGGATTTTTAGCATGTCAGGAGTATCTCTGACCCTATTTAAATTGCTGCCACCATTGATGGGAGCTAAGCCCATCTCTTGTCTTTCCCTTTCTATGGCTAGGAGCTGTCTCTCCTAAGCCAATCTTCTGGCAATCCTGGCTAACAGGAGGTTATCTTCATTGAGGCGTCCCTCAATGCTTCCAGAGCTGTTGGACTCTCCTGTGAGAGAAGCAACATCTCTGACTATCACTTTTGGAGTCAGGGTTCGAGGAACCCTGTTCTCCCTAACTAGGAGTGGAGGTGGGAAATTTACCTCCCTATCACTAGCTTCCCCCTCTGTAAGGGTATCTTCAGAGGGGTTGTCTCTAGCAAACTCTGCTAAGAGCTCTTGGAGCTGTACTTTGGTAGGGTTTGAACCAGTTTTAAGTTTCTTGATTCTGCAGAGAGTCCTTAGCTCTGACATCCTAAGATGCAGGTAAGGTGTGAGTTTGAGCTCCACCACTTTCTCTTCTGCAGCAGACATTATTTCTCTAAATGTTGGGATACTTTTTAAGAATCTAAAACTATCTCTAGAACTATATCCAAACTTTTATAAAACTTTTAAACTCTAAAAGAAATGCTAACAGGGACTAATACAAGGCCCTAGCAGGACTTTTAAAAATTTAGAAAACTAGATCAAATTCCAAAAATCAGTTTCTAATGACAATTTATGGAATTTTTGTTGTGTGATCAGGTATTGGCTGAGTAGTCCAGCAAATGTAAAGTCTTGTACCCCACCGCTGATCCACCAATGTAGGAAGTTGGCTCTGTATATACTATTTCAAAGTAAGAAATAGTGTGCATAGAGTCCAAGGTTTCCCCTTAGAGGTAAGATAGTGGCAAAAAGAGATGATTCTAATGCTCTATTTTGTGGTAGTGTGGTCGAGCAGTAGGCTTATCAGAGGGTAGTGTTAAGCATTTGTTGTACACACACAGGCAATAAATGAGGAACACACACTCAAAGACAAATTCCAGGCCAATAGGTTTTTATATAGAAAAATATATTTTCTTAGTTTATTTTAAGAACCACAGGTTCAATAGTTACAAACAATACTTTAAATGAAAGGTATTTCACTCAGGTATCTTAGGAACTTTGAATTATCACAATAGCATGTACAGTCTTAGCAAAAATGGCAATAAGCTATTTTAAAAGTGGACACTGTGCAAAAATCAACAGTTCCTGGGGGAGGTAAGTAAATGTTACGTTCACAGGTAAGTAAAACACTTACAGGGTTCCAAGGCAACCCCAAAGTTACTACACCAGCAGCTCAGGGCCGGTCAGGTGCAGAGGTCAAAGTGGTGCCCAAAACACATAGGCTTCAATTGAAATAGGGGTGCCCCGGTTCCAGTCTGCCAGCAGGTAAGTATCCGTGACTTTGGAGGGCAGACCAGGGAGGTTTTGTAGGGCACCGGGGGGGGACACAAGCAGGCACAGAAAGTGCACCCTCAGCGGCACAGGGGCGGCAGGGTGCAGAGTGTAAACAGGCATTGGTTTTTCAATAGGAATCAATGGGGAGACCCGTTGGATCTTCAACGATGCAGGCAGGCACAGGGGGGGCTCCTCGGGGTAGCCACCACCTGGGCTAGGCAGAGGGTCCCCTGGGGGTCGCTCCTGCACTGGAGTTTGGTTCCTTCAGGTCCTGGAGGCTGCGGGTGCAGTGTAGTTTCCAGGCGTCGGGTTCCTTGAAGCAGGCAGTCGCGGTCAGGGGGAGCCTCTGGATTTCCTCTGCAGGCGTCGCTGTGGAGGCTCAGGGGGGTGAACTCTGGCTACTCACGGGCTCGCAGTCGCCGGGGAGTCCTCCCTGTATTGTTGGTTTTCCGCAGGTCGAGCCGGGGGTGTCGGGTGCAGAGTGGAAAATCTCACGTTTCCGGCAGGAAACGTGTGGTCTTTAAAAGTTGCTTCTTTGTTGCAAAGTTGCAGTTTTGTTGAACAGGGCCACTGTTCTCGGGAGCTTCTTGGTCCTTTTAGATGCAGGGCAGTCCTCTGAGGCTTCAGAGGTCGCTGGTCCCTGTTGGATGCGTCGCTGTTGCAGTTTTTCTGGAAGTGGGGAGACAGGCTGGTAGGGCTGGGGCCAAAGCAATTGTCGTCTGTCTTCTCTGCAGGGCTTCAGGTCAGCAGTCCTTCTTTGTCTTCAGGTTGCAGGAATCTATCTTCCTCAGTTCTGGGAGCCCCTAAATACTCAATTTAGGGGTTGTTTAGGTCTGGGAGGATAGTAGCCAAACCTCACAGTTTTCAGTGTAGCCATTATGGTGCTATGGAGTTCGTGTTTGACAGACTCCCAGACCATATACTCTTATGGCTACCCTGCACTTACAATGTCTAAGGTTTTGCTTAGACACTGTAGGGGCATAGTGCTCATGCACATATGCCCTTACCTGGGGTATAGTGCGCCCTGCCTTAGGGCTGTAAGGCCTGCTAGAGGGGTGACTTACCTATACCACAGGCAGTGTGAGGTTGGCATGGCACCCTGAAGGGAGTGCCATGTCGACTTAGTCATTTTCTCCCCACCAGCACAAACAAGCTGGCAAGCAGTGTGTATGTGCTGAGTGAGGGGTCCCTAGGGTGGCATAAGACATGCTGCAGCCCTTAGAGACCTTCCCTGGCATCAGGGCCCTTGGTTCCAGGGGTACCAGTTACAAGGGACTTACCTGGATGCCAGGGTTGTACCAATTGTGGAGACAAAGGTACAGTTTAGTTAAAGAACACTGGTGCTGGGGCATGGTTAGCAGGGTCCCAGCACACTTTCAAATCCTAACTTGGCATCAGCAAAGGCAAAACGTCAGGGGGTAACCATGCCAAGGAGGCATTTCTTTACAAAATAATAATAATAATAAAAAAGAGAGAGAGAACATGTGTATATATGTATATATTTATGCACATATTTCGTATTGTTTATTTCTATTGGTTATGTTTCATATTAGTTAAATAAATATTGGTATATAAGTTTGATTGATGTGTTCATATCACATCTGTAGTGTCAATGTTCTCCTGTTCGCCTCAAAGGCACGTAAAAAATGGTGATAACTGACGTCTGCACGTCGACGAGGACCTCTTATTGCCTGGATGACATCATACGGCGTCGCGTGGGAGTCGGGCAATTGTGACATCATCGTTGACGTGCAGAGTTAGAAGAAAATTTCTGTCGAAAGCTGGCGCGTGGGGAAATTTCTTTCGGTGAGGAATCCCCAGGTAGCTAGTGTATCCACCAGAAAAGGCGTTACCGAAGGTAAGTAACTTGTTCTTTGTGCACAATACGAATAAAGAACAGCAAAGGGGGGGGGATGAGCTGCAGCCCTCAATTAAATTCAGTACATTTGTTTCTCCGTATGAGTGTTTAGACTGAAATCTCTCTAGTGAAGAGAAGCACTCTGCAGAGCTTACCCACCTTGAGAATAGTTGGTTAAGGTGGGGCAGGTGAGCGAACAGTCCTTTATTTGTCAAGGTTCTTTAGGGGATGTCACAAGCATCTCTTCTACTATGTGAGCTTTTTTCCCCACCCTTGTCTGTTGTATGAGACTATAGGATCACTTCAACTCACTAAGGTATTCACATCTCGTGTCTTGGTGAAAGGGGAATGCCCATAATCTTTTCTCATATACTTATACAGGATTCTTTTTTCTTTTCATGGTTCCCACGTGATAAGACTCCAGCAGTAGTCACCACTCCTGGCCTGCACCGGTACGCCTAAAAGGGAAAAAGGAAAAAGAGGAAGATTAGAACTTCAAGGATCAGAACAACTCCAGAAGCATACATCACTGTCACTACCAGTATCCCTACAAACAAAATCCTGCAGTATACTTGTCCATTATTTTTGCACAACTTGAAAGAAATAAAAACAGCCAAAATTTCACACCACATCAAGCCTTGGAAACCTTATTTCTGACCTGGTCTCCCACAAGCACCCAAAGACAACATTCAGGGCATCAGGGACAGCCTGCAGGTTGGTCCCCGGGCCTTTCTGGCAGCCACAACTGCAAAACTGATTTAGTGTGCCATTTTCGACTCACACCCATACTGCAGAAGGAAGGATCAGACATTTCCTCCATGGGAGGCAGGACAAAAGTCAGCCTCGTGGGTCATACAACTGGTCAATTGGGACTGTGCCCGTCCGTTCCTTTCTGCTTCGCTGAACTTACTCTGAAAACTTGCCTGCTTTGTGACAGAATGTGCATGTTTTTCTGGCCAGAGAAGACAAAGAGAGGGTTGTGGCCTCAGAAGTAAGAACTGGGTGTTACTCCTTGTGCCGAAGAAGGACAGAGGCCTTCGTCCTATTTCAAATCTTTGCCCTCTCAAAGTCTTTCTGAAAAAGTACACATTGACCCAGGTATTGTCTGCGTTCGATCCCAAAGACTGGTAGTAGCATTGGACCTGCTGGACGCGCTGACAAAAGTGATTGCAGTGGTCGCAGCACATCTTCTGAGGTTGGGGTACCAGTATTCCTGTAGCTCAACAAGTGACTGTTGAAGGTGGGTTTGCCCTAGGCAGTTGTAGACCACCTTTAGACCTCCTAACATTGTTGCAGTTTACTATCAACATGCTGAAGTCACACTTCACTTCTTTGCAGATACTCCTCTTCATCTGTCCTGGATATAATGTGCGGAATCCAAGACGTTCAGACTATGACCCCAGTGCTTTAGCCTCTGTCCTCAATCTCAGTGAGGATGGCATAGAGGTTGCTGGGCCTCATGGCCTCCTGCATCTTGTTAGTTCATCCCATTGGGTAGTGCACACAGGCTCTAGAGTTGGACCTGAAGTCCCAGTAGGCACAGCACCAGGAAACATCTCGGATTATATCCTGGTTTTCGAGGATATTCAAAAAGACCTGCAGTGGCTGCTAGACCGCAGTTGGGCTAGTGGCAGCCCCCTCTCCTGCAACAAGCAGGGTGTAGTGGGGTATTGGGTCCTGTGCCAGGAAGTTCTGCACTTCTTTAAGAGACTGACCCGCCACGGCATTGGTCTGGTCATGAACCTTCTTGTAGGATCTCTAAACTTTGTTGAATTCAGCTGCCAACATCTAGTGGCTCATAAATGACAGCTGAACCAGAGGTGACATAGAATTCATGGGCATGAGTGTCTGGTCTCCGATCGAGCTGCCATGTTGGATGGAACTACTTATGTAGAAACAGAGTAGGGTCCTGCACCCTGGACTCCACACTCTGCATCTCCATGTGTCCAAAGTTGATGTGATTCTAGAAGCCAGGCGTCCATCTACAAACCGAGTGTACAGTTAGCACCGGTACAGGTTTGTAGATTGGTGCACAAAACGTCAGCTGGACCTGCTACAAGCCAGTTTGTCTGAAGTGTTGTATTTGTGTTTGTCTCAGCAAGATTGGTTACTGTTAAAGGTTATTTGTCAAATCTTTCAGCTTTTTTAAGTTGCCAAATCAGCCTTTTTTGTGTAAATTACCTGTTGTGATGAGGTTTCTTAAAAGTTTACAGCACATTTCCACCAAAGCCATTTGTGATGCCAAAGTGGGACTTGAATTTTCTTTTCACATTTCTAATGTGCACCCCTTTAAGCCAATGCACAGCTGCCCACTATATTTCTTAACCCTGAAAATGTTTTTTCTGGTCGCAAGCACATCAGCTTGTCGCATGAGTCAACTGCAAGCCCTTTTGGTCCAGCCACCTATACAGCGTTCTTCTCAGGAAGGCTGGTACTGAGAAGTCATTCTATCGAAGGTAATAACACCCTTCCAGGTTGGGCAGACTATTGATCTTTTGACTTTCTTTGCCCCGCCTCAGCCCTCAAAAGAGGAGGAGAGACTGCATAGTTTGGACCCTAAGAGATCCCTAAGTTTCTATATTGATAGTACTAATGACCACTGGGTGATCTATCAACTCTTTGCGGGCATCTTGGAAACAAAGAAGGCTGAGAGTGCAGAAAGGAACGATCTCTAAGAAGCAGCCATCTGAAAGATTGAGGGCTCATCCTACTTGAGTCAAGGCTGCTACAACTGCACTACCGCGCAGGGTGCCTTTCCTGAATATGTCCCAGCCTGCTACGTGGGTATCAGTGCACACATTCACAAAGCACTATTGCATTGACAGTCACATCCATCAGGATTGGTATTATGCCTGTTTGATCCTTCAGGACTTTTTGCTTTGAGCCATTTCTCAGACCGTTCTCTAGAGAAGATACTGCTTTGATATCTATTCACAAATCGGTGGTTATAAGTATCCATCAGAAGAACAAGGTATTTAGCTTTGGTAACCTGCTTTCTGGTGGATGCTTTATCTGGCCCCATATTCCTCATCAACCCTCCAACTTTCCATTCTGTGAAATGAATTCTTTCCAATCTGAAAAGGTACCAACCTGGAGATCTGCATACTGGTCATGCCAGTTAGTAAATGTGCTCTGCTTCTGAGGTCGCAGACAATTCTTAGAAAGCAGCTAACGTCAGAACCCTTGGTTGGTGCTTATATGTAGCCCTGCTCTTTACTTTCAGAGCAAAACAACTTTGTCGAGGAGCTGCACAATGTCAGCTATCAGCACAAAGGAGTACTTCTTTTGAGTTTCCATATCCAGTCTGAAGCATGAAGGAATATTTACAATGTGAGGCATCTGGGGTTATATAGAACATCCACAAGAAAGAGGGCTACTGAAGGTAAATAACGTATTCTACAAGTTACTACATCCAAAAGAAAAACATACTTATCTGCAGTAAAGATCATTCTAGTGAATATCTACCTGCAGATTACTCACTTGTAGAACAACCCCAGGCATCAGACTGGACCTGGAACCTTCAAAGCAATGAAGTCACTAGTAGAGGGTGCTGGATTTGGTTGCTGCCTGAAGTGTAGTCAGGCAACTTCACTGAGCCCATCTAGAGCCCACCCTTGCATACCGACAGCATTTCTTTCCAAGCCTTCAAGATGTGAGGGCAGACTGACATCAGTGAAAAATTTGCAGTACCAAATAAAGGATCTTACTAACTTTCTTTCTAACTAACTTTTCGTTACTTCAGGTAAGTAACCTTTTCATCTAATGGATACTTCTAACTGAAGATTCCTCACCTGTAGAACAGATTCCACAGCAGAACCCTACCTAGGAGGAGGGTTGATGGATGATTGAACTAGGAAATTCTGTAAGACAGACTTTGCAAAGTGATCATCTCTTCACATCTCTGAAACCAGACAGTAGTGTTTTGCAAAAGTGTGTAGGGAAGGCTATATCGTTGCCTTATATATGTCTGCAATTGCAACACCCCATGTGAGTGCAGAAGTGGTAGATTTGGTATGGTGGAATGGGCATCGATCCCCTCAGGTGGCTCTTTCTTGGCCCGGACATAGCAGGTTTTAACAGAGAGGATGATCCATCGTGATAGAGTCCTTTTCTGAACCATCTTTTCCTTTTCAGCTCCACAGTAGCCAATGACTAGCTGATCATCAAGCTTGTGTTCTCTGGTGCAGTCTAGGTAGCGGTTGACCGCCTGCTTTGGATATAACCGATGCAACCGTTTCTCCTTTTTTTGTGGGATGGAGGGGGGAGGACAAGTGGTCAGAAGAGTGATGGGTTGGGCAAGATGGAAGGGAGTGACTACCTAAGGAAGTAAAGCAGCCCTAGTTCGCAACATCAACATATCTGGAAAGAGGGTAGTGAAAGGAGCATGACTGCTTTGGGTTTGTAACTCACTGGCCATCCTGGCAGACGTTATTGCAACCAAAAACAGTTTTTAGGGATAATATATGAACAATAAAACTGCGATAGGGCTCTAACAGGGTCCCCTGTCAAAAATGTGAGAACTAAATTCAAGTCCCATTCAGGAACAACAAAGGGAGTGGGAGGATCAAGGCTAGTCAGGCCCTTGAGGAAACGCATAACAACAGGAGACTTAAACAGGGATGGCTAGTCCAGTAAACGGAGAAAAGAAGACGAGGTAGCTAAATAGTCCTTCACAGTGCCAATGACACATCCCCTCTCAAACAGGGAAAGCGCAAACTGCAGCATGTGGGATAATCTGGCCTGCAAAGGATCCACACCATTGTCCGCATACCAAGCAATTTTGCTCCATCTGCTGGAATAGACCGACTTAGTGGAGCGGCAACGGACAGACAAGATGATGCCTGCCACCTCTATTGGCAGCTGGAAGGAACTCAGTTGTCCCTGTTCAATCTCCAAGGATGTAGGTGTAGGTCTTGGAGTTTGGAGTGCAGAACCAGTCTCCACAACTGGAGGTCTGACCTGAATGGAAGGCGAAGTGGGGGACATGTGGAGAAGCATAGCACATCAGCACTCTTGTCAGCCAGTCCGGAGCAATGCGAATGATTTGGGATTGTTGTTTGGGAATCTTCCTCAAAGCCTGAGGAATTAAGAGTATAGGAGGAAACTAGTAATGCACCTGAAAGCTCAACTGAAACATGTCTCCCAAGGCTCCCCTCAACGAATACTGGAAGGTGCAGAATTGCAGGCACTAAGCATTTCTGAGGAGGCGACGAAGTCCACTTGGGGAGTGCCCCACTGGGTAAAGATGTCTTGGACTACCTCCGGCAGGAGATGCTACTCATGTTCAGCCAGATGACACCTGCTCAGGCTGTCTGCTCTGACATTCAGAGACACCAGTAGGTGATTGGCAGTGAGACAGATCTCTTGGTGGTAAGTCCAAGACCACAGTCTCCACAATACCAGGCAAAAGAGGTGGGACCCTACTTCTCCATGCTTGTTGATATACCCTTCACTGTCATGTTGTCCATCAAGATCTGGACGGACTGACTGATAGTGGAGGGGAAGAAGGTCTTGAGGGCCAGCCAAATTGCTTGCATTTGCTCCTCTGGAGACCATGGGCCCCTAATCTCCAGATCCTCCAGATGAGCTCCATACCCAGGTTGGAGGTATCAGTCACCACCGCAACCATGGGTGAGTGAAGGCCATTCCGTGTGTCAGGTTTGCATTGTTCCCTCACCAAGCCACTTCTTCCACAGTGCTGGGAGAGATCAGGATATAGTCTGACAGATCTCCCCATAGTGGAGCCACTGCCTGCAGAGGGATCACTGCAGGACCCTCATGTGCCAATGTGCGTGTCTGTCTAGGAGAATGAAGGAAGCCAGTAGACCCAGGAATCACAGGATTCCAGGACTGGGACTCTTGCGCCTTGGTGGAAGGATGGAGTCCTCTCCAGGATGTTTCAGACTCTCTATAAAGGTGGTAAGGCGCAGAGGAAGATGGTGTCCATTAACAACCCTATGAACTGGAGTCATTGGGAAAGCAACAAGTGAGATTTGGGTTTGTTGATTGAAAAGCCCAGGTAGAACAGCAGAGATACTGTTGACTGCATATGGCGTACCACCAACTCCGGCAAACTAGCTTTGATGAGCCAGGTGTCCATGTATGGGAAAATGGGGATTCCCAACTGTCTGAGATGGGCCGCAACCACTGCTATCACCTTTGTGAAGACTTGAGGTGCTGATGTCATACTGCAAATTGGTAGTGCACAGAACCCACCACAAATCTCAAGTATTTCTGATGAGACTTCAGGAAAGGGATGTGGAAGAATGCATCATGCAGGTCTAGGGACACCATCCAGTCTCCAAGCTGAAACACCAGTAGCACTTGAGCTAGAATCAGCATCTTGAACATTTCCTTTTTGAGAAAGAAGTTCAGGGTCCTGAGATGCAGGATGTGGTGCGGACCACTGTGTTTCGTGGGCACCAGGAAGGAACATGCGTAACAACCTTTGTCCTTTTCCTTTTCTGGCAGTAACTACAATACTCCCTTGAGAACGAAAGCTGACACTTCCTGCTTCAGAATGGTCAAATGGTTGTGAGGAGGTGCAATGGGGGCAGGACCTGTAAGAAGGGAAGGGGGTAACCCTTTTCTACAATTTGTGAGACCCACCAGTCCAAAGTGATGGCCTTCCAGGCTGGCAGAAAAGGGGAAGCTTTTCCTCTGACAGGCTCCTTGTAGGATGTGGAAGTGAACCAAATCTGCTTTCCCTGGGGCGCAGGGGAGGAGAAGAAGGAAGAAGATGAGGGTTGCAGGGTAGATCCTCTCTCCTCTCCTCTACTATGACTAACTGCAAAAGGATCTGTAATCTTTTGCAGATGGAGGCTGCAGGGCTAAGGATGTGGCTGTGGCCTAACAGGTCTTAAATCTCTCCAGCGCAGACTCGGTCTTGTCCCTAAACAGCGTAATACCTTGGAATGGGAGAGCCACGAAATTAGCCTAGACATCCAACGAGATATCTGATGTCTGGAGCCATGTATGGTGCCGCACTAAAAAAGAAGGTGCCCATAGCTCGGGCTACCAAGATTGGCATGTACCACCCAGACTTCATGATCAGATTCAGGGGGAAAGTGGGGAAAAATCATGTGGGTCAAAACGCATGGTTGAAGCAAGCCAGTAGGTAATTAGCACTGAGTGATTTATGGCCATGCTTCCTGCTGAAAAGGCCACACTTCCTTCAAGCCTCCATGCGCTTTCACTCCCTTTCAGAAGGAACCATTGGAAAGGTATCACCAGATTGCACTCCTCAACAGGAAGGCCGGGTTGCCAGGTTCAGAACAATAGTGGCGAACCAGTATGCGGTTCACTGCCGGTAATGTGGAAGGTTTTTTCCATGCTGCCAGCATTGGTTCCAACTGGGCGTCATTGAAAGGGAGACGTGGCTCCGCTAAGGCTGTAGAAGGGAGAAGAACTCAGTGAGTACATTTGTTTTAGCTTCTGTGGTGGGTTATTTAGGGTCTAACACCTTAGCAGCCTTTAGCATCACCTTATGTAGAGACACAACTGCTAGTGTAGGTGACACAGTGGGGGTAATCCATGGCTAGCTCAAGCAATGTGTCAAATCTGCTTTGGCCTTGGAAATCGAAGGGCTCTTTAATTGGGTTAGACTCAGAGAAGAACTCGAGATGATGTGAATCCGTCCCAAAAATTGAATGGGGGTGTGCTCTGTATGCTTCCTCTTCCAGAAGCCTCTGGTCCTCTCTTCGAGCCTGAACGTGTGGCTGTAGGTCAGATTGTGGCATCAGCAGCGCCCTATCTGGGGCTGAAAGAGGCGATGACAGTGGTGGAGTCTCTGGTGGAGGTGGTATCGGCAGAGTCCACAGGGCTCATTGTAGGAAAGTACCATCTTGCCTGGCATGTTACCCCCATATTTCACTGTATACATGTTGTTTTAGTGTATGTGTCACTGGGACCCTGCCAGCCAGGGCCCCAGTGCTCATAAGTGTGCCCTGTATGTGTTCCCTGTGTGATGACTAACTGTCTCACTGAGGATCTGCTAACCAGAACCTCAGTGGTTATGCTCTCTCTTTGCTTTCCAAATTGTCACTAACAGGCTAGTGACCAATTTCACCAATTCACATTGGCATACTGGAACACCCTTATAATTCCCTAGTATATGGTACTGAGGTACCCAGGGTATTGGGGTTCCAGGAGATCCCTATGGGCTGCAGCATTTCTTTTGCCACCCATAGGGAGCTCTGACAATTCTTACACAGGCCTGCCACTGCAGCCTGAGTGAAATAACGTCCACGTTATTTCACAGCCATTTACCACTGCACTTAAGTAACTTGTAAGTCACCTGTATGTCTAACCTTTACCTTTACCTGGTAAAGGTTGGGTGCTAAGTTACTTAGTGTGTGGGCACCCTGGCACTAGCCAAGGTGCCCCCACATCGTTCAGGGCAAATTCCCCGGACTTTGTGAGTGCGGGGACACCATTACACGCGTGCACTATACATAGGTCACTACTTATGTATAGCGTCACAATGGTAACTCCGAACATGGCCATGTAACATGTCTAAGATCGTGGAATTGTCACCCCAATGCCATTCTGGCATTGGGGAGACAATTCCATGATCCCCCGAGTCTCTAGCACAGACCCGGGTACTGCTAAACTACCTTTCCCGGGGTTTCACTGCAGCTGCTGCTGCTGCCTACCCCTCAGACAGGTTTCTGCCCTCCTGGGGTCCAGCCAGGCTTGGCCAAGGAAGGCAGAACAAAGGACTTCCTCAGAGAGAGGGTGTTACACCCTCTCCCTTTGGAAAAAGGTGTCAGGGCTGGGGAGGAGTAGCCTCCCCCAGCCTATGGAAATGCTTTGATGGGCACAGATGGTGCCCATCCCTGCATAAGCCAGTCTACACCGGTTCAGGGATCCCCCAGCCCTGCTCTGGCGCGAAACTGGACAAAGGAAAGGGGAGTGACCACTCCCCTGACCTGCACCTCCCAGGGGAGGTGCCCAGAGCTCCTCCAGTGTGCTCCAGACCTCTGCCATCTTGGAAACAGAGTTGCTGCTGGCACACTGGACTGCTCTGAGTGGCCAGTGCTAGCAGGTGATGTCAGAGACTCCTCCTGATAGGCTCTTACCTGTGTTGCTAGCCTATCCTCCTTCCTAGGTAGCTAAACCTCCTTTTCTGGCTATTTAGGGTCTCTGCTTTGGGGAATTCTTTAGATAACTAATGCAAGAGCTCATCAGAGTTCCTCTGTATCTCTCTCTTCACCTTCTGCCAAGGAATCGACCGCTGACTGCTCAGGAAACCTGCAAAACCGCAACAAAGTAGCAAAGACGACTACTGCAACCTTGTATCGCTGATCCTGCCGCCTTCTCGACTGTTTTCCTGGTGGTGCATGCTGTGGGGGTAGTCTGCCTCCTCTCTGCACTAGAAGCTCCGAAGAAATCTCCTGTGGGATGACGGAATCCTCCCCCTGCAACCGCAGGCACCAAAAGAACTGCATCACCGGTCCTCTGGGTCCCCTCTCAGCACAACGAGCGTGGTCCCTGGAACTCAGCAACTCTGTCCAAGTGACTCCCATAGTCCAGTGACTCTTCAGTCCAAGTTTGGTGGAGGTAAGTCCTTGTCTCCCCACGCTAGACTGCATTGCTGGGTACCGCGTGATTTGCAGCTGCTCCGGCTCCTGTGCACTCTTCCAGGATTTCCTTTGTGCACAGCCAAGCCTGGGTCCCCGACACTCTAACCTGCAGTGCACAACCTCCTGAGATGTCCTCCGGCGTCGTGGGATCTCCTTTTGTGACTTCGGGTGAGCTCCAGTTCACTCCTCTTCGTAGTGCCTGTTCCGGCACTTCTGCGGGTCCTGCTTGCTTCTGTGAGGGCTCCCTGTCTTGCTGGGTGCCCCCTCTGTCTCCTCACGCAAGTGGCGACATCCTGGTCCCTTCTGGGCCACAGCAGCATCCAAAAACCCTAACTGCGACCCTTGCAGCTAGCAAGGCTTGTTTGCGGTCTTTCTGCGTGGGAACACCTCTGCAAGCTTCTTCACAACGTGGGACATCCATCCTCCAAAGGGGAAGTTCCTAGTCCTCTTCGTTCTTGCAGAATCCACAGCTTCTACCATCCGGTGGCAGCTTCTTTGCACCCTCAGCTGGCATTTCCTGGGCATCTGCCCAATCTCAACTTTGTCGCGACTCCTGGACTTGGTCCCCTTGTTCCACAGGTACTCTCGTCCAGAAATCCACCTTTGTTGCATTGCTGGTGTTGGTCTTCCTTGCAGAATTCCCCTAGCACGACTTCTGTGCTCTCTGGGGAATATAGGTGCACTTTACACCTACTTTTCAGGGTCTTGGGGTGGGCTATTTTTCTAACCCTCACTGTTTTCTTACAGTCCCAGCGACCCTCTACAAGCTCACATAGGTTTGGGGTCCATTCGTGTGTTCGCATTCCACTTCTAGAGTATATGGTTTGTGTTGCCCCTATACCTATTTGCTCCTATTGCAATCTACTGCAATTCTACATTGCTTGCATTACTTCCTTTTGCTATTACTGCATATTTTTGGTATTGTGTACATATATCTTGTGTATATTTGGCATCCTCATACTGAGGGTACTCACTGAGATACTTTGGCATATTGTCATAAAAATAAAGTACCTTTATTTTTAGTATATCTGTGTATTGTGTTTTCTTATGATATTGTGCATATGACACCAGTGGTATAGTAGGAGCTTTGCATGTCTCCTAGTTCAGCCTAAGCTGCTCTCCATAGCTACATTCTATCAGCCTAAGCTGCTAGAAACACCTCTTCTACACTAATAAGGGATAACTGGTCCTGGTACATAGTGTAAGTACCCCTTGGTACCCACTACAAGCCAGGCCAGCCTCCTACATTGGTTGTGCAGCGGTGGGATAAGTACTTGCAACTACTTACCACTTTGTCATTTTGTACTTTTCATAAGAGAAAAATATACAAAACAAGTTCAGTGTATGTACACCTAACCAAAAAGTTTTGCTTTTCTTCTCTTACTCTATTTGCTAAGTGCTGAAAAGTACCTCTAAACTTTCAAAAAGTTTCTAAAAAGTTGAAAAAGTTTTTTTCTGTTCCTTAAAAAGTTCTGAAACTTTTTCTTTCTTTTTCTGTCCCTTAAACCTTTTTCTATCATGTCTGGTACAGGTCCTACTCTTGATCTGGCCAGCACTGCTTATGACCACCTTAGCTGGAAAGGTGTAAGGAGTCTCTGCATTGATAGAGGTTTAGGGGTAGGGAAGAATCCCTCTAGAGAATTGTTGATTAACATGCTCATTGAAAATGATAAGGCCTTAGCTGGCACATCAGTTGAGAAGTTAGCAGATGGTTCACACTCTGATTCTGGGGTAGCCCCAGTAAGAATGTTAGATGGTATCCTTCCCAATTTGCCCCTTAGCAGACCACCTAGCATAACTGGTACTAATGTGAGCTCTCATCACAGTAGGGATGTCATTCCTGCAGGTCAAGTTGTTAGAGTGCCAACTGTTAGGGACAATACTCCCTCTGTTCATTCACACCATTCTTCTGTGTCAAAGCATGCCCAACCCACCCACCCTGATGACAGAATGTTAGAAAGGGAGCTCAATAGATTGAGAGTGGAAGAGTCCAGGCTGAAGCTTAAACAGCAACAGCTGGCTCTAGACAGGGAATCTTTAGACTTAGAAAAAGAAAGACAGAGGTTGGGGTTAGGACCCCATGGTGGCAGCAGCAGTATTACAGATAGTAATCCTGTAAAAGAGCATGATTCTAGGAATCTGCATAAGATAGTTCCCCCTTACAAGGAGGGGGATGACATTAACAAGTGGTTTGCTGCACTTGAGAGGGCCTGTGTTGTACAGGGGGTCCCTCAAAGGCAGTGGGCTGCTATCCTATGGCTATCTTTCAGTGGAAAGGGTAGGGATAGACTCCTTACTGTGAACGAAAGTGATGCCAATAATTTTACAGTTTTAAAGAATGCACTCTTGGATGGTCATGGCTTAACCACTGAACAGTACAGGATTAAGTTCAGAGAAACCAAAAAAGAGTCTTCACAAGACTGGGTAGACTTTGTTGACCATTCAGTGAAGGCCTTGGAGGGGTGGTTACATGGCAGTAAAGTTTCTGACTATGAAAGCCTGTATAATCTGATCCTGAGAGAGCATATTCTGAATAACTGTGCGTCTGATTTGTTACACCAATATCTAGTGGACTCAGATCTGTCCTCTCCCCAAGAATTGGGAAAGAAAGCAGACAAATGGGTCAGAACAAGAGTGAACAGAAAAGTTCATACAGGGGGTGACAAGGATGGCAAGAAGAAGGATGGTAAGTCTTCAGACAAGGGTGGGGACAAATCTAAAAATGAGTCTTCATCAGGCCTGCAAAAAACACTCTGGTGGGGGTGGTGGGTCCAAATCCTCTTCTAATCAAGTAAAGAAACCATGGTGCTATTTATGTAAAGTAAAAGGCCATTGGACAACTGATACCAGTTGTCCAAAGAAAAGCACCAAGCCTCCCACTACCGCAACCCCTACTGCTACACCTAGTGCCCCTAGTAATAGCAGTGGTGGTGGGAGCAAACCTACTAATAGCCAATCTAAGGGAGTAGCTGGGCTCACTTTTGGTAATTTAATTGGGGTTGGTCTTGTTAGGGAGACCACAGAGGCTGTGTTAGTCTCTGAGGGTGCTATTGATTTGGCCACCTTGGTTGCTTGTCCCCCTAATATGGATAAGTACAAGCAACTTCCCCTAATAAATGGTGTTGAGGTTCAGGCCTACAGGGACACAGGTGCCAGTGTTACCATGGTAATAGAGAAACTGGTCCACCCTGAACAACACCTACTTGGTCACCAGTACCAAGTGACTGATGCTCATAACAACACTCTTAGCCACCCCATGGCTGTTGTGAATCTCAACTGGGGGGGTTACTGGTCCAAAGAAAGTTGTGGTTGCCTCAGATATACCTGTAGACCGTCTACTAGGGAACGATTTAGAGACATCAGCTTGGGCAGAAGTGGAGTTGGAGGCTCATGCAGCAATGCTGGGCTTTCCTGGGCATATTTTTGCTTTAACCAGGGCTCAGGCCAAAAAGCAAAAAGGACAGGGTGACTTGGATCCTGGAACAATGGACCAAGTGCTCCCTAAAGCTAGGGTTAGTATAGGTAAATCCCTACCTACTATCCCTCCCTCTACAGAGGATTCTACTTCTGAGGAAGAAGAATTCCCCCCCTGTGCAGAACCTTTACCAGAGGAGCTGGAAGCAGACACTGCTGAGCTTTTGGGTGGAGGGGGGCCTGCCAGGGAGGAGCTGAGTGTGGCACAGCAGACCTGTCCCACACTAGAGGGTCTAAGACAGCAAGCTGTCAAACAGCAAAATGGGGATGTCAGTGACTCTCACAGAGTTTACTGGGAGGACAACCTCTTGTATACAGAGGCAAGGGACCCAAAACCTGGAGCTGCCAGGAGATTGGTTATTCCCCTGCAATACAGAGAGTTCCTCCTAACTCTAGCCCACGACATTCCCTTGGCTGGACATTTGGGGCAGATGAAAACATGGGATAGGCTTGTCCCCCTGTTTCATTGGCCTAGAATGTCAGAGGACACAAAAGATTTTTGTAAGTCCCGTGTCACCTGTCAAGCCAGTGGCAAGACTGGTGGCACCCCAAAGGCTCCCCTTATTCCACTACCTGTGATTGGGGTTCCCTTTGAAAGGGTAGGGGTTGACGTAGTTGGCCCCCTTGACCCTCCTACTGCTTCAGGCAATAGGTTTATCTTGGTGGTAGTGGACCATGCCACAAGATATCCTGAAGCAATTCCTCTACGGACCACTACAGCACCTGCAGTGGCAAAAGCCCTCCTGGGAATCTTTTCCAGGGTGGGTTTCCCAAAAGAGGTTGTATCAGACAGGGGTAGCAACTTTATGTCTGCATACTTGAAGGCCATGTGGAAGGAATGTGGTGTAACATACAAATTCACCACACCTTATCATCCACAAATAAATGGACTGGTTGAGAGGTTTAATAAAACTCTCAAAGGAATGATAATGGGACTCCCTGAAAAACTCAGGAGGAGATGGGATGTCCTGTTACCTTGCCTCCTTTTAGCTTACAGGGAGGTACCCCAAAAAGGAGTGGGCTTCAGCCCCTTTGAACTCCTATTTGGACACCCTGTAAGAGGTCCTCTAACACTTGTAAAGGAGGGTTGGGAACAACCTTTAAAAGCTCCTAAGCAAGACATAGTGGACTATGTACTTGGCCTAAGATCCAGAATGGCTGAGTATATGAAAAAGGCCAGCAAAAACCTTCAGGCCAGCCAAGAGCTCCAAAAGCAATGGCATGACCAGAAGGCTGTTCTGATTCAGTACCAACCAGGACAGAAGGTGTGGGTCTTGGAGCCTGTGGCCCCAAGAGCACTCCAAGACAAATGGAGTGGACCCCACATTATTGTTGAAAAGAAGGGAGAAGTCACCTACTTGGTTGACTTGGGCACTGCCAGGAGTCCCCTTAGGGTGCTCCATGTCAATCGCCTAAAACCCTACTATGACAGGGCTGATCTCACCCTGCTTATGGCAACAGATGAAGGACAGGAAGAAGAGAGTGACCCTCTCCCTGATCTCTTCTCTTCCACAGAACAAGATGCTCTAGTGGAAGGTGTAGTTCTGGCAGATTGTCTTCCTGCTGAGCAGAAAGACCACTGCATAAATCTCATGGGTCAGTTTTCTGAACTCTTTTCTACTGTGCCAGGCACCACTTCTTGGTGTGAGCACACTATAGATACTGGAGACAGCATGCCTGTCAAAAGTAAGATCTATAGGCAGCCTGACCATGTCAGAGACTGCATAAAACAAGAGGTTCAGAAAATGCTTGAACTGGGAGTGGTTGAGCACTCTGAAAGTCCATGGGCCTCTCCTGTGGTGCTTGTACCAAAGCCTCATTCCAAAGATGGGGAAAGGGAAATTAGGTTTTGTGTAGATTACAGAGGTCTCAACCAGGTAACTAAAACTGATGCTCACTCTATACCCAGGGCAGATGAGCTAATAGATACACTGGCATCTGCCAAGTATCTAAGCACCGTTGATTTGACTGCAGGGTATTGGCAGATCAAGTTATCAGAGGATGGTAAAGCAAAAACTGAATTTTCGACTATTGGAGGGCACTACCAATTCACAGTAATGCCCTTTGGTTTGAAAAATGCACCTGCCACTTTTCAGAGGTTGGTGAATACAGTCCTGCAAGGGTTGGAGGCTTTTAGTGCAGCATATCTAGATGATATAGCTGTCTCTAGCTCCACCTGGGATGATCACCTGGTCCACCTGTGGAAAGTTTTAGAGGCCCTGCAAAAGGCAGGACTCACTATCAAGGCTTCAAAGTGCCAGATAGGGCAGGGGAAAGTGGTTTATCTGGGACACCTTGTAGGTGGGGAACAGATTGCACCACTTCAGGGGAAAATCCAAACTATTATAGATTGGGTTCCCCCTACAACTCAGACTCAGGTGAGAGCCTTTTTGGGCCTCACTGGGTATTACAGGAGGTTCATAAAGAACTATGGCTCCATTGCAGCCCCTCTTAATGACCTCACTTCAAAGAAAATGCCTAAAAAGGTATTGTGGACAGCTAACTGTCAGAAAGCTTTTGAGGAGCTGAAACAGGCCATGTGCTCTGCACCTGTCCTAAAAAGCCCATGTTACTCCACAAAATTCATTGTCCAAACTGATGCATCTGAATTAGGGGTAGGGGCAGTCTTGTCACAACTCAATTCTGAGGGCCAGGATCAACCTGTTGCTTTTATCAGCAGGAGGTTGACCCCTAGAGAAAAGCGTTGGTCTGCCATAGAGAGGGAGGCCTTTGCTGTGGTCTGGGCACTGAAGAAGTTGAGGCCATACCTGTTTGGCACTCACTTCATTGTTCAGACAGACCACAAACCTCTACTTTGGCTAAAACAAATGAAAGGTGAAAACCCTAAATTGTTGAGGTGGTCCATATCTCTACAGGGAACGGACTATACAGTGGAACATAGACCTGGGAGTACCCACTCCAATGCAGATGGACTCTCCAGATATTTCCACTTAGACAATGAAGACTCATCAGGTCATGGCTAGTCTTATTGTCCTTCGTTTGGGTGGGGGTTGTGTAGGAAAGTACCATCTTGTCTGGCATGTTACCCCCATATTTCACTCTATATATGTTGTTTTAGTGTATGTGTCACTGGGACCCTGCCAGCCAGGGCCCCAGTGCTCATAAGTGTGCCCTGTATGTGTTCCCTGTGTGATGACTAACTGTCTCACTGAGACTCTGCTAACCAGAACCTCAGTGGTTATGCTCTCTCTTTGCTTTCCAAATTGTCACTAACAGGCTAGTGACCAATTTCACCAATTCACATTGGCATACTGGAACACCCTTATAATTCCCTAGTATATGGTACTGAGGTACCCAGGGTATTGGGGTTCCAGGAGATCCCTATGGGCTGCAGCATTTCTTTTGCCACCCATAGGGAGCTCTGACAATTCTTACACAGGCCTGCCACTGCAGCCTGAGTAAAATAACGTCCACGTTATTTCACAGCCATTTACCACTGCACTTAAGTAACTTATAAGTCACCTATATGTCTAACCTTTACCTGGTAAAGGTTGGGTGCTAAGTTACTTAGTGTGTGGGCACCCTGGCACTAGCCAAGGTGCCCCCACATCGTTCAGGGCAAATTCCCCGGACTTTGTGAGTGCGGGGACAACATTACACGCGTGCACTATACATAGGTCACTACTTATGTATACCGTGACAATGGTAACTCGGAACATGGCCATGTAACATGTCTAAGTTCATGGAATTGTCACCCCAATGCCATTCTGGCATTGGGGAGACAATTCCATGATCCCCCGAGTCTCTAGCACAGACCCGGGTACTGCTAAACTACCTTTCCCGGGGTTTCACTGCAGCTGCTGCTGCTGCCTACCCCTCAGACAGGTTTCTGCCCTCCTGGGGTCCAGCCAGGCTTGGCCAAGGAAGGCAGAACAAAGGACGTCCTCAGAGAGAGGGTGTTACACCCTCTCCCTTTGGAAAAAGGTGTCAGGGTTGGGGAGGAGTAGCCTCCCCCAGCCTCTGGAAATGCTTTGATGGGCGCAGATGGTGCCCATCTCTGCATAAGCCAGTCTACACTGGTTCAGGGATCCCCCAGCCCTGCTCTGGTGCGAAACTGGACAAAGGAAAGGGGAGTGACCACTCCCCTGACCTGCACCTCCCAGGGGAGGTGCCCAGAGCTCATCCAGTGTGCTCCAGACCTCTGCCATCTTGGAAACAGAGTTGCTGCTGGCACACTGGACTGCTCTGAGTGGCCAGTGCCAGCAGGTGATGTCAGAGACTCCTCCTGATAGGCTCTTACCTGTGTTGCTAGCCTATCCTCCTTCCTAGGTAGCCAAACCTCCTTTTCTGGCTATTTAGGGTCTCTGCTTTGGGGAATTCTTTAGATAACGAATGCAAGAGCTCATCAGAGTTCCTCTGCATCTCTCTCTTCACCTTCTGCCAAGGAATCGACCGCTGACTGCTCAGGAAGCCTGCAAAACCGCAACAAAGTAGCAAAGATGACTACTGCAACCTTGTATCGCTGATCCTGCCGCCTTCTCGACTGTTTTCCTGGTGGTGCATGCTGTGGGGGTAGTCTGCCTCCTCTCTGCACTAGAAGCTCAGAAGAAATCTCCTGTGGGACAACGGAATCCTCCCCCTGCAACCGCAGGCACCAAAAGAACTGCATCAACGGTCCTCTGGGTCCCCTCTCAGCACGACGAGCGTGGTCCCTGGAACTCAGCAATTCTGTCCAAGTGACTCCCACAGTCCAGTGACTCTTCAGTCCAAGTTTGGTGGAGGTAAGTCCTTGCCTCCCCACGCTAGACTGCATTGCTGGGTACCGCGTGATTTGCAGCTGCTCCGGCTCCTGTGCACTCTTCCAGGATTTCCTTTGTGCACAGCCAAGCCTGGGTCCCCGACACTCTAACCTGCAGTGCACAACCTCCTGAGTTGTCCTCCGGCGTCGTGGGATCTCCTTTTGTGACTTCGGGTGAGCTCCGGTTCACTCCTCTTCGTAGTGCCTGTTCTGGCACTTCTGCGGGTGCTGCTTGCTTCTGTTAGGGCTCCCTGTCTTGCTGGGCGCCCCCTCTGTCTCCTCACGCAAGTGGCGACATCCTGGTCCCTTCTGGGCCACAGCAGCATCCAAAAACCCTAACCGCGACCCTTGCAGCTAGCAAGGCTTGTTTGCGGTCTTTCTGCGTGGGAACACCTCTGCAAGCTTCTTCACAACGTGGGACATCCATCCTCCAAAGGGGAAGTTCCTAGTCCTCTTCGTTCTTGCAGAATCCACAGCTTCTACCATCCAGTGGCAGCTTCTTTGCACCCTCAGCAGGCATTTCCTGGGCATCTGACCAATCTCGACTTTGTCTCAACTCTTGGACTTAGTCCCCTTGTTCCACAGGTACTCTCGTCCGGAAATCCACCTTTGTTGCATTGCTGGTGTTGGTCTTCCTTGCAGAATTCCCCTAGCATGACTTCTGTGCTCTCTGGGGAATATATGTGCACTTTACACCTACTTTTCAGGGTCTTGGTGTGGGCTATTTTTCTAACCCTGACTGTTTTCTTACAGTCCCAGTGACCCTCTACAAGCTCACATAGTTTTGGGGTCCATTCGTGGTTCGCATTCCACTTCTAGAGTATATGGTTTGTGTTGCCCCTATACCTATGTGCTCCTATTGCAATCTACTATAATTCTACATTGCTTGCATTACTTCCTTTTGCTATTCCTGCATATTTTTGGTATTGTGTACATATATCTTGTGTATATTTGGCATCCTCATACTGAGGGTACTCACTGAGATACTTTGGCATATTGTCATAAAATAAAGTACCTTTATTTTTAGTATATCTGTGTATTGTGTTTTCTTATGATATTGCGCATATGACACCAGTGGTATAGTAGGAGCTTTGCATGTCTCCTAGTTCATCCTAAGCTGCGCTCCATAACTACCTTCTATCAGCCTAAGCTGCTAGAAACAACTCTTCTACACTAATAAGGGATAACTGGTCCTGGTACATAGTGTAAGTACCCCTTGGTACCCACTACAAGCCAGGCCAGCCTCCTACAGTCATTGCCACTCCATGAAAGGAGTTGCCAGATCGAAGCATTATTTCATCAGTTCCTAAGGTCCAGCTCCAAAAGGCATAAAGAACGGGAAACATTGCAGCTCCACTACGCCCGAGGGAGCATCTGAGGTAGTGAACTCTTTTTCCAAAATCGTTTATATTTAGTTGAGAAACACTGCAGGATTCACACCCAGTGCGGAAGTAGATGACAGGGTGGGACTGGTGGTCAATCCACAGCCGGTTCCACAGGGGAAGGTGGGCTGCATGAGAATCCTCTGTGGGGATAAAAATGAGCTCAGAGAATGAGGGCTGTGTTGGAGATGAAGATCAACTTGGTGACCTAGCTTCAGACTGCTTCTTGTCTTTTTTCTTCTTTTCGCTTCTTCCTGCCATATGACAATGATGGAGAACTGGAGCGATGAGAGTGTTTACAGTGGCGTTAAGTCATCCTTTTCCTGGGGCATAAACAGTTTAGCTCAGTGCTTAATTTGTAAATACAAAGGTGCCGGTGCCCAAAGCCCTCCCTTTGAACACGCGGCTGCTGTAATTAAATGTGTGAATATGGAATACTGAGGCGGCGTACTCCTGAAGCCATCTCGGGCCTCTTCAATTACCTCCCGTCCCTCCCTCGCCTTCCTTTTAAACCAATGAGGCCTCCCGCCTCCCCCCTAGACCCTCCCTTCCCCTTTTAAACCCCCCCTCACCCTTATCTCCTCCTGTTCTTTTGTCTAGCCCACGCTAGACGTTTTCTTTCCCTTTACCTGCACGGCGGGGCCTGGAGGTCTGCGATGGAGGCACTCCTCGGGACGCGGAGCTCCGCGAGGAGTGCTACAGCTGGTCGCGTCTTTGACGAGCAGCCGGGCTGCTCGGGAGGCGCGTACTGAGGGCCGGCTGACGGGGTCGGCCGGCCCTCTGTGGCTGGGGCATCGGTTTCTGCGCCGCGGAGCCGCGGGGAACTGCGGGAATGCGATTTGTGGATGTTCTACAGGTAGGACGGGCGTTCTGCCCGCAGTTATGGTTTTGACAGTAATTTTTGACCTTTTTGGGGATTGGTGGATCCCTGTTGGGGGAGGTCCAGGTCACTATATATGGGGAGTGAATTTAGGTGAAAGACAGTGTAATTTGGTTGTTAACATGCCTAAGTTTCCGGCGAAGAGGCGTAGGATTGTCTCTTCTTCCTCATCTGAGGAGGAGGGTGCTGCTGGCATTTCTACTCCTGGGAGCTCACAGTTACAGGAGGGTAGGGGTACTCCCCTCATGTCCAGGGCGGAAGTGCAGGATATGATTGAGGTGGCTGTTACCAGGGCTCTTCAAGCAGGGATGGCCAGGACTGGTCAGTCTAAAATTGCCCATACATCGGCAGCTGCAAGGAAGTCCTCGTCAGATAGTGAGGGGGATGAGGCCCCATCTACGTCCTCTGGGGGTAAATATGTATCCAGAGAAGAAATGTGGGAGGTAATGGCACATGTTCGGGACAATTTGGGTTTCCCAGTGTTTCAACCGTCAAACTCGGATTCTCACTTATTTCCGCAATATCAGACGCCTTCTAAGTTTGCCATGCCTTTTCAGGGACCTGTAAAGGATATGGTGTTTCGCGAATGGAAGGATGTGGATAGGGCTCAAGTTCCACAATTCCTGCAGAAACTGTATTTACTTGAGGGTGAGGAGGTATTGCCTCCTTCGGTCCGCCTGGATTCAATTTTAGCTACCCTGATTGGCAAAACGGCAGTCAATCCGGAGGATTGTGTGCCTACAGATGCCACGGACCGTAAAGTGGATTCAGGTCTTAAAAGAGCTTTTGCAGCTGAGAATCTGGCGCTAAGGGCTGGTATATATTCTGCTTATGCGGCCCAGTCGTTGGTGCAGGACTTTGATAAACTGGCGGTGGCTGTTCAGGAAGGGGCGGAATGTTCAGAGCTCTTGGCTGGTATGGAGCAGCAGGCCAGATTGTTGGCTGATGTGTCTTCTGATGTGGTCCGTACTTCGGCTCTGGCCTCTGGTGCTTTGATTGGTGCTCGTAGGTCCCTCTGGTTACGTTCCTTGAAAGCTGACCCAGGGGAAAATGCGGCCTTGCTCAGACTGCCGTTTGAAGGTCGTAGCTTGTTTGGAGAGCAATTGCCATCCATGCTTTCAAAAGCATTTAAGGAACGGAAGCATGCCTTGCCTTATAAAGGGGGTTCTACTTCGGGTAAAGGATGGAAGAAACATTCCAGATCTTCTCCTAAAAGGGAGGACAAATCCTTTTCTTTTAGGAAACGGCGTTTTCAGCCGTGTTTTTCTCCTAAAAAGTCTGCTCCTGCGAACCGGGGGGGGTTCAAGAAGGGGTCCTGACAATCACTGTGGGCCTGGCATAGGGCCGGTTGAGGGAAGGCTGAGTCACTTTCTTTCAGCTTGGGAGGAGAGTGTCAACGATCGTTGGGTGCTGGACATTGTGGCCAATGGTTATGTCATCGATTTTGTGGTGGTACCTCCAGATTCAGGGGTACGTCCCACCCCTCTGCCTTCAGGGGGGTCACGGAGAAGAGCTTTATTGGACGGAGTACGGGACTTGCTGGTCAAGGGGGCCATTTCCCGCGTTCCGCTGGACGAACGGGGTCAGGGCACTTATTCGGTCTTGTTTCTTGTTCAGAAAGTTTCAGGGGGATTTCGACCGGTGCTCAATCTGAAGGAGGTGAATGCTTGGATCAGGACGGTGCATTTCCGCATGCTGTCTACTCAGACTATCTTTCCATTGGTCAGGCAAGGGGACTTTCTAGTGTCGCTGGATCTGCAGGATGCTTACCTGCACATGCCTGTGGCAAGGTCTTCTCAGAGGTTCCTGAGGTTTGCGGTGGATCAGGAACACTATCAGTTTTGCGTTCTACCTTTCAGTCTCAAATCGTCTCCCCGAATTTTTACGAAGGTGCTGGCTCCCCTGGTGGCTTTGCTACATTCAGAGGGGGTGCTTATTCATCCATATCTGGACGACATCTTGATTAATGCCCAGTCACGGGTTCTGTTGCAGAGACAGGTAGCCCAAGTTCTGGTGGTCCTGCAAAACCACTGGTTTTTAATCAACTGGGAGAAATCAGATTTAGTTCCGTCCCAGGATCTGTTTTTTCTGGGGGCTTGTTTTCGGACTCTTCTAGGCTTGGTGACGGTGTCAGAAAAGAGGTTAGGTGTACTCCAGTCCTTGGTAAGGAAGGTAGTATTACTGACTGCACCCGAGCTCTTCTATGGTTACGTCTGCAGGGACATTTGGCGTCTGTGATATTTCTGGTTCCTTGGGCGCGTTTCCATCTCCTGTGCTTGATGACATGGTTCTTGAGAAGATGGGCGCCAGTGTCCGGTTCTCTGAGAGACAGGGTTCCGGGGTCAGGAGTGATTCGCAGGGAGTTGCAATGGTGGCTGGATGCAGATCATCTTCGGGTAGGGGTTTCTTTGTCACCTCTGAGACCCATGGTGGTGACTACGGATGCCAGCCTCTCCGGTTAGGGTGCGTGGATGGGGTCGGCTCAGATTCAGAGGTTCTGGTCCCCTCGGGAGGCGAGTCGGTCGTCAAATTGGCGTGAATTGAGAGCTGTCTTACTGGCTCTGGTCCATTTCCAGGTGTCCCTGAGGGGGGCGGCGGTTCTGGTTCGGACGGACAACTTAGTGGCCAAAGCCTATGTCAACCGGCAAGGGGGGACCAGGTCAAGGGCTTTGTTCAGTCTAGCCAGGGAGATTTTTGTGTGGGCTCAGGAGTGGGTTCCTTCTCTCAGGGCTACGTACATTCGGGGGGTGGTCAATGTTCGGGCGGATCTACAGAGCAGGGTGATTCCTTCTTCTCAACTTTTCTCCCTCCGGAAGTCTCTGTTTCGCATCTGTTTCGGCTTTGGGGGCTTCCAGTGCTGGATGTGTTTGCGTCCGCAGAAAATGCGAAGTTGGATCGCTTCTGCTCCCGGTTTCGGTGTCCCCAGGCATGGGAGGTGGACGGGATGTCATGTCCTTGGCCGAGGGGCCTTTTGTATGCGTTCCCTCCGTTTCAACTACTCAGGTCTTTTCTGTTGCGGGTGAGGGATCTGGGGTCCAGGGTTATCCTGATTGCGCCACTTTGGCCGAGGGCGAATTGGTTCCCGTTGTTGAGGCTGATGGCAGAGGGGAGGATGTGGCCTCTGCCTCTTTGTCCGTCTCCCCTGGAGTTTCCCTGCCTCCCATTGGGGTCATTGCGGAGGTTACACTTGACGGCCTGGAAGTTGAACGACGGGGCTTGACGGGTCTGGGAGTTCCTGTAGCTTGGAGTTCTACCTTACTAGCTTCCAGGCGGCGTTCCACTTTACTTTCCTATGGTAGACAGTGGAAGGTTTTTTCTTTTTGGTGCTTGAGTCATGAGTTGGATCCTACCTGCGCGTCTATCTTTGAGGTGATGCGGTTCCTGCAGGACGGTGCACAATTGGGGTTGTCGGTGGCATCTCTTTGGGTACAGTGGGCGGCTATTCAGGCATTTAGAGGTCCGTGGCGTAATCTTCAGGATGAAGGGCGCTTGATGCCTAGATTTTTTCAAGGTCTTATTAATTTGTTTCCTTGCCCTGTACGTTCTTTTCCTTCATGGGATCTTTCTTTGGTTTTGGATGCTTTGACGGATGCCCCATTTGAACCATTGGGGGACTGTGATTTGCGCCATCTGTCCTTGAAGACGTTCTTTTTGGTAGCCATTACTTCGGCTCGTCGTTTAGGGGAATTAGGGGCTTTGGCCTGTTCCTTTCCTTTTTGTAAGGTTTTTCACGATCAGGTGGTTCTGGTTCCGGTTCCTTCCTTTATTCCGAAAGTCAATTCTTCGTTCCATTCTCGCCAGGAGGTCATCCTTTCTTCGTTTTGTCCAAATCCCTCCTCAAGGGAGGAGGTCCGTTTGCATTCCTTGGATGTGCGCAGGGCTTTGTTGGAGTACCAATGGGTGGTGGCTACTTTTCGTAAGGGGGATTTGCTTTTTGTTAATTTCGGTCCGGCATGGAAGGGTGAGAAACCTTCCACGGCTTCTTTGAGTCGGTGGGTGAGATCATTGATTCTGTTGGCCTATTCCTTAAAAGGGGTGGTTCCTCCTCAGGGAATTCAGGGTCGGTCTACCAGAGGTATGGCAGCTACGGTGGCGGAGCTTCAAGGAACTTCCGTGGTCGAAATTTGCAGGGCCGCCACTTGGGCTTCTCCTTCGACGTTTGTGCGTCATTATAGGCTGTCGGACTTGGGTAGTTTGGAGTCGGTATTAGGTCACTGAGTCTTATCCTCTATGAGGTAATAGGGGTAGGGTTTTTTGGTGATCTTGGTGCAGGATATTAATAAAGTTCTTGCAACTCAGTGTCCGTCTCCTGTGTTTTTCTTGCTATGTCTCATTGGTTTAAAAGGAAGGCGAGGGAGGGACGGGAGGTAATGCTTCCATTTTCTTGCGATAATGGCATTACTCCTAGTCCTACTCCCTCGCCTTCCTTTTCCGTTCCCTCCCGCCCTCCCGGAACAGACTGGCCGAGTTGCTGCTTGGGCTAGGTTTTTGTACAGGAGGAGATAAGAGTGGGGGGGTTTTAAAAGGGGAAGGGAGGGTCTAGGGGGGAGGCGGAGGCCTCATTGGTTTAAAAGGAAGGCGAGGGAGTAGGACTAGGAGTAATGCCATTATCGCAAGAAAATGGAAGCATTTATATAAAGCCACTCCCCGCCCCTTCAGCTCACTCTTGCAGCTTTTTGTTTTTTCCACTTGTGACGCTTTTTCGTTTTTCCCTTCATCCGTCTTTCCTATATGTGTCTTTTGGTCCAGCAAATGTTTGAGGCATAAGAATAAGCCCCGGCCCTCAAAAATAAGTGCTGGTGCTCAGCACCGGAAACAGCGAGCACAAATGAAGCACTGGTTTAGCTACCACTATTTAATGGCCTTTAGGTTCATACTAAGGAACGAGAACCATGACGTTTTGTAATGGTCAGACAGCAAACACCACAAGCAGATGGCTTGGGGTTCTTTGTTAGACATATGTCCCTCACGATCCCTACAGGATCTGAACCCAGACTTCTTTGTGGGAGATACTTTCTTTGGTACTGCTTTATCTATAGATTGGTGAGGTGACATTTTCCTCTGAACTGAAGGTCTGAATTCGTGTTGAATGCACGGAAAAAAGGACCGATGTCGGTATGCCAGGGTGGGTGCTATATGGCCTTGGTGGCATTGCCCAACGTCACTTCTGGCACCAACCAAGTCCAGCACCCTCTTCTGGCAAACTCATTGAAAGTTTCCGGATCCAGTTTGATTGGTTGTTCGACAGGTAAGAAATCTGCAAGTAGAAGTATCCATCAGAAATTTAAATAAAATATGTTTCACTTTTAGATATTTTTTAAGATTAAATTCAATTTATACTTTTAACCAGTTAATATATTTTTATTTAATACTATTTCCTATTGGAATTTATTTTAAGTCCCTACAACCAATATTTTCTATGGGAGGATGTTGCAATACCAGTGGTTGGCCATCTGTGTTCCTGGACTTACTCCAGCTCTAAGCTGGAGTATATTTACAGCTATTTTGGGTCCTTTTTGGCTATAATAACTTTCGAAGTGAAATGTGTGAATAGGAATGGACAAACTCTTTTGTGGGTGGGTACTCATCCCTTCCTAAACCCCTCCAGTTTAGAGGTAAGTATTCCCTATTTTCCAGCCACTCTGGTCTGTCCCTCCCACATTTACTACTAAAATGTACTTTTGTGCGCAGAGACTTTGCAGTTGGGGTGGAGATCTCTGCATAGAAAAAGTTAGGAGAGGCAGAACCTCCATATATAGGTTTCTGAATAGCATTTTGCAGTACTACTATAGCACTGCTAACATACTCCAAAATACAGTTTTTGAACACCCCCCAGAATTTTCTTAGGTGGTTTGTAGCTGTGTCTGACTTTCATTCAGTTTTTTTCTTGGGGTTTTCATAAGTAAGCTTAACATTTTTAATCAGCTTTAATTTAACATTTACATGGGTTACTCGCAAACGCAATGGAACAAAGAGCAGAACATCTAACTCTCAGGGCTATTCTACTTATGATGAGGAAAGTTTTTCTTGATACACAAAATACGATGACAATGTTTCACAGGGCGGAGTTTGGGAAGAAGAGACATTGTGGTGTTGATTGCTAAATCTGAATGTAAAGCTGACAGCAGCGTGTTTTCCAGGTGTGCACAACACCAAAGCAGGCATAATAAGCCGAGAATTATTGGAGAAACATGAGTGGGTTTTGCATGAAGACATGAAAAATAAATTTTTGAGGTGTTGGGTCACCCAGAAGTAGGCCCATTCGCCATATTTTTTAACACAATGTTATATTGTGCGAATATGGCCAAGGGCATGGAGCTCTTTACAGTAAGAGCCATACAAGGATAATGGCATTACGAAAGAAACTATAATTAAACAATACAGTAACCAGTAACAGGAGCAGTATAACAGTATGCCATCAAAGCAGCAACCAATACGTGGAAGTCATAAATAATAACGCTGTGAAGAAGGTTTAGAGTGGGAATGGAGGGAAAATTAGAGTTAAGCTATGCCACATATTGGAATTGTCTTTGAAAGGGAGAACTTTCAGTTTTTTTTTTATGTAGATCGAAAAGAGATAGGGGGTCATTCCAAGCTTGGCGGGCGGCAGAAGCCGCCCGCCAAGCGGGAACCGCCAGAAGACCGTGCCGCGGTCAAAAGACCGCGGCGGTCATTCTGGGTTTCCCACTGGGCTGGCGGGCGACCGCCAAAAGGCCGCCCGCCAGCCCAGTGGGAAACACCCTTCTACGAGGAAGCCGGCTCCGAATGGAGCCGGCGGAGTGGAAGGTGTGCGACGGGTGCAGTAGCACCCGTCGCGAATTTCAGTGTCTGCTAAGCAGACACTGAAATTCAAAGTGGTGCCCTCTTACGGGGGCCCCACGACACCCCTCACCGCCATCCTGTTCCTGGCGGTCGAAACCGCCAGGAACAGGATGGCGGTGAGGGGGTCGGAATCCCCCATGGCGGCGCAGCAAGCTGCGCCGCCATGGGGGATTCCTCAGGGCAGCGGAAAACCGGCGGGACACCGCCGGTTTTCCGTTTCTGACCGCGGCCATACCGCCGCGGTCAGAATGCCCTTAGGAGCACCGCCAGCCTGTTGGCGGTGCTCCCGCCGACCCCGGCCCTGGCGGTCAAGGACCGCCGGGGTCGGAATCACCCCCATAGTTTGCAGGGCTGGTGGAAAGGAGTTTCCATAACTTAGTCACAGTGCTAGAGAAAGACTGAATTTTGACTCTTTCCTTCTTGAAGCCCGGTGGCTCAAGCAGCAGAGAATTAGCGCTGATTGGAGATGTTTAGCACCACAGAGTTTCAACTTTTCTGCCAGGTAGCTGTGAGCCGTTGATACAAGCTAACTTTAACTAAGTTTTAGCTTTAAGAGAGCCACTGTAATATTAAAAGTATTGGACTTAAGTAGTCAAACATCTTGTAGCTAGAGACAAATCAGCATTAATCTACCCTAGAAATAGCGAGGAACTTGGGCTAAACTCTTTGGTTTTTCCAAAGTGATCTGAGTTGGCAGCAAGCACTCCTGGCCCTGACATGAATTTGGGACTGAAGTTTAAGACTGTTGTCGAGGATGACCTCCAGTGATTTGGCATGGTCACTGATGGTGAGATGGCAGTCTACAGGTGGAACAAGACAATTCCGAAGCCCGCCACACACACTTTCACTGCTGGTGCGGCCCACTGTTCTTCGGTTGAGAGTGGGGGATCCTGGGATTGTTTGTGAAATGGTGCTTTAATGTTTATCTTGTATCTGACTTAACAAAAGGAGTACAAAGTATTACAAACACACATTGGCCAAGTGAACTTCACAAAATCTAGCATGTAGATCAGTGACTGTTGGTCATCTTTGAAAGTGGTGGGGGTAACAGAGGACCTGAATTGCAGCAAGTGATTAAAGCTTTCCGGTGGTGGAAAGGTTTTCTTACCCCTAAAGAAATGTTTGGAGATACAGTTTCAGCTTGTTACTTTTAGGTTTAAATCTGTTTATTATTTTTAAAGACAGATAAGGAGCATCACAAAACACCTCACCTACATCCACTACCTGCTGAGGAGCAATAGAAAGAAGGGATAAGCAACAATAGAGAGCTATGGGGGGTAAATAAAGTAGCTAACCAGCTAAGTAGGTGACCTTCGATATGGGAGTGATGTGGACTGAATAGTGGCCAGCAAACAAAGGTGACATAACGGCTCTTTATAGAGGTAAGCAGGGGCCAAGTCTGTTGGCGTGAGGTGGAGAATGCGTAAATAGGCAGGTCATGTTGGTTCCAAAAATTCCATTGACAGGAACTTCAGGCCGGGCCCCCATGTTCTATCAGACTGGGGGAATTTTTGTTCAACTGAGGCCATTAATTTCTCCATGCCAAGTAAATCCCAGATTTTGTATAGCCAATCTAATTGAGTGGGTATGTTGTCAGTGCCCCATCGTGTTAGCCAGACCTGTTTAACAGTGCAAAGAGACAAAGTAATGGCCTGCCCTGTGTAGATTTCATGGGGTAGTTTAAAACATCTGGGAGACCCAAGAGGATATAGCTCCGACCCCTAGGAAGCTCAGTGTTGTACATTTTGTCAATTGTGTCAAGGACCTCAGTCCAATAGCTCTGAAGCTTCGGGCATCGCTAGAAAAGGTGCGTCAGGGTTCCTTCCTGACCACAGTACCGCCAGCAGGGGGCATCCCCATCCCTCTTCCACCAAGCTGTATGTGCAGGTGTGTAGTACGAATAATGAAAGAGGGTTTCTTTACCTCAGGTGCTACGCGGTGAGGAGTGACCCCAGTTGTGAATGTCTGAACATTCCTTAGTTGTGAATGGACGTCCACATCCTTTCTCCCAAAGATGTTGTGCCGAGGATATGACTGGGACCTGCACTGTGTTAATAAAGGCATAAATATCAGAGAGTAGATGTTGATCGTAATTTCTAGTTAGAAGCCATTTCTGAAAAGGTGAAACAGGGTGACAGGCATGTGCGTGGATGGAGGGTTGAGTAACCCAATCACATTTGGCTAAACACTGCCAATGGACGGCGATTGGGATGTCATATTTTTGTTGTATCTGAGTGAAATCTAAAAGCCCTGATTCATCAAACAGGTCGCCTATACTTTTGCATTTGATATATAACTGGAGCCCTGGTATACAGGAGGGAAGGCTGGGCTGCCAATAATTCCTGTGAGGGGGAAGATTTGAGTGGAAAGGTTATTATTCATCTGCACTTTGTCCCAGACTTCCAACTAAGGATTAGTGAAATATATACTCCTGGTGATCCGTGATGCTTAGGCAGCCAGGGTGTTTTCCAAATATGTATTCCAGCAACAGCCTGGTCGATGAAGCACCAGTGCTTCCCAGTGAGAGGCCTGATCCACTCCGCCAAGTAACTTAACTGAGTAATGTGTGAGATGAGGGACTCCAAGGCCTCCCGCTGCTGGGGGTAAATAAGTCTGTTTCTAAGCTATGTGTGCTTTCTTACCTGCCCAAATGTTAATTTGGTCAGCATATGTGGGGGTGGGGAGGGTGGCAAAGGTAACATCTGCATAACATATACAAATTTGGGCAGTAATGTAACCTTAACCCCTGCAATGCGACCAAGCCAGGAGAGTGTATAGACCTTCCAAGACTGAAGATCAGGGCACGCGTTTAATAGTAAGGTGCCGTAGTTAGACACCGCGGTTTGAACCGTAGTGGAATGAATGCAGGGTTCCAAGTATACCACTCCCTGTGTAGCCCAGGAAAACAGTGCTGGAGGGGAACTTGGTCTGCTGCTGGGACTGTTAAATTCAGGATCTGTGTTTTGGAGTTTAGCTTTAAACCCAGAAGACTTTCCAAAAGCTTCCAGCTCCTCAACGAGTGGAGGCAGGGGCTGGATTGGATGAGTCTGAGTTATCATGACTTCATCGGTACAGAGCGCTAACTTATGGTTCCTTCCCTCCCATGGGGATGCCCGGTATTGTGGGTTCCTATGGATATGCTCTGCAAAGGGCTCTATTTAAAGAGTGAGGAGCAGTGGGAATAAGAGGCAGCCTTGTTGAGTACCCTGGGCAACATTAAAGGGGGAGGACATAAGACCCATTCAACCGAACCGTTGCCTTAGGGTCACTATAGCTTCACCTAACCCAGCGTCTGAACCGCTCACCCAAGCGGACCTTCCGAAGTACTGCAATCAAGTAAGGCCACTGCACCTGGTCAAACGCTTTTTCAGCATCACCTGATAACAATAAAGCAAGTATTCAGGAGCATTGGGTCTTGTCTAGAAGGTGGCATATGTGCTCCGTATTATCTCTACAGTTTCTCTTGAGGATAAACTCCTCTTGGTCTGGGTCGATAACACCATGCATATAGGGAGTTAACCGGTTTTCCAGGATGGTGGTAAAAATCTTGGCGTCCACATTTAGTAAAGAGATTGACCGGTAGCAGGAACAGTGTACCAGGTCCTTACCGGGTTTGGGCAGCACGGTGATGGTGACAGGTTTCATAGTGTCTGTAAGGATGCCTATGGTGTCAAAGGAGTTATATAGTCAAGTGGTTATAGGGGCCAGGTGGGCGGCAAAACGTTTGTAGAATTCAGGGGTATAGCCATCCTGTCCTGGTGCCTTACCAGACTGCAAATGGGATATTGCTGTCAGCAATTCATCTTCACGAATATCCTGATCTAAACATAATGCATCTAGTGGGGGTAGATGCTATAGAGGGGTTTGTGCAAGATATGATGAGATATCATCCTCTGCTAATTCTTCAGCGCAGTAGAGACTGGTGTAAAATTGTTTGAAGGAGTGAGAAATTTGTTCATCTTGATCTAGCTGCTCTCCATGCAGCCCTTCAAGCTCAGATGATATCTGTTGTTGAACAACTTGGGCTTGTAATCGATGCACTACAAGCCGCCCGGCTTTATTGCTTCCTGCATAATACTTCTGCTTGGTGCGTAAGAGGAAGCGTGCTGCTCTGTCCATGTCTAGCACCTGAAGCTGTTTACGCGCTGCAATCAGTTGGCGGTCTATTTTGTGAGAGCCCGTCCATTTGTGTTCCATTTCAGGCTCTTTCACTCACCCCTCAAGTCCGGCCCTCTTGTCTTGTCCTTCTCTGGTTAGGCGCGCCACCATGTCAAGCTTTCAATGTGTCCCAAAGCAGTGCAATGGGTGTGTCTGTGTGATCATTATTTTGCAGAAAATCAGTAATCACATTCTTTAACTCTGTGACATGTGCTTTACTAGTTAAGAGTCTATAGTTAAGACACCAGATCCGGTGTTGGTGAACCAGGCATGAGAGACGTTTGGTCATCAGAGAGCGCTGCTGTTTCTTCGTCTATGTGAGGGGTGGATGTCAAAAGTCGGGGATAGCCAGATACAGCTCTAGTGGCGCATAAATCTGGAGAGCAGTCGAGAAGAAAGTATAGTCCCTCTCCTGGAGTGGAGATTACACTATACATCGGTAAGCCCATACCTTGTTAGTTGCTCCAAACCCTGTGCAGAGAACATGCCCGTTTGTCCCACCCGCTTCACAGACCTGTCCAGTCCTGTATCAGGGACTAAGTCGAAATCTCCTTCAACTAGGACATTCTTATCTGTAGTAGCCATTACCTGACCCAATGCCTCTACCATAAAGGTCTCCTGGTGGTCGTTTGTGACATATAGAGTGGCAAGTGTGAAAGTGTATTGTTGTAATGTAATTCAAAGTGATAAAAGCCTACCGGGGATGTCGGCCTGTTTCTGAGTCACCCTGCCAGGAAAATAGGAAGCTAAAAGACCCCTGCCCTTTTCCCTGTGCCAGAGGAAAAATATTGTTGATTGAACCATCTGGATTGCAAGCGCTTCGAATCTGCCTGAAGGAGGTGTCTCTCTTACACCAGATAAATATCACAACCGGATTCATGTATCATAGACAGGAATCCTAAGCTTTTCGCAGGTGCATTAAGCTCCCGAACATTTTAGCTAATTATGTGAACCATTGGAAATACAGTGTAGGAGTGCGTATGTGTGAAGCAAACCATGTGCCGTCTGGGACTGGCTGGCCAACGCCCCACAATCAAGTTATGTATGCAAGCTATATCTCACCTTAAACGTAAGTAGGAAGAGAGGGGGAAAAGAGTAGCATAGAATGCCAGGAACAAGAGGAAACAATAGAACCAAAGCGGTCTCTCCAAACACCACATCAAACAATTATGTTGGGGTTCATGTTGTGACATTTCAGACGGCGCAGGCATGTCTTCCGTGGAGCAGGAGACACCGCTGTCGGCATATATCATCCCTGCATGGTGGAGGTGGGGCCCAAGTGGGCTATCCTTACTAACAAAAGAGTGAACAGTAACTTATATCAGTGGTAACGCCTACAGTACCAGTATTATAGTGAGGACACTGGTCAATCATTTTAGGGGTCGGAGACTCGATCATGGAGTTCACGTTGGCGAAAGAGGGCTGCTCTTTCACTACAGCTCTCCACCTCGGTGGGCTTGATTGGGTTTGCCTTCTTCTTTCTCGTAGAGCACCTGAAGTTTGTCGATGAGCGTGAGGGACTCCGTGCAGGTGAGTGAGAAAACATCTTCGTCCTGCCGAGTATCAATAATTAGTATTGCTTTTGCTTCTTCCAAAGTACGCACACTGCACGTCTCATTGTCCCAGACAAAGATGAGGCAAAGGGGTGACCCCAGCGGTATTGCACACTTTTCTTTTGCAAGAACTCTGTGGCGGGTCGCAGCAGGCAGCGACATTGCAAAGTGATAGGGGAAAGATCTTGGTATAACTAGACCCTGTTGCCTTCGAAGTTTATGGTGTTGCGGACTTTTACAACTTCTATAATGGTTTCTTTTTGCCGATGATAGTGTAAGCAGGTTAAAATATCTTGGGGTTGACCAGGGGATGTAGCGGGCCTCCCCACCCTATGTGTTTGATCCAGCACATAGTCTTGAGGAGCATGATTTGGGGCAACATGGCGGAAGAGCCTGTGGATGTAGTCTTCCAGATTCCCTCCAGCTGCCTGCAGCAGAACCCTCTTAATTCTTATATTGGTCCTCCTGGACCTGTTTTCAGGGTCTTCCACCTGGTAACATAGCGCCACGTTTTTGTCTTGCAAGTCCAGTATCTCACAACGGTAAGCATGTAATTCTTCTTCATGCACGTTGCTGGTTTGTTCACGGCTGGATATCCGGTCCATTAATTCATTTCTCTCGTAAGGCCCTTAATGTCCGCAGTTATGTCCTGTTGAAGGGTCACAGTGTCAGCGTGCAAGGCTCCAAAAAGGGTCTCCAGGAAGGCGAATATGACAGGCTCCGCACCATCAGCCATCTCAGTATTGTCGCCATCAGTTGCAAGAGGTACCAAGAGGGTGGACTCCCCATGGTGATTCATGTTTTTACTCGTGGGCTTGGTGAGTAGTGTAGGAAGCTGGCTCTGTATATACTATACCAAAATGAGGTATAATGTGCACAGAGTCCAGGGGTTCCCCAGAGGCTTAACAGAGAATAAAGTAGATAATACTAATGCTCTCTTTTGTGGTAGTGTGGTCAAGCAGTTAGGCTTATCAGAGGGTAGTGCAAAGCAGTTGTTCACACACAGTCAAGGAATGAGGCATACACTCAATGACTAACTCCAGGCAATTTTTTTTTTATACAGCAAAAATATATTTTGTTACTTTATTATTAGAACCAGAAGATCTTTGTTGCAGGTAAGTACAGTTGTAAATAGGTATCAAGCATATGTATCAAATTTACTTTGTTTGGTGTTCGCAGATAAAGCAGTTTACAAGTAACAATTTTCTCTTTCAAAAGTTGACAATGTAATTTTTCATAGGAGTCAATGGAGTCCTGGGGGTGTGGAATGTTAGCACATTTAACAGGTAAGTACACAACCTATGATTCCAGTCTTCAGGAGTTAGGATGTCCACAGGTCAATGTTTAGGCTGACTCTAAAAGTGCACCACCAGCAACACAGGACGGCTGGGTGCATAGGTCAAAGTTGGCTACGGGTTTTGCAATGGAATCCTAGGAGGACTGGGGGTCCTTGGTAGAAAGTAGATTGCAGGTAAGGCCCCACAGTTCCAGGACACAGGTCTGGGGGGTTTAGGTCAGCACTGGGGGGGGGCACAGGTTCACCCCAAACACACACCCTCAGCGGCACTGGGGCAGCTGGGTGCAGGGTGCAAAAACAGAGCTGTGCATACTTCTCAATGGAGGGACCCCAGGGGTCACAAAAGATGCTGCAGGCTGGGTCCAGGGGGTCAGTTCTGAGAAACCAAAGGTTTGACAGGCAGCAGAGGTGCCCGCTGGGCGTTGCTGGACCATCGGTCAGATCATCCAAGGCCAGGGGGCTGCAGGTGCAGGGGTCTCCTTGGGCATCGGGAATCTCCTTTTGATCCGGTCGTGGTCAGGGGGGTCCTCCGGATTCAGGCTGCAGGCATTGTTGTGTTGGTCAGGAGGGGTCAACCCAGGGTTGACTCAAGGTTGGAATCGCCTGGGAACTTTCTCTGGACCAGTGGGCCGCCAGGGATTGGGTGCAAAGTGGGCAGGGCTTGTGCATCCAAGGCAGTTCTGGAGTCCTTTGTGGAGGTTTCATCTGAACGGAGCTGCTGTCCTTGGGAGTTCTTAGTCCTCTGGTGGGTAGGCAGTCCTCTGAGGGTTTGTAGAGGTTGCTGGTCCTGTGGAATGCATAGCCTTTTTGGAGCATGAGTCTTGAAGCTGCAGACAGACTGGTAGGGCTGGGGCCAAGTCAGTTGTCGTCTGGAGTCTTCACTACTTTGCTGTCCTTTTTCTTTCTTTTTTTCTTAAGGTCACCAGGAATTTGGTAGTTAAGGTTACAGGGGTCAGAGGGCAGTAATCATGGCTTCTGGCCCTGAGGGTGGCTACATCCTTCCTGTGCCCACTACTTTTGGGGAGAGGGGTCACATTCCTATCCCTCTTGGTCCCTCTCCTCCAAAACAAGATGGAGGATTCTGCAAGGAGGGTGTCACTTAAGTTCTGGACACCCTAGGGGTGGTGCAAGCTGCAGTGGTCACTACTCCCTGTTTTACCTTATTTTCCCACCGGACCTGCCGCCAAAAGTGGGGCCTGGTTTAAGGGGCGGGCATCTCCACTAGCTGGAGTGCCCTGGCGCACTGTAACAGGAGGCCTAAGCCTTTGAGGCTCACCACCAAGTGTTACAGTTCCTGCAGTGGAAAGGTGTAAAGCACCTCCACCCAGAGCAGGCTTTGTTTCTGACCCCAGAGAGCATGAAGGCTCTCACCCCAGGGGGTTCAGAATCTTGTTTGTTAGTGACAGGCTGGTACAAGCCTGGTCAGCTCTGCACTAAAGGTTTGGGTGAAATACAGGAGCGTCTCTAAGATGCCCTCTGTGTGCATTTTACAATAAATCCAGCACTGGCATCAGTGTGGGTTTATTTGCTGAGAAGTTTGATACCAAACTTCCCAGTCTCAAGTGAAGCCATTATGAAGTGTGGAGTTCATAATGACAAACTCCCAGCCCATGTACTCAGTATGGCCACACTGAACTTACAATAAATAAGAATGGACTTAGACACTGTAGAGGTTATTTGCTCATGCAGCTATGCCCTCACCTGTGGTATAGTACACCCTGCCTTAGGGTTGTAAGGCCTGCTAGAAGGGTGACTTACCTATACCATGGGCAGTGGTTTGTGGGCATGGCACCCTGAGATGGTTGCCATGTCGACTTTACCTTCTTCTCTCCACCAACACACACAATCTGCAACTGCAGTGTGCATGTGTTTGCTGTTGGGGCCCTTAGGGTGGCACAATACATGCTGCAGCCTTTAGGGACCCTCCCTGGTCACATAGTCCTTGGTACCACTGGTAGATTTTACAAGGGACTTAGCTGTGTGCCAGTAGTGGAAACAATGGTATAGTTTAGGGAAAGGACACTGGTGCTGGGGCCTGGTTAGCAGGATTCCAGCACACACTCAGTCAAGTTAGAATCAGATATTAGGCAAAAAGTGGGGGGATTACTGCAAACAAGGGGCCAGTTTCATACAAGTAGGTCTCTGATGGAGGTGTCTTTCTTATGGTTGCGCGAGCCTGTCATGGTCATCCTAGTGTTCGACACGGAGAGTTCTCCACATCCACTGCTTATGAGACTTAACTGGGTTGCACTGTAGGCCGCTAGCCACTAACCTCCTATCGGACTCACTCCAGAGACAGAACAATGTTGTGGCCACCCCGTGCCTAGTACTCAGCCCCAACTCTGACCAGACCAGGAACTCCGCTCCTCCCAGCCAGGTACATATCCAAGTTGGGGGTTACAGTATTTGTGCAGTGTCTAGCCAACAGTCTGGAAGCTCTCATCTCTAATGTCCACTCTAGAGATCCTAACACTGCAGACTGCGCTCCCAAGGGATCACCACCCATAAAAAAGCTGATGTGCTGCGGGCAATGTATGGGTAGAGACTGCAGTGCTGCCCTTGACATGCAAAGGTTCACCGCCAGGTGGGGCATCAGCAGCACCCCAGACCCACCTGTGCGCCCCTGGAGTACGTAAGTTGGCCTTCTGCAAAGGACCTTGGGCGGGGATCATCAACTGGGTAGTAAACCACTTTCCCCCATATGGAAATTAGGCCTCGCGCTGCTCCTTATGAGTCGCTTCCAGAGTAGGCTGCCTCACTGCAGTAGGCCGCCTGTCGCATCAATAGCCCTCTGCAACCACTCCAGGCAGGCGGCCCATGTTGACATGTGCGAACCGTATCATCAGAGCATCATCAGGGATACCTTCCAAGGGACCTTTTTGTTGTGGGCCCAGAAGCCCAGGGCAGCCAGTGAATCCATTGCAGTGGCACACAGTGTTTTTAGGGAGGCCTCACTGCAAGCTAGCTCCAGGCGGCAGCCATTTTAGGGTCAGTAATGCTGTGGGATTTCAGCATGAGGCCATCTCGCCCGGCAGTAGATCGCACCCCCACTGACCTACACTGCTCAAGAGATCGCAGTGATGCACAGCAGCATGCGGGGGCACAGCCTCCGCTGATAATAATAAGGGGGCAGTGAAGCCCTGTAAGTCCACTACCGTCTGGGCGCCATCATGGACACGCTCCCAGCTTGTTACTTTTAGAACACAATTTTCGCATACATGGACTAAAGATGCAGAGAGTTAGTGCTCTGATGAAATAATATTTATTTGTCATGTAGATAAGGAGATGGTTTTACTGTAGGACTTTGTATTTAAAATGCAGAGTACTCACTATGAGCGAAGGAATGTTCAATGCTTCTGCAGTTTGTATGTGAAAGTAGGCATCTTGAAGATCTGCTGCACATATCTAGTCCCCTTGATGTACTTGAGGGTAGGTCTGGTGTAATGCAAGCATCCTGAACTTTTTTTTTCTTATGTATTTGTTCAGTATTCTGAGAGCGAGAATTGGTCCGAACTCTTATTTTAATGCCTTTTATCGAACCAGAAAGTATCACAAATACATCCTCAATTATTTTTGTTGAAATGGGAGCTCCTCTACTGCATTTTTCTGTAGCAAGAAGTTCACTTCCTTTTGTAACGTGTCTTGCTGATAAGCAGTTGTTTTGTTATGTGGAGTAGAAAAAGGAGGGGACTTGAAACGAAGCAAATATCCATTCAGAACAATATTCAAACCTCCTGTTTGCAGTGCCTAATTTGTGCATGTTGTTTCCGGTGCTGAGCACCGGCAATTATTTTTGTAGGCCGGAGCTTATTCTTCTGCCTCAAGCATTTGCTGTGAGGAAAAGACACATATGGGAAAGACGGAGGCAGGGAAAATCGAAAAAGCGTCACAATGGGAGAAAGCAGAAAGCTGCAAGAGTGAGCTGAAGGGGCAGGGAGTGGCTTTATATGGATTGAAGAGGCCCAAGATGTTTTAAGGATTACGCTGCCTCAGTATTTTGTGCTCGTACATTTAAATGCAGCCGCGAGTTTCAGAGGAGAGCTTTGGGCACCGGCAAGTTTATATTTACAAATTAAGCACTGCCTGTTTGTCTGTGGATTTGATAAACTGTTCTTATAAGTGATTGATTATACTACCACTACATACCCCCCTCACCAGAGTGACTAACAAAGAAGGGGAAAGAAGGAAAGAATTTTTGATAGGAAGCCTTCGCACAGCTGCAAGTTGTTGGTCTCTACCTCTGAAAGGAGTAGGAAGGTGGTTAGGCTGCTGCTGATGTTTCTGTTGGTGATGTGACCATTGAGGAGTTTAAACCCTCTGAGGAAAGTATTGTTTCTCATAGGTTCATAACGTCTGTAGTCTCCATTCTTCTCCAAGCTTACAGATTTTAATGTCTCAATGTCAGTCGTCTTCTGAGGGATATTGTCTGCATGAGACCAAAAAAGAGTATTACCTGAAAATGGTAAGTTCATGATTCGTTGTGGTGCTTCTGGCTTCAGTCCAGTTAGTCTGAGCCACAAACTTAATCTCAAATAGATACCATAGCAGTAGCCATGTGTCACATGAATGTATGTCGAAACAACGCATGCTGGAACAACGCATACCTGAACAACGAGGTCGGAACAACAACTGCGTTGTTACCACTAATGCCTTTACCACGAATGACTTAACAATTTTTCGTTGTAAAGGCATTCCTGGTAAAGGCATTAGTGATAGGCATGCATGGCTCCAGCATGCATCCCCCCTGCCCCCCCCCACCCCTAAAAATGTACACAACCCCCCACCCCCCTCCCCTAAAACCACGCTAACCCCCCACACTTGCCCCTAAAACTACCCCAACCCCCACCTCGTCCCTAAAACCTGTGAGACCCTTGCTGGAGGTGCGTCTGTTAGAGTTTGTGAATGGTCTCTGATTGGTGTGGTGTTTGTCCAGGAAGGAGATCGCCTTCTGCAGCAAGAGTGTGATCTCCTGATTGATCATCTAATAGCCGTCTGTATCACATATGAGATGATTAACTTCCTCTAGATGCTCTCTGAGATCTACATCTACATCTGAAGCATGAAGGATGACACCTACTTGGACTGCTAGATAATTGTGGAGGTCTGTGCAGAGAATTTGGCAAATTTGGGCTTCTTATAGGAGCAGAGGGAGGTGATGTTCGATGAGTTGATTGAGGCACTGTATTGGCTGGTGTGCCTAGTGAGAAACAGGGAAATTTGTAACCCCTTGGTAATGGAGTGTTTGCTAGTAATGTTTCAGATGTACCCTTAAAAGATGAGTAAGTTCTTGAGTACTCCAAATCGGCCTCTTCTTTTTCACAAGTATTGAAGCTACTGTGCTGAAATTTGTATCTGATTGAGACTTCTAGGGCAGATTCCTTACCTTGAAATTATCCACAGGTGTCAGACTAAAGCTGGACATTTTTTTTTGTGATCCGGACCCCTGCGCGCCGGTAGGTAGCGTCATTCAGCTCTGTGTGGTGTTGTCTTCACTGGAATTGACATATGCGGTGCCTATAGAGGTGCCACCCAGACGCACTGACGTCAGTTCTTTTCATACCAGTTAGTCACTTTTTTGCTAACTTTTTTTGACATTTTATCAATAATTTGTGAGGTTCTTTCCTCATGATGTGGCAGGGATGTCGTCTAAGAAGGCTGGCTTCAAAACCTGCGGCGCCTGTCCTCGATCAACGTCGGTGATCGACCCGCATCTTGTATGCCTCTGGAGCCTTGATCGCGACCATGACCCGAAGGCCTGCACCAATTGCCACGCTATAAACCCGAAGGCCTTGAGGGAGCAGCTCGACGTGCGACGCCGCAACAATCTAGATTCCAGTTGAGAGGAAAGGCGCGGCAGCGGAGCCCAAGATCTTCATCACACTCAACGTTGTCGGGTCTCTCAGGTAAATACCATTACCACAAGAGGTCTTTGACTTCTCCTTGTCCATCGGAACACAACACGAGTGAGCGTTGTGGCTCCGCAGTAGAGTTTCCGGGAGCCTTAGTGACCTGTGCACAGCTTAAATAATTCTAAGAGGCCACATGCCTTATATTTGGGTGGCCCGTTCCCTATAATGTGCCTTTGGGCCCCAAGAATTCAGAAGGGGCCCCTTCTGGTTCTGTAGTGACTGCTCTAGCCTGGATGCCAGTTGGGCCCCTAGGAGCCGACCTCAGATACAGACGGATGCAGGTCATGCCGTGTCGACCTTCCCCGGCGCCAGTCCACATGTCAACACTCCCAGTGCCTACCGGCGGTGCAGCCCCAATTCTCCTACCTGCCATTACTATGTGCTAGAACTCGGAGGAGATTGGGAGAGGTCGCTGGACCCTGAAGAATACCAACATTATGAAGACCCTAACTTGGACTTGTGTAAGAATCTGTGTGAAGCTAGTATGCTGGATAGTTCTCTAGATACTGGTATGTTCCCCCCCCCCCACACACACACACACCGTGGTTACAGAGGAGGGAGTGCCCTTTGCTATGATGGTGCAGAGAGCGGCAAAGGTCCTGGACCTCAGTTTGCCCTCAGTGGCAGTCAAGACGGATGTCTTGACGCAGGTGTTGCAGCCGGGAATCTCCCCCTTGAAACCACTATTTGCTTTCAACTAGGCCCTCACAGATGTCCTTCCGGGGATATGGTCCAAATCCAACACAGGCGATCCTGTGAATAGGACGATTGCCTACATCCACCGCCCGTGCCAGGGGACCCAAACTACCTAACACAACACCCAACCCCAGAGAGCTTGGTAGTCCAAGCCTCTGCAGCCTATGTAAATCCTGGCACATTCCCTACTGCACCCCCGGATAGGGAATCCAAGAGGTTGGACACTTTAGGGAAGAAGATGTTTTCTTCCACTAGCCTAGAATTGCAGTCCTTAAACACTGCATGCCTTTTGGGCCTTAATTACCATGCTATGTGGGACACCATTGCGCAGGTGCTACCATTGGTCTTGGCCTTGGCCGTACTCTACCAGGTTGTTGCCGACAGGAGAGATGAAGCCAAGTTCACTATCCATTGTGGGCTGAATACAGCGGACTCACTGGGCAGAGTGGTGGCCTTGAGTCACCACGCCTGGTTGAGGACCATTGTTTTTTCTAGGGATGACCAGTCATCACTTATGGACATGCTCTTCGATGGCTCCCGTCTCCTCAGAGACAAGGCAGACTCAGTGTGGGAGTGCCTTAAGGACAGCAGAGCTAGGGCCAGGTCCTTGGGTCTTTCCATGGCCCTGCGTCATCCACAATATGCCTTACACTTGTTTCCTGACTACGGACACTACTTCCAACTGCACCTTTACTTTCATAGCCACCGTGCTGTGCATGCTCCCAAGCCTCTGCATGGCTGAAGGTGCCATACCCATGGACTGCGTGGGTACAGCAGCCAGCGCTCAGGGCAGTCAACCACCCCACCACCAGCGGCAGCCTCCAAACCCACCAAATCTGCCCTCATACCATCATGGATATCCTGTTGGCGGCAGGATTTGCCATCACCTGCCCCACTGGCAGTTCACATCATTGGACAGGTGGTTTTCGCAGATCATCCAAAGGCACTACTCCCTCCCCTTCGGGATACCTCTGCCCCATGCCACCCACTTATGACAGGCTGACAGAGGATCATCTACCTCTTCTCTGCCAGGAAGTGACAGCTCTCTTGCCCAAGGGAGCCATAGAGAGGGTGCTGATGCCAGAAGTAGGTCGTGGTTGCTATTCCTGATACTTTCTGTTTCTCAAAAAGGACAGAGACTCTGGTCCTATCCTAGACCTGCTCTCTCTCAATTACTTCCCCAAGGAGGAGAAGTTCAAAATGCTCATATTAGCTCACGTTTTGTCTGCCGTGGACCCAGGAGTCTGGATGGTAGGGTTGGACTTGAAGGATGCCTATTTCCACATCCCCGTCCTTCCTGGCCACAGACGTTATGGTGGCCCACAAGCACTTTTAGTCCACTATGCTACCCTTTGGCCTTAGCAGCACCCCTTGGGTGTTCACCATGGTGATGACAGTGGTTGCAGCTTGTCTGCAAAGATCAGGGGTGCCAGATTTCCCCTTTCTTAAAAACTGTCTATTGAAGACAGGCTAACCCCAGGCTGTTGTCTCCCATCCCCAGATTAAGGAGAACCTCTTGCACTGCCTGGGATTCACAATCAATGTGCCAAAGTCACAACTGACTCCCTCTCAGTTGCTCCCTTTCATCAGAGCTGTTCCGGACACAGTGCAGTTTTGGGCTTATGTTCCCGGACTGCAAGTCCAGGATATTCAGGCTATGATACCAATGTTTCAGCCTCTAGCCTGGATTTCGGTGAGAATGACTCTGAGGCTGCTGGCACTCATGACCTTCTGGAAATGCATGCCAGCTGACATTTGCAGACTCTGCAGTGGGACCTGAAGTTCCAGTGGGTGCAGCATCAGAGGTATCTCTCTGACATGGTCTGGATTTCGGAGGGAACTGCAAAAGATCTGCAGTGGTGGCTTAAGAACCACATTTGAGTCAGAGGTAGGCCCCTCTCCCTTCCTCAACCATACCTGGCAGTAGTGACAGATGTGTCACTCCTGGGATGGGGCAGCAATCTGGGAGAGGTTGGGATCAGAGGACTCTGGTCTCTGGCAGAATCCGGACTCCACATCAACCTTTTGGAGCTTCAAGCAATCTAACTGGCCTTGAAAGATTTTCTACCCTATTTCAAGGGATGGCTAATACAGACGTTCATGGGCAACAGCACCACCGTATGCTATTGCAACAAACAGGACGGGTGGGCTTTGCCAAGAGGCCCTGTGTCTATGGACATGGCTGGAATGTCAGGGCTTTTTCCTGGTAGTTCGACAACCAGGTCTTTCTGAATGCTAGATCAGATGAACTCAGCCAAAGATGCCTAGCTGATCATGAGTGGCGTTGTAGGAAGCTGGCCTGATGTGTGATGGACACATGTGGTGTTTACACCTTATACCCAGGTTCAGGCAACCCCTTATTAGTTAGCAACAGGGTATAGGAAGCTAGGGCTCTGTAGGGGTAGCTGTGGATGGGCAGCCAAGACTTATCTAGAACGAGTGTAAAGCACTTGCAATACCACACTAGTCATACAGTAACTTATCACACATGAAAGGAACTACACAGTGTTACAAAAATGAAGGTACTTTATTACAGTAGCACTGAACTAGATTACTTATAAGCATTCCCCCAACTGGAGGCAAGTACACACTATATATATATATATATATATATATATATATATATATATATATATATATATATATATATACATATATATATATATATATACACAGGGTTAGTTAAGAATTCGCATAAGAAACAACAAGCATTAGCAAGAAATATTAGAAGATAGCTAGGGCCCTGGGGAGAGCCAAGCCATATACTAAAATAGTGGAATGCGAAGTTAGGTCCCCCACCCAAGGATGTGGAGTAGTAAGTCGCGTGCCGGGAGAACTTTGGACCCCAAGATGTGATTACCTAGATGGCAACCAGGACAGCAGAGGTACGTTACCTCATTTTCCCATAAGCTAACAAGGGGACTTAGAAAAGGAACTTAGCAAGAACAGGACCGGAATAGAAGAACCCCAAGTTGGACTCTGGGAGAAGAGGACCTGCAAAAGAAGGGGACAAATGGTCTGCAATGGGAATGCCATGGGTTAAAGTTAACAGGAACTGAAGGAGGCTGGCTTGGTGTGTGGTAGGTACCTATAGTATTTACACCTTATACCAGGTCACTTATTAGTGTAGTGTAGGCAGTGTCTAGAAGCCGGGCTCTCTAGAGGTAGCTGTGGATGAGCAGCCAAGGCTTATCTAAGAGACATGCAAAACCCATGCAATACTACTGTAGTCACACAGTACTCACACATATGAAATAAAGTATTCAGTGTTACAAACACAAAGGTACTTTATTTTGGTGACACAAATACAAAAAATACCATAGAGACTATACTCCCTTAGGAGGTAAGTAATACACCAATTATATACACTAGTGTGCAGAAATAAGCATAAAAACAGTTAGAAAACAGTGCAATTAGTGAAAATCACAATAGTTGAAAATGGGCCTGGGGGAAAACAAACCATATACTAAGAAAGTGGAATGCGAAAGTCGGTCCCCCACCTAGGCAAGTGTAGTGTGTAGAGGGGAGCTGGGAGTACTAGAAAAGCCCAAATGTAAGTACCACAACCCACCCCAGCGACCAGGAAAACAGGAGTAAATCAAAGTAAGTTTCCCAGATCACACACAGAAACGAGAAGAAGAATGCAAAGCCCAGAAGAGACTGGAAGACACCAACAGTGGATTCCTGGACAAGAAGACCTGTGGAAAAAGGGGACTAAGTCCAAGAAGCACAGAAGAGTCCAGGAAGAGCAGGAGCCCCTGCTAACTCGGATGAAGGTGCAAAAGGAGAACCACAGGTGGAGAAGAAAAGTCAGTACTGCACCAAAGAAGACGAAGTCGGGTTCCAGGAGGGTGCAAGTGATGTTCCACGCCGTATTGAGGATTGCAGTCAGGCTTGCATCGTCGAAGTCCGCCAACATGCAAAGCTCGTGGTTAGTGGAAAATGGCACTGCTGGGGACCAGGAAGGACCTGCTGGACTCTAACCAAGAGGGGGAGTGAGAGGGGGCCCACGCGACACAGAGAGCCCACAGAACACCAGGAAGCACACACAGGAGTCCCACAGGACGGGGGACAAGAAAGTTGTAGAAGAGGCCCATGCAGCACTACGACAAAGGCTCCCACACCGCTGGAGAACCACTCAGGAAGCTGTGCGTCACAGGATAGAGTGCTGGAGGCCGGAGCTTCAAGATGAATGAAGATTTTGGAAGAAGGATGCCAACAAGCCTTGGCAGCTGCAAAAGATGCGGTGCAATGGGGGTACTGTCATGCGCGGGGAGGAAAGGTCTTACCTCCACCAAAGTTACACAGTTGGAAGAGAGGACAGCAGGATCCACGCAGCTCAGCAGGAGAGGGGATCCACACAGCTGGTTGTCGTTGCAGTTGGTGCCTGCAGAAGCAGGGGATTGACTCCATCACCCCAAGGGAGATTCCTCCTTCCTTTTGATACAGGCTGAAGGCAGGCTGTCTTCAGAGGATGCACGACCGGGGAAATGTTGCAGTAGCTGGAAGGAGCCTGAGATACAATGTTGCTTCTTTGTTGCAGCTTGTAGGTTCCTAAAGAGTCCAGATGCAGTTTATTCAGTCAGAAGTCGAAGTGGAGGATGCAGAGGATTCCTACTGGAGTCTTGCAATCTGAATATGAAGAACCACCCAAAGGAGAGACCCTAAACAGCCCTGAAAAGGGGATTGGTCACCTAACCAGGTAAGCACCTATCAGGGGAGGGCTCTGATGTCACCTGCTGGCACTGGCCACTAAAATGCTCCCAGAGTTTCCTACCAACCTTGAATCCAAGATGGCAAAACCTCTGGCGGAGATCTGAGCACTACCCCTAGGGTGGTGATGGACAGGGGATTGGTCACTTCCCCTTTCTCTGTCCAGTTTCGCGCCAGAGCAGGGACTGGGAGTCCCTGAACCGGTGTAGACTGGTTTATGCAAGGAGGGCACAAAATGTGCCCTTCAAGGCATTTCCAGTGGCTTGGGGAGGCTCCCCTCCCAAGCCTGTAACACCTATTTCCAAACGGAGAGAGTGTAACACCCCTCTCCCAAAGGAAATCCTTTGTTCTGCCTTCCTGGGCTTGAGCTTTTCAAGCAACAGGAGGGCAGAAACCTGTCTAGGAGATTGCAGCAGCCTGGGCTGCCTGAAAACCCTCAGAAGGCTGAACTGGCAATACTGGGGGTTCTCGAAGGAACCCCCAGATTGCATGGAATCATACAACCAATGCTTGCAGAAACATTGGGGTATGATTCCAACATGTTTGATACCAAACATGCCTATGTTCGGAGTTACCATTATGTAGCTGGACATAGGTAGTGACCTATGTCCAGTACACACGTAAAATGGCGTCACGAAGTCCAGGAAAATGGGCCTGGAGTTTGTGGGGGCACCTCTACTAGTGCAGGGGTGCCCTCACACACAGGTACTTTGCACCCTGCCCTCTGGGCTAGAAGGCCTACCATAGAGGTGACTTATAAATAACCTGGTGTAGTGAAAAATGGCAGTGAAAGGGTGCCTGCACCTTTTCACACAGGCTGCAATGGCAGTCCTGCAGAAGCCTTTGTATGGGCTTCCTATGGGTTGCAAAAGATATGCTGCAGCCCATAGGGATCCCCTGGAACCCCAATGCCCTGGGTACTTAGGTACCATATACTAGGGACATATAAGGGGGCACCACTATGCCAATTGCGGTTGAAATACAGACTTTTGGGAGAGAGAGCATAATCACTGGGGTTCTGGTTAGCAGGATCCCACTGAACACAGTCAAACACACTGACATCAGGCAGAAAATGGGGGTAACCATGCCAAGAAAGAGGGTACTTTCCTACAGGAACTCCCTAAACATCGGAGGAATGACCAACCTCCTGGTGGCACCATGTTTGGGGTTCCTTGCCTCAGAATAAAGTAAGCTGTTGTCCCAGTAGACCCTATGGGTCTTACAGACATCCACTGCTTCCTGAGCTGCAGCTTGCTGCCCCAGTCCTTCCAGAGTAGGACAGGACTTCTGTTCTAAAGTTCCTCCCTAGTGGGTCCTCCTGCACCCAAGAGCTTAGCTGTATCAGCATCAGCTTGAAGCCGCTCTGGTGTAGGGTCCACCCAAGGAGCAGGTTCTTCTCCTTCTGGAGTTGGATCCTCAATGGAAGTTTGAACAGGGGGTAACTTTTTACCCTGCCTGCCTCTTTTTTTAGGAGCGCCCTGGGCCTATATTTCAGGCTCCAGCACTCCTTGATCCTTTTGCTTTTTAGCCTGTACTCTGGTTAAAGCAACGATGTGCCCAGGAATACCCAAGCATTGCTGTACGGGTCTCCAACTCTACTCCAGCCCAAGCTGAAGGCTCCAAATCATTACCTAACGGACACTCCACAGGTATATCAGTGGATACCACAACTTTCCAACTTTCTTTGCGCCAATAACCCCTCCCCAGCTAAAGTCAACAACTGCCATGGGGTGGCACTGAGTGCTGTTATGAGCATCAGTCACTTTGTATGTGTGACCAAGTAGGTGTTGTTCAGGGGACACCAGTTTTTCAGACACAATGGTAACACTGGCACCTGTATCCATGTACGCCTCAGCCTCAACATCATTTATTAAGGCATGCGGCTGGTACTTATCCATTATAAGGGGACAAGCAACTAGGGTGGCAAGGTCTGTTCCACCCTCAGAGACCAAAACTGTCTCAGTAGTCTCCCTGAAGAACCCAGAGCCCACTACAGTCCCCAAGGTGAGCCCAGCTACCCTTTTGGACTGACTATTGCTACCACTATTGTTGATACTGCTAGGGGAACTAGGGGTTGAAGTGGTAGTAGTAGTAGGCTTTGTGCTCTTCTTAGGACAGGTGCTGTCACCTGTCCTGTGGCATTTTTGTCTACAAATATAGCTCTAAGGTTTCTTGTGGGCAGAAGAAGTGGACTTAGACCCTTCCCCAGAAGAGGTTTGTGGGCCTGATGAAGACTCTTTCTTTGTTTTGTTGCCACCCTTGTTCTGATTCTTAGGAGAATCCTTCTTCTTGGAGTCACCCTCTGAGGAGGTTTTCCTACCCAACCTAGTACAAACCCATTTGTCTGCCTTCTTACCCAATTCTTGGGGGGAGGTCAGATCTGAGTCCACCAGGAACTGATGCAGTCCATAAGATGTGCAGTTATTAAGAATGTGCTCTCTCACAAGGAGCTTGTTTAAGCCCTGATAATCATGCACTTTGCTACCATGTAACCAGCCTTCCAGGTACTTGACAGAAAAGCCCCCAAAATCAACCCAATCTTGGGAGGACTCCTTCCTACTCTCTCTGAACTTGATTCTGTACTCCTTTGGTTAAGCCAAACCCATGAAGGAGTGCATTCTTCAGTGCCTGGTGGTCATCTGCATCCTGTTCTCTGACAGTGAGGAGCTTGACCCTGCCCTTATCAGAGAAAGAGACCCACAAGATGGCTGCCCACTGTCTTTGAGGGACCCTCTAAACTTGACAGGCCCTCTCGAAGGTAGTGAACCACTTGTGGATATCTCCCCCAACCTTCTAAGGTGAGACAATCTTAACTAGGTTCCTAGAATCATAGGAGTCCTCCCTGACCCTGGTGTCTCTAAAGTTGTTGCTGCACCATGGGGTGTTAGTCCCAATCTTTGTCTTTCCCTTTCCACTGCCAAGGCCTCCCTTTCTAGGGCTAACTTGCTGTGGCAGCCTTAGTTTGGCCACCTCTAATCTCAGTTTACTGAGTTTTCTGTCTAGGGATTCCCTCCCCCCCAAGTTAGAGTGATGGGTCCCATCAGATACTGATGAGACATTGGTGTGGACAGATGAAGAGGGCCTATCCCTCCTTCTGGAAACCCTTTGCTCTAACTCCCTGGGAGTAAAAGTGGACCTACTTATGTGTCCCACCTTCTCACTTCCATGAGTGCTTCCTGCAGGACTGGTGTGTTCCCCATTTTCTTCCTGACCTCCCCCAGCAAGATCTAAGCCTTCCCTTTCTATGTCTGGGGGAGTCAGTCTCTACCTCCTGCTCCTCAGAGCTCTATCAGCCTGAAGAAGCAATCCTAGGAGGAGAGCCTTGTTTGGATTTCTCCCTGTCTTTAACTTCCTGAAAGCACACATTTCCCTTAACTCCTGAAATGTAAGTCTCTCATGCCTAGAGTCTGAGGCCTGGCTGTGTCTTCCACTAAAGACATTTCCCTAGAGTTGTGGGAGTGCACTTCACTACTCTAAGTAACTATACTTCCCAAGATTGTTTAGAGAAGGGGCTATGCTAGACTCCCAACTTATCAAAACTAGGAGTCTAGTGATCCTAAACACTAAGTGTAGTGTAATCTATAGTCTAGTAGTGGACTTTCCTGTGGAATGTTACCACTGACAGAGTAGTAAGGCAATTGCAAGTGTCTTATCTCACTGCTGCACCACCAATGTAGGAAGCTGGCCTGGTGTGCTGGACACCTGTGGTGTTTATACCTTATACCAGGTCCAGACAACCCCATATTAGTTTATAACAGGGGAAAGGAAGCCAGAGCACTCTAGGGGTAGCTGTGGATGGGCAGCCAAGACTTATCTAGGAGGAGTGTAAAGCACTTGCAATACCACATTAGTCACACAATAACGTATCACACATTAAAGGAACCACACAGTGTTACAAAAATAAATGTATCTTATTACAGTAGCACTGAACTAGATTACTTATAGGCAGTCCCCCAACTGGATGTAAGTCAGACATTGTTGCCTTAGGTGCCTACAGATGCAGGGGAGTGACTCCTTCACTCCAAGGGAGATTCCTTCTTGCTTCTTGGTGCAGCTGAAGTCTCGTTGACCCAAGAGGATTCACAGCCATGGAAATGTTGCAGTTGCTGGAAGGAGCTGGGGAAACAATGATGCAAGGCGAGGTCATCTGAGGAGTTGCAGTCTTGTTTGGTTCCTGAAGTGTTCAGTTGCAGTTCCGGTGGCCGGGGGCAGAAGAGATCAATGCAGAGGAGTCCTAGTGGAGTCTTGCATGCCAAATCAGGGGTCCCTAAAAGGGGGGTTGGTTACTTTGCACGGTGACCACCTATCAGAGGGGGTCACTGACGTCACGTGCCTGACCTGGCCACTCAGATACTCCCAGGGGCCTCTGCACATCTTGTTTCCAAGATGGCAGAATCGAGTGGACACCTGGAGGAGCTCTAGGCACCATCCCTTGGGTGGTGATGGACAAGGGAGTCGTCACCCCCCTTTACTTTGTCCTGTTTTGGGCCAGAGCAGGGACCAGGGGTCGCTGCACTGGGGCAAACTGGTTTATGCAAGGAGGGCACCAAATGTGCCCTTCAAAGCAAACCGGTGGCTTGGGGAGGCTACATCTCCCCAGCCTTGTAACTCCTATTTCCAAGGGAGAGGGTGTTGCATCCCCTCTCCACAGGAAATCCTTTGGTCTGACTTCCTCTGCTTGAGCTGGCCAAGCAGAAGGAGGGAAGGAGGGCAGAATCCTGTCTGAGGGGTGGCAACAGCGTGGGCTGCCCGCCAACCCTGGAAGACTGGTAAGAGCAATACTGGGGGGTCCTATAAGGGCCCCCAGAGTGCATGGATCATGTCACCAATATTGGCATTGGTATTGGGGTATGATTCCGACATGTTTGATACCAAACATGCCTAGATTCAGAGTTACCATTATGTAGCTGGGCCATAGGTATTTACCTTTGGCTAGTGCACGGGTAAAATGGCTTCCCCGCACTTACAAAGTCCAGTGCAATGGAACTGGAGGTTGTAGGGGCACCTCTGCCTTTGCAGAGGTGCCCTTGTCGCATATGTTCTCATTATCCTAATGAGACTAATGGATTTGGGCGGCAGAATCACTTGTACTGCGGGGGACTGAGTCTGATCCTGCACCATGTGACACCTGTCGGCCTAATCCGGGTTTGTTCCGGCTAACTAGCAGTGCCTCATCTCCACCCAATAGCAGATGATTGGGGCAACCAGGCGCATGACATACATGACTCCTCAGAGGAATCGTGGTCACTCAGATCTCATCCGTTTCTCTCAGATACATTAGTCTCACATATGCAAGGACAATCAGAGGCAGAGTAAAGTTCAATAAGGTTTTATTGAAGTAACTGCATCTTAGATAATAAAGCAAAGAGTTTCACTAACTTCCCCTACATTGGTATTGGAGGACAAAACTGTTCTGGCAAACGAAATAGAATTAGCCCCGCGTAACGGATACTCATTGCGATGGTCGCAGATAGACGCAAAAGACTTATTGGAGCAGTTAATCTGTGATCATAACCAAGCCTTTGCTGATTGCCTTAGTGAGGATACAGATCCAGCAAAATGTCTAAGTGCCTTTTTGGCGATAGCACAAGGCGTGAAAGAAGCTCTCACTAATAAAATGGGAAAGACAGGACAGAAATGGAAAATGGGCTGGTTTGATCATGAATGCACAAATGCACACAAGAGACTAAAAAAAGCTTTAAGCGCTTCAACAAGATGTCTGAATGAGATACGTATACGGAGGCAGGAATATAAGGCAGCTATAAAAAAAAAAATCTACTTGGAAAGACATATGTGGGAAATACTGCACAATGCTAGCTCTACAAAGGATAATATCCTTTTTTGGAAAACAGTTAATACTCCTGTCCTAGGGGATAGACATGCCCCAAGAATGGAAATTGCAATATCAGAAGAGGATTGGATTGATTACTTCTCTAAGATATATAGTCAGGTTGGTGATACAGAATTAACAGATTCCCTAACGAGCCTCGCTATCCAGCAAAATCCACGTATGATTAGAACACCCCAGTTTACTTTAGAGGAGGTGGTAGAAGCTATTAGCATAGGTAAAGCAGGGAAAGCTCCGGGCCCTGATGGTGTCCCAGTAGATTTATATAAGGCTAATATACATGTATGGGGCCCCCTATTTGGGGCCCCCTATTGACGCAGGTATTAAGGGCCTCTTGTACGCAAGGACCGCCATCATCCTGGTCAGATTCTATTATTATCCATACATATAAAAAAGGTGACCGCCTCAACCCAGCTTGCTACAGACCGATCTCCTTACTTGACACATCTGCTAAATTAGCGGGGAGAGTAATTCTGAACAGACTGCAATCCTGGGCTGGGGAAAATGATATTTTAACTGAACTACAGTATGGTTTCGGCACAGGAATAGGCACGGTGGAGCAAGGATTGAATTTAAATATCATAATTGGGAAATACACAAAAATAAGGGAGGGCAATTTGTACCTGGCCTTTATAGATCTATCTTCAGCATTTGACTGTGTAATACATGGAAAACTATAGGATACTCCAAGCAGTATAGGGGTAGACCCGACCATAATACAGTTAATACGGGACCTGTACTCAGGATGCAGAGCAAGGGTGAAATACGGGATAAGAGGTGAATGTACCAGGCCTTTTGGTATATATACAGGAGTACGTCAAGGCTGTGTGTTAGCCCCATTTTTGTTTTCATTACATATAAACAACTTAGAACGTGAATTAATAAGTAAATGTAAAGATCTACCTCAAATAGGCCACCGCCCTATCCCGGACCTACTCTACGCAGACGATATGGCTCGGACACCACTGGCCCTTCAAAAACTTTTAACCACTTGTATAATTGTTATGAAAGACTTGGGCCTTACTGTTAATCATTCTAAAACCTTTATAATGAACTGTGGAAGGAAAACGAGCAAGATCCAAAACATTACAACACAAGATGGGAAAATCAATATAACTCGAACATTCTCATACTTGGGCATAATGTTTGATAAGCAAGGTTCCTGGGCACACTGTGTGAAATCTAAAAAAGTAAAGATTACGAAAACAACGGCGGCCCTGAAGATCTTTTCTAAAAAGTTAGGGGTGATTACCCCACATAACATGGTAAAAGTTTATAGAGCCAAATGTATCCCGGCTGCCATGTATGGATCAGGCATCTGTGGATATACCAATTGTAATTTGATCCAAATGGTGGGAAATTATTTTTTAAGATATCTGTTATTGGTACCAAATGGCACTTCTACATACATCACCCATGCTGAATTAGGGGCTCGTTTAGTTGCCGACTTAATAAAGATACAGCCATTATTACTATGGCAGAAAGTTTGGATCTCAGAACACACTGGTCTAAACAAGGCAGTTTTACGTGATTGTATGGCATCCGCATACTCCTTGAGAGTTCCATGGTTGAGGTATGTCATGACCTTTTTTGGAAATATGGGTTATCAAGAATATCATACAAACCCAGAATTACTGGAAAGACTGACCAGGAAGGAACTGAGGGTCTTGACCTTGAAGTATTTAGAAGATCAGCGATGGGAAGTTGAATCAAAAAAGCATAGTGTTATGTCTAATCAATTAATCCTGTCCACAGAAGGTATGCAGCCCTACCTGGTAAAACCTCGGCATCGCTTTGTTCTCACAAGATTAAGGCTAGACACGTTCCATCGCCTAGTAACTTTTCCGAGCATGCATGACTGGAATGCAAACTTAGGGGCATGTACTTGTGATGCAAAGGCCGCACAAATTACGATACACGTGGTCCTTTTGAGTAAATTTTATGAAAAACAGAGAAAGCGCTTGTTAATGCCTTTCCTAAGATCTATTAAAGAACGACAATGTCGCATTGCGTATATTAATTTACAGATTTTATCTTCCATTGAAATATGTGGAATCTTAGCAAATTTTCTATGTTCTGTGATAACAGTAAGAAAGTCTATGGGCGCATAGGCACCAAGCTAATCAGACTATTTAAATTCTTGTGATTGTCTATATGATAATGTATTTTTGGTATTTATTCATTTTACTGTATTTATTGTATATTTATATATAAGATGTTTTTGTGCTGCTTTTATGACTTGTTGTAAGTCGAATAAAGTTATTACTCTTAAAAAAAAAAAAAAGCATGTATTGCAATAACTAGAAAGATGAAGCACAATAAGACTAAAATTGTGACAAGGAGACTAAAACACAAGAATAACACTACCATACTGTCACTAAGGTTTGTAGGGATAGTTCCTACCTAAGCTATGTTAGATCACCGCATGTTAAGCTCTAATTCTGCCTTTCAGGTTCCCCCTGGGAAGACATCATCCCTCATACCTGAGCAAGAGGCCTGTAGTCTACATAAGCCGCTGTAGCGAAGCAATTAGCAATCAGCATACAGTCATGGTCATCTGGCTGGAATCTCCCTCTAACATACATGGGTCAAAGTAGTGTTTTTATAATAAAACATCTGATGTTCCAAGAAAGGATGCCCATATAAGAGTGTGTATGTTTCTGTGAACATTGGAGACAAATCGTACCACTTTTGCCGGCAACCTATCTTACTGCAGCCTTGAGAAAAGCACAGAGTGAAAGAAATGTTTTGTTTAAGAATGCAGTGCTGGCCTAGGCGAAGAACAGCTAGATAGAGAAACTAAAACAAGACTGCAAATAATAAAACAAAGCCAAATTAAATATATGTATGTTAAAGTGCACAGCGACAGACCTAGTATGCTAAAATAAAATGTATAAAATTATAGCTAAAATGGCTACACAACACCCTCACACACATAGACTTGCACCCTGCCCTTTGAGCTGAAAGGGCATGCCACTGGGGTGACTTACAGTGACCTGGTGCAATGACCAGCAGTGAAAGAGTGTATGCACCTTTTCACGCAGGCTGCAATGGCAGGCCTGCAGACAGTTTGCATGGACTTCCATTGGTGGCATAATACATGCTGCATGGGGTCCCCTGGTGTAGCAGTGTCCTGGGTACCTAAGTACCATATACTAGGGACTTACAGGGGTATACCAGTATGTCAATTGAGGGGGTGTAAAAAGGTGCTTGTGTAACTGACTTTGGAGGAGAGAGGACAATCACTGGGGTCCTGGTTAGCAGGATACCAGTGAAAACAGTCTAAACACACAAACAGACAGGCCAAAAGTGGGGGTAACCATGCCAAAAAGAGTGACTCCTACAGGCATCTCCACCAGCAATGGCACAACGTCTCTTTCAGGAGAGGGGAGAGCCTTGGTTAGATCTTTTTGCCGCTGCCAAGAACATGCAATTTCAGCTGTTTTGTGCACTGGAGTTTCCAAGGCGGCTCTCGCTCAGAGATGCTTTTCATCTTGAGTGGACCTCAGGCCTCCTGTATGCCTTTCCACCAATACCACTTCTGCCCAGAGTTCTCAAGAAGATCAAGAATGACCGAGCCCACGTTATCCTTGTGGCTACTGATGATCCTCTGATCAGGCTGCCCATACGGGAGGATCTTCTGTTGCAGCAGCAGGGGAAGGTCCACCACCTGAAGCTGTTCAGACTTCACCTTCTTGCATGGAGAGTGAGAGGTGACAATTGACAGCTTTCGACCTTCCGCCTCAAGTGTGAGATGTCAGCTTGGCAGCCAGGCATCCCTCCACCAAGACGGTATGCACCAGCTGTTGGCAAAAATGTGTGGCATGGTTTTCAGAAAAACAAATTGATCCCCTGTCTGCCCTCCTTTTTCAAGTCTTTTTTTCATTTTCTCCCTTGCCCAGCAGGGCTCTGCTCTGGGATCTCTTAAAGGCTAAACTTTTTACTATCTCTGCTTTTTTGTGGTTGCATGATCAGCCATCCCTCTTCAAGTTGCACGTTGTATATTGGTTCTTGAAAGCTCTTCAGCATCTTTTCCCTCCTTCTCCATTTATCATACCACAGTGGGACCTTAATCTTGTCTTGACTTTTCTAATGTGCGCTCCCTTTGAGCCACTTCATAATTTCCCTCTCAGGCTACTCACCATCAAGACGTCCTTCCTTAAGGCATTAACATCTGCCTGGAAGGTCAGCAAGCTTCAGGCTTTATCATCCAAGCCTCCTTACCTCACCAACTATCCTGACAAACTGGTGCTTCGCACAAGAGCTTTGTTTCTTCTGAAAGTGGTCACTAACTTTCACGCATGCCAATCCATGACCGTGCCTACTTTATACACTCTGCCACATCCCTTCAAAGAGGAGAAGCGACTCCACCATTTGAAGCAAAAAGAGCATTATCATTCTACCTTGACTGCACATGAGAGTACCGGGTGGATGACTAACTGTTTGTGGAGTTATGTCGGAGCAAAGAAAGGACGGCCATGCAGAAGCACATCATCATCAGATGGATCGTCCTCTATTACGATCTGCTACACACTGGCAAAGAAACAATCCTTCAGAGCCAAAGCAGCAACCATTGTGTTAGGAAGCGCGTTCCAGTCCTGGACATCTGCCAACCAGCAACGTGGACCTTGTTGCACACGTTTGCCAAACAATGGACAATCGGGTCCATCGGGATGGACGTTTTACCTGTTCAGTCCTGCAGGACTTCCTCGTCTGAAATTGGTCCGCAGACCCTCCTCCAGGATGGTATTGCTTCGGTATCTATTCTGAAGTAAGTAATCTGGTGCTAGAAGTCTGTATCATAGTTACTAGCCTTGGGTTAGGCCATATCTGGTACAGATTGTATCTAGCTACAGATTCCTTACATACCCACTCATCCTCCCTGCTCTGCAGAGCTCCTTCCCTTCCAGGGTCCTAGTGTTCCATACCAGTGGTCAGTGTTCTTTGTGGCTCCGCACTCCAGGCGTGGAAAGTCGCAAAAAGAAACTGATAGCGCACCTGGGTGGCACCTGTACAGGCACTACTGGTGTGCAACGCCACCGCCGCGACACACGGAGCCAAATTACTCCACCTACTGGCGTGCGGGGGTACTGCTCACGGGAAAACTTCTGGATCCAGTGTGATGCCTGAGGATAATATTAAGGTAAGGAATCTGCGACTAGAAAAGGCATTACCGAAGGTAAGTAACTTTTTCATTGATAGGGATCTGGTTATTGACATTGAGTGAGGCCTCCATGGAGTAAGTGGAGTCGACAGTGGCTTTGATGGTTGTTTTGACAGTGATTTTGATGTTGAGGGATGCTTCAATGGCAAATGTTGTGGATCTTTTGACTTTGAGTGGCATATCAACACTGTACCTGATGACGGCATAAAAGTTGGTAAGTTCCCCATCCTCAACATCATAGTCCTGGACATTGATAGGGAGCGTCACCTTTCCCTCTGTGGTTTCTTCTCAGTGGACCTTTCCCTCCCCAAAAGGAGTCTTTGGAGTGGGAGGAGGGGGTTTCTAGTGGAAGGATGACCTTCCTCAAGACCTCTAGATGGCCCAGCAGCTGTTTTTTACCTTTTTTCCTGGAGTCCATGCACTTTGATCTTCTCGCTATCCTCAGTGTTTTCCTTGAGAGCATCTGACAGTGTCTGCAGGTATTTGGACAATGGTCTTCTGAAAGTCAGACATGCAGACCCAGTGAGGACCTGACTGGACCTTTTTTCTACAAGAAGGGCAGTTCACAAAAGGTAAAGGCATTTTAACAAGGGAATAAAATATTTTCTGTCATAAAAATGTTTAAATAGACCCTACGTTTTAAAAGACATTGAGTAAATCAAAGATTTTGGAGAGATTTCCATCTATTGTAGAGCCAAAAAGGGGAACTCAGTACCCTAGTCTACAGGGGCCGTAAAAATTAACTGACCTGTCAACTGTGGTGCATTATGGGATACAGGGTGTATTGTTGGGCCCATAAGGGCACAATGTTGTGTTTTTCTATCCTAGGACCTGCATTATAGCCTATTGGCTAACACTGTCATTCATTCCCTTTCCTTTAAAAAAAAGTTTGCTGAAAGACTCTGTGGCCACTCTTTCTCTCCAGCGACTATTGCTATGTAATAGGCTTCTTTTTTAAATGAAAATTAAATTAAATGTAGCCAATTGTAGTCCTTTTATAGACTTTAAACATGCATGTTAATGTACTATTGTACAAGAATATATATATATATATATATATTTTTTTTTTAATATGTTTTTAAAGTGCTCTGGGATCTCCAAGCATGGGTGGGACTACTCACTGCTGACTATTGAAGATCCCCTGGAAGAGAACCTGCACTTTCAGGTGAATACAATGCACTTGAGCCCATACTAATTAATCTTAACCATGTGTTTGAATTTAGCCTCTAGCTTATTCCATATTAAACTTTCCATTAGTGAGTTTGTTGTTTTGAACATAAACACAAAACCTGAACAACTCAACTCCAATAAAGGTTCTGACCTATATTATTAAATACCAGAACGCAAACATAGACAAAAGCAATGAAAGCTATACATTACCTTTTGAAGTGCTTACGGCGACTCAGACCATGTAACCAGTCTCTTACTGAAGTAGGGGCACATATAGTGCTTAATTTGTGCCGTTGGTTTCCAGTGCTGGGCACCAGCACTTTTTTTTGAGGGCCGGCACTTAATTTTCTGCCTCAAGCATTTATTGTGAGCAAAAGACTCAAGTGAAAGACGGACGAAGAGAAAAATTAAAAAGCGTCACCAAGGGAGAAAGCAGAAAGCTGCAAGAGTGAGCTGAAGGGGCAGGGAGTGGCTGTAAATGGGTTAAAGAGGCCCGAGATAGCTTCAGGATTACGCTGCCTCAGTATTCTGTGCTCGCACAGTTGATTGCATCAGCTGCATGTTTTAGAGGAGGGCTTTATGCACCGGCACGTTTTTATTTACAAATTAGGCACTGGGCACATAAAATGGGGAAGCAAGTCTCTTCCAAATATCATCAGTACTTGTGTTTCACTTAACTCATAAACTTCTCTAAAATGTTTACCTTGTCTGGAATGTTGTTCTCACCCCTGCACCCTCCACCCCTTTATTACAGAGAAGGACCTAACCTGCCAATCTCCTTAGTTTCCGAAATCTTATTAATTGAAAATGTGAATCAGATATGGGGACCTGTTTTCACAGAATAGAAAAAAGCTTTCTAATCCTTGACTTATCAAACCATTATCTAGGCACATAGGGTCTACAGATATGACCTCATGGAGGGCTACTTGTTGCACCTGTAGACACTATAGGAAACAGACTACCAATCCCTCTGACATGCAAAGCTCAAGCTTTTACTGGTTGCCTGGTGGGCCACTTACTGTTGTGGTTCTCCTCGGCAGCTTGGCTCCTTCATGCTGTAGCTGTTTATCTTTACACTTTCTGGTCTTCTTTAAAGGAGACAGTTTTAGTCAAGAGACATCCTAGGGAATTAACTATCAAAGGTATGGTAAATGTCTAGTATGCTGTTTGTGACTCTAACCCTTGCGCCACAAATTAAGCACTAGCTGCGGAAATTGCTTCAAATATGTTGTGCCAGATTATAGGTGAATTGCTGATAGAACAAAAAACAGCATGGCTGTCTAAGCACCACTAGGCCATTAACTGTAATACAGATTTATATCAACTTGAAGAACAAGTTACTTACTTTCTATGATACCTTATCTGGTAGAGACGCTATCTAGCTGCAGTTTCCTTACCTTAGAATATTCGTCAGGTGTCAAACTAGATACGGGAAACCTTGAGCAGTACCTCTGCTCTCTGGGAAGTGGAGTCGAACGGCTCCACATTAGCGTCGTCCATGCATAATGAAGTGGCGTGAGTGGTGGGCACATGGACATCAGTTTCCTTTCATTACATTTCTGCACCAGAAGCACAAAGCCATGTCAGAAGGCTGATGACCCTTGTGCAGAAACTAAGGACATACAGGGGCCATCTAGTTACAAGACACCTGTTTGCAGAAGTGGGGAGGTTGAGAGGGTTGATAAGAATCTGCGGTCTCTACCAGATAAGACAATACCAAAGGTAAGTAACTTGTTCATCTGACAGAGACTTCTACTCAAACATTCCTTACCTTAGAATACATATTAAAGCAATACTTTCCCAGAGGTGGATCTGTGAACTGGTTCCGACCAAAAGTCCTGGAGGACCGAACAGGCAAAATGCCTGTCACAACAGGCCTGACTGTGTTTTGTAAACATGTGCAGAGAAGCCCATGTAGCAGGTGTCCAGGACATGTATTCTGTGAACTAATGCAGTGGTTGCAGCCTTGGCTTTGGTGGCATGAGCCTGCAAGCCTTCAAGGGGCTGCTATTCAGCAGGTGCATAGCGGATCTTAATGCAGTGTATAATCCATCTAGAAATGGAGACGTTTCTGCACTGCTTTTCCTTCTTTTACTCCGGTGAACCCAACACAGAGTTGCTCATCCATCTGGTGTTCCCTGGTGCGATTGATGTAGAATGACAGCTCTCTTTTTGGGCCCAGGAAATGGAGTCTCTTTTCCTCTATAGAGGGTGAGGCGGAGTAGAGAAGTTTGGCAGCATGATGCTCTGACCAACGTGGAAAGGCATCACCACCCTTGGCAGCAAAGAGGCACAAGTGCAGAAAACCAGTTTGTGTGGGAAGACGCTGGTATATAGAGGGTGTACATAGAGCACCTCTAGCTCGCTAACCCTTATGGCTGAAGTAGTGGCCACCAAGAAGACTGTGGGCAGAGGGCAATTATGCAAGAGCTCGAAAGGCGAACACATCAAAAAGATTAAAACTAACCTAAGATCCCATAGGGGCATGATGAAGGATTTAGGTGGAAATATATGTTGAAGTCCCTTCAGGAAACAAGTGACGACAAGTGACTTGAGCAGGGAGGACTGATCCGGCAACCGTAAAAAAGCCAAAATACCCAAAACATACCCCTCTAACTGTGTCCAAAAGCAAACCTTGCTGGGCTAAAGATAAAACAAACAACAGTACCTTGGCCAAAGACACTGAAAGAGGATCAGAATACTTTTCAGCACATCAAGCCATAAACTTGTCCCAAAGGCAGCTGGCTTTGGTGATGGATGTCTGGCTGCCTGTATAGCTTCACAGACTTCCAAGGGAAGATCAAAAACTGTTAACTACTGCCGCTCAATCTCCACACATGAAGGCAGAGAGTGTGCAGGTTCGGGTATGGAACCCTGACATGTTGCTGTGACAGGAGGTCCTCCTGAAGGGGCAGTCTTGCCCAATCTGAGACCACAAGGAAGACTTAGGCCCAGTCCGTCCTAATGTTTTTAGTGCTCGAGGCAGCAGTGGTTTCAGCTAGAAGGCATACAGGAGTCCTGAGCTCCACTGGAAATTGGCCTCCAAGAGAGAACCACGTTGGAAACTCCAACACGCAGAAGTGCTGACATTTCACATTCTCGGTGGTGGTGAATAGATTTAACCAAGATTCCACCCAGTCACGGAAGAAAACTTGAACCACCTCCAGGTGGAGACACTGTTCGAAATCCACCAGGTGTTGACAGTTGAGGTTGTCTGCCCTGGTAGTCAGAGAGCCCGCTAGGTGTTTTATGACCAGGAAAATTTCCTGATGTTCTAGCCATGTCCTGAGGAGCAGGGCCTCTTGTCACTGGGTCCACGACCACACCAGTCCCTGTTTGTTGCAATACCACATGGGGTGGTGTTGTCTTTGAACATCTGAACCAACCTCTCCTTGATGGAAGGTAGAAAGGCTTTGAATGCCAAGGGGATTACTCTTAGCTCCAACAAGTTGATGTGAAGCTGAGACTCTGCTGGAGACCACTGATGTCTATCTGTCCCAGATGGATGCCCCATCCCAGAAGGGAAGCATCTGTCACCACTGTGAGATCTGGGTGGGAAAGCCTGCTGCTGACCCACTTGCAGTTCCTCAGCCACCATTGCAGGTCTTCCACAGTTCCTGCTAATATCTGGAACAGGTCAGAGAAATTTCCCTGATGCTGCGCCCATTGGGATTTTATGTTCCACTGCAGAGCTCACATATGCCAGTAAGCATGCTTTACTAGCAGAATTCAGGAGGCAATGAGACCCAGCACCAAAATCCAGGTTAGAGGCTGCAACATGGGAATTATGGCCTGAATTTCCTGGACTCGCCTGTCCGGAGGGTAAGTACGGAACTGCTCTGTGTCCAGAATAGCTCTGATGAAAGGGAATGTCTGAGGGGGAATCAGGTGTGACTTCTGCATAGTCATAGTGAACCCAGGCAAATGCCATAGTTTGGAGGTTGGCATGACTGCGTGGGGCGAGCCTGCTTTCAATAGCTGGTTGTCGTGGTAAGGAAAGACTGGCATCCCTGACCTCCGTAGATGGGCTGCGATAACCGCCATCAACTCTGGGAACATCCAAAAGGCACTGGTAAGGCCAAAAGGGAGCACAGTGAACTGAAAGTGCTCTTGGTCCACCATGAACCACAGGTAACACCTGTGGGCCGACAAGACGGATATATGGAAATATGCATCCTGCAATCCAGTGCTACCATACATTCTCAGAGTCCAGGGCAGTCAGGACCTGAGCCAGTGTGAGCATTTTGAATTCCCCCTTTTTCAGGAAGTAGTTGAGAGTTTGTGGGCCTAGTATAGGGAGGAGGCCTCTGTCCTTGTTCAGCACCAGAAAATAGTGGTAATAGCAACCACAACTTACTTCTGATGTCAGCCTCTTCTCAGTATCTCCTTTGGCCAGAAGAGCTTTCCCCTTCTGACGCAAGAGGGAGAGGTGGTCCTCCGTGAGCCGATCTAAAGATAGTGGCATGAGTGGTGGGTTTTCTGTGAATGGAAGGGCGGAACCCAGCTGAACAGTTGGAGCAACCCAGTTGTCCAAGGTTGTAAATTGCCACTGGGGCAGATAGTGCTGGATCCTGCCTCCAAATGGTTGCCCATAATGGAGAGAGGGCATATTAAAAGGGTTTGGCGGCTGCTGGGGGTGGTGGACAGGGCAGATCTTTTGCCTTATGTCCCACAAGTCTTATAGGAACCAGGTCCACATCTAAAAAAGGACTGGGGAGACTGCTGAGCATAGTGGCTGGGAAGAAAAGGACGTGGCTCGTAGCTTCTACCTTATCTCTCAAAGAGGTAAAAGGCAAAATGGGGCTGTGTGAAGCTGTGGAGAGACCCAGTGACAGAGGATAGCCCTGCAGTCCGTAAAGTGCAGAGCTCCACATATCCCTTACAAGCAAGTGCCATTGAAGGGTATGTCCATCATAAACAATGCTGGACATCACTTGAAGAGCCAGTTGACTTTATCCAGGCGTGGTGCCGAAATGCCACTGATGAAGCAATCACTCTACCCAGCGAGACTGGCCAGTCTCTAGTGGATTGTGAACTTTGCTGCCATCAGCAATAGCCTGGGATAGGATGGATTGGGCTTCCTCCAAGACCATGGGCAGCCCTAGCGCAACTGAGTCCCAAACTGTGTGAAAATACTGTCCACAGACCGCAATACAAGGCTAGTGGAAGAGAAAATCCTCTTACTGGAGGTGTCCAGCCTGTTGGATTCCCTATGTGGTGGTTTGGTAGGTAACGCACCAGTGTTAACCTTGGAGGTAGAGGCCTGGCCAACCAGGCTTTCCAGCGTGGGGCGCTGGGTGAGGAAAGCTGGGTCCCCAGAAGTGGGGCAATGGCAGCGGGCAATGGTCCAGGGCACAGCAGCATCTGTGAAGGGATTGGCCCAGACCCGAGCAAGACATCAGTGATGGCTTCAGTAAAGGGGAGAAGAGGTTCCATGGGGCTGCCCAGGGTTGAAGCACCTTGGTCAAGGCATTAGTTCTGACAGCCACAGGGGCATTGTAAGGTCCAGGACCTCAGCAGCCCTCATCACCACCATGGCAAATGGAGCCCCTTCCTCCGTAGCCACACTAGGAGGAGAGACTAGGCTAGTGTCAGGATAGGTGTTCAGACCGCTGGATTCCTCCAATTTTTTATACCAGTTATCCTAAGCCCAGTGCTCTTCATGAGTTTGGGATAACCAAAGCGATTCTCAAATCCGCCTCATTCATATTCCCCATATGGCCTGTCAGTGAAGGGGGGGCACTGACCCCACCACAGAAGACTTGATCCGGTCTGAGTCAATGCTGGACAACACTGGTCCAGCTCCGTATCAGTTGGGTATAACATTTGGGCTGGTGCCAACGGCAACTGTGACACAAAAATAGACTGTAGACCTGTGACCTGAGCAGATCCAGGAATGGATCCAAAGGGCCTGAGTGGCACTGAGGGTCAATTTGCCATCCCAAATCCATTTGGGGCACCTGATGAAACTGAGGTGCCCAAAGGCACTCCAGAGGTGTCAGCCCACCCAATATGAGGTGTATGGCCTCCTAAAATTCTTTTAGCTGGGTTGGGGTTGCTCTGACCCTGGTAAATTCTGGGAGGACTGGAGTCAGACTCAGGCTCCACGGTTGATGTGGCAGAGCAGGGTCTCGATTTGTGGCGTCGTTCCTGTGCCTTGTCTGATGATTAGGACCGACACAGCAAAGCCAGAGTGCTTTGACTTCTTAGATTTCATTTTTCTTGGGGTACATAACTTGTACTTGAAGCATGACACTGGCCGTCAGGAATGACTCAGAGAACGGGCCCGGGACTTGGAGCAGTGCGGAGTTGTCTGGTGTCAGGCAACTAGGAGCTTCAGGGCACACTCCCTGACCACTTTGGTGTTTATCGCTCAACAGTCTGGGCAGGCCTTGGAGTTGTGGCCCTGCTTCAGGCACTACAAGCAAATCCGGTAGGGTCTGTCACAGACATCTGCATGTTATAGGATTCACAGGCTTTAAACCACAGGTTTTTAAGGGGACATCCCTAATGCATACTGGGAGTTTAGCTCAAAAGAAATTTCAAGAAAAAGTTGCAAAAGGTAGTCCAAAAAATGGAATGAGGTACTGCATCTTCGATGATGGCACAGAAAGAAAATAACTGATGTCAGTGCACTGGGTGGGTGCCTATACAGGCACCGCGCATGTCACTTCAGAAGCCAAAACTGCGCTGATTGATGTCATCTACCAGCACCTTGAGGTACTGCTCAAGATTTTTCCGGATCCAGTCTGACACCTGGGGAATATTTTAAGGTAAGGAATCTGCAACTAGAAATCTCTATCATATTTCCTGTTCAGTATCGTTCAGAAAGTTGAGAGCAAGTAAGATGCTGGCCATAGTAGCTCCAGCTGACAAAGAGCAATACTTGGTTTTGGAGGTAATTTATTTTAAAAACACATTGACAATGCTAAGAAAGTAAGTTTTGCAATAACTTCTACCCCCAAAGTGCAGAATATAATTGTGATAAGTGATTGATTAAAAGTAAGTCAATGGACATCTAATATTTCAAGTGCTTTGGTAAGCTAAATATCAGTATGAATGCCCAGAGCAAATGCATCTCTCTGAAAGGGAGCATAAGGCCTTACTTTCGCTTGAATACTTCTAGTCTGATCTGATCACTTAAGACTCTTGGACAAAAATGGCATTCAGTCATTAACACAGTCTAAAATGGGTACTGTTGTATTGCAGCGTTGAGATGTCATGAAATATTCTTGCTGATGTTAGTGGAGATTCGGAAGGGCATTTTAATTTTACACATTGTGGCAGTCGCTGCCTCTTAATGTTACTATAAAAACATTTTCAGGAAGGAGGTTAAAAAGGTTTTCTACGAGCAGAGGTTGAGCATGTCGATAGATATATTGGGTGGGGAAGAAATGTAAAGAAAATCAAGAAGATTGTGGAATGATGGAGAATGTCTATGCTAATTCCATAGGGTGCTACAGAGTGTGTCTTGGACTCTAGATTAAACTTTTAATACATTATCTACGTTTAAGACTTAAAAGCTTTGATCAATTTTTGCACTTTAACAAATATTACTCTTGGAAATACCATCCACTTACCTCCCGCCTGTAAATGCTGCCTTATGAATGCTGCAGTGCTGTCCCTTGGGTCCTTGTACTTACAGAATCATGTACTAATTAGGCTCAGCTTAGACTGCATTCCATGCATCCATAGTCTCCCTTGGCTTTGCCAGCATGGGGTTGGAAATATGGCACATGATCCATACCAGCCACCCACGTGCCCTTTTAAGATGGGGTAACAGATGGCAGTCTGTTCAATGCAGGGGCGGCTACTTGGCTATGGCGAAGGAGTGTCGTCCCCCAGGCCAAGAGCCAGCAGTTGAAAAATAAAAAAATAGTTGCACTATCATTTTATTTTTCATCTGCTGGCTTAGCCAGCAGTACAGGGAGGGATGGACTGGGTTACTGGAGGTGGGAGGGGGTAGGAGTAGGGAGTGCACCTAAGTGTGCATGTGTGTTTGGCCAGCCATCTCAGGCTTGCGCACTTAAGTTTCTCTGGAGAAACTGCACAGACACCAGGGCTGTGTTTGAGCCGCTCAGACCAGTCCTGATGCTGCTTTAATGCTATGTTTAGCATGAAAGCAGCGTCAGGATTGCTGGGGAGCTTGTGATGGTGTCCCAGTGAATGCTGGGACACCACATTGAGGGAAGGGAGCAATGTGGGAGACGGCGGTAAGGTAAGTTTATTTTTATTTTTTTTCCCCTCATCAGTCTCTGTCCCCTCCGTCACCCCTCGAGATTTGCGGTGGCTGACGCTGGTTCAATGTCTTTGTGGGTGTGCTGTCTGTTGTGCTGTGTGCTGCACAGAGGACTGTGCAGAAATTGCGGCTCTTCACTCTGGGTTCCAACTACTCTGGTGTCCCAAATGGAGTCCTACAGCAGCACCTGTTACATCCACTAGGCACAGCGACAGGCTCCGCCTTGGCTCAGGGGTGATCGTCTGTGGGTTACTAGTGGGCAGTGGTTATCCGGGCCATGGAGGAGTCCAGAGCAGGACTGCTCTTCAGCTACGGTGGCAGGCGGTAAATGCTGGTGCACATACCTGTAGCCTAAAGCTTGCACAGCGTGAAGCTGCAGGTAGCAGACAGAGCATTTTTTAAACCTATGCAAGGTTGTGCTGATGAACCCAGTGACACCTCAGAATCCTGGACCTGTTCAGGGTGTGTCGAAGAACTTAAAGAGAGCAGTGATAATGAATTCATCATAAGTTGGGACTGCCAATTTTCTGAGAAAACAAAGAGTCCCAGTGAACAGAAATAAGTGCCTTTGCAAGAGATAGAAGTGCCTTGCACATGGCGCTGCCTGCTGCATGTCCCTACTGACTCATGGGTGGGGAATCAACCAGAAGGCGACTGGGAAGTATTCTGGACACCCAGCAATCGAGGTACAGAAAGGTCTGCCCCTGCATAGCTCGGAGCCCACTTAGGGTTCACAGTCAGTGGTGTCACAAAACTGGAAGGGGCCCTCATGCACAGAACATGAAGGAGCCCCCCTCTGGACTCAGACAGGCCAGGTGCTGTGCTGAGGGCCTCCTGTAATGCCGGGGCTTTGCTACACCCCTGATCATAGTATGCAGCTTCGCTATGTAATATGAAAGACTGGTATTGGAGTTCTGCAACCTGGGACATATTATTAAAAGTGACACCACTTTCTGTGTAGTGCCCAGCGTGAAATGTGTGATGGAGACGTGGAGTAGGCTCCGAAGTACAACACTCAGGACCCCTTAATGTGAAGTATGCGGAAACAGAAATAAGGTAACTACATTTCTATTGGATACTTCTGACTGCATATTTCTGTCCTTACACTATTCTACAGATGTTATACTGGATTCAGACATTTTTTAGAGCAATGCTCCCACAAACTGCTAGGTGGTGCTGTCAGCTCTGCATTGGCTCCATACCCACCTGGAAGTGACGAAACTGAGCCACAAATAAACGCCACTCCTGTGTACTGCCATCACTTTCTTTCCTCGCCTTTTATCAAGGATCTGGAGCTCCACTCCTGAATTTGTCAGTTTTCTGACCATTTCTAACAGCTCTGGACATGACTTTCAAACCATGTGATAAGTACTTTCTCATGCACCCCAAGGTGATTGGGCATCTGGAGGCGAAACTGTGTGTACCAAGAAAAGAACAAGTCACAGCCTTGGTGTAGGTACCTGTAGGACAGCACCCTTTTTGACATGGTTAGCCTCCACTTTTTGCCTGGTTTCTGAGGTGGCTTTGAATGTTAGTGCACTGGATCCCTGCTAACCAAGCAACCAGTGCCAGATCTCTTTTCCCAAAACTGCACAATTGTTTGCACAGTTGGCAAACTCTTTAGCTACCACTAAAGTCCCTAATAAAGGGTACCCCTGGTAACTAGGGCCTGGGTTACTAAGGAAGGTCCCTGAGGGCTGCTGCACCAGCTGTGCCACCACCATGGACCCCTCATCAAGCCCACACAAGTGCTGCCACTGCAGACTGTGTGTGTTGGTGAAGGCTAAATTGAAAGCACGACTTGTCACACACCCTGTGTGCCAGATCCCCTTTCACTGCATGTCCTAGGTGTAAGTCACCCCTAAGGCAGGGTGTATCAGAGCACATGTGAGGGCATATATGCATGAGCAGATATGCCCCTGCTAAGTCTCTGTCGATTCTGAGATATAGTAAGTGAACAGGGAAGCCTTTTTAAATACATGTGCTGGACACTGGTCATTACGAGTTCTCAAGGTACATGATGGCTTCTCTGAATCCTGTGATGTTTGGTATCAAACACCTCTGAATAATAAACCCACACTGACCCCAGTGATGGATTTATTGATAAATGCACACAGAGGGCACCTTAGAGGTGCCCCCTGAAAACATACCAGCTAGTAGTGTGCTGACTGACTGGTCCTGACCAGTTTAGCCACCACAGGCATGTATTTGCCCCTCCCCCCAATATGAGTGCCAGCACTCTCGAGGGCCTAAGAAAAAAGCCTGCACTGGGCAGAGGTGTTACCACCTCACCCAGGCAAGATGGAAATTCCAAGGCGGGAAGCTTTTAAGGCCTTGCTGCCTTTGTAATGTGACCCAAGTCTCTTCAAATAGCAGAGATGACCCACCCCACTGTCCTGAACCCACTTTTGGCTGCAGCACAGGCAGGAAAATTAGGCAGATTAGGAGGTGTGCCCACTTCATGCCAGTCTCGCCCCTAAGGTGGACAAGCTACTTTTTAAATTCCTCCATCTTGTTTGGAAGGAATTAGGCCACTAGGGTTAGGGTTTTGCCCACTTTCCAGCGGAAGTGGTCGTAGAAAGAGTGTAGTTACCCTAAAGGTGGGCAGCCCATTGGCTATCACCTGGCACTCCCTTTAATGCCTCTTAATTGAGTATTTAGGTGGCACCCCTGAACCCTAGAACACAGATCCTGACTACCTATAAAGCAAAGGACAAAGAACAGCTGCACCTGCAGAAGAGGAAAAGAAGAAGCAGTTGATTTGAAACCAGCCCTTCTGACCTGCCTGTGGACCCCGATGGACTCTACTCAAAAGACAACTCGTCCTGCAGCTGAGCCTCCAAGAAACCCAGGAGTACTGCCTGCCTTCTACAAAGACGGACTCCTGTGAGAAGTGAACAAACATAAGATTAGTGGGGCACACCAGAAAAATCAATATGTCCACAATTTGAAGACAAATGTTGTCTTGTAAATCAAGTTTGAGAAGAAACCAGTAGTGCGACATATCAATGAAAAACATCCAGGCACTGAGGTCCCTTTAGTCAAATATATGGGCATAAATCATACTCCAATGAACCCTAGGGGTGGTAATAGGACACTTGACTTAAGAAAAGATTAAGCAAAATGGAATATTAAGTTAAGAACCATTGAATTGGGAATTAATTTGGATGATGAACTATACCATTTTCTCTAAATATATGATCATTGTTCATATCTGTTAAATACACCTTTGATGAAATCAACTTGTGTATAAATGGTAATTCCAATCTTTTTGTATTCTGTGATTTATACATAACATCTTCATCCTCTGTACCTTTTAATAACACTCTGACTTTCTCCTTGCATGGGCAATCTTTACATACGTCAGCATGCATTTTTGATAATATTTTGTCTTATTCTTAGGTAGATATAAAGATATAGTGATACTTGTTGAAAGGTTTTTCTTTTTTCTTTTCTTATGTACTGTTTGATTTAAGGGCATCCTGTGCAAAACATTTTTGATTAAAGGCTTTATTGGTGGATATTTGAAAATAGTTGAATTATTATTGACAGGTGATAGTGGTATCTGGATTGGCTCTGTTTTTAAAACTGGACATACATTATACGAAAATTGCTTATTAGGAGTCAAAAATGGCCGTTGTTTTTTTGTGTATAAAACGGATAATAAGATCCTTTTTTTTCTTTGTGATTTAGTTATTTATATTCGGAATGCTTGAAGATGGCCGGCGGGTGATTTGGAAAAATGGGGCAGTACGCTTTCTTTGGCCATATATAGACTCTACGGATTACGAGCGCGATATTTGCAAAGCTCGCTTTATAAAATAGTTAAGTTCATGACATAATCGAACATGGTGTTATCGCGTAAAGATGGCCGCCGTGGTCTGTTGTAAAATAAAGGAGTCTTTTTTCTTTGTTGCAAAGCTCGCTCTATAAGATGGTTAAGTTCTCTTTTTTTGTTCATGACACAATTGAACATGATGTTATCGCTTAAAGATGAACGCCGTGGACTGTTGTAAAATAAAGGAGTCCTTTTTCTTTGTTCGTTATTATTTGCGAGCATGGTAATTGGAAAGCTCGCGCGACGATTGGGTGCACAACAATGCATTCTCACTATTTAATTGCCGATCCTAACATTCGGGCGAGATGCTCGTACATACTACTTGGCGCTACGCTGGAAGTAAAGAAAAACTAGTATTCAGATGCCGATCATTACTAAAGGTAAGACAACTCTGGCGGCTCGAGATAGTATGATTATGTTAATACATTGATTATACTAGAAAGTATGTTGAGATACGGGGGAGCTGACATAGTGGCTTAGATCGAAATACTTTTGTTGTCCGAAGGGGAAATTATGGTTCAAATATATAATACTATTGGGTGAATAGCATTCTCAAACCAAGAGAGCAATATGATGCCGGTGTTAGGTTTTATGGAGTTGGGTATCACTGATTGTTGAGGAGCGTAGGTATGTGATTAATTTTGGGGGAGTGAATGTCTGTGGTTACAGGTTATAAGGGACTCCTGTTGTCTCCTAGTTCGCACCAAATAGATGGAAGGAAATTGCTACTAATACTATGTGGGATGCAATCTGAAGATATCAAGAGACTTTTTTTTTGCTAAAACCAGGTCAGTACGGGTGATATTACAATTCATACCGATATGCCCAGTCTCTTTAAGCAAAGGAGGATAATGGAGCCTTTCTTTTCTTTCTTTGGTAGTCTCAAAGGGGGATACAAGGTCGAGTGCTAATTGAATGATTAAAGGTACTTATCTATAATAGATAACATCTATACTCAGGTGTGTCACGGGGTCAGGCTGGACCCAAATGAGCTTATTGTTTCTGAACCCTTGACTCACAGGGGCTGCATGTTATGCAAAATAACACTTGCATAGCTCTTTAATTCTGACATTCGGTTGTACTCGGAGTGTTTTACGCAACTTTTCTCTCTTATAATATCTAACATTTTGTTACAGTGGATACATGGTGCTGGTTATTTCTTTTCTTACAATTTATAAGTTGTCACATTATAATCATGGCGATGGTGTGGTGTTTTTATCTATTTTCTTTTTAATAAAATAAAAAATCTTTTTGTATTTATAAAAATGATTAGATTATGTATTTTTGATAAACAATGTATACATATGTTATAGTGGTATGTTATTGTGATTTTCTCAGCCTTGAAGAAGTCCGGTTTGGACGAAACACGTGTCGGCTGATGGTCTTTGAATTTTGTATCTATATATGTATTGTCCTCACTGTTTGTACCATATTTGTATTTTTGTGATAATTTTATGTGTATTAAATTTTCGCCGCTTTGGCATTATTGTTCTTTCACATACTTTGTTTGTATGTTTGTTTATGCTTTCTTTTCTATATGATATTAATATCAACACCATTATAAGAAATACTCTATTGATTTAATTTATGGTTTCTTCTCAAACTTGATTTACAAGACAACATTTGTCTTCAAACTGTGGACATATTGATTTTTGTAGTGTGCTCCACTAATCTTATGTTTGTTTAGTTCATGCCACCGGTCTGCTTTTTAGCAATCCGGCATTACACATCATGGCAACGATGTGTTTTAGTGTATGAGCACCCCTGTTGGTTTTGAATATACTATTTGAATGGTCATTTATTTCAATTTTTATCTTCCTGTGAGAAGTGAAACTGCTCTGCAACAAAGTTTCAAGAAAGGACTCTGCAGCCCCGGGAACAGCAAGGACCCAACACCCGAAGTGACCTCTGCGACCACGACCCGAGGTGAAGCCAACCAACGGTGCCAGCCCAGTTCCCAGCTGTCTAGAGACCGAGCCCACTCAGGTTTCATGCCTCTTGGACTCCCCCAAGTTGCCTGCAGCCTCTGTATGCCGGCCACCTCTCCTGCAGCCTTGCGGTGAAAGGAAACCCAACACCTCCAGCAACCACGGCACCCGTCACCCCAGACCCCATCTGAGGTGGGTCTCTGGTGCCAATGACGTCCCCTGAATCCCTTGAGCTTGAGTCCACCCTGGGTCCACCCCTGCCGGTCTCCCTGATGACGTCTGCAGCTTCAACTGCCAGGACACGCTGACTGTGAGTGCTCCTGGACAAGAAAACCTGATGCCTAAAGACACCCCTGCATCTGTTGCCCTTGGACACTAGAGAAGAGGACCAAAGGTGCACCTACGTCCCCGAGCACCCCAAGTCTACTACCAACCTGCTTGTTGTCCCTGCCTAGCTTCCTAGCCAGAGCCTGCAGCCTGTTTGTCACAAGGTCCAACTCCCATTGAGAACTTTTTGGCATCCAACGCCTTACTGCACCCCTGCACCCGGCCGCCCCAGTGCTGCCATGTGTGACCTGTTGGTCTGATTCTGATCATTGAGAGAACTCTGAAAATTGCATAGCAAGTGTTGATTTCTGAAACTTCAAAGTATTTATGCTTAAAAGTCCACTTACCTGATTACGATGTTCTTGGGTTTGAAACATATAAAAATAATTGTTATTGTCCTAAATTGGTCTCAGATTTATTCTTTGAGTGTGTATCTCATTTATTTCCTCTGTGAGTACAACAAATGCTTAGCATTACCCTCTGATAAGCCTAACTGCTCACCACACTACCACAAAAATAGAGCATTAGTCCTGTCTACTTTTGCCTCTGCAAACCAACTGGAGAGTCACTGTACTCTCTGCATGGTGTACATCTTTTTAGTGCACGATATAGAAAGCCAGCTTCATACAGTCCCACTTCAAGTATTGGGCCTGTCTCAGGCCTGATATCAGTGATGTTCGAGTGACCGGCCAAAGTCTTTCAGTAAGCCCAAGTCCAAACGCAAGTTTTAAAAGCGACAAGGGACTCTGGCCCATCCTGTTTTTCTGACTCCAAGTAGAAAATGCAGGGGTGACCTGATGCAAGTTGGACTCCATTGAGGTTGCCAGTCACTAAACCAGTTCCCCAGCTGATCCTGATGCGTCCTGAGTTTGTTAGCCATCATTGACCTCACAGCAGATTGAGGCATTCAAAGACAACATGCTGCAGATATTTAGTGCACTTCTGGCTTCCTCTGGTGCACTTTCGGGCCCCAAAGAATCACAACCAAAGGGGGTTTCAGTTTGGTTATCATTGACAGGTCCTCCCCCAACACCGCCTGCCCCCTAAGGAACTGCTACCGGATGTGTATCGACTCCAGTAAGGCCATCCACATTGGTCCCTGATCCATGCCGGTTCCTGCCACCCAGAGCCAGTGCCATCTGTGACGGAAGATGACCCGTGAAGGCGGCTATGTTGGATTCTGAGCTGACATCAGCCCGAACATGACTGATGTTGCACTACAAAACTACAAAAGCACAACCAGTCGTCATACGGTCTGAATCCAATCATGTGCCTCTATACAGCTATCTCAGCTATTAACTGAGGTTCCATTATCTTTTTGGTTCTGGCTCTGATTCTATGCCATCACAGGGTGCACTCAAGAATATTGATGACGGTGAAGGGAATGGCTTGCTCACCCGTCGTTACACTGATGCCTCATACCTTTATTTGCAAATGCCAGTGGATTGGCACCTTCACACGGTCAGAGTTTGATTTAACACATTGGGCCATCAATGGAGAGTGTCTCATTTGCAGTTGTGTTTGCGATGGCAGCTAGATCTGCAGCTGCCCTCTGTTGAGATTAAAATAAATATTTTGACTTATATCCTTCAGCCTCAGCCAGCAATATCTGAGCCATTGCTTCCTTCCAGTGATGCTTTTACAGATACCCAGAATGCTACCTGGTCAAAACCAGCTTCTTGCTCGCTGTGAGCAAGCAGGTGGCCACATGTCCTAGACTGGTGCCTGTTGGCCCAGATTTTCTCACCATGAATCCCACTCCAGAGAGCCTTATTGTGCATGCATCGCCCATTAAAATTAATCCATATTTCATCACCATCACTCCTCCAGATGAGTAATTTAAGAGGATTGATGAATGTGGCAAATACATGTTATGTGCAGCCGATCGTGTTTTGGTCTGTCTGCCCAGTCTGCCTGTTGGGTTGATACACCAATGCCCTTTGGAACATGGCCATCGAGATCTTGCCAGTAGCCCTGGAAGATCTGAGGACCTTTGGCCCAGACTGTTCATGATAGACATGACAACACCAAATATGTTATCCTCGTAGGTTTGGATACCACTTATTGCCTTGGTGGTTGGTGTGGTCCTCTGATGACATACCTGAATGAGGTCTACTGGGTTTTCCAGCGATGAACAGACTTTGCTGATGGGCTCGCATTTCGATGGGCTACCACTCCTTTAGTGAAAAGACAACCTCAGCTTTGGAACACTTTAAAGACAGTAGAGATACATTGCATTATTGGGGATGCTGGCTCCCGCAAAAGAATTCCTGCACCACTTTTGGAAATTTAGAGGATAATCGGGATGACTGGTGTAGAGACAAAATAGCATTCACAACCAGTAATGCAGCAAGCAACCCAGTCCTTTTGGGGGTTGCAGGCGTTAAACTGGCAGACAACATGCAGACCAGTAGGAGCATCAGTCTTCCAACTCCCTCTCTTCTGCTACACCAGCCAACAGACCACTTTACTTTGTGCTCAGTAACTCATGCCCACCCAGTCGGTGGCAAGATTCAATATTTTCACCGGGGTTGGCAATTCATCACATCTGACAGATGAATCTGGTAAATTATTTGAAACAGTTATATGCGCTACCCTTTTTTTCCCTTCCCAACCAATATACCTTACCACGCAAGACAGATTTCAAAGGAGCACCTGTCTATAATCGTACAGGAAGTGCATCTGTTACTCTCCAAGGCATGCTAGAGAAGGTACCGGACTCTGAGAAAGATGGGGTTGGTGTAACTATTTCCACTTTTTGAAAAAGAATGGGAGGACTCTGGTGTATTCTAGGCCTCCATCCTCTCATGCTTCCTGCAGAAGAACATATTCAAAATGCCCACATTGCTCAGATCCTATCTGCTTTCGACCCGGGTGACTAGATGGTGTCAAAGGAAGGATACATTTTTTCATATATCCATCTTGCAGTCCCTCAGGTGTTACCTGCAGTTCAAGGTGGGCCAGTAGACTTTCCAGTTTATTGTGCTTCCCTTTGGCCTCACCAGTGCCCTCTGGTGTTCACAAAAGTGATAGCAGCAGTCACTGCTCATCTTTGGATGCTGGGAATTAAGGTGTTCCTATACCTTGACGTAAGGCTGCTGAAGGTGCGCTCACCACATTCCATTCTGGACCACTTCTGGGCAAAGAAAAAACTCCTGGCATTGTTAATTTTCACCATAAAGGACTTGAAGTCCCACCTGATTTCCTCTCAGAGGCTTTGTTTTGTTTGAGTAATCCTTGATATAGAGGAGTTCAGAGCTTATTCTCCACAGTGACGGGTCCAGGACATTCATGCTATGATCCCAATGTTTCAGGCTCACTTCTGGATCCAGGTGAGAGTAGGTCCGAAGCATCTTGGCCTCTCAGCTTTGTGGATTGTCAATCAGGAGCAGTACAGGGGCACTTGAAGTCCAACTGGGCCCAGCACCAAGGCTGCCTTTTCAATACTTTCCAGATCTTGGACGAAACAGCTCAAGATATAATCAGGTGGTTGACTGACTGCAGTTTGTGCTGTGACAGGCTACTCTCACTTCCTCGCATGGAGCTGACAGTGATGACACATGCATCACTGCTGGGTTGGAGTCTCCAGTGGATGGCCAGCTCCACATCAATCTTCTGGAGCTGTGGGATGTTCGTGCAGCTCTGAAAGTGGTCCTGCTGCCACAAGTAGTTGGAGGCCGGTTCAGACCCTCATGGACGACATCACTACCATGTAGTACTGCAACACGCAGGGTTGGTAGGGTTTGGGTCCTGTGTCAGGAGGCCTTACAACTCTGGAGATGGTGGAAGCATCATGGTTTCTTCCTGGTCACAAACCACGTGGTGGGGTCCCTGAATGCCAGGGCAGACAAACTAAGCAGAGATTGTCTAGCAGATCACAAGTGGGGGCTACAACTCAAGGTGGAGAAGGGCATCTTCCATCAGTGGGTTGAACCTTGGCTAGATCTTTTCACTACCATCTAGAGTACAAAGTATAATCAGTTTAGCATTTTAGAGTGTCCGCAGGTATGATTGTTACGAGGCACATTTCATTTGGAATTGAATAAACGACTCCTGTATGCTTTTTCGCTACTTCCTCTCCTGCCCATAGTTATGAACAAGATAGGGAATGACCGTACTCAGATTATCTTGGTGGTGCAGGATTGTCAGGAGAGTGTGGTACCCCGACTCCTTAGCATGAACATCTGACCTCTGATCAGGGTGCCACTCTGAAAGTGCCTTCTACCTCAGCAAGATCCAAGCCTAAACAACGTACACCTCCAGGCGTGAAAATTGAGCAGTGGCAATTACTGCATTTAATTTGCCACCTGAAGTGGTGGTTGTCATCCTCGCCACCAGACGCCCTTTCACAAAATTGCATTTATGCCAAGCATGGACGCAAACTTGTAACCTAGTGCAGTGCCTGGAATACTAGGCCTTTTACAGGCGAAGTTGTCAAACGTCCGTTTATTCGTTTTGTCTTTATCTCAGCAAGGCTTGTAGTGGGCACTATAACAAGTAATTTGTTGGCCATTTCAGCCTTTCTTCATTTGCTGGACCACCGTCCTTGTTCAAATCACATGTTGAGATGTGTTTCATTTAATGTGTAACTCACATTTCCTCCCACACCATTTATAATGCCACAGTGGGGCCTTAGCTTGGTTTTGGCATTCCTCATGTGTACACCTTTCGAGTTGGTGCATAGCTGCTAACTTCATATCCTGACCCTGGAGACTGTCTTCCTCACTGTGACTATTACAGGTTCAACTAACTACAGGCACTTCTAGAGCAACTGCAGTACCCCCATTTTCTGGAACAAATTGGTGATGTGAACTCAAGTGATGTTTTTAGCCCGAGCCATGATTGCCTTTCACGTTGAGCAGTCCATCCCTCTATCATTGTTCTTTGTTCTCGGTTACCATTCAGAGGGGAGGCTCCACTGTCTGGACCCAAAAAAGGGCTATTTTAACATAGATCATACCAGGTATCAACAAGTGGACAGTCAGCTTTTTCTGGGGTTCTAGATAAGGAAGATGCAATCAGCTTTTTCTGGCGTTCTAGATAAGGAAGGAGGTGCAAAAGAAGATCATGTTGAGGTGGATAGTCATCTGCTTTAATGTCTGCTATGCATTGGCCAATAACCAGCCCCCCAGAAGGACTGAGAGCTCATTCTACCAGGACTAAAGCTGCTACCACTGCGTTGGTGCAAAGAGAGCCTGTCCTTGTTATCTGCCATGCTGCAAAATGGGCATCCGTGCATACATTCACGAAGCACGTGCCTTGATTGTCAGATCCGATGGGAAGGGCACTTTGCTAGATCCTGTAAGACTTTTTGGTTAGAGTATACTCCAACAACCGTCCACTCTGTGGACGTACTGACTTGGTATCCTAAGGTGAAGAATCTGCATTTAAAAGTATCCATCAGAAGACCAATATCAAACTTTTGTGCATTTGCAAATGGTGAGAATCGCAAAATTCGGCCATTTGCGAATGCAAAAATGCCTTTCACTATGTATGAAAGGCATCCACAGTGCAAATATAAAATAGCGATTCCTTGCAACTGTGACATGAATTTGTGTGTTGCATTCTGCATATCGCAAATAGCGACATGATTTAGCAAATTGCAATCTGCGTAACGCAATTTGCGATCTAGATTTGCGAATCACAGATTGCGATCCACAAAATCATGTTGCTATTTGCGATATGCAGATTGCGACACACAAATTCCATCTTGAGATGCTATGCATAAACAATACGCAAATAGCGATTATTCACAGAATGGCCTTTTGCACATGAATTTTACCACAAAGTGAAATCAGGTGGTAACCAGGTGCAACCTATGTAAAGAGGCCCAGAACGACTCAGCCCCTTTTCCACAATGGCCGCACTCTATGTGATGTCGAGGAGGATGAGGATCCTGGCAGGTTTGAGGAGAGGGAGGAGGAGACAGAAGCGCATTTTCAGAGTGCGCAGAACCCTTTTTGACCAGACAGAGGAGGAGATATATGAGAAGTAAAGGTTAAGCTCAGACATGATACTTGACCTGATAGTTGATCTACAACTCATATTGCAGCACACCACACACAGGACCATTAGTATACCCACTCATGTGCAGGTATTATGCTCCCTGCACCTATTAGCCTCAGGGAGCTATCAAGGGGTTATAGCAGCAGCTGGAGGGGTCTCACAGAGTGCCTTCTCACGATTTTTCAATGCTTTTCTCAATGCCATGCTGAGCACACTTCAACAGCACATAAGATTCCCCAACACCCCAAAGGAATTACTACAGCCAAAATTTGATTTCTACCAGATTGCCCGATTCCCACATGTAATAGGCGCAATCGATGGGACACATGTAGCTCTCTGTCCACTATCGGCCACAGAGTATGTTTATCGGAACCGTAAAAAGTCACATCCCATGAACATACAGGTAATTAGCAATGCCTCCAACATTATAACCGATCTCGTGGCCAGATATCCAGGTAGCACACATGACTCCTACATCATTAGGCACAGTGGAATTTACACAAGACTACTAGCTGGGGAGTTTGGTGAAGGATATCTACTGGGTAATGTAATAGTTGACAATGTTGCATTGATGTAAATGTGACGTAACGTATAACAAGTACTCATTTTACTCTCCTGTCATTCCAGGAGACTGCCTACACCATGTGGTCATTCATACTGAAGCCCTACCTGAGTCCTGCAACGCCAGCTGAAAGGAGGTATAATGCTGCTCACAGGACAACCCACAGTGTTGTGGAGAGGACCTATGGCCTGCTGATCCACAAGAGTGGTGGTGCGCTACAATCGTGGCTACATGTGCTATGTGCACAACATTGCTACGAGGGGCATACCTGTGGAAGTCACTGTTTCACCCAGAAGACAGAAGCAGTGCAGGAGAGGGCAGACAAAGACGTGCTGATATCACGAGCAACAGGTGCGAGTAACAGTGTCACACCATTAGCATCATAGTATAACTGTTTTGCTACATGTTAAGCTAGTGCCCTACACCCCTCATCATTACTTCCTACGTCCACACACTCCACTTGAGTACTCAGTGGCCTCGGTGGCATCTCTTGTAGAGGGTTCAAAGACTGTATCTGGTACTGCAACGCCTATGATCCATCACAGGGGCTGTAAGACTGCTGAGGCTAGAGAGCTACTCACTATCCCCACCACCCAGTTCGCTGTTTGTACCACTCCGTGCTGTCTGCATTGTCTCCAAAACATTGGTAATATTCACCAATCCTTGTGCAACGTCCCGACTGCAATGTGCCATTTTCACTTGTATGCCCACAGCACGTCATGATATCAAGGCAGTTGAGGTAGCGAGACGATTTATAGATCTGCAGAACCCATCCAACCTGCCCATCAATTGGTGATGGTGCCTACGGTGGCTGACGCTCCTGCTGAGTCACAGTGCAGAGTTCCCTAATGGCGTTTGTCATCTCCTTTGTGTTTTCTGCTGATGTTTGCTGTCCCTCATGCAGCTTGCACATGTTTTCATTAAGAGACTCTAACTGCTTGTGCATTACTCCCATGTTGTCATTGTGAGACTCCAACTGCCTGTGCATTGCGCCCATGTTATGATCGATTGACACCAACTGCCTGTGCATTGACCTCATGTGTTTAGATTGCAGGTGCTGCATTTTCTGCATGGAAGCTTCAAGGCCGCCAAAGAGAGATGGGCCCTCCTCTTCATCAGAGCACTGTCTGCCTGCATTGCGACGCCTCCTGAGGGGAGTGGACTGACACTGAGGCAGGGACTGCTGTCTTACTGTGATTCTAGCCTCTGGAGGTGGTGTGGGTCCTTCATCCGGCATTTCATCAGAGTCCAGGTTATACTCTGGGAGAGGTAACACTCTTGCCCTGCGTCTAGTTGGTGCATTAATGAAGGACTCACTGGTGTTTGAGTCGGACTGTGGCTGTGTTTCGCTATCCCCCACATTTCCACCTTCTGCTGTGTCAGGGCCCAGAACATCTACGACGACAATGTGCAGTATGTCATTTTTGATTATTTCACAAATAGTTGCATAATAGTATTAAATGTACACTGACATCGTATCACTAAGAGTCTTTTGTGTTGTTTCTCTATTTGGCTGAACACTATCTTGCGATTTATGTGGTAGTTGCACTTTAGGGGTGTGGACTACCACTCCCATAAGGCATTGTTGCGTTGTATGTAAGATGTGGCACAGACTACTTATCACACTTCATCGTGCTATTAGCTATTTTCTAGGGGGCATTTGTACATGCACACATGGGGAAACACATCATTACTGCCCTTACGTTTGCCGGTGCTGGGTGTCCCTGAGGTGTCAATGTCAGTGACACCACTGACAGCTTCAGGAAGCAGTGTAGACTCCACCATGTCTTCCATTGGTGTGGACAGTGTCTGGGTGGGTGGTCCTCCTCAGGTGCTCCTTGCCTCCTTTAGCCTGCTGGCTACCCTCTCTTTGGCACGGAAATGCAAGTCGTACCATCACTTGCGTATCTCCTCAATGGAGAGATGCGCAATGCCCACTGCACATATTTTGTTCTGGATGTCTGATCACAGTTTCCTCTGCTCACTTTCAGATACCTGCAGTGAGTTCTTCCCAAAAAGTTTGTTGTGGTTCCTGACCACCTCCTCAGTGAGGACCTCCAATTCCTGCTCATTAAATTTAAGCGTGCGCTTCCTGTCACCTTTCTCCTTCACATTCCCATCAGTAGCCATGTTGCTGTTTGATCCTGGCTGGCTCACAAGGCTGCCTCCCTGATGAACAGAGCCAACAAGTTTTCTCCCAGGCACTCTCGGGCATGCAGTAGTACTCTGATCCCCCATGCATGGAGTGCAGCCTGTGAGTTCAAATCCAAAACTGCATGGGGTTTTAGTGTTGTTTGAATTTGGGAAGACGGGATCGATTAATTGGTGAGATGGTTTGATGTGAGAGTGAAACAGGATGAGAACTGTTTTAAATTACAGTTTGGTTACATCATATCCCCATTACACAGATTTGGAATACTGCTGAGTGTATTGTATCATTTTCCAAGTCTGTCAGCCTCAAAATGAAATGAAGTGATATAGATGTATAAAGTGCACAGTTACCACAAGGTGCCAAGGCAAATAAAGAAAGGGAGTTGTAATAGAAAAAGAAGAACTATCAAAAAAGAAAATTATCAGCCATAATCACAAAGTGAAAAGCCAGGTCTTCAATGCTTTCTGAAAACTATTGTGTTCCTGTAACTCATTAATAGCCCATGGGAGAGAGTTCTACATTTCTGTTGCAGCCGTGGAAAAAGCCCTACACCCCTCTCCTCAACATGGTCTTCCTAAATTTGGGAATGACTATAAGATTGTAGCAAGCAGATTGAAGATGTCTAGTAGGGATATATCTCTGGAACATCTTTGTCAGTACTCTGGGCCCGATATTTTGAACCAACCTATGAGCAATGCATAATGCCTTAAAGGTAATACATTTGTTTACTAGTAGCCAATATAATTTTGAGATCCCCGCTGAGACTGATTGGTGTTTATGAATTTCAAGTACCAGTCTTGTGGCTGCATTCTGTACTAGCTGTAGTTTAGCAGTTGCTGTATTATTGATCCTCAAATAAAGTGCATTACAATAGTCTAGCCTAGAGAAAATCAAGGCAAGAACTACCTGCTTGCAGGCTTTCAGTGGACAAAAAGGGGAACATCTTCCACAAGGTCCTAATGATTAAAAAAACAAGTGGGTATTATACGATTGACCTCAAGGTCGAATGATAACTTGATATCCAAACGTACTCCAAGATTTTTAGCGGAGTCTGCCAGTGAGGGCAATATCTTTAATATATCTTGCCATCCGGAATTATTCCAGATGGAGGGATGATTACCAAAAATAAAAAAATCCCCATTCAGTTTTAGATAGTTACTTCCCATCCAAGTTGCGGCTGCCTGCATAACTTTCTTGAAGTTGGCCGCATTGGCCTTCATATCCTTGGTGATGGACACGATAATTTGCATGTCATCAGCACAGGATAGGGCCTGCAGTCCAAAAGACCATATCAGTTTAGCCAAAGGGAAGACATAAAGATTAAAACGAGTCGGGCTCAGGGAAGAGCCTTGTGGCACTCCACATGGCAAAGAGATGGGATCAGAACTAAATTGGTTCATAATAACTGTCTGGGATATATACTTCAAAAAGGAGATTAACAGATCTAATGCTGGCCCAGAAAGCCCCACGGATCAGACTGCAGGGCAGGAGAATTGGTATGAAGGCTGTGAAAAAATCCAAAAGGTTTAATGGTGCAGCCTGACCTGCATGTACCATAGAACAGATATAATCAACAGCTGAAACCAAAGCTGTTTTTGTCCCATGATTTGTTCGTAGGTGATCTGTTCTATAGTTTACCTAAACTCAATAGCAAATAATTGCCCAATAAATGTGCTTAGTTGGAACATTAGGGACCTAAATAATCCATAGAAAACCTGGTAGGTATTAGATTGCCACAATATTGATATGGCCATGTTACAGTAGACTCTTTCAACCAATTACATCAAAGTCCTTTCCATTAGGATGGAGTTCTTACACACTTTTTTCCTCAGCCTATTCTAGAGGGTTGATCACCTTTATCTGTAAATCATTACGATTTACTTCTCAAAACAGGCTTAGCGATCCTCAAGATAGATATGTCATGGTGTCAGGGAGACCCCACAATGAAACATTCATTTTTATAAACATATATGCCTGTAACATAGACTTCCCTGATTTTTTTGATAAAAAGTGTATCTTCCTAGCCAACACTGCTCAGCATGTATTATGAGGTGGATACCTCTATACCATGTTGTTAGCAAAAGATCTAGTCAGTCAATTAGACCACTAGAGTAGTCATCTCAAGCCTTTCAACAGATAATGCAAATGTGCAGTTTATTGGATGTCTGGTGACTACTTCACCAAAATGTATTTCAGTATACGTACTACTCCACTGCACAGGACTCCAGGTCCAGCATTGATTTCTGCTCGTTAACACAGAATACTATTCCAGGGGTCCGAAATATTACAGTCCTGCACACTATCTGATTAACCACCGATCATACTTACAATTACAAAGCCCATCCTTCACATCCAGTATTTAAAGTAGAAATCAAAACCCACTTTATAGATTAAGAAAAATCAAAGATCAGTTACGGGAGCTGCTACACTATGGGAAGTTTCCAGAGGATATATATCAAATTTGTATATCAAAAACAGCACGTATGGCATGGTCGGCCACCAGAGAAGATGGCCACTGCCTAGAGTGGATCCTGCAACCTGTTGCAATAATCCCCTAACATCCGTGCATTGATCCGATCCTCAGTGGTGCTGCAACATTGCATTAGAAGGCGTGACTCCTGGGGAAGCTTAAAAATCTACAGTGTCATTTTAAAAAGCAACAAGCAATGGAAATCAACCGGACTGGTGTGGGGCCTGCTGCTGAGGCTTCGAGTGGGCGGTGCGGGCGCAATAAAGGAGAGGAAGTTCTTTCAGATCTGTCTAAGCCCTGTATACAAGGCAGGAGGATTCCCCGCTTGGCCTCTAGCACCCACTGCTGTGACTGACAGATGACAGCTGTGATTGTCGAGGAGACCCGGTGTGTTAGCGAAGCCGTGCAGAGAGACGGGCCATGGCCCCAACCACTAGCAGCGGGGCGGCTGCACTGCCATAGGAGCGCCGCCCTGATCAAGTTAGGTGAGTGTGCTGCACTCCCCTAGACTAACTAATGCATATACTTACCCAATCTAGTACCTACTCTGGCTACACCACCCACTGGAAAAAATATTTAATATATAGACTTCATGGAGAGGTGCCATGACTTCCTCGTGGTTGTGAAGCCCAGGTTGTTGAGGAAGGCTTCAGATATCTGGGGATCTATGTTACATGGGTCCCACATAGTTCTACGCCCGCAACCTAGCTCCAGTGCTGGCCCGTCTTAAACAAGAATTCCAGCATTGGAGGGCGTTACCTCTTTGAATACTGGGCGAAGCGTCCCTTTTTAAAATGACAGCACTACTGCACTTCTTGTATGCACCTGATAATACTCCCTATCTGATCCCAGATTCCTATTTCACAGAAATAGAACGCAAGGTACAACTGCTACTTAAGATGGAGCTGCACCCCACGTTGCTTACTGAAAATTGACACGCTCCTGGTACAATGGAGGTGTTGCTCTCCCAGATATCCGGAAATAATATTGGGCAGTACATTACTGGATGCACCTTCTGCCGATGGAGTCTGATGGATAGACTAGTCATACACCCTGGGGGTTATCAACATGCCCTATATGGGGGGGGGGTGACGTACAGCTTTCAAGGGCCCTACTGCTGTGACACAAACTTTGGCACATGACACTTAAGGCATTAGGATGGACCAATAAGATCACCTGGGCTACCCCGCTCTGGGACACGGCCAACTTAGGACCCCTTGGTCCCCACTCGGGTTTTGCCAGATGGGACTTGATTGGACTGTCATAAGTAGGAGACCTTTGGGTACAGGGGTGAGTCATCTCTTTTCAAGATCTGCAAAAAGACTGCCAACTAGCACCAACAGGACACTATTGCTACTTGCAAATCTGACATGCATTGTTGACTGCTCTCCAAAAGGTGAAGTGCTTCCAGAGGTCTTCCCCACTGGAAATAGACTTCTAGGCACATACATGCCCCACAGGACGATCTCCCTCACTTATCAAAAAATACTTCACAACTCCCCCGACACTGACTCAGTTGAGGATGCAATGGGAGTGCAACGTAGTTACTTTAGAGGACGATGAATGGCAGGAAGCATAAGCTAGTTCCCTAGGAGATCGCCATACAGGATAGATTTCGATTGGTACAGCTTAAAAAACTACACAGGGCATATCTCCCATGTACCATGTTTGCAAAAATGGGTGAAGCAGTAGACGACCAGTGTTGAAGAGGGTGTGGCCAGATGGGCTCTTACCTCCACATTGTATGAAGTTGCCCAGTATTACAGGAGTATTGGAAGGCAGTACTTGATTGCATTAATGTTGTGTGTGAACAGACTATGACACTTAGGCCCATATTTATACTTATTTAGCGCCGCATTTGCGGAATTTTTTTATGCAAATTCTGCGCAAACTTACAAAATACAATTATATTTTGTAAGTTTGTGCCGATTATGCGTAAAAAAACGACACAAATGCGGCGCTAAAAAGTATAAATATGGGCATTAATGCTAAATGGTGCCTCCTTAATATTTAGGATGAGTTTGATCTGGGTCTCATGGACCCTGGGTCTGATGGTAGCCAAGCATAGTATTGTTAGTCTCTGGTGGGGGACGAGTCACCACCCTGTTTTAATGACTGGAAAATTGGTATGGACTGGTGTATATTGGCTGAAAAAGTGGTATATGAAGGGAGGGGATGCACCTGTAAATGGATGAAGGTCTGGGGCAACTGGAACTTTTACAGAGGGAACTTGTGTATGATAGGGCCTGTGCCAGGCCTTGACTCTACATTGGAGAAGGTTATGGCCATGTGGAGGTGGAGGACCTTGGGGGGTGGGAATGGTCATTACTCTACATCTCCACTGCTGAGGGTACTCTGAAATCCCATCCCATTTGTATTTTACACACTACAGTCTCAATCACACAGATCTCAGACTACTTGCATAAGTTGGCACTGACCTTGGTAGAACTGTTTGGTCAATGGCTAGCATCAAACCCCTGGTAGTGATGGACTCCGTGTGGAGTTCTATAACAGAGTATTTAGACCTTTTACATGCTGAACACATAATGAAGCTCTAGAAATTAGTTGTTTACCCTGCACAATGAGAGAAGCAATTGTAACACTATTACCTAAGGCGGGAAAGTATTAAATGTTGGCAATACAATTTTAGTTCTTCCAGGTCAATCTGTATTTATCCCTCAGATGTTCACTACCCACAATCTCTGTACTTTGATGGACACCTTTCATAGAGTACACCTGACTTTTCCTGTGGTGGCCATACTACTTGAGGATAAAAAAACATTTGGATTTTGTAAGTTCTGTGCTGGACATTAGTCATTCAAATGATTCAGTTACTGTACACAGCCTCTGTGGCATGTATACAATTAAACAGTCTACTGTCAAAAACTTTCATGATTGAACAGGAAACTAAACAGAGCTACCCCTGTCTCTCCTGAGTTTCATCCTCACCAGAGAACCTCTAACATCTATGTTGAGGGGGGACACACTCACACCAAGGTGTGTGTATGGAAAATGTCACTTACCCTGTGTACATCTGTTCGTGGCATGTAGTGCTGAAGATTCACATGCTATGCATATCCCTTCCGACATCTAGTGGTGGGCTCGGAGAGTTACAAGTTGTTATTCTTCGAAGAAGTCTTTTCAGAGTCACGGGATCGAGTGACTCCTCCTCTCAGTTCCATTGCGCATGGGCATCGACTCCATTGTTAGATTGTTTTCCCGCAGAGGGTGAAGAAAGGAGTGATAGAGTAAAGAAATATAAAGAGATGTCAATGCAAATGTAAATGTATTTACGTATGTACAAATGTTACAAACTTGAACACCTACAGGCTTCCAGGGAGGAGGGAGGGTGCATGTGAATCTGCAGCACTACATTCCATGAGCAGATGTGCACTGGGTAAGTGACATTTTCCGTTCAATGGCATGTGTAGCTGAAGATACACATGCTATGCATAGACTACAAAGCAGTTAGTCCTCCCAAAAAGCAGTGGCTAGCCCGTAGGAGTTAAAGATGTTTGGAATAAAGTCCTTAAGACAGCTTGGCCTACAGTGGCTTGTTGCTGTGAGAACACATTAACACAGTAGTGTTTTGTAAATGTATGATGGATTTACCATGTAGCTGCTTTGCATATATCAACCATTTTTATGTTTCCTAAAAAAGCCATTGTTGCACCTTTCTTGTAGAATGTGCTTTAGGAGTGATCAAAAGTTGTCTTTTTGCTTTGATATAACATGTTTGTATACATCTAACAATCCATCTTGCAAAACCTTGTTTTGATATAGGATTGCCTGTATATGGTTGTTGGAAAGCAACAAAAAGTTGCTTTGTTTTCCTAAAATCTTTAGTTCTGTCTATGTAATACATAAGAGTTCTTTTGAGATCTAATGTATGAAGAGCTCTTTCTGACACAGAATCTGGCTGTGGAAAGAAGACTGGCAATTCCACTGTTTGATTGATATGAAAAGGAGATACTACTTTTGGTAGAAATTTTGGATTTGTTCTTAGTACAACCTTATGTTTGTGTACTTGGAAAAAAGGTTCTTCAAGAGTGAATGCTTGTATTTCAATAACTCTTATTAAAGAAGTAATAACCACAAGGAAGGCGACCTTCCATGTTAAAAATTGAATTTGGCAAGAGTGCATGGGTTCAGAAGGTGGTCCCATGAGTCTGGTAAGTACAATATTCAAATACTATGATAGAACAGGTGGTGTTCTGGGTGGAATGATGTGTTTTAATCCTTCCATGAAGGCTTTGATAACATGAACTCTGAATAGAGAAGTATGTTAAATAGTTTGTACGTATGCAGATATTGCAGTAAGGTGTATTTTAATGGATCAAAAAGCCAAATTAGATTTCTGTAAATGAAGTAAATAGCATACAATATCTTGTATAGATGCTGTAAGTGGATCTATGGTTTTAGATTGACAATAGTAGACAAATCTTTTCCACTTGTTTGCGTAGCACTGTCTAATAGTAGGTTTTCATGTTTGTTTAATTACTTCCATACATTCTGATGGAAGATTTAAATAACCAAATTCTATGACTTCAGGAGCCAAATGGCTAGATTGAGAGCGTTGGGGTTTGGATGCCTGATGTGACCTTTGTTTTGTATTAACAAATCTGGTCTGTTGGGAGTTTGGAGTGAGGTACTGCAGATAGGTATAATAGTGTTGTGTACCAAGGCTGGCGTGCCCATGTTGGTGCTATGAGTATCATGTTGAGTGACGTTTGATGTAATTTGTTGACTAGAAATGGAAGGAGTGGGAGAGGGGGAAAAGCGTAAGCAAATATCCCTGACGAATTGATCCATAGCGCATTGCCCTTGGATGGGGGTGTGGGTGTCTGGATGCGATGTTTTGGCATTTTGCGTTTTCGCATGTTGCAAATAGATCTATGTATGGTGTTCCCCACCTTTGAAAGTACCTTTGAAGTACTTGGGAGTGTAGTGAATCCTAGTTTGTTTTAACGGGATAACAGCAGTTAGCTTAGCCGTAGGCTTGTAAACTTGTGCCCCTGTCACCTAGTGACTTTTAACCTACTTAGCTTGCTCTGTCTTAGTCTATTTAATTATTTATTTCCTTTAAAATGGCGGCCTTGTTTATAGTTAGGCCACTTGTTATGAATTTTATTATCAGTGTCACTGCGCCAAGGCGTCAAGATCAAGCACGAAAGACAAACAAACAGTATGTGTTCACACTTAGGGATTTTCCCTCTCTATACTTTCGAGGGATTGTTGATATTAATTGCCATCCCAAGCATGCCTGCTATCTATTGTTTTGGAATACACCTACGTCAGGGGACCTTGTAGATCTGTATAAATACATCACACTTCAGACAGATAATCAGAGGGATTCCGACCAGAGGGCATCGCCACCATCGCTGATACCGATGCTGAAGTCGTCTTGACGCTGACCCAGTCTTCGTGTCCCTACGGAGTCTGAGATAGAGACCTCATTCCAAGGTAACGAGGGTTGGGGGCTCCTCTCATGGACACGGCTTTGGCAGATTAGGTTTAGCAAACCCAGCTCTCCTTTAGGTAGGAGGTTAGGCCTATTCTCATTAGGGTATTAGGGCATATTCCATCTCATACATATATATATATATATTTCTTTCATATATTGCAAAAATGGTGGGGGTCTTTATAACCATGACTCTCTTCTTCACAATACTGTTGCTTGGTATATTCATTATCCTAATCATTGCAGTTCATGCAACTTATCGCAAATGGGAGTTATGTTAAATAAAAACTATTATAACTTCACTGCATCTGTGTTATTGCCTTTGTTTGTATGAGACATAATACATCTGTGAGAGAAGGGTAATTTCCGTTTAACCACGACAACCCTGAGATATCTTACTTTGAGTCCATGCGTAAGCGACTGCTACAAATCACCTTTTACTATTGTGTTTCTGGTGAGGTACTGCTAGTGAGCCGGTAAGGTTTGGACAACAGTTACAACTAGTTGTAGGAAGAGACTTAGTAACCTACAAACAAAAGTACTGTCATCCTGAGACCAGCAGTCTTGCTCAGAACAAGAGTCCAAACTACAACATGGCGCCACCAACGATGGTGTTTAGGCACTAATTTACGGATACCCTGACTATCACTGTCTCACAGACAACAGGTACCCTAAGTACCATTATACGGAGACGTCCGTGGTCTTTGGGAGAATCCTCCTCAGCTGAACAGGTAACACCTAATTAAGCTGTAGGTTGTTCGAGCTCGAACTCATAAAAAGGAAAAACTTCCCCTATTTTTTGGTGTTCCGTTTCTCTAAACAACTATGGCTAATACCATAGACATTCCTGCCAATGCTAGACATGCACTTACACAACATTTATTAGCGCATGGCCTTACAGAAGAGGGCGGGGATATTACTATGATTATAGAAGCAACTGAAGTGTACCAAACAGAGACTTTTTACAGTTGGGTCACCTTTCCTGAGGCTGACCAAAGAACGCACACATTTCACACATATGATATTGCGAACGTACCTGTACGGTACGAAGCATACCAGTATCATGAAATATCGCTCACATATCAAGAGCATCAGAACTGGTTTGAAGGCGCCCTACCACATGTACTACGAAGAGTGAGGCTAGGTCCTTTAAGTAATGAGGGACCTACATGGCCTATGTTTGCCACATATACACCTCACCGTAGATTTACGAGTACTATATAATGAATTAGTGGCATTATATAGACGATTGGTTCAGTTCGTAATGCGAACATTGAACACAACAACAGCGCGTCCAGCACCGCCAGGTGGTTATCAATTGGCTACTGGGATTAATCCACAAACAGTGCATACTATTATGGGTAAAGTGCCCACGGAACGGGAAAAAATACCGTTCTGGATTGCCCAGAAAACAAATCAGCTGGAAGCTGTGTTCCCCCATACGGGGCCACAGGAAAACATAGACTGCTCACTATGTGCTTGCCGTTTGGGATGGTTCCCTCGGTGGATGAATGTGCCACATGGGGTACAGTCTTCGCTGCCATTTATACTACCACGCATGGTACCCCTACATTTGCCAATTTACCGGAGGTGTTAAAACAAATACAAAATGAGCATGGGGCTGCACCGGCCCTGGATCTAGGGATGAAATTGATGCGTAACTTTGACGCCGTCTCCTCAATAATACTAAGTAATATTAAAGGGGAAGCGGTGGCACTGGCAATACGCCAGCGTCTCCGGGAAACTCCAAATATGGAACAAGAGAGACAGCTGCCGAAAATAATTTCCGATACCTATACTAGTATAGGACGGGATAGTTTGGGAGCCAAACCTAAAAAATTGAAATTACCAAGTACCACCCATAAGGAAGGTACAAAGCAGGCACAAGAGGGCTCTAAAAAGCACTGGGACAAACAAAAAGATTTCAAAGACAGGAGAAATAAAAGAGCTGATTAAGTCCCTTTTTTCTTTTCTAAGTCCCTTTTTTCTTTTCTTTATGTACGTACGTCTAATTTATTGCATTTTAAGTATGATCATAGCACCAGTTTTTTACTGCCTCATTTTTATTTGATTGTTGGCACCAGCTCCTATCTATACTATGTATGACTGTTATTTTGAATTTTAACGGTATCAACCTATTGTGTAAGACTGCTACTTTTTTGAATTTTAATGGTCTAAATCTTTAGACCGAATGAATGAATAAATAAAAAAGCTGATTCTCCACATCCGGAGTACTCCGAAAGGAGGTATAATCTCAAAACTAGGGATAACATAAGAACTCCAGACTGATATACTGATTCACGTCCTTCTCGTTCCTTTCAGGATGCACCGGATAAACTTAGCGAGAGAGGGGGCCGTCAAGATCGACGTTCGGAATACATGAAAGAAAAAACAAGACTCGCCACAGTCTACCATTAAAAAAGAAGAAAAGACTCCTCAGCAAAAACCACAATTAAAAAAAAAGAAAGTGGCAGCACTGACAGTTAAAAATGCCAGTAGTATTGAGAACACTGTTGATGAACAAGAAGTGGGCCGTGACTCTGTTGGACAGCGCGGCAGAGGTCACGATATGTCGCCAGAGTCTGAAAGATCATCTGGATGCGACAGCAACTAGCGATTACATCGCGGTTGAGACAGCGGATGGCCGCGTTCTCCCACCCGATCGGGTTTATGATTTAACAATTCAGATAGAGGGAGACGTGGAACGCATTATTAGTGTGATATTTTGGGATGAACTTACTAGTGATATCCTGTTGGCTGAGAGAGACTGGCCACCTGAACATGTCCGCAAGCTCCCACATGGTGAAGATGTCATTTTGCCTTCTTTGTCCGATCTTGTTCCGGAGGCAGACAAAAAAGCCTATGCTGTTGAATGGGCTTTAGCGCAGGCACCTGCATTATACCATAATCATGTAGGTTGGGACAAGGACTCGCCTTGTCATGTTATTCCAGTTAGGTCTACACCCCACCCGCAACCACAATACCCTGTTAAACATGTAGCGAAAGCTCCGGTGACGGAGATACTGTCACAACTTGAGTACCAGGGAGGGATTGAGCCCTGTACATCGGCAATGAATAATCAATTATTTCCCATTGCTAAACCAGATCATTCATATAGAATAATGGTTGATTATAGACACTTAAATAGTAATACACGCACATATGCTATACAAAATTCGCACAGCACAGCACTGATAAACAATATAGTGCGTAAAAAATATAAAACTACATTGGATATATCTAATGGGTTTTTCTGCCAGAATTTAGCACATGAAAGTAGGGACCTAAGTGCATTTTCATTTGGCTCTCAGAAACGCTTTTGTCGTTTACCCCAAGGCTATAAAAATAGCCCAGGACTGTTTTCAGCCCGTCTGACATCAATTTTGCACGAGCTTGATTCCGATGCATTGTCCTATGTGGATGATATCTATCTCACTGACGACGCCCTCGACATTCATCTTGCGAGGGTCGATCGGATCATATTGGGATTTGCAGACCTCGGTTATAAATTTAATTTTAAGAAAAGCAAGATAGCCTTTCTTAGTGTATTGTTCCTGGGATATGAGCTATCAAACGAGGGGAAGAGCCTGGCCCCACACTTCCTAGAAAAGTGTGCTCAGCTACAGTCTCCGAACACACTTAAGAAATTACAGTCATTACTGGGTTCTTTAATTTTGGCAGAACATACATTCCGGATTATGCAGAATGCATCAAACCACTTTATGACTTAATTCAGCCCAATTTTTCTAGCAGACGATGGACGATTGAACACACACACATCCTTAGGGACACACAACGGGACATGCTAGAAGCTAGACACTTATACACATGTGACAATAAAACAAATTTGGTCATCAGAATAATTGCTGGTGCCCTTGGGTTTACCCATGTCACCTTTAATGAGGGTGACACAGTGCCGATAGCATACAAATCACACTTATACTCCAATGCTGAAAAACGTTTTGCACCTACAGAAAAGATTCTGACAGCAGTTCAGATGGCCGTCATAAAGGAGAGGCCACTTGCCCAGGGGAAACGCATTATTGTTGTCTCCCCGGTGCCGGGCTTAGAGGCTGTCACTAAAGCGAGCGTTCCAAACGCTAAGGCATTACATCCACGCTGGATTCAATGGGCAACGTCTCTGACCGCCACTGATGTTGATTATGTGTTTGACCCAAGACTTCAGACACAGGAGTTTCTCCAGTATGAACAGGAGTACCCCGCTCCTCTACATATTTTGCCAATAGACAGTTATAATACCATCATTTATACTGACGGGTCGGCACAACCGGCTGAAGGTACTAAACATCAATACTCGGCGGCTTGCGCAGCCGTGTGCGGGATAATGGAAGACGGAGTTTTCCATCCTCACAATACCTACACGCAGACCTTAGGGGACTGCACAGCCCAGCTGGCCGAGCTTAAGGCTCTTCTTCTAGCGCTCAAACATACTGAGCCAGGAACCCAGACTTTGATCGTCTGTGATTCATATTACTGCGTCCAGTCATACAATGAATATCTCAATCATTGGAAACTGAACGGGTTTAGAGATTCTAAAGGGAACACCATTAACTACAAAATGTTGTGGGGAAGGGTGGCTGATCTTAAGGATAAGCTACCATGTGTCCATGTAGTTCATACATTAGGACACCAACGTGTAGGAATACACGTTGCCGGCAATACATTGGCTGATGAAGCAGCCAAAGCATCAGTAGCTACAGCTTCTGTGGCTGCAGTGACTCGTTCTCGGACGAGGTTGGATAATGAAATACTGGTTGCCGTTAAAGCTTCGGCTGCAGGCAAGACCCTTCCAAAAGGATACCCTACGAACTATACTTACCATATCAGTGCACAGAATGTTTTTTTTTTTTTTTTTTTTTTGTCCTCATCTCACCAGCCCGTGCCAATAGCGAGAGGATCCTTGTTTGCTACAGGTATCCAGCCCCTTAGTATCAATGGGCCATTCCACCTGACGCACTTTTCTTTGGATCTCCTTGTCTCCTTGGCAAGTCGTTCCCTCCTTTGCCCGAAATCCCGTTCAGAGGGGGGTCAGGTATAATCATTGGACCTCTTTAACCACTTAAATAATATTTTGCCGTTCATTTTCCCATCCCACCCACAAAACATCTCTAGACATCTCTAAATTTAAATACTACCAGTTGGTCAGTTGGATTAAATCCTTACAAGAAGGAGAAATTGGTAGATCCAGCTGGGAGGAGAAACTATCTCAAAGATTTATACCGAAGGAAATGGCGGTTTGGTATAAAGCATTGATGGAGGCAGTGGAGGAGGACCCTCCTCTCCCATGCCAGAAATGGGGAGAGGTGTTCCCAAATATAGACATAATTGTGACGTGGCAAAAATCATGTTCTATTCTCTGGAATACGGTGAAATCTGCGGCAATGAGGAAGAATCATTTGTTTACATTGCACAGAGTGTATTGGACTCCAGCGAGACTATCTCGGATAAGCGGAACCCAGAGGAAATGCCCACGATGTGAAGGCATTGAGGTGGACGATTTGCACATGTTTTGGGACTGCCCAGGACTAGTTAAATACTGGATAGATGTGCAGAGTGTCTTAAATAGGATATTTGGAGAAGAAATAATATTGAATCTTGCTTTAGTGATATTTGGTGTTTATGAGATGAGAGACCAATCTCAGCAACGTTTATTGTTTCTCTTGATGCTTATTGCTCGCCGACAAATTTGTTATAAATGGATATGTCCACAACCTCCTACAGTACAGGAGTGGCAGAACTCAATAGATAGATTGTATAAACTGGATAGAGCCGGGCCGATCAGTAAAAGAGATCAGTGCACAGAATGTTGCTTATGCAACGATTCCTGGAGTTGGTGATCGCGTAATCCCCAATGAAGACCAGAGAATAGAGCTGATTACAGCCGCACATGAGGGTGTCGCTTCTGCGCATGCTGGTATACAGGCCACTATAACAATTCTACAACAGCGATACTGGTGGCCTGGTCTATGTCGACGTACTAAACAGTATGTCCTTTGCTGTGACATTTGTCAGCAAATTAAGGGCTCAAATATCAAACGCCCTCCGCAGACATCCCTCTTAGTGTCAGACAAGCCACTCCAATGTGTGTACCTGGACCATTGTGGTCCCTTACAGCCTGATGGTGCTTACAAATACATTTTAGTGGCTGTGGATTCCTGATCTAGATTCCTGTGGGTATGGCCACAGCGGTCGGCTGACGCCCGGACTGTTATAAAAGATTTGCTGATCTTTATCGGTACATATGCGGTTGCGGCATTCCATTCGGACCAGGGCCCTGCATTTGCCTCTAAAGCTTTCAGGGACACCATGAGAACGATGGGTGTTGAACTCCATTACTCCTCACCATACCATCCCGAGGGAAATTTGGTCTTGGAGAGGCGGAATCGTGATCTAAAGCAGTCCTTAACAGCTCGAGTAGTAGGTTCAGGCCGCAGTTGGTTACATCACCTATATGGGGTCCAGAGAGCACTGAATAATCTGCCAAGACGGTCCTTGGGGGGAAAAGTCTCCATATGAGGTTCTCTTTGGGATACCTATGTATGTCCCTGATCTTGATGCCCCTGGTATGGTGGCAGCAGAAACACCATTTGACATAAAAGAACGTCTCACTGTTTTACAGGAGCTTCAAAAAATTTGTGATGATAAATCATCTGCAAGTTCTGCCACCTTAGGAATAAGGGAATTGGCGAAAACTTCCACTGGCTGGATTCCTAACGTTGGGGATTTGGTTCGTGAGAAGATCGCTGTGAAAAAAGAGTTTGGTCCATCATACAGAGCACCTGTACCGGTCTTGGGAATAAAAGGAACCAGGACTGTCATCCTTCCACCAATGTCTGGTTCTAAATCGAACAGATTCATCTCCATTGATGACATCAAATTACACAATGTGGCCGATTCTTCACAGTAGACCAGGAGGTCCCTTGGGTAGTTCCCGATCCCCTCTCACTACCCAACGGGACATCCATCTACATAGTAGGATGAACATCACTACTACTGACTATGCAACTATGTCAACTGCTGTTCCAGACACTTCCTCGACCATGGGGAGGGCAGAAAATTAACTTTTGTTGGTTCCAGTAACAACTTCGGGGACCACCCCGCTTCAGGATTTGGCTGTATTTTACACGAACACTTCCACAACTAATGACGTTGTCTATCAAGAACATCCACGAACGGTGGATCAGAATTCAACGGGTCCTGTGTTTGCAGAGACTTTCTCTGGCTATTTCACTGACATTGATGACTTTTCTTCAGATTCCTTCTCAACGGTGACTGACAAACTTTCGATAAGTAGTAAGCTGTATCAATGGCTTAAGAAGAACTATTTGATTTACCCATGGAACTATCTATGGTTCTGTTTGACATTTATTGCATTATTTTTATGGATTGGTTTTGTGACTCTTTTTACTGATTAATGGTCACTATATTGCTGATCGCTCCTCTGTAGAGCCTGTTGAGGAAATTTTAACACCACATCATTCTTCCCATAAGGTCCGACGAGACTTGTCCCCTGTAAATATCACAGCTATACCAATTACCAATGTGATTACTTGGGACAAAGTTCCATTCAATATATATGGGCCTACAGAGATTATTCAAATACCGTATGTGTTCAAAATTTCATTGTCTGATGTTATTACACCTAATGTTGTCTCTGATGATTGGGATGTCCAAACAGTTGATTCAATGCTGACTGAAATGAAGGACTATTCCGCTTTTGGAAGTGATGATGTATATGATTATACAATGAATTATGGGGAAATGTTCTGCTATAACAATTGGGGACATCACTACCTACACCGTGCAACTAGATATAGGCCTCTCTTGAACTACACACAATGGGAACACTGTTCAACACCACAGGTGGGGGGTCCAAAGTATTACAGCTACAAATTTACATACTTTTCTGGGCATGATACAAAGAAAGCAGAATTGTATTATTTTAAAATACCTCCGGCACAAATTAGAAAACGTTTGCTAACAGATACGAAATTGATTTATTCAGATCCCTTAGTTTCCCGGCTCTCGATTGAGGGTTACGAATATTGGAAAAACGCTATTGATTTGAAAAGTGTATGTGGGACACAAGATTGGCAGATACAGGGTAGGGAGGCTTTGTTTCGAGCATGCCTGATTCCTGTGCAAATGATTTTCTTAAATGACACTATTGAGCAGACATCCTGTCTGGGGTTAGCAAAAATTAAAGACCTGAACACGCCCAGTATCCCTACTCCGACAAAGTTTAAAGATTGGCAACACTTTCTTAATGTCTCAGAAGACAGGCTAGATGCAATGGTTAAGGCTGGTACCTATAATTCTTCACTTTCCCGTCCTGGCGGGTGGTTGGTTTGGCCCTCCGACACTGATGAGTGTCAAAAGCGTTTCTTAAACTCTTCAGGGTTTTTTTCCATTCACAGGCCTGACCCTCGCTTTTTATCAGGTCAACATACAGGTATAATTACAACATACAGTGTGGGTAAGCTGTGCCAGCAATGGGTGCAGACAAACACGTTAACAGCGGTTAAGCAACACCTGAACACTCTTTCTGACAGTATAGACTTACAGGATTTCCTGTTAGGTCCTAGGAAACAACGCTCGAAACGGTTTTTATATGCTATGTACAATTAAATTTGGAAACTTTCCCAGATTGAGGCTGCTGCACGTTTAAGGCAACTAGATAAGGAGAATGTGGAAAAAACATTAGCTGTTGTCGACAATGGCATGAATACGCTGTCCAACAGGATTTATTCACTATCGAATATAGTGTCGTCTGCTATTGATATAACTCAGACTGACTTGTCACGGTTATATCATGGGCAAACACAGCTACGTTCCATCATGCAGCTGGGTTGGACATTACAGACACTGAAAAGTGGCCACATTCCATGGAAGTACATTAATGGGAGTGAACTATTCACTGCTTTTAATTTTTCCAGTGAACAAGAGACAATGGCTAAAAGGGAGGCTTGTTTCGCCCTGCTTCAAGTAGAAAAATTAGATAAGTTGCCCTTCACGGTAGCAGAGAGTCCTTCAACTATCTGGCTCTTACACAGCATTATTAATTTACCGATTTCGACCTTTCGTTTCTCGAGCTGCCTGAAACATCTTGCGGTGGGACGATATGAGCAGCTAGGAGATAGCTTTATTAAGGAAGAGTGGGAGTTGCCCTTTGACTATAAATGTCTGAACGGTGAACAGGAGGTCTTTCTTAGCGGAAGTGAATGTGAGAATGCTGTTCGTCATTCTATGATATGCAAACAGGTGTCTCTTCACGGTCTTTGCAATGCGGGGGTCGCGAATTTGGCCTGTTTTCTGAAGGGTACTCCCGTCCCCTTGATTCGTCCAGTGTTTCATGTACTTTCCAATGGAAGTTATGTTCTACTGAATGATGAAAGCTGTTGCGGCTTGCGACCTGGCATTGCTTACACAATCTCAGTCACGAAGGTCGTTACGTGTTGTGGACATGTTTTGTTTCCCCCCACACGAGAGATAAAAGTATCTGAAATGTGGCCCCACATTGATACTATTAATGTGAACTATGACAAGTTGAGTAGACTAAAGGCGCTATTATTTCAGAAATAGGTCGACTTGACATCCGCAAAAGAGACGTATGCTCTCCAGATTGCGAGATCATCAGCTGAGATACAATCCCTTTTAAATACCGATTTCCCCAAACACTTTGGAGAGCTGGTATCCAGAATATTCAATGCTTCAAGCACAACTGGGATTGTTCATTTCTTTAAGGCTGTCGGGTCTGGTTTCGTGTCCATCTTCCAGACTGTCTTCGGAGTCATCCCATCAGCCATCCATTCTCTCTTTTCCAGTGTGTTTGGTGGCTTTCCAATTATTTTGGCTTTAATTGGCAGACTGCTACTGCTATTTCTTCTGATTCACGGTGGTTGTTTCTTTCCAGCAACACAGAGCAATGGAGCCGCTCCCGTCAACCCCACTGTGCCGTGAACGCATGGTTCGGATCTTCAGTACACCTTAGCTGGTGGAACTGGAGTTTGACTGGTCGTTGTCATTCCGGCCTCTACTCTGGTGTGTACAACCGGTCTTCTGCTGCATATGGTGTCTCTTTGAACATCTGCCTATGGTCTGTCTTGCTGTTGCACCGACATCTCCTGTGGACCGCGAACTGCTGATGTCCCCGATGAGGGTTCATTTACGGTCATGCCCCTTGAGACTGAGGTTGCTCCGCGAGGCCACCTATGAGCCTTCCGTTATACGATCTAACATGGATGAGGACACTGCAGTGGGTATCGATGCACCGGTGAATGTGGCTCACTTCTGCTCTGTGGATCCGTTTGTCCGTCCAACAATAGATTTCACTTCAGATGATGTTGACTCATTTTTTAGATCATTGACTGGTGACTTCGATGACATTCTTCAAGATCCTGCATATAACCCATAATTCGACGAATTTGCCTACCATTTCCCGATTCCAAAATATGCAATTATACTAAACGTTTGCTGTACTTGTCATGGTTGATATTAATGTCTCTGTATGTATATTTAGACAAAATTTGTTTTAAACATATTTTTAACACACAGCAGTTGTTTTATATCAGCATCATTTATTAGCTTGTTTTTGGTTTTTTAGTTCAGAAGTAGCTTATTTAGCGTTTGGGTTGCTATACCTTCATCATACCTGTTACGGCAATGGGGAGGGAGTAGTGAATCCTAGTTTGTTTTAACGGGATAACAGGAGTTAGCTTAGCCGTAGGCTTGTAAACTCATGCCCCCGTCACCTAGTGACTTTTAACCTACTTAGCTTGCTCTGTCTTAGTCCATTTAATTATTTATTTCCTTTAAAATGGCGGCCTTGTTTATAGTTAGGCCACTTGTTATGAGTTTTATTATCAGTGTCACTGCGCCAAGGCGTCAAGATCAAGCACGAAAGACAAACAAACAGTATGTGTTCACACTTAGGGATTTTCTCTCTCTATACTTTCGAGGGATTGTTGATATTAATTGCCGTCCCAAGCATGCCTGCTATCTATTGTTTTGGAATACACCTACGTCAGTGGACCTTGTAGATCTGTTTAAATACATCACACTTCAGACAGATAATCAGAGGGATTCCGACCAGAGGGCATCGCCACCATCGCTGATACCGATGCTGAAGTCGTCTTGACGCTGACCCAGTCTTCGTGTCCCTACGGAGTCTGAGATAGAGACCTCATTCCAAGGTAACGAGGGTTGGGGGCTCCTCTCATGGACACGGCTTTGGCAGATTAGGTTTAGCAAACCCAGCTCTCCTTTAGGTAGGAGGTTAGGCCTATTCTCATTAGGGTATTAGTGCATAGTCCATCTCATACATATATATATATTTCTTTCATATATTGCAAAAATGGTGGGGGTCTTTATAACCATGACTCTCTTCTTCACAATACTGTTGCTTGGTATATTCATTATCCTAATCATTGCAGTTCATGCAACTTATCGCAAATGGCAGTTATGTTAAATAAAAACTATTATAACTTCACTGCATCTGTGTTATTGCCTTTGTTTGTATGAGACATAATACATCTTTGAGAGAAGGGTAATTTCCGTTTAACCATGACAACCCTGAGATACCTTACTTTGAGTCCATGCGTAACGACTGCTACAAATCACCTTTTACTATTGTGTTTCTGGTGAGGTACTGCTAGTGAGCCGGTAAGGTTTGGACAACAGTTACAACTAGTTGTAGGAAGAGACTTAGTCACCTACAAACGAAAGTACTGTCATCCTGAGACCAGCAGTCTTGCTCAGAGCAAGAGTCCAAACTACGACAGGAGTGAATCTCCCATTCGTGTGTTTGTTGGTGATTTCTGCTGAGGAGATCTGCCAACTGATTGTCTATTCCTGGAAGGTATTGTGCTAGTAGATGAATTTGAGTGTGAATTTCCCATTTCCAAATTGTTTGGGCTAAAAGGGACAGCTGAGATGAATGTGTCCCTCCCTGTTTGTTGAGATAATACATGGTTGTCATGTTGTCTGTTTTTATGAGAACATTCTTCTGTTTGAGAAGAGGTTGAAATGCTTTTAGGGCAAGAAACACGGCTAATAATTTTAAGTGGTTTATGTGTAGCTGTTTCTGTTTGACATCCCATTGACCTTGAATGGTTTGATTGTTTAGGTGAGCTCCCCAACCGGTCATTGATGCATCTGTTGTAATTATGGTCTGAGGCACAGGGTCTTGAAACGACCGCCTCTTCATTAAATTGCTGCGATTCCACTATTGAAGAGACACATGTGTTTGGCGGTCCATCAACACTAGATCTTGAAGTTGACCGTGTGCTTGTGACCATTGTTTTGCAAGGCACTGTTGTAAGGGCCTCATGTTTAATCTTGCATGTGGAACTATTGCTATGCAAGATGCCATCATTCCTAGAATCTTCATGATAAATCTTATAGTGTATTTTTGATTTGGCTGTATGAGTGGTATTACATTTTGGAAAGCTTGTATCCTTTGTATATTTGGAAACGCTAGAGCTAGTTGAGTATTTAGGATAGCACCTAGATACTGTTGTACTTGTGCTGGTTGAAGATGTGACTTTTGGTAGTTTATAGAAAAACCTAGTGTGTGCAGAGTTTCTATCCCATAACGAGTATGTTTTTGGCATTGTGTAAGATTGCTTGATTTTACTAGCCAATCGTCTAGATATGGAAAGACATGGATGTGTTGTCTTCTTAAGTATGCCGCTACTACTGCTAGACACTTTGTGAACACCCTTGGAGCTGTTGTTATGCCAAATGGCAATACTTTGAACTGGTAGTGTTTTCCTGCTAGGACAAACCTGAGGTATTTTCTGTGAGCTGGATGGATGGGTATGTGGAAATATGCATCCTTGAGGTCTAGAGCAGTCATAAAATCTTGTTTTTGGAGTAGTGGAATAACATCTTGCAGAGTTACCATGTGACCTGTTGAGAATGTGGAACTAATTCTATTGCTTGTTTGAACAGTAAAGATTGTACCTCTTGTTGTAACAGAACTATATGTTCGTGGGACAACTTGTGATATCTCTGCAGAATGTTTGGAGGGGTGGTTATCAATTCTAGGGAATAGCCAGTGCGGATAATTGATAATACCCAGTTGTCAGTGGTGATATTTTGCCAATGAGAGTGGAACTGCTGTAGTCTTCCCCCCACAGGAGATGTGTGGAGTGGAAGGGACGGAAGGGAGTCACTGTTTAGGTTGTGTTGTTGTTTGTTTAGAGGTTTGGAATTTACCTCTATTTCTAAAGTATTGACCTCTATATGATCCTCTAAACCCACCTCATTGATACTGGGTTTGTTGTGGTTACTTTGTTTGGGAGGTGGAAGCCTCTGAGGATTGTGGTTTAAACCCTCCTCAAAACTGTGGCCTGCGAAAAGAACCTCTATATGGGGTGGTGTACAAAGCGCCCATTGCTTTCGCAGTATCTGAGTTCTTTCTTAGTTTTTCAATAGTGGTGTCCACTTCTGGGCCAAAGAGGTGTTTGTTTTTTATCAAAAGGCATGTTAAGTAAAGCCTGTTGAATTTCTGGTTTAGAACCAGAGGAGCGCAGCCATGCATGTCTTCTGATTGTGATGGCAGTGTTTACGCTCCTTGCAGCTGTATCAGCAGCATCAAGGGCAGATCTTATTTGATTATTACTAAATCATTTGCCTTCCTTCTACTACTTGCTGTCCCCTCTTCTGGTGTTCTTTTGGGAGATGCTGTATAATATCCTACACTTTATCCCAATGTGCCCTATCATAGCGGGCTAGAAGTGCCTGAGAATTTGCAATTCCCCAATGATTTGCTGCCTGTGTAGCAACTCTTTTTCCCGCTGCGTCAAATTTTCTGTTCTCCTTATCAGGAGGAGGTGCATATCCTGAAGACTGGCTATTTGCCCTCTTTCTTGCTGCACTGACTACCACTGAATCTGGAGGGACCTGGTGAGTAATGTAATCTGGGTCAGAGGGTGCAGGCTTATACTTTTTATCGATTCTAGGTGTGATAATCCTAGATTTTACAGGCTGGCTAAAAATTTGGTCTGCATGTTTTACTGTGCCTGGTAACACTGGGAGACACTGGTACTTGGAATGTGTAGAAGATAGTGTATTAAATAAGAAATCTTCTTCCAATGGCTCTGAATGCATGGTTACCCCATGACAAGCTGCTGCTCTGGATATGACCTGTTTGTATGCAATGGTATCTTCTGGTGGAGATGGTTTTGATGGGTAAGTATCTGGGTCATTATCTGGGATGGGATCAGAGTCATAAAGATCCCATGGGTCTGCCGTATCTCCCTGTGAATATAATGAATGTGTTGGAGAAGGCATTGGTGATGGGCTGGTGTTAGGTGAGACAGATAATTGTGGAGAATGAGGAGGAGAAGTATGAAGAGGTATTGGCTTCTCCTTTTGTGTTTGCAACTTTGCTGGTGGCTGTACAGAGTCCAGTTCCTCTTGGAAAGCCAGCTTTCTTTTTGTTTTTAAAGGAGGTGCAGTGACAATTCTTCCTGTCTCTTTATGGATGTGTATTCTGGATTGTCTCTCATCCATGATTTGTAAAATGGGCTCAATGTCAGACTCCTCCTCAGAGGTTTTATGGGTTTCTCTCAATTTTTTTGAAAGTCCTTGTTCCTCTGTACATGAGGATTTTTTCGCCTCTGAAGTTTGTTGTTTTTTCGGTCCCGAAAAGGTAGTGGAAGGTCTCGACTCCGAAGCAGACTGCTGAATTTTCGACTCCGAAGAATGGGCTTTTCTACTAGAGTCCGAAACGGAGCCTTTGATAGATTTACTCGACTCCGAAGTAGACGGAGGAGTGACCTTTTTCGGCGCCGACCCCAAAGGATGGTCGCCGACAGTCTTTTTTCGGGCTGAACCATGGCCTTCCGGCAGTGGTGTACCCAAGGCCTTTAAATGTCTTTTGTGCAGGGGTGTAGGGGTAGACGTAATCATATACTGTCCAGCTGTGATGGCTCTGTCGTCCTCCGATTCCTGTTTGGAGTCTGTGTCTCAGATGGAGACTGCTGTCTGCGCCTGCTCTTCTTCAGCGACGTTGAGATGTTCACTGCTTTTCGACGCCATTTCGAGTCTTTTAGCTCTGCGATCTCTGAGTCTTCTTTGACCGAAAGAATCGAAAGGCCTCACAATTTTCCTCCCGATGGTCTGGGGAAAGGCACAAATTACAAACCAAGTGCTGGTCTGTATAGGGGTACTTCGTGTGGCACCGTGGGCAGAATCGAAATGGAGTCCGAGCCATTAGGCTTTCCACGCGGTAGGCCCGAATAGGCCCGAGTTGGGCGCACGTGCCCAAAGGGCGAAAAAGAAGGTTCTAACGGTACTACCGGTTCGATGCTAGATGGAAAACATGATCGAAACAATACCGACAAATAAAAAGGTTTTCTAAGGTTTTCCGAATCGAAATCTCAGAGCAAGAGGAAACACATCTGAACCCGACGGCGGAAAGAAAATAATCTAACAATGGATTCGATGCCCAAACGCAATGGAACCGAGAGGAGGAGTCACTCCATCCCGTGACTCTGAAAAGACTTCTTTGAAGAAAAACAACTTGTAACACTCCGAGCCCAACACTAGATGTCGGAAGGGATATGCATAGTGTCAGAGTCACCAGATCCTCGGGGTCTGCGCATGTTCCCAACACGTCCACCACTGAACAGCTCCAAGACTCTGATAGATAAATCACAGAGGCTAAGAGAGTTCAAGAGGGGAAGAGGGGATTAGGAAGGGAAACAGCTGGGAAGGAGACCTGTAGTAAGAAAAAGGTTAGAACACACAATATGAAAATTATATCTCCTGAAATCAATACTAGACTATGATTCTAAGTATAGTCCTTCTGAAAACATGAACAATCTAAGAATTAAGTTTAAAATGACTAAGTTTCAAGATGGCCGAATACCTGTAAGGGAATCAAGATGGATTAAATGAAAACTTTCTTATTCAAGTACTTTCCTTTACATGAAAATCAGAAAAACATTATGACTAAATTTTAAACTAGTCTTATAAATCCTTTTTTGAGAATGCATACTAGGACCATACAATATTGCATCTAGAAACTCTGATCTTCTGTGTACTCTTAAAATGTTTCAACACAAATTGCGCATATTGTATATATATATATATATATATATATATATATATAGTAAACACCATAAAAGGATTGTGCACCATGAATAACACAATATGGATTCAGGAAAAAAAACAAATCACATAACTTGTCAACTCGAATATTACATGATAAATATCTTAGAATAGTGGCATACAATAAACAACATGAATTAAACTCGAGGAGAGAATCGTGCGTATTGCTGATTCAAGTGTCACCATGTAAAATGCCAAGAAATGGTAGTACGCAATGAATATCAAAGTCAAATCATCATTAAACGAATCGCGCGTCTTGCCGATTCGTAAACCACGATGTAAATGGCAAGAAATAACAGCTCACAATGAATAACAAGATCAAAGTACAATGAAATGAATCGCGCGTCTTTTGCCGATTTTTAAGCCACCATGTAAATGTCAAGAAATGGTAGCGCGCAATGAATAACAAAGTTAAAACACTATAAAACGAATCGCGCGTCTTGCCGATGCGTAAGTCACCCTGCAAATGTCACAAACACTCAAGCGCATATTTCACACGCGCAAAGTACTCTGTCAAATCATAAAAGAATTAGGCCCAAGAACATGAGAGTTCTCGATAACGGCGTCGGGAGGCCAGCCCAACCATCGTCTTACCGCCCAGAACAAGGATCTCCAAATGAAGAATGAAAGTCAGATGTCTGGAAGATCAAATAGGCCACCGGGACAAGAGTTCAGGAAGTAGCTGCTGCTCTGCACCGGGACCTCTGAATAGTGAGCACTTGGAGCTGGGCTGGCTCCTTTTTATAGAGTCTTGGCCCAGCCCACAACCACACCCAGGCATGTTGCAGGGAAAGTCTCTAGAAGGCCATGGAAAGGGACCACACCCTAACACACTCTGAAAGCCTGCAGCAATACATTGCAAATGAACAGCATTTGTAAGCACATTAAAAATAAGTCTTCAGGATTTAAATCTGCAATGCAAAAGGTTAAACAACAACATATCAGCACAATGCATAAATTATGTTGTTTTGAGAGTGCTGGGTTTTTGCATTGTAGTCGCCAATAGAGCGCGCACTGCCCTGGTGTTGACACATAGCATGTGTATCTGCAGCTACACATGCCATTGAACATACAGATACACTGGACTGCTCTGTGGCCTGCTACAATACTTATCCATTCTCCACCAACTCTGATGCAAAGCATTCAGGTTTTTAACTTGCTAGATATTTGGAGGGAGCCTCGCTTTGGGGAAAGGCATTAAACCTACTATTCCAAAGTCCATAAAATGCACACACAGATCAACTATTTTCCTAATTGCCACCTCTCTTCAACTGCATATTCTATCAGCCACTGTAGGCACCCAGACTCTGTTGGGCCATGCCCCAGTGCTTTTGGGTGCAGGAGCAGTCCCCCCCTCCAGTGCATGGCCCGAAATAGTACATTAACAAAATCGCATTCTGAGACTTAGCGATGCATGATTCGGTGTAAGAGTCTTTGGAGCATAAGGAAAACAACACCGGAGAGGTGTCTTATGCTACTGTGTGGGAACATTCAAGGCAGTACTGCAAGGCAAACTCATACATCACACATCCACTTTTTTTTCAATAAGCTAAAGTCTAGAAGGAGAATCTTGAGATCCGCCTTTTCTTGCTCGAGACCAAACACAAAGCTATGGGTTCAAATGGGGCATACAGGCAGCTGAGTTGCATTCAGGGAGAGCTGGAGCAGCTCTAAATGACTGATGCTATGTGGAAACTCCTTTATATCAATTAGAAATACTATGAGAAGGGGGGTAATGCCTATAGAATCATAGCATACAAATTAAAGCAGAAGCAAACTAAAAACCATATATCTTCCATCAGGGACGATGCACGGGCATCCCACATGGACACACCCAACATCTCGACCTCTTTAAGGCCTATTACTCATCAATAAATCAGGCCCACCCTCCAGCAACAGCCACACAGGACCAATATCTGCAAGATTTTTGCATTCCCCCATGTGGACCTTATGCTATGCCAATAGCTGGAGGAGGCTATCATCCCGACGAGGTGAGGACAGCTATAGATCAATTAAAAGCCAATAAGACCCCTTGGCCAAAGCTTATTACGAGTTGATAGTGAAGCCCTTGGCTGAGTTTGCAACTCTTTCCTTGTCACCAAATCAGCAACGCCAGCCATGACTGAATCCATGGTAACACTGCTATTGAAAGAATGCAAGGACCCCCTGGCCTGCTCCTCTTATAGGCGAGTTGCCCTAATAAAATGTGATGTTAAAATAATCACCTCCATCTTAATTTCCTGCTTCCATTCCATCTGCCAGTTGTTGCTGTCTAGCTGCCAGTCAGGATTAATTAGGAATAGACAGGATTGGGATACTGTGAGTCTCGCGGTAAACGTGATCAATCTGGTGGAACAGACCAAAACCATAACCCTTCTTATCTTGTTAGAGGCCTCGAAGACTAGGCTGGGCCCCCAAATGACCTATTTGCAGGCCAATTACAAAACCTCAACTTCTAGGCTCGCATGGAAGGCCACCTCCTTGTGTTATCTAGAGAGCTCCTTGACTAGCTCCATTTGCACGCTTTATGAACATGATATACCTCTGGTGTTGTAGATTCAATTAAACGACTGCTACTGCTGGGGAAGGATGGAAATATCATGGCTGGGTTGTATTAATGGTGTGAAGATGAACTACCTGTTTCGGCTACTCTCCATGATGCACACTTTGCCCCTATGGATTCCCTGTGACATAATTCAGCATTCCCAAAAACAGTTGCTACAATTTGTGTGGCATAATCAACTCCCCGAATACCACAAACAACATTGTATAACTGAAAGTTGGACAGGGAGCTTTGGTTTCTCAGTATAGAACACTACATTCACACTTCCCAATTACAATCTGCTTTCATCTGGCACCACGTCTCCTTTAACAAATCTTGAGTGCTCCTAGAGCTGTGATGCTCCGCCATCCCTCTACACCCTCCCTCTATTCAGTGGATGAGGTACCAAGACTGTTTTTCACCCTCACAAACTCCACTGTACCCAACTGTGACTCTCCTGCGACTGGGAAAAAATTAACCACCGCTAGGCAGCCACTACATATACTTTCCCTCTCTCTCCTACTGTACAGAATCCAGAGTTTGTGTCGGGCACACTGGATACTCATTTTGCAGATTGGAGGGAAGGTGCCCCTCACTTTTGGGGGATTTTTACCAAGATGGGATTACGTTGGATAGGCAGACTTGTAGGCAGCACTTCCACCGGACTACTGCAGATGAGTTTTGTCACAACTACTTCCGCGCACACCATTAGTGAAAGATAACAGAGTAGTGCCAAAACGCTTCTGGAACAGCTGTTCACCCAGACATCACTTGCATATTTGCAGCTTTATGTAGCTTTTTTCCAGCCGCGTCAACATCCTTATCAGTCATGCTGGGAGCAGGATTTAGGGATCACCCTTGCTGATGACACTTGGCAGCAGCTTTTGTCCTGTGCTGTCAGGACCTCTATCTGTCTCAAGCATAAGGCTAATGCCTACAAAATTCTCACAAGATATTTCACCCTGGGCCGACTTCATGCTATGGTTGGAACTTCTGATCTTTGCTGGAGGGGCTATGAAACCAGGGGCACTTATCTACATGTGGTGGCACTGTATGCTTGTAATACACTTCTGTTCGGATGTACTCCTCTTGATCCTCCAAATTTGTTACGTGACCCTGCCAGTGGACCTTTTGGTGCTCTTGTTGGGGGGAGGCTAGGGAACGTTTAGTTTATCCATACACTACCTCTTTTGGCAAGCTGCCTACCTTTTTCCTCCTGGTGGCACGCCACGACTAACAATAGCCCACACCTGGAAGAACGTTCGCACATGAAGTCTTTCACTATGGTGCTCTAAGATGTGGCATATATCTATACATATCTATATATAAATTCAATGGAAAAAACAAAGGTTACAGGGACGTTATATTTAACTTCTGAATTTACTGGTACAAAACCACAGAAATTCAGCAGTTAGAGTTACTTCAAGTAACTATAACTCATGCCCTAATGTAACTATAACTCACGCCCTTTGCATGCACAGGTTTCTTAGCAATAATTTTAGTGCAAACGTTGCAGTGATCATATCTAAGATTCCATACAAGATGTCCTCAGTGATATATGGTGTAATGAGATGTGCATGGTGAAGGCGCAAGTTATAGTTTATACCTTAGAGCACGAGTTATAGTTACTTGAAATAACTCTAACTACAACTGCTGAATTTCTAGCATTTTACATGAGCAAATTCAGAACCTAACTATAACGTCCCCGTAACCTGTGGTTTTTTAGTGAATTGCTATAGTTTTTAATGTAATGTAATTAGGCTGTGCATGAGGGGGTTAGTTGCAGGGCCTGGCCTGCAGCCAAGCCCTGCCTCCAAGCCCTTCCAACTACCCAACCCCATGCCATGCACAGCCTTTGGCCGTGAGCAGTGGAGGTTGGCCACAGGTAATATATATGTTTATAAATATATGTTTACAAATTTATTCGGAAGTTGAAATTAATTAAATTCCATTCTTTGCAATCACAAAAGACAGACTCTAAAAAAGATGACCCAATAACCATGTTTGACTTATATCATAACTTATCAGATGAAGACTATACAGAAATGGAAATACTTCAGGAACAAAATTTTGACACGAACAAACATAAATATAGTCATTTCAAAGAAAAATCAAAGTTTTGCCCAGTTTTATCACCTGGCAATAAAATTGATATCTTTTCGGAGCTTACATTGGAAGATATTGAAAAATTGCAAAAGACAAGGCATCATGGATTACGAGAGAATCGAACTAAAAGTGAACGTACAGCAATTCAAGATTTGATGAATAATAACAACATTATAATTAAACCAACGGACAAGGGTGGTAATATTGTTATTTTTAAATGTTGAAAGTTACATTACGGAAGCATACAGACAGTTGAACAATTAATCGAATTATAGGAAATTTAGCCATAATCCCGTAAATCGATTGGTTCATCAGTTACATTCAAAATTGGATGATTGGTATCATCAACAATTACTTAACTTAGATGATTACAAGTTTCTGAAGAAGGAAAATCCAACGCTACCAACAATTAATTTTTTCCGAAAATTCACAAGTCCTTAACTAATCCACCAGGCAGACCAATAGTCTCTGCTTGTGATTCACTTTATGAAAGGGTATCAGATTATGTGGATTTTTATTTGGCATCAATGGTTATGACATTGAGTTCATACATATAGGATTCTGGTGATTTATTGAAAGTTTTGATGAATATTGATTGGAGTGAGGAATATCTATTGGTCACTATTGATGTAGTCTCTTTATGCACATCCATTAACCATGATATTGGGCTGAATGCTTGTGAATATTTTTTGAAACAAAGAAATATTGCTCAATTAGAACATTCAAAGATGTTACTGTCCAAGATAGATATGTGTCTTAAAAATAACATATTTGTGTTTAATCATGAAATCTATCAACAAATATGTGGGACAGCAATGGGGATTTCTCTTTCTCCAAATTATGCCAACCTGGTAATGGGTTGGTGGGAGAGAGAAATAGCATGGGGCAAAGAAAATGAGATATATATGGAAAAAATTGCCCTATGGGTACGATTTATTGATGATCTGTTTATTATTTGGCATGGCTCACAGGAAGAATTCAAGACATACTTTTCTAATTTAAACCGTAATGATATGGGGTTACAATTTACATGCAATATGAGTAAAAATTAAATAGATTTTTTGGAAATCACAATTTATGTAGAGAACAACAAAATAGAAACCACAGTTTTTCGAAAGGAAACCACAACGAATAGCATTTTGCATGGAAAAAGTTTCCATCCTAAATCTCTGATATAAAGTATCCCACATGGTGAATTAATTAGAATGCAAAGGAACTGCTCTAGTGAAAAGGAAGTACAATTGAAATATAAAGAGACTATATCCAGGTTTAAAAATAGAGGTTACAATAACAAAATGCTAGCAAGGAATTTGGAAAGAATGAAAACTGTCAATCGGGAAGAGTTGTTATTCACAAAATGTTCCAGTAAAAAGGATAAGTCATTTAATGAGAAGAAGGTAAGGATGATTATGAATTATACTAAGGAAAGTGGCTTGATAAAAAGCATTTTATGTAAGCATTGGCATGTGATATGCAGGGACCCAGATTTAGGACCTAAGGTAGGCTCAGGGCCAATGATCACATATCGTAAGGCACCATCTATAAAAGATTATTTAGTGAAAATCCACTTATCTCTAAAAAATCAAATCTCCTGGTTGACGGAACAACAACAGGGTTTCTTTAAGTGTAATAAATGTAAAGCATACAAGATTGGAAAATCAATGAAATTTGTGAAAATGCCCAATGGAGAAGACATACATATCAAGTACAAAATAACATGTAATACTAAATTCACTATATATGTGATTGAATGTCAATGTGGGAAGAAATATGTGGGAAGCACAACATGCATGCTTAAGAAGAGAATTTTAGAACATATTAGAGCCATTAAACATAATGATCTAACCTATGCTGTAACTAAACATCTAAAAACACATGGTAATAATGATTGGAAAACTCTAAGATAGTTTGGGTTAGATCATATTCCGGAACATGAAAGAGGTGGTGATAGAGTAAAAAAACTAAGACAATTAGAATCTAGATACATTATCAAAATGAGGACTAAGATACCGTTTGGGATGAACAACGATGAGGAACTTTTTATACATTTGTGATCAACATAGTGGAGTAATACGAATGAGCTTGTTACCTTAATAACCACAAGTATGCTTTTGGAACAAGTTAAATGAATTTATTATATAATTGAATATACTTTAATGGAAATATAAGTTAATGAATAATGAAAATCTAAATCAATGATCCAAAAGATTTCTTACCATTTTTAAGTGAATTGAGATTAGATAATTTGAATATTGGAATTTATTATATCTTTTGATTGGTCCTTCTTTTTTGTTGGAATCTTTGTGAATGTAAATTCAGGTGAATTGGGTTTTATATATATTTTCTAATGCATTCCGGTTTATTGTGTCATTGTAATTTGATATGAAAATACCGCTTCATTGGTTGAAAATAGCACCGAACTACAGCCTCCATAATGCATTGTGAAAGACATTTGAGTTCGAAAGTATAAATATTGGCAAAAAGAAAGGACTTTTGTAACTATGAAGAAGACTGGTTAGTCGAAACGCGTTGTTTCCTTTTTGCACTAAAACAAATAAATGAAATTGAGGAAATTCACCTTAACAGAGTGCGCTGCTATTATATTTTGGTTTCCATACTAATCGAGAGCACGGCCAGCTCTCGCAAAACGCACCAGCTGTTGAGCGCGTCACGGTGTGTGGTCGCATTGCTGAGAAAAAAAAAAAAAGATATATATATGTAAAGAGAATGTTGTCCTGAATGGCGTGCTGCGGCGCGCTTTCATTTCACGGTGGTGCCGGTTCTTCGGTAGGACACCCGCATAATTATTTCACTCGATCTTTTTTAATACAAAAAGAAAACCGCACTCTGAAGTTGTTCCTTCATTTTCTTATTTTAATTGGCGAGCTCGATGGCAAACAAACAATGTCAGGAATCCCCTGACACGTTTCGGTCTAAACAGACCTTGTTCACAGGTACTTCCTGTGCACCACTCTAGCGCTTTAAATATACAACAAGGAAACCACAAATACAAAAATACAAAAATAAACAATAAAAATACCCTAAATCCCTCTTATTTACATCTCAAAATGTGTCAGACTTATATAAATATAAAAAACTCTGTTAAATAATATAAAATTTTTGCAACGGTATCCATGCTTTTACTGGTATCAATGCAATGACTTCTGGTAAATGTAGTTAAACCATTTTTATCCGACAGAGTTAAATTATATTATCACTTAAATTCACCTCTTATAAAAAAGTGCCTATTAAATCAGATCCTAAATAAACAATATTTTTATTATTTTTCAAAAATAGAGGTATGTAAAGTTAAACTAAAACCTCTGAAATCTCCAAATGTATCTCTCCCTTATATTTAAATATCGAAGGACTTATATTTGCGATGTTTTTCCTAATCTGACTTTAGTGCGCCCACATGAATGCCACACAAAATAAATAAAAAAGAATGAAGAAGAAACCACAATTTAACCAAAATGAGGTGTGTACCTCCCACTTGTAAGTCCCAAAAGCTATAGCTAATGACAGAATCTTATTGTCCTTATAATTGTACAAATAACTCTTCATCCGGATTGAGGCCAAGCGGCGTTATGGAACAAATGTCTAATATAGGTCTAGATTCTAACTGACGTAGCTTCTTTTCTCTATCTCCCCCAACGCCTGTTTAGGTACTTGATCAATTAGATAATAATTTATTAATTCCCATTTACTACTATGTTTCTGATCTATATGCCTTGCAGTAGCATAGCTCCTATCCAAATTTATAGTTGCTTGAATATGTTCTAAAATTTGCTTTTTAGTCTCACATATCATGCTGCCAATATATTTTAAACCACAGGGACACTCAATAACATACACTGTAAAACAACTTTTGCAAGTCAGATGTTGTTGAATCAATCTCACATTTCCAGTGTTCGTCAAATATTCTTTCTTGTTTTTCACAATTTTGCATGCTTTACAATCACTACATTTCCAAAATCCCGGCTTCTGTAACCAAATTAGTTTTTTAACCTGAAAGTGACTATGGGCCTTATTCCAATTTTGGAGGAGGTGTTAATCCGTCCCAAAAGTGACTGTAAAGTGACGGCTATACCACCAGCCGTATTACGAGTCCATTATATCCTATGGAACTCGTAATACGGCTGGTGGTATATCCGTCACTTTACCGTCACTTTTGGGACGGATTAACACCTCCTCCAAAGTTGGAATAAGGCCCTATGTGTTAATTTATCACTTAAATTGGGTGCTCTTCTAAATGTTATTTGTGGGTATTGTCCCATAATTTCTCCCACTATAGGTACCATTAATAAAATTGGCCAATGATTCTCCATAATTTTACGAACTTGTGCAGCACTTTGAGAGTACGTAGTTATAAATCGCAATTGTGGTTGTTTATCATGTTTCAGGGGATGATTTGTGTTATGGATTAGCTGTTCTCTAGATGATTGTTTCAAGCGTTGTTTGGCCTCAGTTACACATTTGTTTGAATATTGTCTAGCCGCAAATCTGTCTTCAGATAGTTTAAGATGTTTCTCAGATTCCAGAGGTTCCGAACAGATTTTCTTTATTTGAAGGAATTCACCATAGGGAATATTCCACTTTGTTTTTGGGGGGTGAAAACTTTTTGCATGTAATATTGAATTAGTGGCTGTGATTTTTCTATGTAATGTTGTCTGAATTGATCCATCTTTTATACAAATTTCTGTGTCTAAGAATGTCACCCGTGTGGCACTAATTTCATATATGAAATTCAAATTTGCTATATTGGTGTTCAATATCCTAAAATATGCCTCAACTTGTTGTTCTGTGCCATCCCAAATGAGGAATAAGTCATCAATGAACCTAAGCCAGGTCACCACCTTTTGCTGGTATATCTCATTTTCTTCTGCCCATGCAATCCGCTGTTCAAACCAGCCCATTGTTAAATTGGCAAAATTTGGAGAGAAAGAAAATCCCATCACTGTACCCTTTATTTGCAGATACAATTGTTGATTAAAGAGGAGATAATTATTGGTAAGACAAATATTTATCATTTCCACCAGCATGTCATTATGTTGGGATAAGCGTATGTTTCTTTGACTCAAAAAGAATTTGTATGCCTTGATCCCTAAATGATTTTCAATATTTGTATAAAGTGAAACCACATCCATGGTTACCAATCTATAGGTATTTTGCCAAGGTATGCCTTCCAGTTGTTGTAATAAATCCCCTGTATCACGCAAATAAGAATTCAAATTCCTTGCTAAAGGTGCTAGAAAAAAATCAATGTAATCTGACATTGGTTCTAGTAAAGATGCCTTAGCAGATATAATCGGTCTTCCTGGAGGCTGTGTTAAATCTTTGTGGATTTTGGGGAGGAAATACATTGTTGGAGTCATTGGATGTTCCACATTTGAATATTTAGCCTCATCTTGATCAATAAGACCTAAATCCTCCCAAGTTGTAATGCAGGATTAAATCTTCTCCTTCAATTGTGTTAATGGGTTGCCACCAATCGATGCATAACATGTTGTATCTGCTAATTGCCGTATGGCTTCTTTCACATAATCCTGTTTGTTTTGTATTACGATATTACCTCCTTTGTCCGCTGGCTTAATTTCCACGGTTGTATCCATTTGTAATTTGTAAAGCGCCTGTTTCTCCAATATGGTTAGATTGTCCTTATTCTTGTGCCAGCACTTTTTATATAAATCATGGATTACCATTTCGGCAAATAGATCAATTTTATTTCCCACTGGTAGTACAGGATAAAACTTGGATTGCAGACTTTTTCCCGTGAGGCCTGCCCCCAAAGGTACCACAACTTCAGTCTCTTCAAGTGGTTTGTCTCCTGGTGTTATGTCTAGATTCACCAGAGTCATCAAAGTTTCTCTATCTGAAGCTGTCAAGTTGTACTCCTGATCTGGTGAATCTTTCTTCTCTTTAATCTTAACTTCTGCGAATGTCTTCGCAAGTTTGATTTTACATATATATTTATATAAATCTATTTGTGTTTGTACCAGGTCTAAGTTGGTGGTGGGGCAAAAATTCAATCCCTTTTTCAAAACAGATTCCTCCGACTGGGACATTTCCCTAGTGGATAAATTAATAATATTGAACTCTTGAACACTGCTGCTGTTTGTGCTCTGTTTTTTCTTTGATTTCCCTCTTTGTCCCCTTCTTGTGCGTTTGTTCTTCTTGCGCCCCGTCCTCGTCCTCTCTCTCTTGTTTTGATTTGTTGATCTTTTGATTGCTGTTGGAGGGCAAGGCGCATCTCGTTTAACAAAGTTAGTTTAACTCTCTGTATATTTGTTGAAATCGATTCTCCTTCACTTGATTCATTATCAGTTGACATTGATTCCATGCTGGATTTATCTGATTTTTCTATTTGGGACATATCAATCTGTTCTCTTAATTTAGCATTCTGAAATCTTCTAGCAATTGTAAAACTTCTCCCCTCTCGTAATCTGATTTGTCCCTTTGGAACTTAACCTGCTTGCGTGTTTTTACAGTTTCCTCATGTTGTTGGATTTTCAAGCAAATGTCACTTTTAATTTTTCTTTCTTCTTCTGTTAGCTTCATGCTTTCTATTTCTTGTTCTATGATCCTTAGTTGACTCTGAATTTTATTCAGTGCTATTTCCGCATGCTTTATTAATATTAGAATTGACCCCTTTGAAGAGTCCAGAATATGTGCACCTCATTCCTCTAATAGCGCACTGCTCGCATCCTGATGGCTTGGCATGATGACTATCCGCAAACCTCTTGGGATTCTGTTTACTTCCACATATTTCTTCAGGGTAAATACTTCCCACCATTTGTTGATCTCTTTTCGGGATAGTTTCTCCCATTCATGCAGTTTCATTTTCATACCACCATATTTCTGCACTGCACCACCATTGTTGCCATTCAGATTGGGACTGCTGGTCACCTCATAAAAAAATTCTGCAACCATTGCTGTGCGTTTGGCTTCTCTTTCATCCATAATCCCACAACTGTTTGTGCCAAAAGAGCTCACTTTTATACTTAATTCCTTTAATTGAACAACTTCCTCCTCTCTATCACAGGTTAACAATTATATATGCCCAACCTGTATTGGAGGTCCCGTTTATCTGCCATGTAAATGAGGAACAATTTTGGTATCGTTATTTATAAAGTTCATTGTGATTCACAAAAACTCACTCAACTGCAGTAATTATTTATATTTGTTAGTCTTGAGCAGTTAGTCGTTATTTAATTGAACTACTACGTCTACAGTGGCAATATGAAACTGTTTTCGCTTACTGAAATGTTTACGATTCCAAGTGCCTCCAGATAGCGGCTGCCTACACCGGTTTGAAAATGTTAAGAGAATGTTGTCCTGAATGGCGTGCTGCGGCACACTCTCATTTCACGGTGGTGACAGTTCTTCGGTAGGACACCCGCATAATTATTTCACTCGATCTTTTTGAATACAAAAAGAAAACCGCACTCTGAAGTTGTTCCTTCGTTTTCTTATTTTAATTGGCGAGCTCGACGGCAAACAAACAATGTCAGGAATCCACTGACGCGTTTCGGTCTAAACAGACCTTGTTCACAGGTACATCCTGTGCACCCCTCTAGCGCTTTATATATACAACAAGGAAACCACAAATACAAAAATAAACAATAAAAATACCCTAAATCCCTCTTATTTACATCTCAAAATGTGTCAAACTTATATAAATATAAAAAACTCTGTTAAATAATAAACAATTTTTGCAACGGTATCCATGCTTTTACTGGTACCAATGCAATGACGTCTGGTAAATGTAGTTATCAGTTTTGTGTGTTAAGTCAAAAACCATTTTTATCCGACAGAGTTAAATTATATTATCAGTTAAATTCACCTCATATAAAAGTGCCTATTAAATCAGATCCTAAATAAACAATATTTTTATTATTTTTCAAAAATAGAGGTATGTAAAGTTAAACTAAAACCTCTGAAATCTCAAAATTTATCTCTCCCTTATATTTAAATATCGAAGGACTTATATTTGTGATGTTTTTCCTAATCTGACTTTAGTGCGCCCACATGAATGCCACACAAAATAAATAAAAAAGAATGAAGAAGAAACCACAATTTAACCAAAATGAGGTGTGTACCTCCCACTTGTAAGTCCCAAAAGCTATAGCTAATGACAGAATCTTATTGTCCTTATAAGTGTACAAATAACTCTTCATCCTGATTGAGCACAATATATATATATATATATATATATATATATATATATATATATATATATATATATATATATATATATATATATTGCTTGCTCTCAATAGTCATGCATAGGATGAGATCATTTTGCCAAAGTTCACATTTAAAAATATATCTGCTATATTAACAGAAATATTTCTGGCACACATAGATGACTTCAATTAGACTAATATGGGGAGAGGTATTCTGACTGCACCTATGGGGCTGTCTGTCACACATTTTTAGATATATTACTTGCAGTCTGGGCCCATTTTGCTATGTACATGCTCCATGCATCACACTGTAAACACATTGACTAGCAGAACCATACTCACTGCTAAACACAATGGGTGAAAAGCTGGAGAACTGCAGATATATAATAGATGTTGATAGAGTTCATAACATGCACCTGGTGGGATTTAGCAGCACTGATTAAACTGTACTCCTTTTAACCCCGTTGGTAGATAATCCTTCGCTATGACCGTTACGTTAGAAAGGCATCAGTTTCAAATTACAAGCCGTATACATTAACACAATACTTCACAGACAATATTTTTCATATCACTTGACAAGTTTCAACCTTGAGGAGGAGCTGTCTCATTAGCAATCATCTTATATTACAGGCTACAAAGAGCAGCTAAGACTAAAGGGCGATCCTTGACACAGAGTCCGCCACCACCTGGGATCTCCCATCGGAGTGGGTTTCAGAGTCAGTTTTGTCACCTCCTGTCCCCGTTGTGGTGCTCCCCTCGCCCTCTGTCCCACTGGTCCCCTCGGCGTTGGTGGACCCTGCCTCCTGGGTCCCGTGGGCTGCAGCTCCCTCACTCGCCGGTGCCCTTTTCCTTTGCCAGATGATGCTAATGCACACATGGAGAGGATGACAGATGAAAATAGGGAGGGGGCGAAAGAAAGGGAGCACTGGGTCAATTACAGCACCGACACCACAGATGGCATACATATCACAATCACACACAGGGACCAAGATTGAGCAGTATGCACCGCACTGGCATACCAGTGGCTAGATACCACAGAAGGATAAGAACCAAACACTGTGATCTGCACCCCTCCTGGGACCTACTAAGCCCTGTCTGACATGGAAAGCCACCAAGCTAGCTATCCATATTTTGCTATTCACCCAATAACTCTGAGCTGGACCATGCAGCAATGTATGAGCTGGCATAAGGGTGCATCCACTGACTAAAATCCACCACCAGAATCCCATGCCAGGCAACAAAGATGGTTGTCACACACTAGACCTACCCCCTTGTGGCTGTAGTGATGCCCTCAAGCGCCCATCCAGCTCTGGATAGGCCACCGCCAGTATGCGGGCTATCAGGGGGGTCAGGTTCCGACGGGCACCCCTTCCTCGATGGGAGGCCGTCCCCAGCTGGGCCTCTGCGGTCTTCCGGGCCCAGCATCTCAGGTCTTCCACTGTTTCCTGCAGTGGGTGCTCTGCCGGCTATACACCCCCAGGAACCTGCAGGGAAACACAAACAGAGGGACACCATGAATCCGAATATCCAGCCTTTCACACAGATGGCGTTCAGACATCATTTACCCCTTAAATGGCACACACATCACCCGCCCTGCATGTACACTACCACCAGCCATACCCCCCACCCAAATGACACACTGCCAGCACACACACATCTGCATGCAGCCTTGTCACATGCAACGTCTACATGGTGTACTCACCTATTGGTCTGGAGCCCATACGGCTGTCCATAAAGGAGTCGGACCCCATCCACCAGGCGCTCTAACCCCTTCTAAGTGAAGGCATGGGCCCTTTCCCCTGTTGCATGGGCCATGGCAGATTCCAGACACAGGTCACAGCAGCACAGGTAGTGGAGGTGTTGTCCTCTGGAAAGTCAGGAATCAAGTGAGGTTATAGTCAGAAAATGATGGTCACGTCCGCGGTGGTGTACACCGTCACCGCTGGCGGTGATCCTCATTGGATACTGTACTCCATAGAGCCCTATGTTAGCCAATGAGGAATTGCACGACTGCCTTCCGCCATGACGACCAATGCCAGCAGAGTGAGATCACGTCCACCTGTCTTTACATACAGGACAGTCGGTTGCCGTGTTATAGTGTTGGTACACAATTTAGAATAAAAACTGCGTCATTTGTGTTGATTGTACATACATAGCCATTTACAGTGTCCAGTTACATATGTGCTCTATGTACACTGAAGTGGTAGATCCATTTTTCATGTTGTCACTCCCTCCTCACTCTTCTGTCCCTTAGGTACCTACCACTGCAGAGGAATAGGAGGAGGAGACAAGCCCCCGTGTACAGACCCTTGTGGACTTGACTACACTGGAGGACAGGCACATAATACTCACCTATAGACTGGACAGGGCCACAATCACAGAGCTGTGTGCTCAGTTGGAGCCTGATCTGATATCTGCCATCCCACTGGGATCCTCCCCCTTGTGCAGGTCCTATCAGTGCTCCATTTCCTGGCAACAGGCTCTTTCCAAGTGACAGTGGGCTTGGCTGCAGGACTGTCACAGCCAATGTTCTCAATAGTGCTGACAAGGGTTTTGTCTGCCTTGCTCAAACACATGTGCAGCTACATCGCTTCCCTCCAAGTAGAAGATTTGGCCACTGTGAAGGCTGAATTCTATGCAATGGGACATATTCCAAACGTTATTGGGGCCATTTATGGAACACATATTGCCTTAGTCTTCCCCTCCCCGGGCCAATGAACAGGTGTTCAGGAATAGGAAGAGTTTCCACTTTCTCAGTACATGACTCGTTTATCCTGAGGAATAGCAGCATCCCGCAAGTGATGGCACGACTACAGAGGCGCAGAGTGTGGCTCATAGGTGAGCCTTAGTCCCCACCCAATGTATGTCAGTGTATGCCTTCAGGAGTCATCCCCTGTGCCATTGTGCAAGGCTAATGTTAGCCCCTCACTTCTTGCAGGTGACTCTGGATACCCACACCTGGGGCCATGGCAGGTTCCAGACACAGGTCACAGCAGCACAGGCAGTGGAGGTGTTGTCTTCTGGAAAGTCAGGAATCAAGTGAGGTTATAGTCAGAAAATGATGGTCACGTCCGCGGCGGTGTACACCGTCACCTCTGGCGGTGATCCTCATTGGATGCTGTACTCCATAGAGCCCCATGTTAGCCAATGAGGAATTTCAAGACCGCCTTCCGCCATGACGCCCAATGCCCGCAGAGTGAGATCACTTCCACCTGTCTTTACATACAGGACAGTCGGTTGCCGTGTTATAGTGTTGGTACATAATTTAGAATAAAAACCGTCATTTGTGTTGATTGTACATACATAGCCATTTACAGTGTCCAGTTACATATGTGCTCTATGTACACTAAAGTGGTAGATCAATTTTTCATGTTGTCACTCCCTCCTCACTCTTCTGTCCCTTAGGTACCTACCACTGCTGAGGAATAGGAGGAGGAGACAAGCCCCCGTGTACAGACCCCTTGTGGACTTGACTACACTGGAGGACAGGCACATAATACTCACCTATAGACTGGACAGGGCCACAATCACAGAGCTGTGTGCTCAGTTGGAGCCTGATCTGATATCTGCTATCTGTCATCCCACTGGGATCCTCCCCCTTGTGCAGGTCCTATCAGTGCTCCATTTCCTGGCAACAGGCTCTTTCCAAGTGACAGTGGGCTTGGCTGCAGGACTGTCACAGCCAATGTTCCCAATAGTGCTGACAAGGGTTTTGTCTGCCTTGCTCAAACACATGTGCAACTACATCGCTTCCCACCAAGTAGAAGATTTGGCCACTGTGAAGGCTGAATTCTATGCAATGGGACATATTCCAAATGTTATTGGGGCCATTTATGGAACACATATTGCCTTAGTCTTCCCCTCCCCAGGCCAATGAACAGGTGTTCAGGAATAGGAAGAGTTTCCACTTACTCAATGTCCAGACAGTGTGCCTCGCTGACCCATACATCTCCCACATCACTGCCAAGTATCCTGGGTCAGTACATGACTCGTTTATCCTGAGGAATAGCAGTGTCCCACAAGTGATGGCACGACTACAGAGGCGCAGAGTGTGGCCCATAGGTGAGCCTTAGTCCCCACCCAATGTATGTCAGTGTATGCCTTCAGGAGTCATCCCCTGTGCCATTGTGCAAGGCTAATGTTAGCCCCTCACTTCTTGCAGGTGACTCTGGATACCCAAACCTGTCCTGGCTCTTGACGCCTGTAAGAAAACCGAGGAAAGGGGCTGATAATAGGTATAATGATGCTCATGAGAGTACCAGGAGGTGAATTGAAAGGACCTTCGGTCTCCTAAAGTCTAGGTTCAGGTGTCTCCATCTGACAGGTGGATCCCTCTGCTACTCCCCTGAGAAGGTCTGCCAGATAGCTGTTGTATGCTGCATGTTGCACAACCTGGCTATCAGACAACATGTGCCCTATCTGCAGGAGGAGGAGGGGGAAAATGCTCCAGTGGCAGCAGTGGACCCTGAGGACAGTGAGGATGAGGAGGAAGAAGATGAGGATGTGGACAATGGGACATCAGTTATACAGCAGTACTTCCAGTGACACACAGGTAAGACAGTAGAAATGACCATTCCTCTAATAAATTGTTTTTCTGTGTGGCTGTAGCATGATGGCAGTCACTTCCTTTGCATTCCAACTGACTGTCACCTATGCCTTCCCATTTTGAAGATGATGGTGTGGTTACAACTGTGTACTGATGTGATGACTACAAACTGCTACAGGCCATTTATTGGATGGAATCACAAAGATCTGATAGAGACTTCTAGCTGCAGCTTCTTTACCTTAGAATTCCCTGGCGTCAGCTTCGAATCCGGAGTTTTTTCTGAGCAGTACCCTGCGCGCACGCCACCGGGCGTCGTCGTTCAGATCCGCGTGCGTCGACCAGCTCCGCATGCGTCGTCAGCGTTGTTGGATCCATCTATGACGTCACAGTTGTCTATATAGACGCTGTCTCGGTGCGCGTACGTCAGTTCTTTTCCTTCCGCGCCGGTTAAGTGCCGTTTTAGAAAGAGCTACCCTGCTTCGATGGTTTGTCGACACTTTTTCGACTGTTTGAAGTCATGTCTTCGAGAAAGACAGGATTCAAGCTGTGTGGTGCGTGTCATCGCACCATGTCGGTGACGGATCCGCACCGAGCTTGTCTTTGGTGCCTGGAGAAGGACCACAATTCCAACTCGTGCTCCGACTGTCGGGCCATGGCGCCGAAGGCCTTGAGGGAGAGATCCCTTAAGCTTCTTGCCGCCCGACATTCGTCTTCGGTTGGCGCGACTCCGCGGAGGTCACGGTCCCGCAGTAGGAGGAGGTCGCAGCACCACTCCCGGAGCCCCAAGTCCTCTTCCTTGCATTCAAGGCCATCCGAAGTTAAGAGGCACAAGAAGAAGAAGAAGTCCAAGCGGACTTTGTCTTTGCCACGCCCGTCGGCCGACGAGGTTTCTAGGGAACGTCGACGTTCCAATCGCGGTTCTGCGGAGCCGTCGCCAGGGTCGACTCCGCATCTTCCCCCTTTTCCGGGGACCAGATCAACCCCCGCTCAAATAAAAGAGTTTTACGAGGCCATGCGCCTCGTTTTTGAGCGGGCTGCACCCTCGGGTGGGTCTTTGGGCCCCGTGGGGTCAGCAGGAGCCCCTTCGGATTCGACGCCGGTGGCTTCGGCCTCGGTGCCGTTGGAGTCCCCAGGATCCGATACCGGATCCGGACCGGCGCCGGTCTCTCAGTCGACCTCCTTCGGCGCCGGGTCCGACGTCGACGATCCGCCACTGGCGCCCACCGGTGGTAGCCCCATCCTTAGTCCGGATGATCCGGAGCAGGAGCGACGTCGTACGACGTCGACTCTGACTTCGACGGAGCCAGTTCGGCCCAGATCATTGTCTGAGCATTATTTAGATCAGCCAGACGCAGGAGAAGAATGGGAGGTGTCTGAGGACCCTTTAGAATCTGGACTGCAACAGGACTGGTATGAGGATCTAGGGGAGGCCAGTGGACTGGACACGTCTCCAGATACTGGTATGCTCTCTCCTCCTAATGTGGCTATAGAGGAGGGTGCTTCTTTCGCTATGGTGGTGCGTAGGGCAGCTGAGGTCTTGGACCTAGATTTGCCTACGGTGCCAGTCAGGACGAATATCTTGACAGAAGTGCTTCAGCCGTGGGTGTCAACATCGGAGCCATTGTTGCCCTTCAATGAGGCTCTTACAGACGTCCTTCTGGGTACGTGGTCCAAACCCAGCACAGGGGCTCCTGTGAATAGGATGGTCGGCCGCCGCCATAGGCCCGCTCCCAGCGACCCTAGTTTCCTGACACAACACCTCACTCCTGAGAGCTTTGTTGTCCAAGCCTCTACTTCCCGTGGTGCCTTCCCTTCCGCTCCCCCGGATAGGGAATACAAGAGGCTGGATCAGCTTGGGAAGAAGATGTTTTCTTCCACCAGCCTGGCATTGAGGTCCGTAAACACCTCTTGCCTTTTGGGCCGTTATTACCATACTTTATGGGATACGGTGGCACAGGTGCTGCTCCAGGTCCCGGAGGGCGTACAGGACACTCTCACCCAGGCTGTCAAGGATGGGAGAGATGCAGCCAAGTTTACGATCCGGTGTGGTTTGGACACGACCGACTCGCTGGGCAGAGCGATTTCATCGTCAGTGGCCCTATGTCACCACGCCTGGCTATGTTCTACTGGTTTTTCAGGGGATGTCCAGTCCAGCTTGATGGACATGCCCTTTGATGGCTCTTGCCTTTTTGGCGAAAAGGCAGACTCCGCGCTTGAGAGGTTCAAGGATTCTCGAGCCACGGCCAGATCCTTGGGCCTTTCAGCGCCAGCACAACAGCAGTCTGTCTTTCGCCCCTTTCAAGGCTTCAGAAGGGGTGTGGTACCACGCTAGCCACAGTTCAGCCACCGTCCTCAGGCTTCACAGCATCCCGGAAGAGGATGTGGTCGTGGTACCATCAGACCCAGAGGGTCTGGCCAGAGGTCGGCCGACACACAGCCCCCCTCCACTGCACCCAAGCCCTCCTAGTATGGTTCTGAGGGATCTTGTCTGTTCAGTTGGAGGGAGGATTCGTTTTCATCTCCCTCACTGGCTTTCCATCACCACGGACAAGTGGGACCTGCAGATCATACGGAAGAGCTACTCCCTTCCCTTCCAGTCTTTCCCTCCTTCTATCCCTCCGACAAAGGAATGGCTGATGGAGGACCATCTAGCTTTGCTCTGAGAGGAAGTTACAGCTCTCTTGGCCAAGGGAGCTATAGAAAGAGTTCCGATATCAGAAGTAGGCAGTGGTTGTTATTCCCGCTACTATCTGATTCCCAAAAAGAACAAAGGCCTACGCCCTATCTTGGATTTAAGGGATGTCAATCTCTTCCTCAAAAAGGAGAAATTCAAGATGCTCACTCTTGCTCAGGTTTTGTCTGCCCTAGACCAAGGAGACTGGATGGTAGCGTTGGATTTGCAGGATGCGTATTTCCATATTCCTATCCTGCCAGCCCACATGCGTTACCTGCAGTTCAAGGTGGGCCACGAGCACTTTCAGTTTACCATGCTTCCTTTCGGCCTCACCAGTGCCCCTTGGGTGTTCACAAAGGTGATGGCGGTGCTGGCAGCTCATTTGCGCAGGTCAGGGATTTCAGTCTTCCCCTACCTAGACGATTGGCTGTTGAAGGCTCCTACGCCCCAGGCTCTCCTCACCCACCTCCAGACGACGGCAGACCTCTTGCATTCGCTGGGGTCCACTATAAATGTGCCGAAGTAACGCCTGACTCCCTCTCAGAAGCTCACTTTCATCGGAGCTGTTCTGGACACAGTGCAGTATCTGGCTTATCCTCCCGAACAGCGGGTCCAGGATATTCGGGTTATGATACCGATGTTTCGGTCTCTATCCTGGATCTCGGTGAGACAGACTCTGAGGCTGCTGGGACTCATGGCTTCCTGCATCCTGTTGGTCAAGCATGCCAGATGGCGCATGAGGGCTCTGCAGTGGGACCTGAAGTTCCAATGGGCACAGCATCAGGGAAATCTTACCGACGTGGTTCAGATTTCGGAGGGGACGGCGAAAGATCTGCAGTGATGGTTAGTGAACTGCAAGTGGGTCAAACGCAGACCCTTCTCCCTTCCCCAACCAGATCTAACGGTAGTGACAGATGCGTCACTTCTGGGATGGGGCGGCCATCTGGGGGAGGTGGAGATCAGAGGTCACTGGTCTCCGGCAGAATCCGGGCTCCACATCAACTTGCTGGAGCTTCGGGCGATCCGGCTAGCATTAAAAGCATTTCTTCCTGTTGTGAAAGGGAAGGTGGTGCAGGTGTTCACCACTACCGCAATGTGGTACTGCAACAAGCACGGCGGTGTGGGGTCGTGGACCCTTTGTCAAGAGGCTTTACGTCTCTGGACATGGCTGGAACAGCAGGGCATGACCCTGGTGGTTCAACACCTGGCAGGTTCTCTGAAAGCCATAGCAGACGAACTCAGACGAAAATGCTTAGAGGATCATGAATGGTGTCTCCATCCGGAGGTGGCGCAAGGACTCTTTCAGCAGTGGGGAGAGCCTTGGTTAGATCTGTTCGCCTCCGCAGAGAATGCGCAATGTCAGCAGTTTTGCACGATGGAGTTTCCAAGGGGCTATCGCTAGGTGACGCTTTTTGTCGCGAGTGGAGTTCAGGCCTCCTGTACGCCTTTCCGCCTATACCACTTCTGCCCAGAGTTCTCAAGAAAATCAAGAACGACCGGGCCCATGTAATCCTAGTGGCTCCGGATTGGGCACGGAGAGTTTGGTATGCAGAGCTTCTCAAAATGAGAATCGGTCCTCCAATCAGGCTGCCTCTTCAGGAGGATCTACTGTCGCAGCAGCAGGGGAAGGTCCTCCACCCGAACCTGTCAACTCTGCGCCTTCATGCGTGGAGATTGAGCGGTGACAGTTGATGGTTTATGACCTCCCTCCCGAGGTCTGTGATGTCATTCTGGCAGCCAGGCGTCCCTCTACTAAGTCGATCTACGCCTGCCGCTGGAAACATTTTGTTTCATACTGTTCAGAGAGGTCTATTGATCCTCTTTCTTCTTCTCTGTCTAACACCCTTTTGTTTATATTGTCTCTCGCCCAGCAGGGTTCCTCCTTGGGGACTCTCAAGGGCTATCTTGCAGCCTTATCGGCTTTTCTTCAGTTGCACGATCAACCATCTCTGTTTAAATCACCTATAGTACAGAGGTTTTTGAAAGGGCTTGTGCATCTATTCCCGCCTGTGCCTTTTGTTATGCCCCAGTGGGATCTTAATTTGGTTCTTACCTTCCTTATGTGTGCTCCCTTCGAGCACTTGCATAACTGTCCTGTCCGGCTGCTTACTATTAAGACTGACTTTTTGGTGGCAATTACATCTACCAGGAGAGTGAGTGAGCTGCAGGCTTTGTCTTCAAAGCCACCGTACCTCACAATATATCCTGACAAGGTAGTATTAAGAACTCGTGCCTCTTTCCTCCCCAAGGTGGTGAACCCTTTCCATCTGGGTCAAAATATCACCCTGCCCACCTTCTTTGCACCACCGCATCCCTCTAAGGAAGAGGAGCGTCTCCGTCGGCTGGACCCAAAAAGAGCGTTATCGTTCTACCTTGACCGCACTAAAGAGTTCCAGGTGGATGACCAACTCTTTGTGGGGTACGTTGGTGCAAAGAAGGGTCGGGCAGTGCAGAAACGATCCATTTCGCGCTGGGTCGTTCTCTGTATAAAGATATGCTACGCTTTGGCAAAGAAGCAGCCTCCAGAGGGCTTGAGAGCTCATTCTACTTGGGGGAAAGCTGCTACCACTGCGTTAGCACGTGGCGTACCAGTGGTGGACATCTGCCAGGCTGCAACATGGGCTTCTCTGCACACGTTTGCAAAACACTACTGCCTGGATAGTCAGGTGAGAAGAGAGGGGCATTTTGCCCGGTCTGTTTTGCAGGACTTTCTAGTGTAAAAATCTCCTTCAGACCAACCGCCATGGGTTATAGCTTGGGTATCTATTCTAAGGTAAGGAAGCTGCAGCTAGAAGTCTCTATCAGATGAACAAGTCACTTACCTTCGGTAACCAGGTATCTGGTAGAGACTCTATCTAGCTGCAGATTCCTTACACCCGCCCAAGCCTCCCCGCTCTGCGGATATTTTTCTTATGTAGATATATATATATGTATATATGTATTCATGTGTACATATGTATATTTTTGATTTTGGCATTTTTGCCTTTCTTAAAGGCATGAAATAATTTTTGCTTCAAACAGTCAAAGAGGTCAAATCCATAATGGTTGGTTCTTCCATGACTCTGCGCTTCTGGTGTGGGAAGTTGTGGAAAAGAACTGACGTACGTGCGCCGAGACGGCGTCTAGACAACCGTGACATCATAGACGGCTCCAACAACGCTGACGACGCACGCGGAGCTGGTCGACGCACACGGATCCGAGCGACGACGCCCGACAGCGCGTGCGCAGGGTACTGCTCAGAAAAAACTCTGGATTCGAAGCTGACGCCAGGGAATTCTAAGGTAAGGAATCTGCAGCTAGATAGAGTCTCTACCAGATACCTCGTTACCGAAGGTAAGTAACCTGTTCTTCTGGACAATTGCACAGGATGATACAGTTCAATACATTGCACATTTCTGTCTGATAAAGCACTATTACTCCAGTTGTGTTCAAGGGTATTTATTAAAGTGAGAATTATGAAGGAATAGTGCAATGGAATGGGGTGATGGTTGGGAATAGTCCAGGGTAGTGGTCCAGTCTGTTTGTAGCACAGGTTCGTGTCAAAGGAACACAGGGGGGACATTCAGGAGGGTCTCATTTCCTGGCGGTAGTCTTGGCAAGTGTCTCTGGCGTCTGTCTGGGTCGCAGGGATCGTTTGCAGGGTGGTTCACCTTCTGCAGTGAGAGGGGTGCTGGTGGCCTGTGGGCCCTGTGGCAGGGCCTCCTGTCCACTAGCTGCAGCAGATTTGGAGGGCTGGTCCATTGGAAGGGGCCCGCTGGTGTGATGTGTACTCCCTCATGTTCTTAGCCATATCACCCAGCACCCCTGCTATGGAGACCATGGTGGTGTTGAGGGCCTACAATTCTTTTTTGATCTCCTGGTGGCATTCGTCCTGCAGCCGCTGGTTCACCTGCATGGTGTCTATCACCTGACCCATCTTGTCCTGGGATTGCTGGTAAGCCCCCAGGACATTAGTGAGTGCCTTCCGGACAGTCTGTTCCCTGGGCCTGTCCTCCTCCTGGTGCACAGCTGTCCTCCATGTGTCCCTGACCCCCTGTGCCTGTGTCCCCTGAACGGTGTGCCCACTGCCACTGACCTCAGGACCCTGATTGTCTTGCCTGTGAGGTGTGAAATGGGGTCCCTGTACAAGTGGGCACCCGGCTGATTGACGTGTCCTGGGGTCAGCGGTCTGGGGTTGTTGGGTGGCTGCTGTGGTGTTGGATACTGAGGGGGAGGCTCTGTGGTAGACTGGGCTGGGGTATCCGACTGACCAGTGGTCCCTGATGGGCCAGGGAGTTCATCCAGTACTTCAGAGTTAATGTCATCACTGGGGGCATCTTGTGGGGGACTGGGTAGCTGTAGCACCTTGCCACTGAGATTGGCTGGGGCACCTGTGGGGATGTAAGTGGTGTATTATGCTACATGTCTGACATATTCTACATCCCTAGCTTCCCCTATACTATTGCCCTGCCACCTTTGTTTGTGTATGGTGATGTATTGAGGGATTGTTAGTTCTCCATGGTGTGCATGCATTGGTGGTGGGTGTACACGGAGTGCTTGGAGGGATTAGGCTTATCAGAGGATAGTGTTAAGCATTTGTTGTACACACACAAGCAATAAGTGAAAACACGCACTCAATGACTTAACTTCAGGCCAATGGGTTTTTATATAGAAAAATATTATTTTGTTAATTTATTTCTAGAACCATGAGATTCATTTAGCAGGTAAAGTACAATAAATGAAGGGTACTTTACACAGTAATACTGAGAACTTTGAATGGAATCAACAATGTACACAGTTTTCTTCAAAATGGCAAAAAGCTATTTTAAAAGTGGACACAGCCAGCCTCCATCTCATATTAATTAGTATCAGGAATACCAAGGCTGCAGTTAAGTGGGAAGCAGATATTGAGACCAGCGATGCTGTGCTGCTCTATTTTAATGGTGAGAAAATAGATATTCAAAGACAGATGTACCAAAGTACTGACAAGTTGAACTCTGGGAGGCTCAGTCTAGACAACAAATATAAATTCAGTTTATTTTCAATATGAGGAGAATTTGTCTCAGAAGGCAGAGTGAGGACAATCCTAAGTTGCTAGCAAACAAGCATTACTCCAAGAAGGCTAGTTCATTCCTCCAGAAGTAGAAGACTGACCTGTAGAATGGGTTGTGGAGTGAGGATTTGGATAGATTATTGGCGGTTTTAGGCGGAAAAGGTTTTGCGGTTCAGAAAAAGAATGAAGATTGGGGCAATCATGTAGGATGGGATAGGAATTCTCCTTACCATGAAAATACCTATAAACTCTAGGCCACAAGTGCAACCACAGTACCCGAATAAACATGAAGCTAAAGCCCATGTGAAAACAATTCTCTCTCAATTGGAGTACAAAGGCGTAATTGAGCCCTGTGTATCTCACATGATGTAGGAAGTTGGCTCTGTATGTACTATTTCAAAGTAAGAAATACCATGCACAGAGTCCAAGGGTTCCCCTTAAAGGTAAGATAGTGGCAAAAGGAGATAATTCTAATGCTCTATTTGTGGTAGTGTGGTCGAGCAGTAGGCTTATCAGAGGGTAGTGTTAAGCATTTGTTGTACACACACAGGCAATAAATGAGGAACACACACTCAAAGACAATTCCAGGCCAAAAGGTTTTTATATAGAAAAATATATTTTCTTAGTTTATTTTAAGAACCACAGGTTCAAGATTTGCAAAAAATACTTTAAATGAAAGGTATTTCACTCAGGTATCTTAGGAACTTTGAATCATCACAATAGCATGTACAGTTTTGGCAAAAATGGCAATAAGCTATTTTAAAATTGGACACAGTGCAACATTCAACAGTTCCTGGGGGAGGTAAGTATTTGTTAGTTTCACAGGTAAGTAAAGCACTTACAAGGTTCAAAGTTGGGTCCAATGTAGCCCACCGTTGGGGGTTCAGGGCAATCCCAAAGTTACCACACCAGCAGCTCAGGGCTGGTCAGGTGCAGAGGTCAAAGTGGTGCCCAAAATGCATAGGCTTCAATGGAAATAGGGGTGCCCCGGTTCCAGTCTGCCAGCAGGTAAGTACCCGCGACTTCAGAGGGCAGACCAGGGGGGTTTTGTAGGGCACCGGGGGAACACAAATCAGCACAGAAAGTACACTCTCAGCGGCATGGGGGCGGCCGGGTGCAGTGTGCAAACAGGCTCGGGTTCGCAATAGGTTTCAATGGGAGACCCAGGGGTCTCTTCAGCGATGCAGGCAGGCAAGGGGAGGGCTCCTCGGGGTAGCCACCACCTGGGCTAGGGAGAGGGCCTCCTGGGGGTCACTCCTGCACTGGAAGTCGGATCCTTCAGGTCCTGGGGGCTGCGGGTGCAGTGTGTTTACCAGGCGTCGGCTTCTTTGAAGCAGGCAGTTGCTTCAGGGGTAGCCACTGGATTCCCTCTGCAGGCGTCTCTGTGGGGGCTTAGGGGGGTCAACTCTGGCTACTCACGGGCTCGCAGTCGCTGGGGAGTCCTCCCTGTAGTGTTGGAATTCCGCAGGTCGAGCCGGGGGCGTCGGGTGCAGAGTGGAAAGTCTCACGCTTCCGGCGGGAAACGTGTCATCTTTAAAAGTTGCTTCTTTGTTGCAAAGTTGCAGTCTTTGTGGAAGAGGGCCGCTGTCCTCGGGAGTTCTTGGTCCTTATAGATGCAGGGTAGTCCTCTGAGGATTCAGAGGTTGCTGGACCCTGGGGGACACGTCGCTGTTGCAGTTTTTTCTTGAAGTGGGGAGACAGGCCGGTAGGGCTGGGGCCAAAGCAGTTGGTGTCTACGTCTTCTCTGCAGGGCTTCAGGTCAGCAGTCCTTCTTCGTCTTCAGGTTGCAGGAATCTATCTTGCTAGGATCTGGGGGCCCCTAAATACTCAATTTAGGGGGGTGTTTAGGTCTGGGAGGTTAGTAGCCAATGGCTACTAGCCCTGAGGGTGGCTACACCCTCTTTGTGCCTCCTCCCTGAGGGGAGGGGGGCACATCCCTACTCCTGTTGGGGGATTTCTAATTGTCAGAGTCACCTCAGCTCAGGACACCTTAGGGGTTGTCCTGACTGGCCAGTGACTCCACCTTGTTTTTCTCATTATCTCCTCCGGCCTTGCCGCCAAAAGTGGGGCCGTGGCCGGAGGGGGCGGGCATCTCCACTAGCTGGGATGCCCTGTGGAGCTGTAACAAAGGGGGTGAGCCTTTGAGGCTCACCGCCAGGTGTTACATTTCCTGCAGGGGGAGGTGAGAAGCACCTCCACCCAGTACAGGCTTTGTTACTAGCCACAGAGTGACAAAGGCACTCTCCCCATGTGGCCAGCAACATGTCTGGTGGGTGGCAGGCTGGCAAAACTAGTCAGCCCACGCTGGAAGTCAGGTATGTTTTCAGGGGGAATCTCTAAGATGCCCTCTGGGTGTATTTCACAATAAAATGTACACTGGCATCAGTGTGCATTTATTGTGCTGAGAAGTTTGATACCCAACTTCCCAGTTTTCAGTGTAGCCATAATGGTGCTGTGGAGTTTGTGTATGACAGACTCCCAGACCATATACTCTTATGGCTACCCTGCACTTACAATGTCTAAGGTTTTGCTTAGACACTGTAGGGGCATAGTGCTCATGCACCTATGCCCTCACCTGTGGTATAGTGCACCCTGCCTTAGGGCTGTAAGGCCTGCTAGAGGGGTGACTTATCTATGCCATAGGCAGTGTGAGGTTGGCATGGCACCCTGAGGGGAGTGCCATGTCGACTTAGTCATTTTCTCCCCACCAGCACACACAAGCTGGCAAGTAGTGTGTCTGTGCTGAGTGAGGGGTCCCCAGGGCGGCATAAGAAATGCTGCAGCCCTTAGAGACCTTCCCTGGCATCAGGGCCCTTGGTACCAGGGGTACCAGTTACAAGGGACTTACCGGGATGCCAGGGTGTGCCAATTGTGGAGACAAAGGTACAGTTTTAGGGAAAGAACACTGGTGCTGGGGCCTGGTTAGCAGGCCTCAGCACACTTTCAAATCATAACTTGGCATCAGCAAAGGCAAAACGTCAGGGGGTAACCATGCCAAGGAGGCATTTCCTTACACAACTCCCCCCCAACCGAAAGAGGATGAGACTAACCTTTCCCAAGAGAGGCTTCATTTTCTAAGTGGAAGAACCTGGAAAGGCCGTCTGCATTGACATGGGAAGTCCCAGGTCTGTGTTCCACTATAAAGTCCATTCCCTGTAGGGAGATGGACCACCTCAACAGTTTTGGATTTTCACCTTTCATTTGCATTAGCCATCTGAGAGGTCTGTTGTCAGTCTGAACTACAAAGTGAGTACCAAAGAGGTATGGTCTCAGCTTCTTCGGGGACCAAACCACAGCAAAGGCCTCCCTCTCAATGGCACTCCAACGCTGCTCCCTGGGGAGTAACCTCCTGCTAATGAAAGCAACAGGCTGGTCAAGGCCATCATCATTTGTTTGGGACAAAACTGCCCCTATCCCATGTTCAGAGGCATCAGTCTGCACAATGAACTGCTTGGAGTAATCTGGAGCTTTTAGAACTGGTGCTGTGCACATAGCTTTTTTCAGGGTGCCAAAGGCCTGTTGGCATTCTATAGTCCAGTTTACCTTCTTAGGCATCTTCTTGGAGGTAAGTTCTGTGAGGGGTGTCACTATTGATCCATATCCCTTCACAAACCTCCTGTAGTAGCCAGTCAAGCCAAGGAATGCCCTGACTTGAGTCTGGGTTTTTGGAGCTACCCAGTCCAGAAGAGTCTGGATCTTGGGTTGGAGTGGCTGAACTTGGCCTCCACCTACAAGGTGTCCCAAGTAAACCACAGTTCCCTGCCCTATCTGACATTTGGATGCCTTGATAGAGAGGCCTGCTACTTGCAGGGCCGGCAAAACCTTCTTCAGGTGGATCAGGTGATCCTGCCAGCTGGAGCTAAAGACAGCAACATCGTCAAGATAAGCTGCACTAAAGGACTCCAAGCCAGCAAGGACTTGATTCACCAACCTTTGGAAGGTGGCAGGAGCATTCTTTAAGCCAAAGGGCATAACAGTAAACTGATAATGCCCATCAGGTGTGGAGAATGCTGTCTTTTCTTTTGCTCCTGGTGCCATTTTGATTTGCCAGTACACTGCTGTCAAGTCAAAGGTACTTAAGTATCTGGCAGCACCTAGTTTGTCAATTAATTCATCTGCCCTTGGAATGGGATGGGCATCTGTCTTGGTGACAGAAGTAAGTCCTATGTAGTTCACACAAAACCTCATCTCTCTCTTACCATCCTTGGTGTGAGGTTTGGGGACTAAAACCACTGGGCTAGCCCAGGGGCTGTCAGAGTGCTCATTGACTCCCAATTCCAGCATCTTGTGGACTTCCACTTTGATGCTTTCCTTAACTTGGTCAGACTGTCTGAAAAATTTGTTTTTGACAGGCATGCTGTCTCCTGTGTCCACATCATGGGTACACAAGTGTGTCTGACCAGGGATTAGGGAAAAGAGCTCAGCAAACTGTTGTAAGACTTTCCTACAGTCAGATTGCTGTTGGCCAGAGAGGGTGTCTGAATAGATCACTCCATCTACTGAGCCATCTTTAGGGTCAGTGGAGAGGAGATCAGGGAGAGGTTCACTCTCAGCATCCTGGTCCTCATCTGTCACCATCAACAGATTCACATCTGCCCTGTCATGAAAGAGTTTGAGGCAGTTCACATGGATCACCCTTTTGGGGTCCTGCTAGTGCCTAGGTCTACCAGGTAGGTGACCTGACTTTTTCTCTCTAGCACTGGGTAAGGGCCACTCTATCTGTCCTTAAGTGCCCTGGGAGCCACAGGCTCCAGAACCCAGACTGTCTGCCCTGTCTGAAATTCAACCATAGCAGCCTTTTGGTCATACCACATCTTCTGTAGTTGTTGGCTGGTCTCAAGGTTTTTACTTGCCTTTTCCATGTACTCTGCCATCCTGGAACGTAGGCCTACTACATAGTCCACTATATCTTGTTTAGGCTCATGAAGAGGTCTCTACCAGCCTTCTATTACAAAAGCTAGTGGTCCCCTGACAGGATGGCCAAACAGAAGTTCAAAGGGGGAAAACCCTACTCCCTTCTGAGGCACCTCTCTGTAGGCGAAAAGCAGACATGGCAAGAGGACATCCCATCTCCTTTTGAGCTTTTCAGGGAGCCCCATGATCATGCCTTTCAATGTCTTGTTAAATCTTTCTACAAGACCATTGGTTTGTGGATGGTATGGTGTGGTGAATTTGTAAGTCACCCCACACTGAGGCTGTGGGGGGTTCAAGTGGGCCCACTATGTCCACACCCACTCTTTCAAAGGGGACCCCCACCACTGGAAGTGGAATGAGGGGGGCCTTTGGGTGTCCACCTGTCTTACCACTGGCTTGATAGGTGGCACAGGAGACACAAAACTCCTTTACTTTCTGGGACATGTTGGGCCAAAAGAAATGGTTGACTAACCTCTCTCAAGTCTTGGTTGTCCCAAATGCCCAGCAAGTGGAATATCATGAGCTAAGGTCAGAATGAACTTCATAAACTCCTGAGGCACAACCACTCTCCTAGTGGTACCAGGTTTGGGATCTCTTGCCTCAGTGTAGAGGAGTCCATCTTCCCAATAGACTCTATGGGGGTCATTCCGACCCCGGCGGGCGGCGGGCACCGCCCGCCGGGCGGAGACCGCCAAAAGACCGCACCGCGGTCAAATGACCGCGGCGGTCATTCTGACTTTCCCGCTGGGCGGGCGGGCGACCGCCAAAAGGCCGCCCGCTCGCCCAGCGGGAAAGACCCAGCAACGATGAAGCCGGAGTTGCTGGGGTGCGACGGGTGCAGTGGCACCTGTCGCGATTTTCAGTGTCTGCTTTGCAGACACTGAAAATCATTATAGGGCCCTGTTAGGGGGCCCCTGCACTGCCCATGCCAGTGGCATGGGCAGTGCAGGGGCCCCCAGGGGCCCCACGACACCCGTTCCCGCCATCCTGTTCCTGGCGGTAAAAACCACCAGGAACGGGATGGCGGGAAGGGGGTCGGAATCCCCATGGCGGTGCTGCAAGCAGCGCCGCCATGGAGGATTCCCTGGGCCAGGGGTAAACCGCCGGGAAACCGCCAGTTCCCCTTTTCTGACTGCGGCTTTACCGCCGCGGTCAGAATGGCCCAGGAAGCACCGCCAGCCTGTTGGCGGTGCTTCCGCGGTCGTTGGCCCTGGCGGTCCAAGACCGCCAGGGTCAGAATGACCCCCTATGTGTTCCAGTGATTTTTTCTTTGGTCTCTTCAGCAGCTTGCTGCCTAAGGCCTTCAAGAGAGGGACATGTTTCTTGCCCCTTACACAACTGTTCCCTTGTGGGTCCCCCTGGGCCTAAGAGTTCAACCTGATAAGGTTCCAACTCCATGGGCTCAGTTCCCTCAGAGGGCAGAACTTCTTCCTGAGAAGAGAGGTTCCCTTTCTTTTGTTGTGTTGAAGCTGGTTCCCCAGTCTTCTTTCCTTTTCTCTTGGAGGGTTGGGCCATTATTCCAGGCTCCAACACCACTTTTTCACCCTGAGCTTAGCACTGTGCCCTTGTCTTGACACACACCAGTTCAGGGATACCCAGCATGGCTGCATGGGTTTTGAGTTCTACCTCAGCCCATGCTGAGGACTACAGGTCATTTCCAAGCAAACAGTCTACAGGGATATTTGAGGAGACTACTACCTGTTTCAGGCCATTGACCCCTCCCCATTCTAAAGTTACCATACCCATGGGATGTACTTTAGTCTGATTGTCAGCGTTGGTGACTGGATAAGTTTGCCCAGTCAGGTATTGTCCTGGGGAAACCAGTTTCTCTGTCACCATGGTGACACTGGCACCTGTATCCCTCAGGCCTTCTACACTAGTCCCATTAATTAAGAGTTGCTGTCTGTATTTTTGCATATTAGGGGGGCAGGCAGCCAGTGTGGCTAAGTCCACCCCACCCTCAGAAACTAATGTAGCTTCAGTGTGAACCCTGATTTGCTCTGGGCACACTGTTGATCCCACCTGGAGACTGGCTATTCCAGTGCTACCTGGAGTAGAGTTTGAAGTGGAACCTTTCTTGGGACAGGCCTTGTCTCCAGTTTGGTGTCCCTGCTGATTACAGCTACGACACCAGGCCTTTTTGGGATCAAAGTTTTTACCCCTGTACCCAAAATTGGATTGTGAAGAGGCTTTGGAACCTCCCTCCTGAGCAGGTTTTTGGGGCCCTGTAGAAGACTCTTTACTTTTACCCCTGGATGTCTCAACACTCTTCCCCTGGGGAGTCTTTGTGACCCCTTTCTTTTGGTCACCCCCTGTGGAAGTCTTGGTCACCCTAGTCTTGACCCAATGGTCCGCCTTCTTTCCCAATTCTTGGGGAGAAACTGGTCCTAGGTCTACCAGATGCTGATGCAGTTTATCATTGAAACAATTACTTAACAGGTGTTCTTTCATAAACAGATTGTACAGCCCATCATAATCATTTACACCACTGCCATTAATCCAACCATCCAGTGTTTTGACTGAGAAGTCAACAAAATTAACCCAGGTATGGCTCGAGGATTTTTGAGCCCCCCTGAACCTAATCCTGTACTCCTCAGTTGAGAATCCGAAGCCCTCAATCAGGGTAGCCTTCATGAGGTCATAGGATTCTGCATCTTTCCCAGAGAGTGTGATGAGTCTATCCCTACACTTTCCAGTGAACATTTCCCAAAGGAGAGCACCCCAGTGAGATCTGTTTACTTTTCTGGTTGCACAAGCCCTCTCAAAAGCTGTGAACCATTTGGTGATGTCATCACCATCTTCATATTTAGTTACAATCCCTTTGTGGATTTTTAGCATGTCAGGAGAATCTCTGACCCTATTTAAATTGCTGCCACTACTGATGGGACCTAAGCCCATCTCTTGTCTTTCCCTTTCTATGGCTAGGATCTGTCTTTCCAAAGCCAATCTTTTGGCCATCCTGGTTAGCAGGAGGTCATCTTCATTGAGACTGCTCTCAATGCTTCCAGAGCTGTTGGACTCTCCTGTGAGAGAAGCAGCATCTCTGACTATCACTTGTGGAGTCAGGGTTGGAGAAACCCTGGTCTCCCTATCTAGGACTGGAGGTGGGAGTTCCTCCAAATCACTAGTGTCCCCCTCTGTGAGGCGATCATCAGAGGGGTTGTTTTTAGCAAAGCCTGCAAAAAGCTCCTAGAGCTGTACTTTGGTAGGGGTTGAACCAGATTTTATCTTTTTGATTTTGCAGAGAGACCTTAACTCTGACATCCTAAGATGCAGGTAAGCGGTGACGTTGAGTTCCATCACTATCTCTTCTGCAGCAGACATTTTGTTTCTAAAAGTTGGAATACTTTTTAAGAATCTAAAACTATCTCTAGAACTTAATTCAAACTTTTACAAAACTTTTAAACTCTAAAAGAAATGCTAACAGGGACTAACACAAGGCCCTAGCAAGACTTTTAAAAATTTAGAAAAATACCTCAAATTTCAAAAATCAGTTTCTAATGACAATTTTGGGAATTTAGTCGTGTGATCAGGTATTGGCTGAGTAGTCCAGCAAATGCAAGGTCTTGTACCCCACCGCTGCTCCACCAATGTAGGAAGCTGGTTCTGTATGTACTATTTGAAAGTAAGAAATAGCATGCACAGAGTCCTAGGGTTCCCCTTAGAGGTAAGGTAGAGGCAAAAAGAGATAATTCTAATGCTCTATTTTTTGGTAGTGTGGTCGAGCAGTAGGCTTATCAGAGGGTAGTGTTAAGCATTTGTTGTACACAAACAGGCAATAAATGAGGAACACACACTCAAAGACAATTCCAGGCCAATAGGTTTTTATATAGAAAAATATATTTTCTTAGTTTATTTTAAGAACCACAGGTTCAAGATTTACAAACAATACTTTAAATGAAAGGTATTTCACTCAGGTATCTTAGGAACTTTGAATCATCACAATAGCATGTACAGTTTTGGCAAAAATGGCAATAAGCTATTTTAAAATTGGACACAGTGCAAAATTCAACAGTTCCTGGGGGAGGTAAGTATTTGTTAGTTACACAGGTAAGTAAAGCACTTACAAGGTTCAAAGTTGGGTCCAAGGTAGCCCATCATTGGGGGTTCAGGGCAACCCCAAAGTTACCACACCAGCAGCTCAGGGCAGAGGTCAAAGTGATGCCCAAAACGCATAGGCTTCAATGGAAATAGAGGTGCCCCGGTTCCAGTCTGCCAGCAGGTAAGTACCTGCGACTTCAGAGGGCAGACCAGGGGGGTTTTGTAGGGCACCGGTGGGGACACAAGTCAGCACAGAAAGTACACCCTCAGCGGCACAGGGGCGGCAGGGTGCAGTGTGCAAACAGGGGTCGGGTTCGCAATAGGTTTCAATGGGAGACCCAGGGGTCTCTTTAGCGATGCAGGCAGGCAAGGGGGGGGGCTCCCCGGGGTAGCCACCACCTGGGCTAGGGAGAGGGCCTCCTGGGGGTCACTCCTGCACTGGAAGTCGGATCCTTCAGGTCCTGGGGGGTGAGGGTGCAGTGTGTTTACCAGGCGTCGGGTTCTTTGAAGCAGGCAGTTGCGGTCAGGGGGAGCCTCTGGATTCCCTCTGCAGGCGTCGCAGTGGGGGCTCAGGGGGGTCAACTCTGGCTACTCACAGGTTTGCAGTCGCCGGGGAGTCCTCCCTGTAGTGTTGGTTTTCCGCAGGTTGAGCCGGGGGCATCGGGTGCAGAGTGGAAAGTCTCACGCTTCCGGCGGGAAACGTGTCGTCTTTAAAAGTTGCTTCTTTGTTGCAAAGGTGCAGTCTTTGTGGAACAGGGCCGCTGTCCTCTGGAGTTCTTGGTCCTTTTAGATGCAGGGTAGTCCTCTGAGGCTTCAGAGGTTGCTGGACCCTGGGGGACGTGTTGCTGTTGCAGTTTTTTCTTGAAGTTGGGAGACAGGCCGGTAGGGCTTGGGCCAAAGCAGTTGGTGTCTCCGTCTTCTCTGCAGGGCTTCAGGTCAGCAGTCCTTCTTCGTCTTCAGGTTGCAGGAATCTATCTTGCTAGGTTCTGGGGGCCCCTAAATACTCAATTTAGGGGTGTGTTTAGGTCTGGGAGATTAGTAGCCAATGGCTACTAGCCCTGAGGGTGGCTACACCCTCTTTGTGCCTCCTCCCTGTGGGGAGGGGGGCACATCCCTAAGCCTATTGGGGGAATCCTCCATATGCAAGATGGAGGACTTCTAAAAGTCAGAGTCACCTCAGCTCAGGACACCTTAGGGGTTGTCCTGACTGGCTAGTGACTCCTCCTTGTTTTTCTCATTATCTCCTCCGGCCTTGAGGCCAAAAGTGGGGCCGTGGCCGGAGGGGGCGGGCATCTCCACTAGCTGGGATGCCCTGTGGCGCTGTAACAAAGGGGGCGAGCCTTTGAGGCTCACCACCAGGTGTTACAGTTCCTGCAGCAGGAGGTGAGAAGCACCTCCACCCAGTACAGGCTTTGTTACTAGCCACAGAGTGACAAAGGCACTCTCCCCATGTGGCCAGCAACTTGTCTGGTGGATGGCAGGCTGGCAAAACTAGTCAGCCCACACTGGAAGTCGGGTGTGTTTTCAGGGGGCATCTCTAAGATGCCCTCTGGGTGTATTTCACAATAAGATGTACACTGGCATCAGTGTGCATTTATTGTGCTGAGAAGTTTGATACCAAACTTCCCAGTTTTCAGTGTAGCCATTATGGTGCTGTGGGGTTCGTGTATGACAGACTCCCAGACCATATACTCTTATGGCTACCCTGCACTTACAATGTCTAAGGTTTTGCTTAGACACTGTAGGGGCATAGTGCTCATGCACCTATGCCCTCACCTGTGGTATAGTGCACCCTGCCTTAGGGCTGTAAGGCCTGCTAGAGGGGTGACTTATCTATGCCATAGGCAGTGTGAGGTTGGCATGGCACCCTGAGGGGAGTGCCATGTCGACTAAGTCATTTTCTCCCCACCAGCACACACAAGCTGGCAAGCAGTGTGTCTGTGCTGAGTGAGGGGTCCCCAGGGTAGCATAAGACATGCTGCAGCCCTTAGAGACCTTCCCTGGCATCAGGGCCCTTGGTACCAGGGGTACCAGTTACAAGGGACTTACCGGGATGCCAAGGTGTGCCAATTGTGGAGACAAAGGTACAGTTTTAGGGAAAGAACACTGGTGCTGGGGCCTGGTTAGCAGGCCTCAGCACACTTTCAAACCATAACTTGGCATCAGCAAAGGCAAAAAGTCAGGGGGTAACCATGCCAAGGAGGCATTTCCTTACACATGAATAATCCACTTTTTCCTGTAATTAAACCAGATCATTCCTGTTGTATAGTCTTAGACTATATACATCATACATGCACGTTTGCAAATTAAAATTCACACAGTACGACTTCAATTAACAGTTTAGTACGCAAAAAATATAAAACAATATTGGACATTTCCAGTGGATTTTTCTGCTAAAACATAGGCTCTCCTTACAACCTTGGTGGTAAATGCCGCCAACCGCCATGCTGATGGACGCCAACATACCGTGACCGCAGCGGTATACCGCTATGGGTATTATGACCCACACAGAGAAATCGCCACTATACAGACACACACACAAGTCCACCAGCCCAAAGGTCAGTGATAAACTGACATTACCAAAACCCACACCGTTACGCCAACAGAAATACACCCACAGTATCAGGACCCACGAATCACTGCGGCTGTCATTCAACCGCGGTAAACCATTAGTGGCACACACCGCCGTGCTCAAAATACACACACACTAATAAAACTACACCACATTGGACAATTCAAACTACACACACCTGACACACATACACACACCACACCCACACACCCTCAACACTATAAAACACACACCCACATTACCCACAACCTTTTCAATGAAAAAAAAGATTGTGAACAGAGCGAGAGAGACAAGCCAGGAGCAACACTCAATCTGAGCCACAAAACACCATCACCCATACACCATCCACGCACCTCACACCACACACCACAACTCATCACCCTACACATCCTCACACATACCACTCACACCACATCCATGGCACCCCAAAGACATCCCAGGTTTTCAGACGAGGAGCTAAGGGTCATGGTGGAGGAAACCATCCGGGTAGAGCCACAGCTATTCGGATCACAGGTGCAACAGACGTCCATTGCTAGGAAGATGGAGCTATGGCGGAAAGTCGTGGACAGGGTCACCGCCGTGGAACAGCACCTCAGAACAAGGGATGACATCAGGAAGAGGTGGAATGACCTATGGGGGAAGGTGCGTTCTGTGGTTGCAAGACGCCAGGTAGCTGTACAGAGGACTGGCGGTGGACACCCACCTCCTCCCCCACAACTAACAACATGGGAGGAGTAAGTCTTGGCGATCATGCATCCTGAGAGCCTTGCAGGAGTACCAGGAGGACTGGACTCTGGTAAGTCAAATCTTTACTACTATATCCCCCACCCTACCTGCATTCCATCACAAACTCCTACCCCTACCCTCACCCCCATCACTCCACCACCTCATATGGGGCCAGATGTATGAAAGCTTTTTGCATTCGCAAACGGTGCGAATGCCCGTTTGCTAATGCAAAAAGCCATTTCAGAATGTATGAAAGACATTCTGAACCCAATTTTAAGGAATCGCTAAAATAGGGATTCCTTAAAATTGCAACCCTGTTTAGAGAGTTGCAAATTGCGACTCTCTAAATAAGAAATCGCAAATAAGGATTCCTTATTTGCGATTTCTAAGCACATGTAAGAAGCAATTCCTAAATGCGATTTGGGCATTTAGGAATCGCTATTTACCACCAGGTTGAACCTGGTGGTAACCATGTGCAAATTTTAAAAATGCATTTAAAATGCATTTTTAAAATGTACATGTAAAGCACGCATGCCCTTTTGGCATGTGTGCACATTACATGTTGCACAAAATTACTTTGGGGTGCAGCAGAGGGGGCCTTAGGCCCCCAGCACCCTGGGGTTTTGCATTTCCAAAATTGAGATTTCTGGTTAAGAAATCTCAATTTTGGAAATGCTAAAAAATTGCAGATATAGGTGCGAATGGGGCCGGTATCGCAATTTGCGATTTGGTAATAGCATTTGCGATTTTTAAGAAATTGCTATTTCCGATTCACAAAAGGCCTCCTTGATACATCTGGCCCATATACCCAACTATCACAACCCACCCATCCCAATACCAAGCCCTGCATGCAACACCAATGCATGGACACCCATCACAGACCTGCATGGTCACCATCACCAAAGCATGCCCATTAGAGAGAATCACCTAGCCCACAAAATCACCACGCACACAAGGCAAAGCTGACAGGGCTATCACAACCATACAGGGAAACGCACCCATGCACAAGATGGCACACGCAGATACAATAACACTGCATTGTCATCCCCACAGGACCCTCACTCAACGTCACCGGAGAGGAGGTGCCAGCAACATCCAGTCCCCCCACAGAAGAGGCCTACAGTGATGACAGCAGCTCTGCACGCCTGGATCACGATGACCAACCTGGCCCATCAGGGACCTCTGGACAGTTGGTTACCCTGCCACAGTCCCATACCACCACAGAGCCTCCCCCCTCAGGAAACACCAGCATAGCACCCACCCAGCGGGCCCATACCACTGTCCCCAGGACACGTCAATCAGCAGTATGTCCACCACTACAACGACCCCAAGCAACTCCACAAACACAAGAAAATCAGGGACCTGAGGTCAGTGGCAGTGGGCACACGGTTCATGGGACAAAGGCACAGGACAATAGGGACAATGGGAGGACTGCTGTGCGACAGGGGGAGGACAGGCCCAGGGAACCCACTCTCCACAAGGCACTTGCAGGGATCCTGGGAGCATACCAACATTCCCAGGAGACCTTGGGCCAGATGCTGGCCAAGTTGTAGGAGACCCATCGGCTGCAGGAGGGACAGTACCTGGGGATCAGGGAGGACCTCAAACACAACCACACCATCCTGGTCACCATTGCAGGGGTGCTGGCTGACATGGCCAACACCACGAGGTAGGCAGTGGCAAACAACGGGCCCCTGACACTAGCCACACTGATGAATAGCTCTCCACCTCTGCCGGCGCTAGTGGACAGGATGCCCTGCCACTGGAACAACAGGCCACCAGCACCCTACCCCCTGCAGAAGGAGAACTACCCCGCAAATGGTCCCTGCGATCCAGGCAGAAGCCAGAGAACATTGCCAAGTCCCCCGCCAGGAAATAAGACTCTCCTGATTGTCACCCTTCTGTCCCACTCTGTCACCCTGTCCACCTTGAACTGACATTGCTCCCCTTCCTATGCCCCATTGGACAATGCACTTGTGATACCAAGAGACTGGACTCTAACTGGACATTCCTCCACCATCACCCCAGCCCATTGCACACACCCTCTACTTATTAGCACTTAAATAAACACCCTTGGAACAAATACAAATCTGGAGTCTGTCAATTGATTGAAATATGTATTAGTACAACATACTGAAAACATTGCAATTCATATGTACAGTAATTTATACATTGGTATGACCTGTAGCAGGAAGCAGTAAAGACAACAGGAGCCAGAGTGGGGCACAGAGATCTAAAAATAGAGATGCCAAAGGGTACAGTAGGTGGCCATAGACATAGGGAAATCATGCTGCCATGTACAATGCCCAACAGAAAACTGAAAAGTAAAGTGAAGTTACAATGTCTTACCTGTGTGTCACTGGATGTACTGCTGTATGATATTACTTCTGTTGTCCACATCTTCTTCCTCTGCCTCCTCTTCCTCAATGTCCACAGGCTCCACCGCTGCCACAAGACCATCTCCAGGCTCATCCTCCTGCAGAAAAGGCACCTGGCGTCTTAAGGCCAGGTTGGTCAACATGCAATAATGATCTGGCACACCTTCTTGGGTGAGTAGTACACCTGTCAGATGGAGGCACCGGAACCTGGCCTTCAGGAGGCCGAAGGTTCTCTCAATAATCCTCCTTGTTCGCCCATGTGCCTCATTGTAATGTTCCTCTGCCCTTGTCCTGGCATCCCTCACTGGGGTCAGTAGCCATGAGAGGTTGGGGTAACCAGAGTCACCTGCAAATATCGAGGGACAACTGTTAGACACACACTAAACCTTAGGGACAACCCCATACCCAGACACCAACAAATACTGGGTGGGGACCTTGGGCTCACCTATTAGCCACACCCGGTGCCTCTGGAGTTGAGACATCACATATGGGATGCTGCTATTCCTCAAGATAAAGCGTCATGCACAGAGTCAGGATACTTAGCCTTCATATGGGAGATGTAACACACCATCTGCACATTCATAGAGTGATCGTTTTTTCTATTCCTGAACACCTGTTCATTTCTCCGGGGGCGACAAATGCTACATGTGTACCATCAATTGCACCAATGATGTTGGGGATATGTCCAAAGGCATAAAAGTCAGCTTTCACTGTGGCCAAATCCTCCACCTGGGGGAATACGATGTAGCTGCACATGTGTTTCAGCACGGCAGACAACACTGGTCAACACGTTTGAGAACATTGGCTGAGACATCCCTGATGCCATGGCCACTGTTGTTAGGAAGGAACCACTTGCCAGGAAATGGAGCACTGACAGGACCTGCACTAGAGCGGGGATACCTGTGGGCTGGTGGATAACTGACATCAGGTCTGGCTACAATTAGGCACACAGTTCTTGGACTGTGGCACAATCAAGTTTGTATGTTAGGATAATGTGTCTGTCCTCCATTGTTGCAAGGTCCTCCAGGGGTCTGTACACTGGAGGATGTCTCCATCTCATATTCACCCTCAGCGGTTGAAGCCTAGGGAGGAAAACTGTGAGCAGAGGGTCATATTCACACATCTATTGCAATAATCATGCATCTCTTCATTTACAGAACCAGTATGTGAATCCGAGAGTCAGGAATGTCTTCTGTGACGCAGTTAGGTGCCATCGCCTGTGCCCCCCTGAAATGGCAGCTGCCTGACCTGTGAGGAGGGACAAGTGGAAATCAGGTAATTCCGCTGGTGTTGTCCGCCGTTGCGGTAGGCAGTCGATGACCTCCGCGCAACTTCGCATTGGTTATCATTGGGCCCTATGGGTTCCAGGAGCCGCAGATGTGACTGCCATTTTCTAGCTATTCACTCACTTGCTACCTGACCTTCAACAGGAGAGGACCTACAGTGCAAGTGCTGCTGTGACCTGTGTATGGAAGTGACAATGGCTCATGTGTCTGGGGAAAGGGCACCTGCCTTCACTGAGGAGGAGTTGGAGAGACTTGTGGATGGGGTCCTACCCCAGTACACTTTACTCTATGGTCCTCCAGACAAACAGGTGAGTACACTGTGAGCATGATGCGTGAGCCATGAATGTATGGAGTGCTGTGTGTGTAAGCCACATGTGGGGGGGTGAGGTGTCCTGGGCAGAGTGCTGTATGTATGGTGGTCAATGTATGTGCGTCAGTGGATGGGAGGGATATGGTGGCCCATGAGTGTGACAGTCCGGACGGTATTACTAATCCCTTTTCTGCTGTATTTTTCATGCAGGTCAGCGCCCATCAGAAAAAGGGTATTTGGTGTACCATCGCCAAGGAGGTGCGGACCCAGGAGGAGCACCCACTGCCGCAAACGGTGGGAGGACCTACGCCGCTGGGCAAGGAAGACGGTGGAGGCCCAACTGGGGCTGGCCTCCCAACGAGGAAGGGGTGCATGTCATACCCTGAACCCCCTGATGTTCCGCATCCTGGCGGTGGCCTATCCGGAGTTGGATGGGTGCTTGAGGGCATCACAGCAGCCACAAGGTGGTAAGTACAAATTCAGATTCATGAGTTGGTGTGTGTTAAGGTTTTACCTGGGTTGGGGATGTGGACTGTGGGTGCCCCTAGGCCAGGGCGAACATGGCAGGGTAGGTACCTTGGTGGGCAGGCTCTGAAGCACTCAAAACCCACTGGGCAGGGACCTGTGGGTTTCAGATGTGCAGCTGATGGCGTTATGGCATGTCCCCATGGGCTGGGGACTAGCATTGTAACTGGTAGTTCATGGCCTAGTGCATAGGGCAGCTCCCTGTGTGTTGCGAATGCCAACTGCAGTGTTGTTGCTGGCATTGACCAAGTGTATCCTCTGTCTCTCCCCCCCCTTTTTGTTTTGTCACCCTGTCCTTGTGTGTATTAGTATCATCTGGCGAAGGAGCAGAGGCACCGGCAACGGAGGGAACTGCATCCCACATGGACCTGGAGGCCGAATCCACGGAGGGCACCAGTGGGCTGGAGGGCGAGGGTAGCACCACGACGGAGACAGGAGGGGACACCACAGACAGCGACTCCTCCTCCGATGGAAGCTCCCTGGTGGTGGCAGACACCTCACCCAGGAGGGTGGGCATCTCCTTTGCCCCAGTCACCTCAGGCCCTGCCCCAGTCAGCCCTGCTGCCCTCAGTGAGGAGGCTATTGACATCCTGAGATCCCTCACTGTTGGGCAGTCAACCATTCTGAACGCCATCCAGGTTGTCAAGAGGCATTTGCAACAAACAAATGCATACCTGGAGGGCATTCACTCTGGCGTGGCGGCCCAACAGAGAGCATTTCAGGCTCTGGCCTACGCACTGATGACAGCCATTGTCCCTGTCTCTAGCCTCCCCCTCTAACTTCCTCTACCCAGTCCCAATCCCCTCAACTTCAGCCTATCCCAAGCACATAGGCAGACCAGTGTTCACCCAAATCAACACACAAAAGTGGCTCAGGCAAACAAGCACCATACTTCATCTCACAGGCACTCACACAAGCACCATCCCCATGCAGACACACCAACATCCACTGCTCCACTGTGTCCTCCTCCTCCACCACCTCCCTCCCAGTAGCGTCTCCACTCACACCTGCATGCACTACATCCTCATCCACTACCTCTATCACCAGCACGCCCATCACTACACACCCCTCACTGGCAGTCACCACCCCCACATCCATGCACACGGCCCGTGTCCTCTCCCACTGTGTCTGTGACCCCTTTTCCCTAAGTACACAAGCGCCAGTACACACCCACCCAACAGCCATCCACCACACAACAGCATCCAGTGCATACACCTGCACCCAAACACAGCAGACTGACACCTCCTACAACCACTCCCTCTTCCTCCACTCCCAAACCTTCACCCTCTTCCTGCCCCAATGTCCCTAAGAAGCTTTTCCAAGCCAACATTGACCTGTTCCCTACGCCTTCCCCACGTCCTTCCCCTCTGGCCACGGTGGCCAAAACCCAGCCCAGCACCTCAGCCACCAAGTCCATGTCTGCTGTGGTTCCTGCAGCTGTCAGAGGCTCAAAGGGGGCACCCGTCAGGCCAGCCAGTGTGCCACCAAACCCTGCTAAGGCAAAGAACATTCCACCGTCTGGCAGGGTGAAGAAAGGGACAGCATCACGTAAGGGGAAGGAGCCACAACCACCCAGCAAGGCCACTTCAAAGACTCCAGCTGCCAGACCCAAGGTGACACCACCATCTGCCAATGGCAGGAAGGGGCACAAAACACCAGCCAAGGCACTTCAGCTGTCCGAGCCTGCAGGTGAAGGCCTGGTGGCTACCAGCACAACCGCCAGCACCCCCACCTGCACCGTGGCCATCACCGCCACCTGCACCACCACAATCACCGCTGCAAGCACTTCCACCTGCACCTCCTCAAGCACTGCTACTACCAGCAGCAGCAGCCCAGTTGGCAGCCGTCCGAGGCTGCAGGAGAAGGGTTGGAGCCTCCCCCCACCACTGGCAGCACCAGCACCTGCACCACGGCCAGCACCACCACCTGCACCGCCGCAAGCACCGCCACCTGCACCGCTGACAGTAGCACCACTGCCAGCACCCCCAGTGGGCAGCCATCTGAGGCTGCAGGAGAAGGCCTGGAGCCTCCCCCCACCAATGGCAGTACCCCCACTACCACCGGCACTACCACCACTGTGCAGCTGTAGCCCCCTGCGGATGGACTGTAGCCCTGCCTCCATGGAATATCATGCATCCTGTCCAATACAAATCTCGTGGCTCTGACACCCAGGTGAGGGACTGTGACCTGGCACCCCCCAAGTGCTGCATCACTGGGCACAAAGGCCCCTCCAGAACCAGTGGAGAAAGGCATCCACTCACCCTATCCTTGGCAGGATGAAGCACACTGGGTGCAATGCCCGCTCCAGAACCAGTGGAGAAAGTCATCCACTCACCCTATCCTTGGCAGGATGAAGCACACTGGGCACCAAGGCCCCTCCAGAACCAGTGGAGAAAGGCATCCACTCACCCTATCCTTGGCAGGATGAAGCACACTGGGCACAATGCCCCCTCCAGAACCAGTGGAAGAAGCCATCCACTAAACAGACTGTGGCCTTGCACTCCCCAGGACCAAGCAGTGGGCAAACCACCCACTTGAGAGACTGTGGCCTTGCACTCCCCAGGACCAAGCAGTGGACAAACCACCCACTTAAGAGACTGTGGCATTGCACTCCCCAGGACCAAGCAGTGGGCAAATCACCCGCTGGAGAGACTTGAGAGACTGTGGCCTTGCACTCCCCAGGACATCTCTGTGGGCATGGAGCCCCCTCCAGGAGCAGTGGCGTTGTATCATCTTCCGGCTGAGGTGCCCCCCCCCTTCCCTGTCCCCCTGAGGTGCCTGTGTGCTTTCGAACTGATGCCCCTGCAGTGTTCTCTCCGTTTTGAGGCAGGAGTCAAGTGTGGGCTTGGCCTATGTGTTATGACCCAGTGGGCCACGGACTATTTTTGTGTGGACATTGTCCCTCATTTTGTATATATTGTATATATTGTACATACTGTTTATTTATTCATGAACGTATTTCTCTAAATTTCTAATATTACACTAATTTGACTCAATTCATTTTGCCTGTGCATTATTCCAGAGGGTTACAGTGTGTATATGTAATGTTGTTGCATGTGTTTGTGTGTATGGTGTTGGGGTGAGGGTGGGGGTGGGGGTGGGGATGTTGTGTGTTGCGTGTGTGTGTCACTCTCTTTTTCCTACCCCCCTCCCCAGTCTATTAGGTGCTGTACTCACCGCGGTCGTTGTCGTCGCTGCCGTTGGTACTCCTGATATATGAGAAGATACACCAGCATGGGTAGGACCTGCAGCTCGGGCTCCATGGCTTCCTGGTTCTTCCTTGACTGTCGAGAGGTGAGTGGTTTCCCTTCCAAGTACTGTTTCTGCCGTGCTTTTGATGGCGTTGGTACCACCCCGGAAAAGCTGGCGGATGGGTGTGTTGTAATGGGTGGGCGGTACATTGTCTTCAACCAGGCTGTTGGTGGTTACCAATGCTGTGTTTGTTGCTACCGCCGTGGTGGTCTGAGTGTTAAAGTGGCTGTATGTGTTGGTGGTTTCCACTGTGGTTGTGATTCAATTTTTTTTACCGCCGGCCTTTTGGCGGTCTTACCGGCGCTTTAACACCGACCGCCAGGGTTGTAATGAGGGCCATAGTGCCTGAAAACAGAGATCTAACTGCATTCAGCGGCCTAGGAGTTCAGGTAAAATTCTGATAACTTCCACAGAGGGCGAAAACCACTAGACACCAGGGATGTATTGTTATTGTAAAGTTTTTTTGGGGGGCGACCCCTTGGGCAAGGGGCGCCCCACTGGGGGGCTATTTTTTTAGTATTTCACCCCCCCCTCCCCCCCCCCCGGGGGCAGATTGCCAATTTTTGGGCTGATCTGCCGCCAGGGGGGGGGGGGGGGGGGCGAAATCCACTAGACACCAGGGATTTTGTTTTTATTGTTTATTTTGAGGGCAACCCCTTGGGCGCTATTTTTTTTTTCTGTTTCGGACCCCCCGATGGCAGACCAGCCATTTTTTGGACAATCTTGCCCCCGGGGGGGTGGAAGCACACTAGGCGCCAGGGATTGTGTGGTGTGTGTTTGGGGGCACCCCTTGGGCAACGGTCGCCCCCCTAAGATGGGGAAAATTCGTATTGGCCATCTCTGCCCCTAATTTTGTAGGCCCATCTGCCCCCAAGGAGGGCAGAACCACCAATACGGCAGGGATTTTTTTGTTTTGTTTTGTGTTGTGCTGGGGGTGCCCCCTTTGGGAAGGGTCGCCCCCTAAAAGGGGGCACAGAGGTGTTGCCCATTTCTGCCCCCCTTGGGGGCAGATTGGCCAATTTTTTTACGCCCATCTACCCCCGAGGGGGGCAGGATCCACTTAGGTACCAGGGACAACTTCTAAGTTCTTGGTGGTGTCTTGGTGGTGGGGTGTTTGTCAACTGGCAAAATATTTGTATTTGTGATTATAACAATTTATTTCTTCTTTTTCTTCTAGTTCAACGCTTTTGCTTCCTTTGCTGTGGATCTTTGCGGTTTTGGCAGTAGTTGTCCTGCGGTTTGCATAGTTGCATGTTTTAGGTAAGTGAAAGCAATTTACTCCAAAGGAGTATTGTTGACATGCATGAATGACATGTTTGTAGGTGGTGTACTAAATGCAGTATTGTGTGTTTGACATTGTCCTTAGATTTGAGCACAGTGATGTTTGTGTTGTCATATGTCTAATTTTCTTTTTTCTTTTTTCTTTTTAGTGGGATATCATTGGTGATTGCTGTGTCTGTGCAGAGTAGTTGCTTGGTGAGTAGCTATTTCAGGAAACTGAGTGGTATAGTTTTTTGTAGTACATAACTCTTTGTGATAAAGCTACACTTTGTTTATTACTTATTTTAGTGCTAGTTGTGGTTGGCAATCCATTTGTTGTTAGGATCATGGCTAGCCGCAAAGTGACCGCTCAGCAGGTTGTTCGCATGCTCTTTGAGTCGTCTTCAGACCATGATTACGACACTGACTCTGCATCTGAGGCAGAGGAGGAAGCAGGAGATTCTGGAAGTGAGTTTTCTGTCCGAGAGTATTCTTCTGATGAGGAAGCTACTCTCAGTGCAGATGAAGGGCCTGTGTTAGAGGAGGACATTGATGTGCCAAGAGTGCAGCAGCCTGGGGCTGAAGGGTTTCCCATTGGAAGACCTGACACCTGGATTGCCCCAAACATGGAGCAGCCACAGTTACCTGCATTTACTGGTCTCCCAGGGTGTAGAGTTAATACGGAAAACTTTTTGCCTGTCCATTTCTTTCACTTGTTTATGGACGATGTATTTTTGGAAGAGATTGTGGAGCAGACAAATGTGTATGCAGAGCAATATTTGCGGGACAACGCTGCCAGACTTAAGCCTCAGTCTAGAGCTACTCAGTGGGTTCCCACATATCTGGAAGAGATGAAAAGGTTTTTAGGTTTGTCTTTTTTGATGGGGTTGATCAGGAAGCCGTCACTGGCTTCTTATTGGTCTACTAGTCCCTTGATGGCAACTGCTATATTTCCTGCAACTATGACACGTAATCGGTATTTGCTTCTTCTTCGTATGCTGCATTTTGTAAACAATGCTTTAGCCTTGCCACGAGATCACCCTGATTGTGACCGCCTTTTTAAGATTAGGCCTGCCCTTGATCATTTTGTGGATCGGTTTTCAGAGGTCTATGTTCCAGGCAAAGAGATAAGTGTGGACGAGTCTTTGGTCCTTTTCAAGGGGCGTTTAGTTTTTAAGCAGTACATTCCTAGTAAGAGGGCACGGTATGGGATTAAATTGTATCTGCTGTCAGAAAGCAGTACAGGATATGTGTATAATTTCCGGGTCTACACTGGTAGGGATTCCAGTATTGACCCTCCTGGTTGTCCGGCCACTTTTGGAGTTAGCGAAAAAATTGTGTGGGAACTTGCTAGACGGCTGTTTAACAAAGGTCACCATTTGTACGTAGATAATTTCTACACTGGAGTGCAGTTGTTCAAGGAGTTGTTTAGGGTGGACACTGTTGCTTGTGGCACAATCCGTTCTAACCGGAAAGGCTATCCAAGGGAGCTTGTCTGTAAAAAACTTGAGAGGGGACAGTGCAGTGCCTTGCGGAATAATGAGCTGCTAGCTCTGAAATTTTCAGACAGGAGGGATGTGTACATGCTATCGACCATCCATGATGAGAGTACTTCCGCTGTGTCTGTTTGGGGTCAGGTTGCGGAAGTGCGCAAACCTGCGTGCATTTTGGACTACAATAGGCACATGGGTGGTGTTGATAGAGTAGATCAGAGGTTGGAACCTTACACTGCTCTTCGTAAGTCTTATGTGTGGTATAAAAAGTTGGCCCTACATTTATTTCATTTGGCAACTTTTAATGCCTTTATTGTATACAAGGATTGTTCACCTGAGTCAAGGATGACATTTGTTAAATTTCAGGAGTCGGTGATAGAAAGCCTTATTGTGGTGGAACCGGCAAGAGTTCCTAGAGTAGAAGTGGTGGAGGATGTGGCTAGATTGAAAGATCGGCACTTTCCAGATCACATTCCTCCCACTCCCAAAAAAGACATGCCCACAAAGAAATGTAGAGTATGTGCCCGGAGATTAATCCGGAGGGAGAGCCGGATGTACTGCCCCGAATGCCCTTCAAAGCCTGGGCTGTGTGTGCACGGCTGTTACAGAAGTTACCATACCCCAAAAAAAATCTGGGAAATACCTTGAGCGTAAGCTGTCTGTTTTATATTTTCATATGTTTCATGGTTGGCATCTCTGTCATGTATTTAGTTAGAGCTTTTGTGTTTGTAGTTTTGTGCTTATTTTATAATTAGTGGTTTCTTTGTTGTTTATAAACAAAAAAAGTGATGGTGGTGTGCTTGGGGTGGCGCTTGGCTGGCGGTGTGCTTGGGGTGGCGCTTGGCTGGCGGTGTGCGTGGGGTCGCGCTTGGCTGGCGGTGTGCGTGGGGTGGCGCTTGGCTGGCGGTGTGCGTGGGGTGGCGCTTGGCTGGCGGTGTGCGTGGGGTGGCGCTTGGCTGGCGGTGTGCGTGGGGTGGCGCTTGGCTGGCGGTGTGATTGGGGTGGCGCTTGGCTGGCGGTGTGCGTGGGGTGGCGCTTGGCTGGCGGTGTGTGTGGGGTGGCGCTTGGCTGGCGGTGTGCGTGGGGTGGCGCTTGGCTGGCGGTGTGCGTGGGGTGGCGCTTGGCTGGCGGTGTGCGTGGGGTGGCGCTTGGCTGGCGGTGTGTGTGGGGTGGCGCTTGGCTGGCGGTGTGCTTGGGGTGGCGCTTGTCTGGCGGTGTGCTTGGGGTGGCGCTTGGCTGGCGGTGTGCGTGGGGTGGCGCTTGGCTGGCGGTGTGCGTGGGGTGGCGCTTGGCTGGCGGTGCCAGCCAAACGGCAGTCCACACTCCCATCAGCGGGTGTGATTCTTGTATCAGGCATGTGGGCGTATGTAAGTGATGGGCCCTTGAGTGGTGCGGTCTGTCGATGTGAGTGTTGTAATGTGCTGGGCCCATGGCTGGCGGTGTGAATGGTCTTGTGCGTGTCATGTATGAAAGGTGTGTGAATGGACTGTAAAGCGGTTGGTGCCTTGTCGCGGCTTTACAGCTCACGAGCTGTGAGTCATTGGTTCAGTTTTTTGCCTTTCAGTTATTAGCAGTGCATTTCATTTTTGTGAAATCTCTTGTTAATAAAATTTGATCCACTGAACCATCACTCACCCTCGTGCCAAATCCAACCAGTATGTGTGGTAAAAATGACAAAACCTGCTCTGCTGTAATCAGGCGTCGCAGCACACCTGTGACACGCTAGGTGCCTCGGGTGGGACCCCGATGATGAAGCATGCCACCAACTTGGTTGGTGGGTGAGGGGTCTTCTTCACATAACCTAAGTGTGTTTCTTTTCACAATTTTAGAGTTTGGCACATCACGGACGTATGTGCACACATCAATATGATATATTACAAAAATACCTGTTTTGGGGGGGGGGGCCCACCTATGTTTTTGGTCCTGGGTGCGGCGTTCATCTAAGGAAACCTACAAAACCCAGACATTTTTTAAAACTAGACACCCCAAGGAGTCCAGGGAGGTGTGGCTTGCGTTGCTCCCCCAACATTTTCTTACACAGACTCCTCTGTAAACCTCAAAATTTGCATAAAAAAGTATATTTTCCTGACTTTTCTTAGTAGGATCACCGCTCCAGCACAAAATTCCTACTCCCCAGTTTTCCCCTCAGTCTCCCAAGTAAAATGACACCTCACTTATGTGGGTCCCCAAAGCAGAGTCCATCTAAAGATGTATAAAAGAATATGCCCTTATAAACTCGCTGTGCTATCCCTTCTATCTCTTCAAGTTTTGGGCCTTATTCTGTTGCAGGCACCTGGCCCACCCACACAAGTGAGGTAGCATTTTTATCGGGAGACTTGGGGGAACGCAGGGTGGAAGGAGATTTGTGGCTCCTCTCAGATTCCAGAACTTTCTGTCACCGAAATGAGAGGAAAGGGTGTTTTTTTAGCCAAACTTTGAGGTTTGCAAAGGATTCTGGGTAACAGAACCTGGTCCGAGCCCCACAAGTCACCCCATCTTGGATTCCCCTAGGTCTCTAGTTTTCAAACATGCACAGGGTTGGTAGGTTTCCCTAGGTGCCGGCTGAGCTACAGGCCAAAATCCAGAGGTAGGCACTGTTTTCTTTCAAAAAATGGGATGTGTCCACGTTGCGCTTTGGGGCATTTCCTGTCGCGGGCGCTAGGCCTACCCACACAAGTGAGGTATCATTTTTATCGGGAGACTTGGGGGAACGCTGGGTGGAAGGAAATTTGTGGCTCCTCTCAGATTCCAGAACTTTCTGCCACAGAAATGTGAGGAACATGTGTTTTTTTAGCCAAATTTTGAGGTTTGCAAAGGATTCTGGGTAACAGAACCTGGTCCGAGCACCGCAAGTCACCCCTCCTTGGATTCCCCTAGGTCTCTAGTTTTCAGAAATGCACAGGTTTGGTAGGTTTCCCTAGGTGCCGGCTGAGCTAAAGGCCAAAATCTACAGGTAGGCACTTCGCAAAAAACACCTCTGTTTTCTTCCAAAAATTTGGATGTGTCCACGTTGCGCTTTGGGGCATTTCCTGTCGCGGCCGCTATGCCTACCCACACAAGTGAGGTATCATTTTTATCGGGAGACTTGGGGGAACGCTGGGTGGCAGGAAATTTGTGGCTCCTCTCAGATTCCAGAACTTTCTGCCACAGAAATGTGAGGAACATGTGTTTTTTTAGCCAAATTTTGAGGTTTGCAAAGGATTCTGGGTAACAGAACCTGGTCCGAGCCCCGCAAGTCACCCCTCCTTGGATTCCCCTAAGTCTCTAGTTTTCAGAAATGCACAGGTTTGGTAGGTTTCCCTAGGTGCCGGCTGAGCTAGAGGCCAAAATCTACAAGTAGGCACTTCGCAAAAAACACCTCTGTTTTCTTCCAAAAATTTGGATGTGTCCACGTTGCGCTTTGGGGCGTTTCCTGTCGCGGGCGCTAGGCCTACCCACACAAGTGAGGTATCATTTTTATCGGGAGACTTGGGGGAACACTGGGTGGAAGGAAATTTGTGGCTCCTCTCAGATTCCAGAACTTTCTGCCACAGAAATGCGAGGAACATGTGTTTTTTTAGCCAAATTTTGAGGTTTGCAAAGGATTCTGGGTAACAGAACCTGGTCCGAGCCCCGCAAGTCACCCCTCCTTGGATTCCCCTAGGTCTCTAGTTTTCAGAAATGCACAGGTTTGGTAGGTTTCCCTAGGTGCCGGCTGAGCTAGAGGCCAAAATCTACAAGTAGGCACTTCGCAAAAAACACCTCTGTTTTCTTCCCAAAATTTGGATGTGTCCACGTTGCGCTTTGGGGCGTTTCCCGTCGCGGGCGCTAGGCCTACCCACACAAGTGAGGTATCATTTTTATCGGGAGACTTGGGGGAACGCTGGGTGGAAGGAAATTTGTGCTCCTCTCAGATTCCAGAACTTTCTGCCACAGAAATGTGAGGAACATGTGTTTTTTTAGCCAAATTTCGAGGTTTGTAAAGGATTCTGGGTAACAGAGCCTGGTCCGAGCCCCGCAAGTCACCCCTCCTTGGATTCCCCTAGGTCTCTAGTTTTCAGAAATGCACAGGTTTGGTAGGTTTCCCTAGGTGCCGGCTGAGCTAGAGGCCAAAATCTACAGGTAGGCACTTCGCAAAAAACACCTCTGTTTTCTTCCAAAAATTTGGATGTGTCCAATTTGCGCTTTGGGGCGTTTCCTGTCGCGGGCGCTAGGCCTACCCACACAAGTGAGGTATCATTTTTATCGGGAGACTTGGGGGAATGCTGGGTGGAAGGAAATTTGTGGCTCCTCTCAGATTCCAGAACTTTCTGCCACAGAAATGTGAGGAACATGTGTTTTTTTAGCCAAATTTTGAGGTTTGCAAAGGATTCTGGGTAACAGAACCTGGTCCGAGCCCCGCAAGTCACCCCTCCTTGGATTCCCCTAAGTCTCTAGTTTTCAGAAATGCACAGGTTTGGTAGGTTTCCCTAGGTGCCGGCTGAGCTAGAGGCCAAAATCTACAAGTAGGCACTTCGCAAAAAACACCTCTGTTTTCTTCCCAAAATTTGGATGTGTCCACGTTGCGCTTTGGGGCGTTTCCTGTCGCGGGCGCTAGGCCTACCCACACAAGTGAGGTATCATTTTTATCGGGAGACTTGGGGGAACGCTGGGTGGAAGGAAATTTGTGGTTCCTCTCAGATTCCAGAACTTTCTGCCACAGAAATGTGAGGAACATGTGTTTTTTTAGCCAAATTTCGAGGTTTGCAAAGGATTCTGGGTAACAGAACCTGGTCCGAGCCCCGCAAGTCACCCCTCCTTGGATTCCCCTAGGTCTCTAGTTTTCAGAAATGCACAGGTTTGGTAGGTTTCCCTAGGTGCCGGCTGAGCTAGAGGCCAAAATCTACAGGTACGCACTTCGCAAAAAACACCTCTGTTTTCTTCCCAAAATTTGGATGTGTCCACGTTGCGCTTTGGGGTGTTTCCTGTCGCGGGCGCTAGGCCTACCCACACAAGTGAGGTATCATTTGTATCGGGAGACTTGGGGGAACGCTGGGTGGAAGGAAATTTGTGGCTCCTCTCAGATTCCAGAACTTTCTGCCACAGAAATGTGAGGAACATGTGTTTTTTTAGCCAAATTTTGAGGTCTGCAAAGGATTCTGGGTAACAGAACCTGGTCCGAGCCCCGCTAGTCACCCCTCCTTGGATTCCCCTAGGTCTCTAGTTTTCAGAAATGCACAGGTTTGGTAGGTTTCCCTAGGTGCAGGCTGAGCTAGAGGCCAAAATCTACAGGTAGGCACTTCGCAAAAAACACCTCTGTTTTCTTCCAAAAATTTGGATGTGTCCACGTTGCGCTTTGGGGCGTTTCCTGTTGCGGGCGCTAGGCCTACCCACACAAGTGAGGTATCATTTTTATCGGGAGACTTGGGGGAACGCTGGGTGGAAGGAAATTTGTGGCTCCTCTCAGATTCCAGAACTTTCTGCCACAGAAATGTGAGGAACATGTGTTTTTTTAGCCAAATTTCGAGGTTTGCAAAGGATTCTGGGTAACAGAACCTGGTCCGAGCCCCGCAAGTCACCCCTCCTTGGATTCCCCTAGGTCTCTAGTTTTCAGAAATGCACAGGTTTGGTAGGTTTCCCTAGGTGCCGGCTGAGCTAGAGGCCAAAATCTACAGGTACGCACTTCGCAAAAAACACCTCTGCTTTCTTCCCAAAATTTGGATGTGTCCACGTTGCGCTTTGGGGTGTTTCCTGTCGCGGGCGCTAGGCCTACCCACACAAGTGAGGTATCATTTGTATCGGGAGACTTGGGGGAACGCTGGGTGGAAGGAAATTTGTGGCTCCTCTCAGATTCCAGAACTTTCTGCCACAGAAATGTGAGGAACATGTGTTTTTTTAGCCAAATTTTGAGGTCTGCAAAGGATTCTGGGTAACAGAACCTGGTCCGAGCCCCGCTAGTCACCCCTCCTTGGATTCCCCTAGGTCTCTAGTTTTCAGAAATGCACAGGTTTGGTAGGTTTCCCTAGGTGCAGGCTGAGCTAGAGGCCAAAATCTACAGGTAGGCACTTCGCAAAAAACACCTCTGTTTTCTTCCAAAAATTTGGATGTGTCCACGTTGCGCTTTGGGGCGTTTCCTGTCGCGGGCGCTAGGCCTACCCACACAAGTGAGGTATCATTTTTATCGGGAGACTTGGGGGAACGCTGGGTGGAAGGAAATTTGTGGCTCCTCTCAGATTCCAGAACTTTCTGCCACAGAAATGTGAGGAACATGTGTTTTTTTAGCCACATTTCAAGGTTTGCAAAGGATTCTGTGTAACAGAACCTGGTCCGAGCCCCGCAAGTCACCCCTCCTTGGATTCCCCTAGGTCTCTAGTTTTCAGAAATGCAGAGGTTTGGTAGGTTTCCCTAGGTGCCGGCTGAGCTAGAGGCCAAAATCTACAGGTAGGCACATCGCAAAAAACACCTCTGTTTTCTTCCAAAAATTTGGATGTGTCCACGTTGCGCTTTGGGGCGTTTCCTGTCGCGGGCACTAGGCCTACCCACACAAGTGAGGTATCATTTTTATCTGGAGACTTGGGGGAACGCTGGGTGAAAGGAAATTTGTGGCTCCTCTCAGATTCCAGAACTTTCTGCCACAGAAATGTGAGGAACAAGTGTTTTTTTAGCCAAATTTTGAGGTTTGCAAAAGATTCTGGGTAACAGAACCTGGTCCGAGCCCCGCAAGTCACCCCTCCTTGGATTCCCCTAGGTCTCTAGTTATCAGAAAAGCACAGGTTTGGTAGGTTTCCCTAGGTGCCGGCTGAGCTAGAGGCCAAAATCTACAGGTAGGCACTTCGCAAAAAACACCTCTGTTTTCTTTTAAAAAATTGGATGTGTCCACGTTGCGCTTTGGGGCGTTTCCTGTCGCAGACGCTAGGCCTACCCACACAAGTGAGGTATCATTTTTATCGGGAGACTTGGGGGAACATAGATTAGCAAAGCAAGTGTTATTGCCCCTTGTCTTTCTCTACATTTTTTCCTTCCAAATATAGGAGAGTGTTTAAAAAAGACATCTATTTGAGAAATGCCCTGTAATTCACATGCTAGTATGGTCACCCCGGAATTCAGAGATGTGCAAATAACAACTGCTCCTCAACACCTTATCTTGTGCCCTTTTTGGAAATACAAAGGTTTTCTTGATAGCAATTTTTTACTCTTTATATTTCAGCAAATGAATTGCTGTATACCCGGTATAGAATGAAAACGCACTGCAGGGTGCAGCTCATTTATTGGCTCTGGGTTTCTTGGGTTCTTGATGAACCTACAAGCCCTATATATCCCCGCAACCAGAGGAGTCCAGCAGACGTAACGGTATATTGCTTTCGATAATCTGACATTGCAGGGAAAAGTTACAGAGTAAAACGTAGAGAAACATTTATGTTTTTTTCACCTCAATTTCAATTCTTTCTTTTTCAGTTGTTATTTTCTGTAGGAAACCCTTGTAGGATCTACACAAATGACCCCTTGCTGAATTCAGAATTTTGTCTACTTCACAGAAATGTTTAGGTTTCTGGGATCCAGCATTGGTTTCATGCCCATTTCTGTCACTGACTGGAAGGAGGCTGAAAGCAAAAAAAAAATTGCTAAAATGGGGTATGTCCCAGTAAAATGCCAAAATTGTGTTGAAAAATTGAGTTTTCTGATTCAAGTCTGCCTGTTCCTGAAAGCTGGGAAGCTTCTGAGTTTAGCACCGCAAACCCTTTGTTGATGCCATTTTCAGGGGGAAAACCACAAGCCTTTTTCTGCAGCCACTTTTTCCAATTTTTTTGAAAAAAACGAAATTTTCCCTGTATTTTGGCCAATTTCTTGGCCTCCTTCAGGGGAACCCACAAAGTCTGGGTACCTCTAGAATCCCTAGGATGTTGGAAAAAAAGGACGCAAATTTGGCTTGGTTAGCTTATGTGGACAAAAAGTTATGAGGGCCTAAGCGCGAACTGCCCCAAATAGGCAAAAAAAGGCCTGGCACAGGAGGGGAAAAAGGCCTGGCAGCGAAGGGGTTAATCAATAAATAGGTGACCCTTCGAGCCATTATTCTCAGTAGGTGTCCTATCACTTATTTTTAGCCACACCAGCAGTCACCACGAATAAAGGTGTACTATCACAGGTGACTGACTAGGTGTTTTCATACTTTCTATAGCACAACTGGATCCCTTGTTCATCCAGATAACTCTAATCTCTGTACTCCCTACGAGTTCTTTTAACAGTGAGGTTGAGTCTGTCCAGGTGGCATTGCCCTACCCGGATGGGGCTAGGTGGCCAAATGATGAAGCAAGACACTATATAGTGTTTGAGACCACCTAGTCCGTAAAGGAAAATTCCTTTCTCCCTTCACAGCTACGTTTAACTCACTACCAAGTCTTAAAGTCAGAGATCTAAGGGCCAAAGGCAATTTCTTTGCTATTGGTCCCCAAATCACACCCCATACTTCTTGTGTATATGGTTCTGAATGTGGGGAGACAATATGGGTCCCTGGTTCTTTTCCTGAGCCAAACTCTCCCCCACTCTCCCTTTTGTGTTACGACACGTCATCGGAGTCACCTGGTGATCCTCTCTGACTAGTTTGTTTCTCTGGACAAGGGCTGGGGCGTCGGGTGCAGAGTAGTTTGACTCACACTTCTGGAGTGAGGTGACCGTCCCTTTAAAGATGGTTTCTTTGTCTTCTTTTTGGACAGGTCTGCTGTCCGCGGGAGTTTCTTGGTCCTCGGTGATGCAAGCAGTCCCCAGGAGGCTTTTCAGGGCTTGCTGGTCCTGCAGAACACGTTTCTTCTTTTCTTGCAGATTTTCGAAGCAGGAGACGGGGTTTTCAGCTCAGCAGTCCTTCTTTCTTGAGGTCATCAGGGTCACCCCTAAATACTACATTTAGGGGTGTGTTAGGGTCAGAGGGCAGTAGCCAATGGCTGCTGTCCCTGAGGGTGGCTATACCCTCCTTGTGCCCATTCCCTCTGAGGAGGGGGACACATCTCTATCCCTATCGGTCCTAATCTTCCAAAGCAAAATGGAGGATTTCTCAAGGAGCGTGTCAGCTCAGGACACCTTAGGCTGAGGGGGTAACTCCTTCTTGTTTTTCTCAGTATCCCTCTGGACTTGCCGCCAAAAGTGGGGGCTCGTCCGGGGTAGGGTGGACATCGCCACTAACTGGAGTGCCCTGGGGCACTGTAACACCAGGCTTGAGCCTTTGAGGCTCACCGCCAGGTGTTACAGTTCCTGCAGGGTGAGGTGTGAAGCACCTCCACTTAGAACAGGCTTTGTTTTTGACCACAGAGTGCACAAAGGCACTCACCCCATGTGGTCAGAAACTCGTCTGGAAGTGGCAGGCTGGCACAGACCGGTCAGCCTTGCACTAGCAGTTGGGCTAACATACAGGGGGCATCTCTAAGATGCCCTGTGTGTGCATTTTTCAATAAATCCGACACTGGCATCAGTGTGGGTTTATTGTGCTGAGAAGTTTGATACCAAACTTCCCAGTATTTAGTGTAGCCATTATGGTGCTGTGGAGTTCATGTTTGACAGACTCCCAGACCATATACTCTTATGACTACCCTGCACAAGGTTTTGCTTAGACACTGTAGGGACATAGGGGGTTATTCTAACTTTGGAGGAGGTGTTAATCCGTCCCAAAAGTGACGGAGAAGTGACGGTTTTATCACCAGCCGTATTACGAGTCCATTATATCCTATGGAACTCGTAATACGGCTGGTGGTATATCCGTCACTTCACCGTCACTTTTGGGACGGATTAACACTCCTCCAAAGTTAGAATAACCCCCATAGTGCTGATGCAGCTATGCCCTCACCTGTGGTATAGTACACCCTGCCTTAGGGCGGCAATGCCTTCTAGAGGGGTGACTTACCTATGCTACAGGTATTGGTTTGTGGGCATGGCACTCTGAGGGGAGTGCCATGTCGACTTTGTCTTTTCTCCCCACTAGCACACACAAGCTGCAAAGCAGTGTGCATGTACTGAGTGAGGGGCCCCAGAGGGTGGCAGAATACATGGGGCAGCCCTTAGGGACCTTCCCTGGCCACAGGGCCCTTGGCACCAGGGGTGCCTTTTACAAGGGACTTAACTGTGTGTGCCAGGGCTGTGCCATTTGTGGAAACAAAGGTACAGTTTTAGGGAAAGAACACTGGTGCTGGGGCCTGGTTAGCAGGATCCCAGCACACTTCCAATCAAAGCTGGCAACAACAACATGCAAAACATGGGGGCTGACATGCCAACATTGGCATTTTCCTACACTTATGTGTTTAGGATCAATATGGATGATATAAATACTCCAGGTGCCATTTCTGATGATTGGGATATGAAAACTGTAAGGAACATGCTTTCTGAATGAAAGTTACATGTGTTTGAAACTGAAGATGTGTATTTAAATTCTGCTAATTATGGTGAAATGCTTTGCTATCAACAGTATGCTCATCATTATTTATATAGAAATAGTTCTCTACATGCAGTTGTCAATTACTTACAATGGGAACATTGTCCGACACCACTAGTAGGTAGGTAGGTCAAAAACATATTTGAGAAATTTTGTATATTTTTCTGGTCACAACCCCTTGGACCCAGGTTTTCATTATTATTATAAGTTTACTCCTTCCCCAGCGAAGAAAAATATGCTGACCCACACTAAACTGATTTACTCTGACTCATTTATCTACCAGTTGACCATACAGGGCTTATTCCCCATAAGTGTTGCTGCCAATATTGAGCTGGAAAGAAAAACATTGATCTGAAATCAGTTTGGAAAAATGTGCCACTGGCCAATCTAGGGCATTGATGCTTTATTTAGAGCTTGTCTCATCCCTCGACAAATGATTATTCCGAACAAAATGGTGTGACAAACAACCTGCATGGGCCTGGCTAAAATTAAGGACATTAATACACCTGGCATTCCCTCCATTGCACACTTTGACAATTGGCAACATTTTGGAAATTTTACAGAACAATAACTAAACAATATGATAAACAATGGTACATATAACTCTTCAATTTCAGGTCCAGACGGGTGGTTAGTGTGGCCAGTTCGCACTAATGGTTGTCATGCATGTCTTTTGAACTGCTCCACAGGTTTTAAAGCAAGCAGACTAGTCCCCTGGCATTTGCAGTCACAACATTCAGGGGCAGTTACCACCTATAGCGTATGGAAGTTTTGCCAACAAAGGTTACAACATTCCATGTTAGCTGCACTATCTCTCTTCTTGGATTATATAGATTTACAAGATTTCTTCTTCGCTCCTAGATCACCATGCTCAAAACGTTTCTTATATGCCATTTACAATAACATTTGGAACATTTCTCATCAAGACCCTGCTGAACGCTTAAGACAAATTGACAGGGACAATTTGGAAAGAGCATTGGCTGTTGTTGATAATGGCATGTCAACTCGCATTTATTCTTTGATCAATACTGTATCATCTGCTTTCGAAATCATACAGGTGACATGTCTCTTCTACACCTGGGCAGTCAGTTAAGATTGATTATGCAACTCAAATGGACATAGCAGGTTTTGAAATCAAACCATGTGCAACTGAAATATCTGAACACAACAGAGATTTTGCCATACAAAGTCCTTGAGTCAGCATGGCCACGTTCCAGAACTCAGGGACTTACAATACAAGGACTAGGACTCAAGGACTTACAATACAAGGACTAGGACACATCATTGTTCCCAGTGTGACTAGTATTATTACTGCTCTGAATCATTGACATAATTTGCATCTTTGGAACTTTACCCAGTGGACGTGTGTTCATTATACTACTGAGAAATACTCATATAGGACTTTGGATATTGAGAACAGTTATTTGAACTGTGTTAACTGTTCATGTACGATTTGGCTGTTTATGTTAAAGCAAGGATTGATTCATCTGTCGCAATAGTGTTGATGTTGAGCAACTCTGCAAGAAGACTGTGGCATCTGTCAATCAATAAAGTTGACAATGGACTGAGATCTACGTGACTTTTCCTTTCTAGATATACCATACTAAGGGGGTCATTCTGACCCCGGCCGGCGGCGGAAGCCGCCGGCCTGGCTGGGCCCACCAGAATACCGCTGCGCGGTCAAAAGACCGCCGCAGGTATTCTGGGTTTCCCGCTGGGCTGGCGGGCGACCGCCAGAAGGCCGCCCGCCAGCCCAGCGGGAAACACCCTTCCATGAGGATGCCGGCTCCGAATGGAGCCGGCGGAGTGGAAGGGGTGCGACGGGTGCAGTTGCACCCGTCGCGATTTTCAGTGTCTGCATGGCAGACACTGAAAATCTTGGTGGGGCCCTGTTACGGGGGCCCCTGCAGTGCCCATGCCATTGGCATGGGCACTGCAGGGGCCCCCAGGGGCCCCACGACACCCCATACTGCCATCCTGAGCCTGGCAGCCAAAACCGCCAGGAACAGGATGGCGGTATGGGGGTCGGAATCCCCATGGAGGATTCCCCAGGGCAGCGGAAAACCGGCGGTACACCGCCGGTTTTCCGTTTCTGACCGCGGCTGTACCGCCGCGGTCAGAATGCCCAAGGGAGCACCGCCAGCCTGTTGGCGGTGCTCCCGCGGTCGTTGACCCTGGCGGATTTTACCGCCAGGGTCAGAATGACCCCCTAAGTGTTAGTGAGTGCTGTTGTTGCCTCATGTGCCTACAGATGCAGGGAAGTGACTCTCGCACTCCAAGGGAGATTCCTTCTTGCTTCGTGATGCAGCTGAAGTCTTGCAGACCCCAGAGGATGTACAGCTGTGAAAATGTTGCAGACTGCTGACAGGAGCCATACAAACAATGTTGTAAGGAGAAGTCTACTCAGGCATTGCAGTCTTGTTTGGTTCCTGTGTTGCCCATAAGCGGTTCTGGAGGCTAGGAGCAGAAGAGGTATTTGCAGGAGTTTTCTGATGGAATTTTGCCTGACGAATCTGGGGACCTCCCCCTTATGAGAGTCCCTAAATAACCCAAAAAGGGGTTTGGTCACTCTCTGGAGTGACCATCTATCAGGAGGGATCTACCCAGTCATATGCCCCCAGAGGCCTCAGCACATCTTGCTGCCAAGATGGCAAAACCAAGTCGCTACCTGGAGGAGCTCTGGGCACCACCTCTAGGGTGGTGTTGGACAGGGGAATGGACACGCCTCTCTCCTTTGTGTGTTTTGCACCAGAGCAGGGACCAGCGGTCCCTGGACTAGTGCCAACCAGATTATACAAGGAGGGCACCAAATGTACCCTTCAAAGCAAACTGGTGGTGTGGGGAGGCTACCCCTCCCTAGCCCTGTAACACCTATTACCAAAGGAGAGGAGATTGCACCCCTCTCCTACAGGAAATCCTTTTTTTCTGCTGTCCCCTGCCTGAGCTGGTCAAGCAGTAGGAGTTCAGAATGGTGGGGCTGCAGCAGCGCGAGCTGCCCGCAGAACCTGGAAGACTGGCAGGAGCAGAACAGGGGGATCATCTAAGGAATCCTAGAGTGCATGGAATCATACCACCAATCCTGGATTCGGTATTGGGGTATGATTGCAACATGTTTGATACCAAACATGCCCAGGTTCAGAGTTACCATTATGAAGCTGGACCACAGCAAGTGACCAGTACATAGCTAAAATGGCTTCCCTGCACTTACGAAGTCCAGGGAATTGGAACTGGAGTGTGTAGGGGCACCTCTGCTCATGCAGGGGTGCCTACACACACAGGGACCTGCACCCTGCCCTTTGGCCTGAAAGGGCTAACAATAGAGAGGACGTGCAGTGACCTGGTGTAGTGACCAGCAGTCAAAGTTTGCATGAGCCTTTTCACGCAGGCTGCAATGGCAGGCCTGCAGACACAGTTTGCATGGGCTCCCATGGGTGGCATATTACATGCTGTAGCCCATGGGCCTTAGTGTACCAATGCCCTGGGTACTTAAGTACCATATACTAGGAACTTACAGGAGTACACCAGTATGCCAATTGTTGGGTGTAAGAAGTCCCAAACCAACAACATTTGGAGGACAGAGCACAATCACTGGGTTCCTGCTTAGCAGGATCCCACTGAAAACAGTTTAAGCACACTGGCATCAAGCAAAACGTGGGGGTAACCATGCCAGAAAGAGGGGACTTTCCTGCAAGTACATTTTACATTCGTTTAGCAATGGCATTTTAGGCTAGTTTTTATGATTTTTAGTTTTGAGCTAAATCTCCCACAGCCATGGGGAGGGTATGGTAAAGCATGTTAGGGCTCACCCGGAGTCTCAATTTTAGACTGCTCGTTTTAGCTTGCCATCTTTTTCTGATGGTGATTTTTGCATGGGCTTACACTTATGGGTTAATGTAATGAGAAAATCCAGTACAGCTTATTCCTTGTAAGCGTTGCTGCCAAGCAGTCTGTGCACCCATTCCAAGGCTAGGCACATAGAATGCAATGCCCTTCAATCATGATTGTCCATTGGAGACAGCTCTGAAACTCCAGACACATCATATCAGTTCTTCACGTCTAACACAGTGTGATATGAACAGTGCTTTCATTATTTAAATTACCATGGTGATACATTCGGCAGAGGAGCATTGAGATGCAGCCCTGCTGACTCTGACCTCCAACCTGTAAAGGACAATAGCCTGCACTACATCAGACCAGCTTCATGGTACATTTTACCCAGGTGTGCGGCATTAGGTTATCCCAATGGATCTGGAAGAGAGTACTTACACTATGCTCTCAATAGTTTAGGTCATAACAGATAGAAGTGTCCCAATATAATAACATTATCATGATTACATTTTAATCTTTTTATCATTCTTAAAATGCTGGTTACCATGCTTGGTTTCGTCTACCTAATAGTCACAGATCATGCTTTCTATACAAGAAGACAATTGTTTCAATAAGTCTGAAAAGCCATTTTTGGGTGTCTTACTACTTTGGGCATGCTAAGTAACAATGAAAAGGTATGTCTGTTTCTACAATTTCCTTGGGAATAAAAGTAGTCATGTTTGAAGGTGCTGATACTATCTGGTACAGTGGCAAGTTTAGGGGTTCAAATGGGGTACTGTGAGCTAGCTAGGAGTTGTCAACATTCCCTGATGATATAAACCAATATTTTCCCAGGGGCCACAAAATATAACCTGTGGAGTCCCCAAGGGCTGCATTGATGCAGGTGGGAAGAGAGAAAAGCTTTGTGGGGCTGAAGTGGTGGTAAGGTGGGCATTTGGGAAAGTGAAGCATGTATATGGTGAGGTCAGTGAGTCATGGAGTTATTTTGAAGGATTCATTCCATACTGTTTTTTAAACAAACACCTAGGGCCTGATTTATGAAAAGTTAGTGCCACCTTTACATCAATTTTTGACGCAAAAGCAGCTTAAACGTACAACATATAATTAATTATATTTTGTAAGTTTGTGTCGCTTTTGCGTAAAAAACGATGTAAAGGCAGCACTAACTTTTCGTAAATCAGACCCCTAGTCTCTAGAAGATTCACAGATTTGACAATAATGTGTTATGGAGTATCTGAGTCACTATCCCTCCACCGCACCTTGGGGTAAGCCTTCTGTGCTTGCTATCAATACCCTGAGAGAGTCAAGTGTAAAACAAGCATTTTCAATGCAAAAGGTCTTGCATTTGCTCAGGTTAGAGCTATTGGCGTTGTAAGTGCATAACTAGACTTTTCTTGCCACATAAATTGGTCAACCCTGCCGCATAATTTGGTCCTCTCTGCCACATAATACCAGTGGCCATGCATATAAATAAAGTACTTACATTTACCTTCTTCCTCTATCTGCAGCAAAAAATAAAAATATTGCCATTATTTATTGTTTTTTATATTATTATTATGGGGTCACCCCAACCTAGTGTGGGGACCGATAGATGACCCAGACAGAAAGCACGTCATGCAGTGAGATATGGGCAAAAATCTTTTGTAAAAGGAATGCCCGCAAAGCATTATGGGGCGATTTTCCGAGAACAGCGAATATTGTAGATTGCAATCCTCAGAACAGCCCATAGAGGACATCATAATAAAAATAGCATTTGTAAGAAACATGGTCATGTAATCATATAGTCAGGTGCCGTGACCCCACTGAGGGGCTTAAAGGAAGGCCACTGAGTAGGCCGCGCTGGGCCGCTGGTGGCGCGGTAAGAAGTCTGCAGCCTGGCAAGCTGAGACCTGGAGCAGGTGAGGTGAGAATGGTGCTCGCTCGTCGCGTGTGTGTATGTGTGTGTGGGGGGTGGGAGGGCATGACACTGCCGGGCGGCGGGTGCTGCAGCCCAGAGTGTGGGCCCTGTTGGGCTGTGGGCTTGGACACCACCGGGCAGACACCAGAGCAGTGCAAGAGAAAGCCCGAGCCAATTGGAGCAGACGCCACGGCCCGAGCGAATCCTGGAGCGGAGGAGAGCGTGGAGGAAGAAAACCAACTGAGGAGACGATTAGTGAGGAAGAGGATGAGAAAGTCCTCACCATGATGGTGCAGACCGCAGCAGGCAAGCACGTGTAGTGCCCCAGTCGGCCCTGTCCATCGGGTTGACCCCAGAGCCCTGCGGACCCAGGCTGCGACAGCAGGGCGAGCGTAAACAAGAGAGGCCAGGCACCCCTGGAACGGAGGCCCCTGAGGAACAGCAGTTCTTGCCTGACTGCTGCGGGGCTGGTTGCCGTTGCGAGACTACTGGCATGGGCTATGTGAGCACCTGGATGACGCAGGACAGGAGCAAGAAGAAACAGGTGAGGAGCCCCAACTGGGGCTAAGGAGATGGTCTGTGCAGGGACTGTTGCGGGGACAGGGTGTGCGACCGCCCACTGCAGGGTGAAGTTGACCGGGGCCTGCGGTGGCCGGCGCAGTCCAGATTAGCAAATAAACAACGGAGCTTTGCTGGCTCAGTGTGTTGAGCAGATGCAGACGGTAGGGAGATGGCATTTCAGGAGTGGGCCGCAGGTGGAACTAAATAAGGACCAACTGAAGCTGGTGCAGCGGTGGCGATTTGCCTAGCCTGGCCGTCTTGCACAGCAGGGTCCGCCACTGCCTGTTTGATGGAGCACGTTGCCATGGACACCAAGTAGGTCCCCGGTCCCCTACTCATCCGTGGAATAGCATAGCCATAAAAGATAGCAGTGTAAATAGGACTCCCGGGACGGTGAGTGGGACGAGGCAGCAACAGAAGGACTGTGGTCCAGATAGAGCCTTTAATAAGACACAGATTAACAGGGGTAGCGTCCCTCAAAGACCTCTTCAATAAAACCTCAGCCAAAAAAGTGGCCCCACTTGGGGTCCCGGTGACAGAGGGCGGAGAGACAGCAGAGCCGGGACTATTGGAAGGCAATGAAGTGCCATTGACGAGAGTGTTCAATGGAGCAACTCTTTGGGTCTCTACGTGAAGAAGATTTCGCAACAATGAAACATGAAATAACAGCAGACTTTAAAGACCTTAAGAGAGGTGGTTGACCTGGGACAGCATGTGGGCACACTGGAACAGACACATGACACACAAGAGGAGGAACTGGACTGCCACCGGAGAGAACATCTCACCCTACAGGACAAGAACCAAGAACTGCAGTGTCAACTAGAGGACATAAAGAACAGATCACGTCGCTCGCACATTCGCATAAAAGGAGTGCCAGCACAGGCAGTGACGGGGCCCTGGAGGCTTTTGTACTGCAACTCTTTTGCTATGTGGCCCCGGCATTGAGAGATTAGAACATTGTGCTTGACAGAACACATAGAGCTGGCCGCCCTGCTTGCTCTATGGGCCAGGCTCAGGACATACTAACTTGTCTGAATTATTATAAACAACGAGAGGCCATAATGGCAGCGGTTCGCGACACAGCATCAGTTGAGTTTGAGGGTCACCGGATCGGCTTGCTTCAGGACTTATCGATGCTAACACTACAACAGCGTAGAACGCTTCAGCCTGGAACGGACCTCCCAGAGAGAAAGGTATTAGATATAAATGGGGCCACCCCTTTCACCTCCTCTTCACCTGGCAGAATGAAACCTGTAGCATCCGCACACTGGAAGAGGCACAGGGCCTAGACGGGATGCCGCCGCGCCTCAGAGACCAAACCCAGCAATCAGCATCACAGGTACAATCGCCAAGAGCTGACGGGGGACACCTGAAAACACAAACCCGACAGAATAAATCTCACAAACCTACAATGACTGGGAGCCAAAAGGAGAGGGCGGCACTGCTCAGAAGTCTACGAAGCCGTGACAGCGTATCGGAAGCAGACTCAGACCATTGATATGAACTGGATTTCTGTGTGGGATTTGCCCGTCTACTAAACGATGCTTATTGGGTAAGTTAAGCGGGCAGTCCACGAGATGGTAAAAGATACAATAGACTGAGACAACAGGATGGCGGAGATCCGACTTACTGGAGTAGTGGTCGAACAACCGACAGACTGATGATCTGGTCCGAACCCCCGGACTTGCTTGTGACTGTTCCCCGGTGGGGAACGCTGTTCGGGACACTCTCATAATGCACTGGTCATTCGACATACAGTACAGCGATACCCATCCACCTCCCCAATGATAACCATACTTAGTCTTAACATAAGGGGCCTTAACGCCCCAGTGAGGAGACAGGCCCTTCTACTGCAGATTAGAGACATGAAGTGTGATATATGTCTATTACAGGAAACTCATTTACTTTGCTCAGACTGGACAAGACTGAAATCACGCTGGTTTGACCGTCAGTTCCACTCATCAGGTCCTGGGCGGCGGGCAGGAGTGGCGATCATACAGGCCACAAACTTCCCAGGGAAGGTGATCCGGGTGCAGGCTGAGATTCCTGGGAGGCTTCTCTCCCTACATATTGACATGCAGGGGTGCAGGTTGACGATAGCTAATATTTATGGGCCAAATGAACACCAATAATGCTTCCTAAAAGATGCATTTGGGAGGATCCTGGCAACACCTGACGAGGACATTGTAGTGGGCGGAGACTTTAATATAGTCCCAGATAGGTCCATCTAGACAGGAGCCTTCTCGAGGGGTTTTCAGGAATGGCTTGAAGGGGTAAGACTGACTGACATCGGGCGCCGGCAACATCCAGCGGATAAAGCATACTCCCTTTTCTCAGCCACCCATCAGACATATGCCCGTAAAGACCTTTTACTCACCACTCCACGTATTACCACTCTGACTACCAGCTCTGCAATTGGAGTGGCCTCAATCTCAGATCATTCCCTGCTCACGCTGTCCCTTGCTCTACCTGCATACACCCCAGGTAGACGATACTGGCATCTTAACATAAGACTTTTAGCATATGAGGATATTTTGGTGGAAATTAGGGACACGATAAGCCACTTTCTAACCATAAATGATACCCACACAACCAATATCACAACCCTTTGGGAAACCTCAAAGCAGTCATCAGAGGTCAGTTCATAGCAATAGCAGCATGACTAAGGCCCTCATTACAACCCTGGCGTTAAAGGCCGCTGACCGCCATGCTGACGGCCGCCAACCTACTCTGGCCACGGCGGAAATCCGCTACAGGTATTATGACCCACATCTAGAAATCTGCCACAATACAGACACCCACACAAGTCTGCCACACCAAAGGTCAGTGATAAACTGGCGATAGCAAAACCCACACCGTTACGCCAACAGGAATACGCCCACACTATCACGACCCACAAATCAACGCGGTGGTCTTTTAACCGTGGTAATCCATTGGTGGTACACACCGCTGCGCTCAAAATACACACACACTTACAAAACACAATCACATTGGACAATTCAACCTACACACACCTGACACACATACACACACCACACCCACACACTCACACCACTGTAAAACACACACCCACATTACCCACAACACCTTACAACGACATTTTTGGAAGATGCAGAGAGAAAGAATAGCAAAGACAACACCAGCATCCAGAGGCACACAACACCATCACTTATACACCATCCACGCACCTCAAAGAACACACCCCAACACATCACCCCACACATCACATCAACCATCACATCACACATCACCCACACCACATCATGGCACCTCAAAGACACCCCAGGTTTTCTGAGGAGGAGTTCAGGGTCATGGTGGAGGAAATCATCCGGGTAGAGCCACAGCTATTCGGATCACAGGTGCAGCAGACATCCATTGCAAGGAAGATGAAGCTATGGCAGAGAATTGTCGACAGGGTCAACACAGTGGGACAGCACCCAAGAACACGGGATGACATCAGGAAGAGGTGGAACGACCTACGGGGGAAGGTGCATTCCGTGGTATAAGACACCAGGTAGCAGTACAGAGGACTGGCGGTGAACCCCCACAACTAACAACATGGGAGGAGCAAGTCTTAGCGATCATGCATCCTGAGGGCCTCACAGGAGTAGCAGGAGGACTGGACTCTCGTAAATCAAATCTTTACTATTATATCCCCCACCCTACCTGCATGCCATCACAAACACCTACCCCTACCGTCACACCCTCACCCCAACACCTCACAGATACCCCACTATCACAACCTACACATTCCAATACTAAGCCCTGCATGTCACAGCAATGCATGAATATCCATCACAGACCTACATGGACACCCATCACCAAAGAATGTCCAGTAGAGAGACTCAGCCAGGGAACACAATCACCACTCACACAAGGGCCAAGGCGATAATGCAAGCACAGGAGTAGAGGGAAACTCGCCCACTGCACAAGATGGCACACACAGATACAATAACTGTGAATGTACATCCCAACAGGACCCACATCAATCAGCAGTGTGTCCACCACTACAGGGACCCCAGGCAAACCCACTAACCCAGGACGATCAGTGACTTGGGGTCAGTGGCAGTGGGCACACAGTTCAGGGGACAGAGGCACAGGACAACAGGGAAGCTGAGAGGACTGCTGTGCGACAGGGGGAGGACAAGCCCAGGGTACCCACTCTCCACGAGGCACTCTCCAACATCATGGGAGCATACCACCATTCCCAGGGGACCATGGGCACAGTACTGGCCAAGTTTCAGGAGACCCAGCGGCTGCAGGAGGAACAGTACCTGGAGATCAGGGAGGACTTGAAGTCCATTAACACCACCCTGGGCACCATAGCAGGGGTGCTGGCAGACATGGCCAGCACCATGAGGGAGACAGTGGCATACCACCGGGCCACTGACACCAGCCCGAATGATGAACAGACCTCAACCTCCGCCGGTGCTAGTGGACAGTAGGTCCCGCCACAGGACCAACAGGCCACCAGCACCCCACTCACTGCAGAAGGAGAACCACCCTGCAAACGGTCCCTGCGATCCAGGCACAAGACAGAGAACATTGCCAAGATCCCCGCCAGGAAATAAGACCCTCCTGATTGTCACCCTTCTGACCCACTATGTCACCCTGAACACCTTGAACTGCCATTGCTCCACTTCCTATGCCCCCTTGGACAATGCAGCTGTGATAGAAAGAGAATGGACTCTACCATGGATATTCCTCCACCATCACCTCAGCCCACTGCGCATCCCCCTCCACTTATTAGCACTTAAATAAACATCCTTGAATCACAAAACAATCTGGAGTCAGTCTGTACTTTCACAAATGTGTTATTACAACCTCTTGATAAATATCAATGTTAATGTTAATTTGCACATACCAAAGTATGACAGTTGTTGGGCAGCAGTGAACATAACAGAAGGCAGAATGTGGTACCCAGATCTGTGAAAATAAAACCCAAAGTGAAATGTCAGGCTCCATACACAGAGGTAAAAAGGCAGACTTATACAATGTCCTACAGTAGTCTGATAAGAGAGGAGCAGTGCCAGTCTCTTAACTGTGTCTCACTGGAAGTACTGCATGATGATGCTGTTTCAGTTGTCAATATCTTCTTCTCCACAGGCTCCACAGCTGCCACAAGACCAACATCAGGCTCATCGTCCTGCAGAAAAGGCACCTGGCGTGCAAAGCCAGGTTGTGCAGTACAGCATACCACGATTATCTGGCACACCTTCTCCGGTGAGTAGTATAGGGAGCCACCTGTTAAATGGAGGCAACGGAATCTGTACTTCAGGAGGCCGAAAGTCCGCTCTATAATCCTAGTTTGCCCATGTGCCTCATTGTAGGGTTCCTCTGCCCTTGTCCTGGTATTCCTCACTGGGGTCAGTAGCCATGACAAGTTGGGGTAACCAGAGTCACCTGCAAATGTAGAGGGTTATCTGTTAGACATACACCAACTGAAGTGAGTACCAAAAAGGCATGGTCTCAACTTCTTCAGGGACCAGACCACAGCAAAGGCCTCCCTCTCAATGGCACTCCAATGCTGCTCCCTAGGGAGTAACCTCCTGCTAATAAAAGCAACAGGCTGGTGAAGGCCATCATCATTTGTGTGGGACAGGACTGCTCCTATCCCATGTTCAGAGGCATCTGTCTGCACTATGAACTGCTTAGAGTAATCTGGAGCTTTTAAAACTGGTGCTGTGCACATTGCTTGCTTCAGGGTGTCAAAGGCCTTTTGACAGTCCAAGGTCCAGTTAACTTTCTTGGGCATTTTCTTGGAGGTAAGTTCTGCGAGGGGGGGCACTATTGATCCAGATCCATTCACAAACCTCCAATAGTAACCAGTCAAGCCAAGGAATGCCCTGACTTGAGTCTGGGTTTTTGGAGCTACCCAGTCCAGAATAGTCTGGATCTTGGGTTGGAGTGGCTGAACTTGGCCTCTGCCTACAAGGTGTCCCAAGTAAACCACAGTACCCTGCCCTATCTCACATTTAGATGCCTTGATAGAGAGGCCTGCCGCTTGCAGGGCCTGCAAACCCTTCTTCAGGTGGACCAGGTGATCCTGCCAGCTGGAGCTAAAGACAGCAATTTCATCAAGATAAGCTGCACTAAAGGACTCCAAGCCAGCAAGGACTTGATTCACCAACCTTTGGAAGGTGGCAGGGGCATTCTTTAAGCCAAAGGACATCACCGTAAACTGGTAGTGCCCATCAGGTGTAGAGAATGCTGTTTTCTCTTTTGCTCCTGGTGTCATTCTTATTTGCCAGTACCCTGCTGTCAAGTCAAAGGTACTCAGGTATTTGGCAGCACCCAATTTGTCAATCAGCTCATCTGCCCTTGGGATAGGGTGAGCATCTATCTTGGTGGCAGAATGAAGCCCTCTGTAGTCCACAAAGAACCTCATCTCTCTCTTGCCATCTTTTGTGTGAGGTTTGGGGACCAAGACCACTGGGCTAGCCCAGGGACTGTCAGAGTGCTCAATCACTCCCAACTCCAGCATCTTGTGGACTTCCACTTTGATGCTTTCCTTAACTTGGTCAGACTGTCTGAATATTTTGTTTTTGACAGGTATGCTGTCTTCTGTGTCCACATCATGGGTACACAGGTGTGTCTGACCAGGTGCTAGGGAAAAGAGCTCAGCAAACTGCTGGAGGACTTGCCTGCAGTCAGCTTGCTGTTGGCCAGAGAGGGTGTCTGAGTAGATCACTCCATCTACTGTGCCATCTTTAGGGTCAGTGGAGAGGAGATCAGGGAGAGGTTCACTCTCTGCTTCCTGGTCCTCGTCTGTAACCATCAACATGTTTACATCTGCCCTGTCATGGAAGAGAGTTTTAGGCGGTTAACATGGATCACCCTCTTGGGGGTCCTGCTAGTGCCTAGGTCCACCAGGTAGGTGACCTCACTATTTTTCTCTAGTACTGGGTAAGGGCCACTCAATTTGTCCTGAAGTGCCCTGGGAGCCACAGGCTCCAGAACCCAGACTTTCTGCCCTGGCTGAAAATCAACCATAGCAGCCTTTTGGTCAATACCACATCTTCTGGAGTTGTTGGCTGGCCTCAAGGTTTTTACTTGCCTTTTCCATGTACTCTGCCATCCTGGAACGTAGGCCTAGTACATAGTCCACTATTTCTTGTGTTTTTGATTACTTGCCCCACGCCGATTACGGAGCCCTGCTTTCTTGGGCCCCCTTTTTTCTACTCACTCTCCAACCACCATACCGGGTTACGTGTCTGGACGTTTTTCAGTTTTACCAGCTAACGTTTCCTAGATAGCCATACCGCGCTTAGCCTTCACCTTAACCGCCCTCTTTTTACATAGCAGTTACCTCTGATCCTACGAACAGAACCGATGAGGCCATTAATACTTGACCTTCCAATATAGTATCTCACCGATTATTGTTCTCTACTTTATCTACGTACTCCCCACCGCCTTTACATCACCTGCACCCATACCAGTTACTTATGTTCCTGTTTTCTTTGTCAGGATTTACTGGCTCATTTTCGCTCCATGTCCCCCTTCTCTCCGCTATTCTCATAGGTTTTTGACCACAGGCTTATCAGGGTCTACTACTGCCATTGCCCTCTTCTTACCCAGGTACACTACTGACAGGTCCACTCATAGAAGGTATGTATTGTGCGACCTATTTCTCTTCAATTTTCCTTCTCTATTTACACACCACTCATCTATACCTCTTCTTTCCTCCCTTTTGTTCTTACTCTGTGTTTCTAATTTTCATCCTTTCATCTTTACTTTGTACTGTTTCTTTGCGTACTAACAGTCCTTTTTCTCTCTTACCAGTTATAATTGACCTTCTGGAGCCCAGCTAACTGAACACGGGGCTCCCTCGCTACTTACCTTTGTCACATACCATTCTGGCCGGACGGCCCAGGTATGATCCACGCTTTTAGTTACTGCCACTTCTCCCATCGGTTAATTCACCTGATTGACTTTAGTGCTCTTATTCATCCGTCGGTCGGATCTTTCTCTCAGCCCTTCTCTTCTCGTTCACCTGATACACTTCACTTTATAGGCACATGGATACTACTCCAGAACATTGATGTACCTGTCCATCTTAAACTTGAGGTTTTTTACCACAGTAATTCACCTTTTTTTCTTATGCACTACACCTAGGGTCCCTATCACTTACTGTTTTTTGCTGTGTGTTTTCTACATTCACCCACTCACCACACTAGTTCCACTGAGTTCACACACAAATCACTGGGTTTTTTTTGACATCCAACGACTTGGAGTCTATTTCGTGTGCTCACTTATGAGCCCATGTTCAACCTCATACACTTATGTTTGCCATAACATTAGAACTTTTCCTTTTTTGTATTTCATTACTGTTTTGCAGCCTTGATGAAGTCACTTGTGTGACGAAACACGTGTTGGCTGTATCTCGTTGATGACACAATGATCTCTGGCATCTACAATTAAAGGCTACATCTGCAAAACAAGAACTTGGACTCCAGTCTACTTTTCACTTCAACAAATATACTTTCAGGAATATGTTCCCTGTCACACCATTGGACTATATACTCTGTGTGCTGTGGCCATCTTGTTCAAATATATCTTGCTTAGGCTCATGGAGAGGTTTCTCCCAGCCTTCTTTCACAAGAGCTAGTGGTCCCCTAACAGGATGGCCAAACAGAAGTTCAAAGGGGGAAAACCCTACTCCCTTCTGAGGCACCTCTCTGTAGGCGAAAAGCAGGCATGGCAAGAGGACATCCCATCTCCTTTTGAGTTTTTCAGGGAGCCCCATGATCATGCCCTTCAATGTCTTGTTAAATCTCTCAACAAGACCATTGGTTTGTGGATGGTATGGTGTGGTGAATTTGTAAGTCACCCCACACTCATTCCACATATGTTTCAGGTAAGCTGACATGAAGTTTGTACCTCTGTCAAAAACCACCTCCTTAGGAACTCCCACTCTAGTAAAAATACCAATGAGTGCTTTGGCTACTGCAGGGGCAGTAGTGGACCTAAGGGGAATTGCTTCAGGGTACCTAGTCGCATGATCCACTACTACTAGGATATACTGATTCCCTGATGCTGTGGGAGGTTCAAGTGGACCCACTAAATCCACTCCCACTCTTTCAAAGGGGACCCCCACCACTGGAAGTGGAATGAGGGGGGCCTTTACCTTCTGGGACATGTTGGGCCAATAGAAATGGTTGACTAACCTCTCCCATGTCTTGGTTTGTCTCAAATGCCCAGCAAGGGGAATGTCATGGGCTAAGGTCAGAATGAACTCCCTAAACTCCTGAGGCACTACCACTCTCCTAGTGGCACCAGGTTTGGGATCTCTTACCTCAGTTTAAAGGAGTCCATCTTCCCAATAGACCCTGTGGGTTCCACTGACATTTCCTTGTTTTTGTTCAGCAGCTTGCTGCCTTAGGCCTTCAAGAGAGGGACAAGTTTCTTGCCCCTGGCACAGCTGTTCCCTTGAGGGTACCCCTGGGCCCAAGAGCTCAACCTGATAAGGTTCTAACTCTATAGGCTCAGTTCCCTCAGGGGATAGAACTTCTTCCTGAGAAGAGAGGTTCTGTTTCTTTTTCTGTGCTGAAGCTGGTTCCCCAGTCTTCTTTCCTTTTCTCTTGGAGGGTTGGGCCATTATTCCAGACTCCAACACCTCTTTTTCACCCGGAACTCTGCACTGTGCCCTAATCTTGACACACACCAGTTCAGGGATACCCAGCATGGCGGCGTTGGTTTTGAGTTCTACCTCAGCCCATGCTGAGGACTCTAGATCATTTCCAAGCAGACATTCAACTGGTATAGCAGAAGAGACTACCACCTGTTTCAGGCCAGTGACCCCTCCCCATTTTAAAGTTACCATAGCCATGGGATGTACTTTAGTCTGATTGTCAGCACTGGTGACTGGATAAGTTTGTCCAGTCAGGTATTGTCCTGGGGAAGCCAGTTTGTCTGTCACCATAGTGACACTGGCACCTGTATCCCTCAGGGCCTCTACTCTAGTCCCATTAATAAAGAGCTGCTGCCTGTATTTTTGCATGTTAGGTGGCCAGGCAGCTAGTGTGGCTAAGTCCACCCCACCCTCAGAGACTAATGTAGCTTCAGTGTGGACCCTGATTTGCTCTGGGCACACTGTTGATCCCACCTGGAGACTGGCTATTCCAGTGCTAACTGGAGTAGTAGTTGAAGTGGAACCTTTCTTGGGACAGGCCTTGTCTCCAGTTTGATGTCCATGTTGACTACAGCTGCGACACCAGGCCTTTTTGGGATCAAAGTTTTTACCCTTGTACCCAAATGAGGATTGTGAAGAGGCTTTGGACCCACCCTCCTGTGCAGGTTTTTGGGGCCCTGTAGAAGACTCTTTACTTTTTCCCTTGGGTGTCTCAACACTCTTCCCCCTCTTTCTTTTGGTCACCCACTGTGGAAGTCTTGGTTACCCTTGTCTCGATCCAGTGGTCTGCCTTCTTTCCCAATTCTTGGGAAGAAATTGGACCTAGGTCGACCAGATGCTGATGCAGTTTTTCATTGAAACAATTACTTAAAAGGTGTTCCTTCATAAACAAATTATACAGCCCTTCATAATCATTTACACCACTGCCATTAATCCAACCATCTAGTGTGTTGACTGAGAAGTCCACAAAATCAACCCAGGTCTGGCTCGAGGATTTCTGAGCCCCTCTGAACCTAATCCTGTACTCCTCAGTGGAGAATCCAAAGCCCTCAATCAGGGTAGCCTTCATGAGGTCATAGGATTCTACATCTTTTCCAGAGAGTGTGAGGAGTCTATCCCTACACTTTCCAGTGAACATTTCCCAAAGGAGAGCACCCCAGTGAGATATGTTTACTTTTCTGGTTGCACACGCCCTCTCAAAAGCTGTGAACCATTTGGTGATGTCATCACCATCTTCATATTTTGTTACAATCCCTTTGGGGATTTTTAGCATGTCAGTATTCTCTCTGACCCTATTTAAATTGCTGCCACCATTGATGGGACCTAACCCCAGCTCTTGTCTTTCCCTCTCTATGGCTAGGAGCTGTCTCTCCAAAGCCAGTCTTTTGGCCATCCTGGCTAACAGGTCATCTTCATTGAGGCTAACCTCAATGCTTCCAGAGGTACTGGACTCCCCTGTGGGAGAACCAGGATCTCTGACTATCACTTGTGGTGTCAGGGTTTGAGGGACCCTGGCCTCCCTAACTAGGACAGGAGGGAGGGAATTATCCTCCAGGTCACTAGTTTTCCCCTCTGTATGGTTATGTTCAGAGGGGTGGTCTCTTGCAAACTCTGCCAAAAGCTCCTGGAACTGTACTTTGGTAGGGTTTGATCCTGTTTTTATATTTTTGATCTTACAGAGAGCCCTTAACTCTGACATCCTTAGTTGCAGGGGTAAGGGGTGATGTTGACTTCCACCACCATCTCTTCTGTGCTAGACATTATTTTTCTAAAAGTTGGGATACTTTTTAAGAATCTAAAACTATCTCTAGAACTTAATCCAAACTTTTACTAACTTTTAAACTCTAAAAGAAATGCTAACAGGGACTTACACAAGGCCCTAGCAGGACTTTTAAAAATTTAGAAAAATAGTTCAAATTGCAAAAATCAGTTTCTAATGGCAATTTTTGGAATTTAGTCGTGTGATCAGGTATTGGCTGAGTAGTCCAGTAAATGCAAAGTATTAGATCCCACCGCTGCCACCAATGTAGGAAGTAGGCTCTGTATATACTATTTCAAAGTGACAAATAGTGGGCACAGAGTCCAAGGGTTCCCCTTAGAGGTAAGATAGTGACAAAAGTAGATAATTCTAATGCTCTATTTTGTGGTAGTCTGGTCGAGCAGTAGGCTTATCAGAGGGTAGTGTTAAGCATTTGTTGTATACACACAGGCAATAAATGAGGAACACACACTCAAAGACTTACTCCAGGCCAATAGGTTTTTATATTGAAAAATAACTTTTCTTAGTTTATTTTACGAACCACAGGTTCAAGATTTACAGTTAATACTTTAAATGTAAGGTACTTCACTTAGATACTTTAGGAACTTTGAATGAAAACAATATCACGTACAGTCTTTGTAAAAATGGCAATAAGCTATTTTCAAGGTGAACACAGTGCAAAAATCAACAGTTCCTGGGGGAGGTAAGTAAAGGTTAGATTAGGAGGTAAGTAAAACACTTACAAGTCTCAGTTCTGGGGTAAGGCAGCCCACCGTTGGGGGTTCAAGGCAACCCCAAAGTTACCACACCAGCAGCTCAGGGCCGGTCAGGTGCAGAGGTCAAAGAGGTGCCCAAAACAAATTGGCGCCTATGGAGAACAGGGGTGCTCCGGTTCCAATCTGCCAGCAGGTAAGTACCTGCGTCCTCAGGGGGCAGACCAGGGGGGTTTTGTAGAGCATTGGGGGGGCCCAAGTAGGCACACAAAACACACCCTCAGCGGCACAGGGGCGGATGGGTGCAGTGTGCAAAGCAGGCGTCTGGTTTTGTATAGGTTTCAATGGAGGGACCCAGGGGTCACTCTAGCGGTGCAGGCGTGCACAGGGGGGGGCTTCTCGGAACAGCCACCACCTGGGCAAGGCAGAGGGTCACCTGTGGGTCACTCCTGCGTCGAAGTTCGGTTCTTTCAGGTCCTGGGGGCTGCGGGTGCAGTGTTGGTTCCAGGCGTCGGGTCCCTTGTTACAGGCAGTCGCGGTCAGGGGGAGCCTCTGGATTCTCTCTGCAGGCGTCGCAATGGGGGCTCAGGGGGCTCGTCTCTGGTTACTCATGGGCTCGCAGTCGCCGGGGAGTCCTCCCTGAAGTGTTGCTTTTCTGCAGGTCGAGCGGGGGGCGTCGGGTGCAGAGTGTCACGCTTCCGACGGGAAATGTGAAATCTTTGGAAGTTGCTTCTTTGTTGCAAAGAAGTAGTTGGTTTTGAACAGGGCCGCTGTTCATGGGGGTTTCTTGGTCCTGTAGTCCAGGGCAGTCCTCTGAGGCTTCAGAGGTCGTTGGTCCCTGTCCGATGCGTCGTTGGAGAAGTTTTTCGAAGTTGGAGACAGGCCGGTAGGGCTGGGGCCAAAGCAGTTGTCGTCTTCCTCCTTCTCTGCAGGCTTGTAGGTCAGCAGTCCTTATTCTTTCTTCAGGTTGCAGGAATCTGATTTCCTGGGATTTGGGGAGCCCCTAAATACTGAATTTAGGGGTGTGTTTAGGTCTGGGAGGGCAGTAGCCAATGGCTAATGTCCTTGAGGGTGGCTACACCCCCTCTGTGCCTCCTCCCTGTTGGAAAGGGGGCACATCCCTAATCCTATTGGAGGAATCCTCCAAACTCAAGATGGAGGATTTCTCAAGGCAGGGGTCACGTCAGCTCAGTACACCTTAGGGGCTGTCCTGACTGGTGGGTGACTCATCCTTGTTTTTCTCATTATCTCCTCCAGCCTTGCCGCCAAAAGTGGGGGCAGTGGCCGGAGAGCGGGCATCTCCACTAGCTGGGATGCCCTGGGGCGCTGTAACAAAAAGGGGGAGCCTTTGAGGCTCACCGCCAGGTGTTACAGTTCCTGCAGGGGGAGGTGAGAAGCACCTCTACCCAGTACAGGCTTTGTTCCTGGCCACAGAGTGACAAAGGGCACTCTCCCCATGTGGCCAGCAACATGTCTGGTGTGTGTGGCAGGCTGGCAGAAATTGGTCAGCCTACACTAGAAGTCGGGTAGGTGTTCAGGGGGCATCTCTAAGATGCCCTCTGGGTGTATTTTTCAATAAATTGCACACTGGCATCAGTGTGCATTTATTGTGCTGAGAGGTTTGATACCAAACTTCCCAGTTTTCAGTGCAGCCATTATAGAACTGTGGAGTTCGGGTTTGACAAACTCCCCGACCATATACTCTTATGGCTACCCTGCACTTACAATGTCTAAGGTTTTGCATAGGGGCATAGTGCTCATGCACTTATGCCCTCACTTGTGGTATAGTGCACCCTGCCTTCGGGCTGTACGACCTGCTAGAGGGGTGACTTATCTATGGCACAAGCAGTGTGAGGTTGGCATGGCACCCTGAGGGGAGTGCCATGTTGACTTAGTCATTTTCTCCCCACCAGCACACACAAGCTGTGAGGCAGTGTGCATGTGCTGAGTGAGGTGTCCCTAGGGTGGCATAAGAGATGCTGCGTCCCTTGGGGACCTTCCCTGGTATCAGGGCCCTTGGTACCAGAGGTACCAGTTACAAAGGACTTACCTGAGTGCCAGGGTTTTGCCAGTTGTGGAGACAAAGCTACAGTTTAGGGAAAGAACACTGGTCCTGGTTAGCAGGGTACCAGCACACTTTCAAATCATAACTTAGCATCAGCAAAGGCAATTAGTTAGGGGGTAACCATGCCAAGGAGGCATTTCCTCACACCAACCCTTGGGGAATATCCCATACCCAGACACCTATTCATACTGTGTGGGGACCTTGGGCTCACCTATTAGCCACACACAGTGCCTCTGGAGTTGGCCCATCACATAAGGGATGCTGCTATCCCTCAAAATGTAAGCGTCATGCAGAGAGCCAGGATACTTGGCATTCACATGAGAGATGTACTGGTCCGCCAAACACACCATCTGCACATTCATGGAATGGTAGCTTTTACGATTTCTGTTCACCTGTTCATTCCTGCGGGGAGGGACAAATGCCGCATGTGTACCATCAATGGCACCAATGATGTTGGGGATATGTCCCAGGTCATAGAAGTCACCTTTCACTGTAAATCCTCCACCTGGGGAAAAACGATGTAGCTGCGCATGTGTTTCAGCAGGGCAGACAACACTCTGGTCTACACTTTAGAGAACATTGGCTGTGACATCCCTGATGCCATGACCACTGTTGTTTGAAAGAAACCACTGGCCAGGAAATGGAGCACTGACAGGCCCTGCACTAGAGGGGGGATACCTGTGGGATGGCGGATAGCAGAAGGCCTTTGACCAGGTACACCTGCAGTATCTTCATTTCATCTTCAATTGGGCACACAGTTCTTGGATTGTGGCACAATCAAGTCTGTAGGTGATAATGATGCGTCTGTCTTCCATTGTTGACAGGTCCACCAGGGGTCTGTACACCGGAGGATAACGCCATCTCATAATCTGCCCCAGCGGATGTGCCGTATGGAGGAGAATGGTGAGCAGAGGGTCATGTACCACATAAGTTGCACAAGGGTGTTTTGCACTAATGTGATTTAATCGGTGTGTGGCACTGTCTGTCCATATTCCTGCCCAGATGTGCTGTGACGCAGTTAGGTGCCCTGCCATGTGCCCCCTGAAATGGCGGCTGCCTGACCTGTAAGGAGGGACAAGGGGAAATGGGGTAACTGCGCTGGCGTTGTGCAGTGTTGCAGTAGGCGGTTGAAGACCGCTGTGCAATTCAGCATTGGTTATCATTGGGCCCTATGGGTTCCAGGAGCCAATGACGATGTACGCCGGCGGTGACATTACGCACCACCGCGGACGTGACCCCCATTTTCTATCTGTTCACTCACTTGCTACCTGACCTTCAACAGGAAAGGACCTACACTGCAAATGCTGCTGTGACCTCAGTCTGGAAGCGACAATGGCTACAGTGTCTGGGGAAAGGGCCCCTGCCTTCACTGCAGAGGAGTTGGACAAACTGGTGGATGGGGTCCTCCCCCAGTACACGCTACTCTATGGTCCTCAAGACCGCGCCCACCAAAAGAAGGGTATTTGGCGTGCCATCGCCAAGGAAGTGCGGACCCTGGGGGTCTATCATAGACGGAGCACCCACTGCCGCAAGAAATGGGAGGACCTGCGCCGCTGGAGCAAGAAGACGGCGGAGGTCCAGCTGGGGAAGGCCTCCCAACGTGGAAGGGGTCCCCGTTGCACCAGGACCCCCCTGATGTTCCGGATCCTGGCGGTGGCATATCTGGAGTTGGATGGGCACTTGAGGGCATCACAGCAGCCACAAGGGGGTGAGTACAGTCTCATTCAGCTGACTCTGCACGCTTTACGAGGTGCTTGGGTGGGGGATGTGGGCTGTGGGTTTCCCTAGGCCAGGGCGAACGTGGTAGGGTAGGTCCCTTGTTAGGCAGGTTCTGTGGCACTCCAACCCCAATAGTGGTAGTGGCCATCTACAATTAGTCAGGCTCCTGTGGGTTCCAGGTGTGCAGCAAATGGGGTTAGGCATATTCCCCCATGGGCAGGTGATTTTCCTAAGAACTGTTAGTGCATGGGCTAGTGAATAGGGCTGCTCCCTGTGTGTTGTGTCCGCCAACGGTAGTGGTGTTGGTGGCATGGACCATGTGTCTCCTCTGTCTCCCCCCCCTTTTTGTTTTGTCACCCTGTCTGTGTGTGCATTAGCATCATCTGACGGAGGAGCAGTGGCACCGGAGCAGGAGGGAGCTGCAACCCCATGGCCCAGGAGGGTGAATGTACAGAGTCTGAAGGCACCCGTGGGACGTAGGGCCAGCGACAGCGACTCCTCCTCTGATGGGAGCTCCCTTGCCGTGGCGGGCACATCTGTGCCCACCGCAACAACAGGTACAGCCGCCACCCCTCCTACCAGCACTGCCCTCCCAGCAGCCCCTCAGCATGTTTCCCGTGCCCGCTCACCCAGGAGGGTGGGAGTCTCCTTCGTCCCAGGCCCCTAAGGCCCTGCCCCAGTCAGCTCTGCTGCCCTCAGTGAGGAGGCTGCTGAGATCCCTCACTGTTGGGCAGTCAACCATTTTGAATGCCATCCAGGGTGTAGAGAGGCATTTGCAGCAAACAAATGCATACCTGGAGGGCATTCATTCTGGCCTGGCGGCCCAACAGAGAGCATTTCAGGCTCTGGCCTCAGCACTGATGGCAGCCAATGTCCCTGTGTCCAGCCTCCCCCTCCAACCTCCACTACCCAGACCTAATCCCCTCTACCTCAGCCTATCTCAAGCACACCATCAGACCAGCATGCACACACATCAACACACAAAAGTGACTCAGTCAAACATAAGCACCACACATCCTACAGGCACTCACACAAGCACCATCCCCATGCAGACACACCAACATCCACTGCCTCCACTGTGTCCCCCTCCTCCACATCCTCCACCTCCCTCCCAGTCTCGTCTCCACTCCCACCTGCATGCACTACATCCTCAGCTACTACCTCCATCACCAGCACGCCCATCCCCATACACCGCTCACGTGCAATCACCACCCCCACTACCATTCACACATCCCGTGTCCTCTCCCAGTGTCTGTGAGCCCTCCTCCCAAAGTACACAAACGCCGGCAAACACCCACTCAACAGCCATCCACCTCACAACAGTCTCCAACCCATGCACCTTCACCCAAACTCAGCAGACCTACACCTTCTACAACCACTATCTCTTCCTCCACTCCAAAACACCCTCCATCTTCCCGTCCCAGTGTAAGAAACTTTTCCCGGCTAACATTGACCTCTTTCCTACACCACCCCCCCCCCCCCCGTCCTTCCCCAAGGGCCAGGTTGTCTAGAGCCCTGACCAGCACCTCACCACCAAATCCTCATCCAGTGTGGTCCCTGCAAGTCCGGGAACATCGAAGGGGGCACCCATCAGGGATTCCAGTGTGCCACCTAGTGAAGCCAAGGACCACCCTATTCCACCACCTGCCAAGGTAAAGAAGGGGCCAGCATGCAGAAGAGAAAAGCTGCACCAACCACCCAGCAAGGCCTCTTCCAGAAACAAAGAGGACAGTGCCAAGGTCCCAACAGCGACTTCCAAGGTGGGGAAGGGACACAAGAGCAAAGAGAAGTCAGCTCAGGGTATGGAGCCTCCGGGTGAGGGACTGGTGTCACCCCTTTCGCAAGACAGCCCAGGAACCTGTACCGCGGTGGGCATTGCTGCAACGACTGCCACCTGCAACGCCACCTGCATGGCAGCTGCCTCAACTACTGTCACCAGCATCATCCCCAGTGGGCAGCCTTCCGAGGTTGCAGGAGACGGCCTGGTGTCTCCCTCCACAAGTGCAGACACCTGCACCACCGGCAGCATCTTCACCGCATACACCGCTGCAGCCACGCTACCTGCCCCGCGACGTGCCCAGCCAGTGCCACTACAGCGGACATCAGCAGCATCCCCAGTGGGCAGGTGTCTGAGGCTGCAGGAGACGTCCTGGACCCTGCACAGAGTACATGAGGCACCACCAGCACTGGCACTTCCAGCAGTTTACAGCCTTAGTCGTCGCAAGGACAGTGGCTCTGCCTCCATGGAGTATCATGCTACCTGTGACCGGTAAATCTCGTGGCTCAGACACCCATGTGAGGGAATGGGAACTGCCACACCGCTGGTGCAGCATCACTAGGAACCAGGACCCCTCTAGAACCAGTGGAGAACAGCATTCACTACCCCAGTCCTTGGCAGGATGAAGCACTCTGGACACCATGCTCCCTCCAGAACCAGTGGAGAACAGCATTCACTACCCCAGTCCTTGGCAGGATGAAGCACTCTGGGCACCAGGCCCCCTCCAGAACCAGTGGAGAACAGCATCCACTACCCCAGTCCTTGGCAGGATTCTAGAGTCCAGTTTACCTTCTTGGGCATTTTAGAGATAAGTTCTGTGAGGGGTGTCACTATGGATCCATATCCCTTCACAAACCTCCTATAGTAACTAGTCAAGCCAAGGAATGCCCTGATTTGAGTCTGGGTTTTTGGAGCTACCCAGTCCAGAATAGTCTGGATCTTGGGTTGGAGTGGCTGAACTTGGCCTCAATCTACAAGGTCTCCGAAGTAACCCACAGTAACCTGCCCTATCTGACATTTTGTATGCCTTGATAGAGGCCTGCTGCTTCCAGGGCCTGCAAAACCCTCTTCAGGTGGACCAGGTGATCCTGCCAGCTGGAGCTAAAGACAGCAATATCGTCAAGATAAGGTGCACTAAAGGACTCCAAGCCAGCAAGGACTTGATTCACCAACCTTTGGAAGGTGGCAGGGGCATTCTTTAAACCAAAGGGCATAACAGTAAACTGATAGTGCCCATCAGGTGTAGAGAATGCTATCTTTTCTTTTCCTCCTGGTGCAATTTTTATTTGCCAGTACCCTTCTGTCAAGGCAAAGGTACTCATGTATTTGGCAGCACCCAATGTATCAATTAACTCATCTGCCCTTGGGATGGGCATCTGTCTTAGTGACAGAATTAGGTCCTCTGTAGTCCACACAAAACCTCATCTTTCTCTTGCCATCTTTGGTGTGAGGCTTGGGGACTAAGACCACTGGGCTAGCCCAGGGGCTGTCAGAGTGCTCAGTGACTCCCAATTCCAGCATCTTGTGGACTTCCACTTTGATGCTTTCCTTAACTTGGTCAGACTGTCTAAAAATGTTGTTTTTGACAGGCATGCTGTCTCCTGTGTCCACATCATGGGTACACGTGTGTCTGACCAGGTGTTCGGGAAATGCTCAGCAAACCGTTGTAGGACTTTCCTACAGTCAACTTGCTGTTGGCCAGAGAGGGTGTCTGAATAGATCACTCCATCTACTGAGCCATCTTTAGGATCAGTGGAGAGGAGATCAGTGAGAGGTTCACTCTCAGCTTCCTGGTCCTCATCTATAACCATTAACATGTTTACATCTGCCCTGTCATGAAAGAGTTTGAGGCGGTTAACATGGATCACCCTTTTGGGGGTCCCTGCTAGTGCCTCGGTCTACCAGGTAGGTGACCTGACTTTCTCTCTCTAGCACTGGGTAAGGGCCACTCCATCTGTCCTGAAGTGCCCTGGGAGCCACAGGCTCCAGAACCCAGACTTTCTCCCCTGGCTGAAACTCAACCATAGCAGCCTTTTGGTCATACCACATCTTCTGGAGTGTTGGCTGGCCTCAAGGTTTTTACTTGCCTTTTCCATCTACTCTGCCACCCTGGAACGTAGGCCTAGTACATAGTCCACTATATCTTGCTTAGGCTCATGGAGAGGTCTCTCCCAGCGGTTTTACAAGAGCTAGAGGCATCTCTCTGTAGGCGAAAAGCAGACATGGCAAGAGGACATCCCATCACCTTTGAGCTTTTCAGGGAACCCCATGACCATGCCCTTCAATGTATTGTTAAACCTTTCAACAAGACCATTGGTTTGTGGATGGTCTGGTGAATTTGTAAGTCACCCCACACTCATTCCACATATGTTACAGGTAAGCTGACATGAAGTTGGTACCTGTCAGAAACCACCTCCTTAAGAAATCCCACTCTAGTAAAGTTACCAATGAGTGCTTTGGCTACTGCAGGGGCAGTAGTGGACCTAAAGGGAATTGCTTCAGGGTACCTAGTAGCATGATCCACTACTACTAGGATATACTGAGTCCCCGAGGCTGTGGGAGGTTCAAGTGGACCCACTATGTCCACTCCCACTCTTTCAAAGGGAACCCCACCACTGGAAGTGGAATGAGGGGGGCCTTTGGATGGCCACATGTCTTACCACTGGCTTGACAGGAGGCACAAAACTGGTTGACTATCCTCTCCCATGTCTTGGTTTGTCTCAAATGCCCAGCAAGTGGAATGTCATGGGCTAAGGTCGGAATGAACGTACTAAACTCCTGAGGCACTACCACTCTCCTAGTGGCGCCAGGTTTGCGTTCTCTTGCCTCAGTGTAAAGGAGTCCATCTTTCAAATAGACCGTGTGTTCCACTGACTTTTCCTTTTGTTTCTTCAGCAGCTTGCTGCTGAAGGCCTTCAAGAAAGACAGGTTTCTTGCCCCTTACACAGCTGTTCCCTTGTGGGACCCCCTGGGCCTAAGAGTTCAACCTGATAAGGTTCCAACTCCATGGGCTCAGTTCCCTCAGAGGGCAGAACTTTCTTCCTGGGAAGAGAGGTTCTTTTTCTTTTGCTGCATTGAAGCTGGTTCCCCAGTCTTCTTTCCTTTTCTCTTGGAGGGTTGGGCCATTCTTCCAGGCTCCAACACCTCTTTTTCACCCTGAGCCTTGCACTGTTCTACTTGGTTTTAAACTCCACAGAGGAGCTCGACTAACTGTATGGAGGACTATCTGGACTCCGCTCCTCTGCCCCGAATCCCAACTATAGACAGCACTACCTTTGAGAAGGATATTACACCCACAGAAGTCCTCACAAGCATGCACCGGCAGAGCAGAGTTTTATAAATTTTTGGAACCCAGCTGGCCAGGCTGTACAGCGTGCTAGGCACCTCCTACTGAAGATGCAACTGAGTATAGTGACAGTTATGCGCAAACCAGGTAAAGACCAACAACTGTGCTCCTCCTACCAACCCATTGACGCAGAGAAGGCCTTTGACCAGGTACACTGGCAGCATCTTCATGCAGTCTTAGGGAGACTGACTAGGCCCCAGGTTCCGTGAGTGGATCCAATGCAATTATGATAAACCTAGAGCCATGGCAGTCGTAAATGGGGGAGTGCCACGACAATTTCTTATCTTAAGGGGCACTAGACAAGGATACCCCCCTCTTGCCACTATTATTTGCCTTATACATGGAGCCCTTTGCTGAGCACATATGGCAGCACCCGGATATTTTCGGCACGCCAATGGGTGGCAGACCACAAACTCTCTCTACACAGACAATGTGCTCCTTCACCAGACCCAGCTGCAGACGTCTCTCCCTGGGCTCATGGCAGAGCTGGCAACCTTTAGTAAGGTACCAGGTTTTAAAACCAATTTCTTTAAATTGTTCATCTCTCTCCTCTCTTGGCATTGAAAGCGCACCCCTGGAGGGTGACCTTCCCTACTCGAGGGCTACACAAGAGATTACGCACTTGGGCCTGCAGACACTTTCCACAATAGAGACAACCGTAGACTAACTACAATAGGATAGTAAACACTGCATTCTCAAACTTAGTGGAAGGCGCACGGTCTCTCCTGGCTAGGCCACCAAGGTGCAGTCAAGATGACACTTCTGCCTAAAATACATTATGCAGACCATGCAGTTCCAACCACCCCGTAACCTTCTAGACAAAATACAAGCACTTATCTGGGAGTACATTTGGAGTGGTAGGAGGGGATGCCTCCCACAGACCGAGGGTGGGTTGGAGTCGCACACCTGTTGAGCTACTATTACACTGCACATCTGCAATACATGGTTGAATGGGCCCGACCCCATACAGAGAAATACTGGTGTTTAAAATCGACCAGAGGGTGGCAGGAATTCACACCTGGAAGGCAACATGGCTGCTCAGGAAACATCGACCACAAGGGGTGTAGGTCTCCCCTATTTTGAGGGCTACAGTGGGAGCACGGGACAAGGTACAGGTTATAAAAGTGCTATCCATGCCAGTCTCCCCACAGACACTGGTAATTCAGACTCCCCCACCTGCATTTGGCGACCCTGGCAGGAAGCAAACTGCAAGAGGCTAGGCAACCTTTTTACCTAGGACAGAGTATCCACATACTGGCAATACATACCCGTTCATCACTGGGTAACCTCCCCTGTGCCACACCCGCATGGAAACAGACCCCTCACACTATTTGAACAATGGTTATTGACTATGGACAGACAAGCCGCTCATGTCCGACATTTACGCCTTTCTGCTCACACAGACAACACTTTCACCAGTGAGGTGGAGCTGGAATGAGAGCACACATTTACAGACAGGAAGTGGCGAGATGTCTTTAGTTTTAGGGAAAACAGGAACGTACCTCTGCTCTCCTGGTTGCAGGGGAGGGGGGGGGGGGGGTGCGAGAGAAGGATGGTGTCACTCACCTCTTGGGGTTTCTCCAACCCCCTTCTCCTGATTCCACTTCCTCAGGTGGGGGACTGCCCTTCACATTCCACTTTTTTAAGTATATGGTTTGGCCTTCCCCTAGGGCCCTTACTATTTTCTATTGCTTTTACCAATACCCATTGCTTTCTATGCTATTTATTGATTGCTAATGTGTATATGATAGTGTGTTTACTTACCTCCAGTAGGGAGATTGCCTATTCAGTGTTCTAGTACCTGTGTTACTATAATCGAGTACTTAAAATAAAAAATAAAAAGTGTTTCCTGAGTGGTATTGCATAAGCTTTGTATGTCTCCTGGATAAGTATTTGCTGCTCACCCACAGCTACCTCTAGAGAGGCATGGCTTCCTAGACACTGCCTACACCTCACTAACAGGTGATACATGGACCTGGTATAAGATGATAACACCATAGGTGCTCACCACACACCAGGCCAGCTTCCTATAGAGTTCAGCATGGTGGGGGATGGAGAGATTCCAACACCATGGCCATCCTCTATCATAGTACCAATATACAAAAGATGGTGCTAAATCAGATCCTAAAAATTACTAACCAATATTGCTATAGGACTAGTCTATGAAATTACTAAATAGGATCCTATTGGGAAGGATGGGTACAGGAGTACAACATTTCATTCCTTGCCTAATTTGGCTTTACTGTGTACACAAATCTAGATTTGTGTATTAGGAAATATACAAGGACCCTATGCCTTTTTTTTGTCAATCTTAGGAGAGCCTTTGATCTTTTTTAACATGCTATTTTGTGGCCTACTTTGCTGGATATGGGTGCCCAGAGGAAAACTGGGTCTCTGACCCACCTGTATGGAAATCACGCAGTCTGCTTTGGTTTAATGGGAGAATGTACCCCTTTATTAAAGGTTGAAAGTTATTTGGCCGAGCTGTTCCCTAGCCCCACTGCTATTCCCTTTATTAACAGGATGGATAACTTCTTGCACACCTTACTAGCTGACTAACCATGTGTGGCAGGGCGCCCTATACCAGTCTTATCATATGCAGATGACACCATCTGTGTTCTAGGACTCCAATGGGACTTCAGAAATTAATGCATGCCTTCGCAGAAGGCATGACTTTAAAGAGTATGTTGATTAATAAAGGGAAGGAGAGAGAAAAAGAGTACAGAAATGTAGATGTTTCTTTATACAGAATACGCCAATTACCAATGTTAATTGGGGGTCCTATTTTTAAGTAGAAGGTCCCGGGAACAGCATATTCCTCCAGGCAGGAACACATGTGGTATTTTTAGATTTGCCAGCAAGCTAGTCGCCCTAGAAGGGAAATGGTGGATATCTATAGGGCCAGAGTTGTGCCTATGGCCACCTATTCAGGTGTCCTAACAATTATACACCAGGAGGTGTTCTCTGCCAAAAGTAAAGTAGGATTTGCGAAAGATCCCCTGCGTTGGGTGCATGTCTAATTGCTGATCGCTCCTCTGACGCAACACCAACAATTGGCATGGACGTAATAGGATAGCAATCATGGTAAGTAAGCGCTGAAGGCAAACTTTACAATTTGACATGCAAGCCTTTCAATTGCAGATGCATAAAAATCATGAAAGTGCATGTGGCCGTGACTTCTCTTTTGTCCAAGCTAGTTGCTTAGTTGACCTAGAATTTGAGACCCTGAATTGTTAGTGTTCTGAAGCCATCTTTCAATCCTATGCACAAACAATGCCTAAGCAGAAACCGATTTCACCCCCCCCCCAATGGGCCCTTGTAATAAAGCCACAATTTGCTCTGGCATGAATACAGAGCAGGCTTTCTCCCCTGCGCAGCTCCCCATACAGGATTACACCAACCCTACTACCAAAGCCACAGAGGTTCTCACAGGGAAAGTCTGTCGGTCAATTAAAAATCAGAAACTTACTATGTACACTCAAAGATCACACGGGGCGACGAGCATTTGCACATCTACAATTTCAGGTAGGCACACACGTTAGGAGAATGGAAATAACCCATTAGGTTTGAAACGTACAGCACAGGTTATCAGCCAGATTGAACAAAATATTCCAGCACCCCGATTGCATTACTACAAGTTCTCAAGTGTGGCAACAGGGCAGCCTTTACTGACATGCGAGCGTAATCCAACAGTAACTTGAATACAACTGACACCTGGAAAATCATTCCCACCGCAACAGCAAGACAAAATAGGCATTGTGTGTGATACAAGACATTTAATTAAAAAAAAAAGAAAAACACTACAATATAAAAAGGCTATTATAAATCCACAAGTCTTACAGCTGCCTTATTTACATTTCAGGAACCTAAAGGGTCACTGGCATCCCTTTTCTTAAGGCCCAAATCCCAGTGGTTTGCCAGTACAGCACCAAAGTTACACCAAAATCAAGTGATAATTATTGCAGAGAATCTTGTACATGGGCAAGACATAGCACCCATTTTTTTTATTTATTTTTTAAACAAACATGCAAGAAAAGCAAGACAAATGCTCAACACTTCGGGTAAAAACTCAAAATTAACAATTTCGTACAAAAGAGTTCACGTTAAAAAAAGGTATTTTACAGGTTTTACAAGAAACTGATTCATGCTCGTTCGCCTCGTATCCTACGAGCCAGCTGGATGTCTTTTGGCATGATGGTAACCCTCTTGGCATGGATGGCGCACAGGTTGGTGTCCTCAAACAGACCTACAAGGTAGGCTTCACTGGCTTCCTTCAATTTAGAATAGGACAATGCCAGTTAGAACGGTACAGGACAAAAACACTTTATACAGCATAAAACCCCTCATTCAAGGTGGAGTACAATTTATCTCACCTGTAGTGCACCGATAGCTGCGCTCTGGAACCGCAGGTCCGTCTTGAAGTCCTGGGCAATTTCCCTTACAAGCCTCTGGAAGGGAAGTTTTCGGATCAGCAGTTCTGTGGACTTCTGGTAACGACGAATCTCACGCAGTGCGACCGTGCCAGGCCTGAAAAATAAAATAAACAAAAAATAAAAATAAGAAGGGGGGTGCGTAAGAGTAGGCTCAGCATAAGGGGTGGTTATTAAACAGCAGTCTCCAACCCTAGCCTATGAGTTATCTACTACTCGCCCAAGATTGGAGATTAAGCACACTAGATCAGTACACGAGATTAGCCTTCCTATAAGAAAATTGATAGTTTGATCTGAAAACACTGCTATGAAAACGAGCAAAGACAAAAGGTCTGTCGCTAAATACAGTCGATGGGTTTACTAAGGCACGATTTGCCTAACATTACTTAAAAAGGCAATTACATATTGTACCAGTAGTAACTGACACGGAAGGAGAGTGGCGACTTGATGACCAATACCGAAACTCTGGCCCTGTGCATTAAGCTGGGGGTGGGCAAAACAAACGAGTGACATCAGATCACACCAATAGATGGATATTACTGACACCCCACACTGAGTTTACTTCAATTAAGTCTCGGCTAACGGATACGTAATGAATGTAACAAATCTTTACCGTGCAACTCTATGAAGGGCCATTAAAGTTAAGTTATAGATGAACCTTACCTGTAACGATGGGGCTTTTTCACACCTCCAGTAGAGGGGGCACTCTTCCTTGCTGCTTTGGTCGCCAGCTGCTTCCGGGGGGCCTTCCCACCAGTGGATTTACGAGCAGTCTGCTTTGTTCTGGCCATGGCGTCTGTTGAAAACGCAAGTGAAAAAGAAATGCTGCTAAACTATCAGTAGATAAGGCTACTTAAGTGTGTGTAAATACAGATGGACATCGGACGTAGACCAAAGCTGTTTAATTGCCGAGTATAAATTGAGGGATGCCTTTATCACGAGATGATAAATGATAATCTAACAAACATCTGGCTTATTAGCAGGAATGTTAAACCATGACGGAACTGCTTCTATTTTTCAACAGGACGTACTTTCACGTACCTCGCCATAAGAATCAGTTACCAATAGGTATAAGGAAAGCTGGAATTAAGACTCGCCGTTTGCTTAGAGCAAGACGTTGCGCTGTATTAAACGAAAGCTTTAGCAGCGCGAGCTCCTTAACCATGGTCAGCCATGGCACCATGTAAAGGCCTGGCTCCTTAGACTGCTCCCACCTCACAAGGAAAAACACCTTTTTCAACCCTGCTAAACCCTATGAATCACACCACATTTTAGGACAGCGACCTTTCCATACTTCAGGTTACTTTAGTTTACGGTTGCCTAAAGATCACACGCCCCGCTTAAAAACTCATCTACAACGCCTTGTCAGGAGTAATAAACGCTATACCAATACAGTTTCCTCTCACCAATCCCTCTCCCCGCCAAACCATCCCCCACGTCATCCAAACCGTCATCTCCCGCGCCTCAAAGGCAATCAGACAGACACCTTCGTTTGGAAACATTCAGAAGAGAAGGAATCCCTCAACCCCATATAAACACGGGCATACAAGCACACGCTATCCGCTTGATCGTAATTCAATATGTTCTATTATCTCATTCATCATTTAAATCGGTTTAAGCCAAAACGACTCGCTTCCCTAAATCAACACTCCGCTTCTCACCTCTTCAGTAGAGCGGTCGCTCCTTCAAACCGTGTGAACTTGACTGTGTACTGATAATCCTCAAACCGCTAAATCCTTTTTCCACTCAAAGATCAAATTACTTCTTTCTTTCAGTGCTCACGCGCCTTCAGCTGTGCAGAGATACTAAATTCTGTTAGCCGAAATGCCGCTTTATAAAGCACGTTAAACCAGCAAAACCCACTGCGCCCTCTAATTGGCCCCGAACCCATAGGCTGCATGGTGACGTCAAACAATACCAACCCAATTTCACAAGCTCTTGCTGATTGGTCGAAACTCTGGCGTCTGATTGGTCTTTAAACTTGACTGGTCATTGGTCACACTGTAACAGAAAAGAGCCAATCAATTAAAAGCTCAGCAGAGGCCCAGGATTGGTCGAAAACGGTACATCTTTCTATCCCCGTTTTGCCACCAAGCTCAACACAGTAAATGAAATGAGCAGACGTACTCTTGCTAGAGTAAAGAATAGAATGCTTGACTAGAAAGTACAGAGTAAGGTTAGACGGCCAGAGAAAAAATTCCGCGGAGAAGTATAAACGAAAATGCTATGAAGAAAAATGCAGCTGGAAGAACTTATAGTTCGGTTATTTAATCTAAATTATATAACCAACAATGTGTGTACCGTCGATAACTTCACAATCTGCTGCTTTCTTCAGTGCGGAAAGGGTCGAAATGGAATTGGTTTGTGATAATAGTATGGAGTGAAACCTGCACATGTTCTCAGGTATACAAGTCCCCCTTGGGCAACCCCCACCGCGGCACACATTGAAGCTATCCCACCGTTGTGTTTAGGACAGTCGCAAAGCAATCCTAGGGAGCAACCCACTAGCAAGTGCCCAGTAGTGAACATACTAATGACAGAGAGGGAGTATAAGATAATGTGGGAGGAGCCAGTCTTGCGTAAGGACGCACCACAGTCTGAAAGAAGAGAACACGGAGTTACAAGGAGAATGGGTTGAGGGGTGGGGGATGCCTTGGGGAGTGGTTCGAGACAAAACAAGCATTTGCAATGCAACGAGTCTCGCGTTTGCTTGAGCCAGAGCAATTAGCATTTTAAACTCCTAGCCAGTCTTTTCTTGCCACATAAATTGAAAATGAAAATAAAACAGTTTCAATAAACTAACTGGACTTTTCTTGCCATATAAACTGAAAAGTAAAAGTTTCACATAAGCGAGCTGACTGCCGCCATCAGTGCAAAGCAGACCCTCAAAAGGAAATAAAAGTTCACTCGCAGTGAAACCTATCGGCAAAAGTGCAATTATCCATGTAGCCAGCCGTCAGTAACTGGCAAAAGTGCAATTATCTACGTAACTGGCAAAAGTGCAATTAACTATGTAACAGGGTTGATGTCATGCAAAGCGCTCGACTTCTGCCCAGCAAGATCCCGCTGCGAAAAAAGAGAAAAAGTAGTCCAGAAACCAGAGAGAAAACATGGAGCCTCGTATGTTTTCAGTACTTAGTCGCTGCGCTCGTGGAGGGCTAAACACCGGAAAAGGCATGACTTATGCATGCCTTTTACTAATGAAAGCAACCAGAGTTTAAAAGGCAAGCTCACAAACCAATGAAAGAGACTGACGTGACATGGGCATGGTTTGAAGCCCAAAGAAAGATTACAACACAGGACAGAGGGCTTTGCGCTTGCCCCTAAAAAAGTGTTTTCAAGAAGAGAGAAGCTTTCAGAAAGTTAGGTCACACAGGTTGGCAGCTATTAGTGAAAAACTGTAAATTGTTGGGTTTTATGTTGCTGTGAGATTCATATTAGGTTTGCAGAATGTATATGCTTGTAACGGTTCTTAGAATGTATATGTCTGGAGGGAACGTTGAGAGTGGCAGTTTAGTTCTGCTTTTGTGCCTGGTCAGTTGTTTCCCTGTATCCTCTATTTAAAGGAAATAAAGAATCTTCTACTCTTTGCACCACTCCCAACGCCATCACTGGTGTATCCCCTTTCACTCTTTTCAAGGGCTGTGAACCTGTGATTAAGTTAGCTAGCTCATGGATTGGGTGAAACAATGAAGTAAAGGAACTTGGAGGCTGTAGAATTGAGGCATGAGATATCCTAGAAAGGTGCGTAGAAGATTCTTTATTTCCTTGAAGTAGAGCAGGGGTGTTCAAACGGGTGTGGGGTTGGGTGGGGTGATGGCTTCTCTAATGGGGGCCTCAAGTGATCTCATGGGGGGGGGCACCAGGCTCTGGCCAAAAGAAGCATTATACTGATAACAGTGTTTGGTATTAGTGAGCAGCAGTAAACTGCCTTGTAATGGGGCATCACTAACATCTTTTGTCGTTTATGTCCTGGCTAGGAGAGGGTGTCAAAAGGTGTGCGTGAAAAAAAAACACGTACACCAGGCAGCGCCGGCGTAGGGAAAAATGGCGTTTGGGCGTCTAAGAATGGGGCAAGTCAGGCTGAGGCAAAAAAAACGTCTTAACCCGATTTGCGCCATTTTTTAACGACGCCCATCCCCCATTGAAATGACTCCTGTCTTAGCAAAGACAGGAGTCATGCCCCCTTGCCCAATGGCCATGCCCAGGGGACTTCTGTCCCCTGGGCATGGTCATTGGGCATAGTGGCATGTAGGGGGGGCACAAATCAGGCCCCCCTATGCCACAAAATAAAATTTAAAAAATACTTACCTGGACTTACCTTAATGTCCCTGGGGTGGGTCCCTCCATCCTTGGGTGTCCTCCTGGGGTGGGCAAGGGTGGCAGGGGGTGTCCCTGGGGGCAGGGGAGGGCACCTCTGGGCTCATTCTGAGCCCACAGTTCCCTTAACGCCTGCCCTGACCCAGGCGCTAAAATCCGGCGCAAATGCGGGTTTTTTAGACCCGCCCACTCCCGGGCGTCATTTTTGCCCGGGAGTATAAATACGACGCAATAGCATCGCAGTCATTTTTTAAGACGGGAACGCCTACCTTGCATATCATTAACGCAAGGAAGGTGTTCACGCAAAAAAATGACGCTAATTCCAGGAACTTTGGCGCTAGACGCGTCTAACGCCAAAGTATAAATATGGAGTTAGTTTTGCGTCGAATTTGCGTCGAAAAAAACGACGCAAATTTGGTGCAAACGGAGTATAAATATGCCCCTCAGTGTAGCCATTATGGAGCTGTGGAGTTCGTTTTTGACAAACTCCCAGACCATATACTTAATATGGCCACACTGTACTTACAATGTCTAAGAATAGACGTAGACACTGTAGGGGCATAGTACTCATGCAGCTATGCCCTCACCTGTGGTATAGTGCACCCTGCCTTAGGGCTGTAAGGCCTGCTAGATGGGTGACTTACCTATGCCACAGGCAGTATTTTGTGTGCATGGCATCCTGATGGGGATGCCATGTCGACTTTGCCTTTTTCTCCCCACCAACACACACAATCTGCAATGGCAGTGTGCATGTGTTAGGTGAGGGGTCCCTTAGGGTGGCAAAACACATGCTGCAGCCCTTAGGGACCTTCCCTGGTCACAGGGCCCTTGGTACCACTGGTACCTTTTACAAGGGACTTATCTGTGTGCCAGGGGTATGCCAATTGTGGAAACAATGGTACATTTTAGGTGAAAGAAAACTGGTGCTGGGGCCCGGTTAGCAGGGTCGCAGCACACTTCTCAGTCAAGTCAGCATCAGTATCAGGCAAAACGTGGGGGGTAACTGCAACAGTGAGCCATTTTCCTACATATACTCATACAAGTTTTCTATCTTGGGGGACCAACCCAAAAAAATGAATTCCGAAGTCAACACTAACTGCACCTGTAATACCGCACTTAACACCCCAAAGACCTGTGCTCAAAAACTCTGAATATGGGGACAAAATACAAACATGTTGAGGTCATTAGCCATATCACTACCACACTTCCTGCATGCCGTACTCCCTCTTTACCCAAATTTAGCTATTTTCTTAGGAGTAAAATATGCCCTATGAAGGACAAACAGATGATTCCTTCTGAAATGCGCAGGTTTTACCACCTGATAAAGAAGGCGCCATGAGACCACCCATAAACGAGTGGCCTCTTCACTCTGGACAAGTTTGCCCCATAAAGAGCCCGGGGGGTCCTGATCCCGATCCAAGATAGCCAAAAGTAAGCTGTAGTAAGCCGCCATTTCCTTCCTACAATGTGGGCCTTTAATCAGCAGTTCCTCAAGCTCATTTGTATTGGTTCACTCCTCTCGTAGAGAGTAAGCCCAACTTTGTAGTTGATAATACTTAAATTTGGATAGGGACCCCCACGTCATTGCCAGAAAATCATCCCAGGGATTTCATTTTACATCTTGAAGTACCTGTCACCATTCTACAATACCTGCTTCCTTCAAAGGTCGTGACAGGGGATCCTTAAGGCACTCTGGTGTGCCCGGGGAGTCCCATATAGAAGTCTAAATATGGTAATATGATAGGTTCGTAATTTTCCTTATCTGTGCCCATAGCTGAGCAGCAGCTTGTAGAACTTTAAATCTAACTCTTTTAAAGAATTTGGGATGCCCAAATGTATACATAAATTTTAAACCGTCCCTGCCCTCGCCTCTTAACATGACCACCTTTAACTGATTAACCGCCCTTCCTAATAACAAATCTTTAGCATTCTTTAACTGGAGGGCCCAGACATACAACTGGATATCAGGCACGGCTATCCCTCCTTTGTCATACTTCCTTCTAAGCTTCCTCCTTGCAATTCTGATTCCTCTAGAAGCCCAAATAAAACTGTCTAATTTAGCTTGGAGTTCTTATATCCCAGCCTTATTAAAATATAAAGGTATCACATTAAAAAGGAAAGTAAGCTTTGGGAAAATGGTAATTGTTATTAAATTTACCCTTCCATAAAAGGTTAATGGAAGGTGCGACCAGCTTAGCAACAGTTTATTTACCTCTCATGTTGCATATCTCAAGTTTACATCTGGAACATCCTCCAAATCATTACAAATCTTGATACCTAAGTATTTTATCTCTTTTTTAACCTGTGCTCTTCATCTATATCCCATGTAATAATTTATGTTTCGGGCCATATTAACTGCGTACCCCGACACCTTGCCAAATTCTAAAGTTAAATGCTCCAGCCTATCTAAGGTAGAGAGCAGATTTCCAGTGTAAATCATAATATCATCTGCATATAGCGATATTTTCTTTTCCCAATCGAGATAGATAAATGGTTTAATTAGGTGGCCCCTCTTGATCATTAAAGCAAACGGCTCAATAGAGGATAAACAATAATGGGGAAAGCAGACAACCCTGCCTACTTCCCCTTGTAATAGCAAATGCCGTGGTTAAGATGCCATTTAACACTAATCTAGCTGAGGGGGGTTTATAAATATTTCTCAAGACTCTACAAAAGCTCGCCCCAAAATTAAGATGCTCTAAAAGAAAGTTGAGATATCCCCAGTTCACTCTATCAAAAGCCTTAGTGGCATCTAATGTTATGACAGCCAGGGGAGTTTATATGTTTCTGCCAAATCTATTGCCTATATCTACCCTCAAGGAATCTCTTCTGGTCCCCCTGGATCAATTTCCCCATCACCGTACCCAACCTAGTAGCCAAAATATTGGCAAATAATTTATAGTCATTAATCTATACTGAGATTCACATAACAAAGGATCCTTCCCTGGTTTTATTGTGAGAGTGATCACTGCTTCTGCCCAGGATTTTGGAAGGGTAGTCTCTCCTTTGAGGAAAATATTAAGAAGTTTAGTTAAAACTGGGTTAATTATCTCTTGCATCTCTAAATAGAATTTAATTGGTGACCATCGGGTCCTGCCGCTTTCCTCTTTTTGCTCTTACCGATAACCTGGGCAATCTCCTCCAATGTTTTTTTTTTTATTTATTCAATTTTAGATAAACATGAAAAAACAAAGCCCCAGGAGCAGTGCAAATGCATACACAGATAATCCCGGCACCGTCCAATCATCAAATGTCTCTCAGCCAGTCAATGATAAGATATAGGAGGGGGAATATTCCCATTGTGCTCAGTGCATCAGGTTCCATCAAACACAGCTTGTGCTAGCCATTGGGATTAACATTAGAATCACGCCTCAAAGATAGAGGCTAAATGCTACCGCGCTCCCAGGACTGAAAAGAACAGGTATGCAACCAGCAAGAGAGAAAAAGGGTGGCAGAGAGGGACACGGGCACCACAGTCATCTATCCCAGCAAACAAACATGGCGCCGATGAGCAGCAAATCAGAGCTGATCCTCCATGTGCGTGGCCAACCAAAATAAGCACGTAACATTTCATTTATAAGACTCCAAAAAGGAGCGAATGGGTGCCCAAATGTCCCTCGGGCGAGAGCCCTCAGGAACCAGTTCCCAAAAAATCGTTAACCGCTCCTGGCAGAACGCAGCATCTCGCAGCCCGTCAGACCCACGAGGGGCCCGGCCTCTCCCCCAGCACATCGCCACTCTGCGCTTGGCCAAAAGCAGCAGCAGGACCACCAGTCTCCGCAAAGCCGACGGCACTCTGTCCACCAGTCCAAGCAGCGCCAGCGTAGGGGAGAGGGGCAGATCTAAGCCAGTCATCTCTGCAATCGCATGCATCACTTTTAGCCAAAAGTCACGCATCTTCCCACAATGCCACGCCAAGTGAAGAAAATCAGCATTGGGGAGCGACACCTTTCACAATTAGCATCCGCGCGCAGCCCCATAGCATAGAGACCTCGAGGGGTGTAATATAAGCGATGTAGGAATTTAAAATGAATAACCTGCAGCCGATAATTCGGTGACAGTGCTCTCATGTGCGTACAGCATTTCTTCCACGCTTCTTCAGAAATGTCCTCCCCAACATCCATTTCCCACCTGGCTTTAGCAGACATGGCAATGTCACTCTGCTGTTCCTGCAAGCAGCCATACAGCTTAGTAATGAGTTTACGCGGCGACTGCACACACCACAACACCTTCACCGCCTGGCAGATCCTCGGGGTCGCCGGGAGACCCGTAAATCGCGTGCGGAGCAATGCACTAACATGCAAGACATATAATCGGTGCAAAGCGTTATCAGCTCCGCCCCCCCCCTCAAACCAGTCTCCTAAAGAAGATAGGCCCAAGCCATTGAGGAATCAACCAACCGCACATCCCGGGACATCATCTCATCGGCAACATCTAGCACGGGCATCACAGGAGCAAAAGGCTTGTGTATACCAGACCAGCACAACAAAGCCGCCCAAGCTCTGGAGGTACACGCTACTGTATCCACACCACAAGACCTGGGCCGGGACAAACACCCAAGGACCCGCTGCAGCCTATCCGGCCACACCGCATCGCTCTCAGGCACGAGATGCAGTAGGTAGCACACAGGGCGAATCCAGTAGTACGCAAAATGGGCCTGCGCACAATAATAATAAAGCTCCAAATCTGGGGCAGCAAGGCCACCCAACTCGAAAGGCAGTGTCAGCTTCTCCCAAGCAATCCTGGGCTGCCCGCCTGCCCAGTCCTGTCTTATCAGAGCGGAGCAGAGGCGCTCCATATATCAACCAAGGCGCCGTCAGTCATGACAGTCGACAAAGCATTAGCAGCAGCGGAGTGTCGCGCCCTGGACAAACTTTCCCGATCCCTCTCCGGATCCAGGACCACATTAAAGTCTCCTCCTCAAATCACAGCGCCACCACCCATTAAGTCGACCAAGCGCCAGACCTCGCAGAAAAATTCAGGGTCGTCAACATTAGGGCCATAGACTGAGACAAGCCTGCAAGGCCTATCCAGTAGCGTTCCACTCCACAAAACATAGCGCCCATTTGGATCCACTATTACCTGCTGGGTGCGCCATTGCAGTCCCCTATGCAGCAGAATCGCCACACCCCTTGCATACTGCGAAAACACCGCGCCATGACATTCACCAATCCATCCAGCTTTCAAGCGATTCAGCGTAGCCGTCACCAAATGAGTCTCCTGCAGCATACATATATCTATATTCTGGCGCTTAACATAAGCAGACATGACCTGCACCTTGCGCCCGTCATTCAAGCCACGCACATTCAGGGTGAGACAACGAATCGACATCACCCTCCCCAGTGCCATCTAAGCATCCAAGACAAAACTCCATACTGTAGTGTGGTTAGTTTTACGTATTCATTGCGCTTTAGCTTCAGGCTTTAGGCCTTTGTGCACTTTGCCCTGAATATATTTTATTCATTTGCTGATAGCTTAGAGCCTCTGTGCACTTTGCTCTACATGCTTTTTATTAGGCTTCGTACTGTTATTTTTCAAATAGCCAGTTCTACGGTGTTGTTTTTTATTCATATCACACTGTTTTGCCTACTTCAGCACTGGAGTTCTCCATAACATATTTACTCTGTGCTTCAGTCAAGGATACAGTCTGGTACATTGCCGATAGACGTGGTAGGAGTTTAGACTTGGCATTCCTGCGTAGGGACATTTTGTGATCACGATGACATGTTAGTTATAAAATCACTTCCTTGTCCCAATACACGCAAGAGGGAGATTCCGACCAGGGAACCACAACTAGACGCTGACTGCCTCGTTGCAGATGCTGAACCAAGATCACAGGTCTTTGCTCAGGTATGAGGGCTGATGTCTCCACAGTGATTCTAATAGGCAAGCTAGAAGCTTAACATGCTGTGCTCTAAATAGAACAAGCAGAGGGAGAGTAGAAACTGTTAGACAATATGATAGCTTTGTTCTTATGTTTTACTCTCCTGGTGACTATTTCAATCCTACTGTGTTGTATCGTTCTGGTTATTGCGGCTCACGCCTTAATATCTAAAATACAGTCGTTTTATTAAAAACATTATATAAAACTTATACTGTCTTTGTCATTTGTATATGAGATCATATTGGAAATAAGAGAGTTGGTTTGGATCTGAGTAACCACGACTTCCCTGAGAAGTTCCAAAGATGTCATGCGCTCGGCTGCCGAATCATTCCTTCCACATGGGAGAAGTGAGGCACTGCTAGTTAGCCGGAGCAAAAAACGGATTTAGGGTGACAGAGTTCTTTACACGTGGGTCAGACTCAGTCCCCCACACCGTTATAGATCCTGCTACCTAGAAATCCAGTAGTCTCATTTAGAATAATGAGAGCCCACGCGACATGGCGCCGCCAACGTTTGGTCTGGCTCTAATGATTGGGTCCGACTGACTCTCTTGGTCTCATATATATTTTGACTCCTCGGTTCCGTATACGGAGACGTCCGTGGGGCTGAGGGTTTCCGCCGCCACGGCATAGGTGCTTCCTATTGCTTAGTGGTTGGTTGTTCAAGCTTGAACTTTGAAAGGAAAAACCCCGATATTGGTGTGCCTTCTCTGACCTGAAGCAATTTTTTATAAAATGGCGAATCCTAATGTAGTGAATATAGCAATTAATATGCGTCATCCGCTCACGGGACATCTGTTGACACATGGACTGACAGTCCAGGGGGGTCCAGTCACTTTTGTGGTGGACGCCCATGCAGCCTATAGAACAGAACTTTTTTATTCTTGGGTCGGATTTCCAGCAGTGGATGGGGGAACAAATACTTTTCACGAATACACTGTTGCAAATGTCCCTGGACAATACAGGGCTTACGCTTATTTAGAAATACCTCTATCTTATCAAGAACATCATAATTGGCTTGATGGCGCCCTCCCACACACAGTAGCACAAGTTAGGTTAGGTCCGCTGAGTAATGATGGTCCTACCTGGCCTTTATTAGCTACATATACACCTCATCCTGCGGTTGCTCAATTGGCAGTGGTTGATGTTCGTCGTTTATATACAGAATTAATGGCTACATATAGACGATTAGTTCAGTTTGTAATGCAGACACTAAATACGAATGCAGCGCGTGCTGCTCCAGCGCACCCACAGGCAGTGGTTCCGGATATTAATCCGGCCACTGTACACTCAGTTATGGGTAAAGTACCGGCTAAACGAGAGGAGACTCCATTTTGGCTGGCGCAAAAAATTAATACGCTGGAAGCAGTATTTCCCCATACAGGACCTCAGGATAAACATAGAATTTTGACGATGTGTTTGCCGTATGGGATGGTTCCTCCGGTGGACCTTTGTAATACCTGGGGCACGGTGTTTGCCGCGCTCTACACTACGGCACACGGTACACCGACATTAGCTAATTTACCGGACGTGCTTAAACAGATTCAAGATGAATATGGGGCTGCCCCTGCCTTAGATTTGGGCATGCAGTTGCTGGGCAATTTTGCCACAGTTTCTTCTATTATTTTGAGTAATCTCAAAGGAGAGGCAGTAGCACTAGCAGTGCGAATGCGTCTTCGGGATGTTCCGCTGCTTAATCAGGAGCGGGAGCTTCCGAGAATAATAGCGGAAACATATTCTAGTATTGGTCGTGATAGCCTAGGGGCTAGACCACAAAAACCCCAGTTACAGGGTAAAAATAATAAAGATAATGCTAAACAGCAACAACCGGAGGGTTCGAAAAAGCGCTGGGAAAAGAAACAGCAAACACCTAAGAAAGATGGTGGGCAGTCTCCGCAACCGGAGACCCCACAGAATAAGTATAATCTCAGGAATAGGGATACTTTGAAGACACCTGATAGATATCAATATACTGATACACGCCAATCTCGTTCCTTTCAGGACGCCTCGGAAAAGAGAAGTGAGAGAGGTGGGCGGTCAGAGCGGAGGACGGAGTACGTGAAACCGAGACAGGATTCACAACGCTCAGCGGAGGTTTCTATTAAACAAGAAGAGAAACCGCTGCAACAAAAACAGCAATTTAAAAAGAAGAAAGTGACAGCAGTCTCAGTTAGACATGCCGCTCAAGAGAGTTCTCTTGACGAACAAGACGTGGGCGTTAGCACTGTTAGACAGCGCGGCAGAGGTCACAATAGTTCGCCGGAGTCTTCTAGAGCATCTGGAGGTGAAAGCAACTGATGACTTCATACAAGTCGAGACGGCGGATATGCGAGTCTCTGATCCTGATAGAGTATATGAAGTGACTCTACGATTGGAAGGGGACATTGACCGTATTATAAACGCCATTTTTTGGGACCATGTGGTAAAATCATATGATGTTCTGCTGGCCGAACAGGATTGGCCACCTGACTTTGTTCGTGACTGTCCGGTTGGGGAGGAGGTTATTACACCTTCCTTCTCACCACTTGTTCCAAGAGAACTAGTGGAGTCCTATAGTAAATCATGGGCTCTAGCACAGGCTCCCCGCCTTGTATAGAAATAACGTGGGGTGGGACAGACAATCACCGTATCATGTAATTCCGATAAAGGGCGAACCTCAGCCACAACCGCAGTATCCTATCAAATTTGAAGCAAGGGCATCGGTTAGGAAAATTCTTACACAATTGGAGTACCAGGGTGTAATTGAACCCTGTGTCTCGCCGATGAATAATCCCTTGTTTCCGGTTGCTAAACCGGACCATTCATATAGGATAGTGGTGGATTACCGACATTTGAATAGTCATACACGCACATATGCAATACAGAATTCACACAGCGCAGCGCTTATGAATAATATCGTGCGTAAAAAATACAAGACAACATTAGATATCTCGAATGGATTTTTCTGCCAGAATATAGCGCCCGAGAGTCGGGACTATACCTGTTTCAGTGCATTTGGCTCTCAGAAATGTTTTTGTCGTTTGCCTCAGGGGTATAAGAATAGCCCAGGACTGTTTTCGGCTTGTGTAACTGAAATGCTGCATGAGTTCGACCCTGAAGCATTATCATATGTTGATGACATATATCTGACAGATGATGAGATTCTGCAACATCTAAGGCGTGTATCGCGCATTGTTGTGGGGTTTGCTGATATTGGCTATAAGTTTAATTTTAAGAAATCAAAGATTGCCTTCCTCAGCGTCATTTTCCTGGGATATGAGTTGTCGAGTGAGGGCAAGAGCTTAGCGCCTAATTTTTTGGAGAAATGTGCTTTATTGCAGCCTCCTAATATGGTTCGGAAGCTCCAGTCATTGTTGGGGTTTCTGAATTTTGGCAGAACTTACATTCCCGATTATGCGACGTGTATAAAACCCTTATACAAGTTGATTCGCCCGAATTTTTCGAGTAGATTTTGGACGATTGAACATACACACATACTACGAGAATTACAAAGTGATCTCTTAGCAGGTAAACACTTACACACACGGGACAATAAGACACATTTAGTCATCAGGGTGATACCTGGGGCTGTTGGGTTTACTTATGTCACCTTTAATGAGGGGGAGACAGTCCCGATTGCATACAAGTCTCACTTGTATTCTGCTGCAGAACAACGTTTTGCACAGACTGAGAAAATTCTCACTGCAGTACAGATGGCTGTTATTAAAGAAAGACCACTGGCCCAGGGTCAACGCATTGTTGTCGTTTCCCCAATTCCGGCCTTAGAGGCAGTTACAAAAGCGAGTGTTCCAAATTCGAAAGCTTTGCACCCGCGATGGATACAATGGGCTACGTCTTAGACAGCCACTGATGTAGATTATGTATTTGACCCTAAACTGCAGACTCAAGAATTTCTTCAATATGAAATGGAATACCCTGTTCCTGCTGGTACGTTGCCTATTGACCAATATCAGGTGGTCATGTATACCGATGGCTCTGCGCAACCAGCGGTTGGGACTAAACAACAGTATTCTGCTGCATGTGCGGTGGTGAGCGGCACTATGGAGGGGGACGAGTTCTGCCCCCGACATACTTATACTAAAACCTTGGGAGATTGCACGGCACAGCTGGCTGAGCTCAAAGCTCTATTGTTAGCGTTGGAGCACGCGGATCCGGCGCTTTTAACCTTGCTGGTCTGTGACTCCTACTACTGTGTGCAGTCTTTCAACGAATATCTACACTATTGGAAGATGAATGGGTTCAGAGATTCTAAAGGCAACACCATTAAACATAAAATGTTGTGGGGTAAGGTTGCGGATCTGAAGGAAACGCTTCCTAAAGTCCATGTTGTGCATACACTTGGACACCAGCGCGTTGGAATACACGTTACTGGGAATAATTTGGCTGATGAAGCCGCGAAATCGGCAGTGGCTGTCGCCACTGTGGCCGCAGTGACTCGTTCGAGTACCAAACCAGACACAGAAATTTCAGCTGCCATAAAGGCTACGGTGGTGGCACGCCCTTTCCTAAAGGATTTCCTTCAAAATATAGTTACTGCTTGAATGGTGCGCTGAATGCTACTGTTACAATTCCAGGCATTGGTGTACGTGAAATTCCCAATAAAATTGAGAGACCTCGATTGATTTCTGCAGCACATGAGGGGGTGGCTTCTGCACATGCTGGGGTGGCTGCCACGGTTTCACTTATACAGGCTCGTTACTGGTGGCCTGGTCTCTATAAAGAGACAAAGCAATATGTCCTTTGTTGTGACGTTTGTCAACAAATTAAAGCATCGTCGGCTAGACGCCCGCAGCAGACGCCCCTTCTGATTTCAAATAGACCATTACAGTGTGTGTACTTGGATCACTGTGGTCCGCTGACACCAGATAGTGCATACAAATATATATTGGTTGCTGTAGATTCGTGCTCCAGATTTGTGTGGGTCGGGCCACAACGCTCGGCTGACGCTCGAACTGTTATTAAAGATTTGCGCATCTTTGTCGATATATTTGCAGTTGCGGCTTTTCATTCGGACCAGGGCCCTGCTTTTGCCTCTAAGGCATTCAGGGACACCATGGCTTCGTTGGGGGTCCAACTCCAATTCTCGTCTCCATTTCATCCTGAGGGAAATTCTGTCGTAGAGCGTTTAAATCGTGATTTAAAGCAGTCCTTAACGGCCAGAGTTATAGGTACGGGTCGTGGTTGGCTAGCCCACCTATATGGAGTACAGAGAGCACTTAATAACTTGCCTAGGAGGTCACTGGGGGGTCGTACTTCATATGAGTGCCTGTTTGGAACACAAATGTATGTTCCTGATCTAGATGGTCCTGGTGTGGAGGCGGCAGATACGCCCTTTGACATAAATGATCGTGTCACTGTTTTGCAGGATTTACAACAATTCTGTGAAGATAACTCTTCTGCCAGTGCTGCCTCCTCAGGAATTAAGGATGAGCCAGTAACACCTACTGGTTGGATACCCAGGATTGGGGATCTGGTGCGTGAAAAGGTCGCAGTTAAAAAAGAATTTGGTCCTTCTTATCGAGAACCTGTCCCTGTGTTGGGGGTGAGCGGCACGAGAACTGTGATTTTACCGCCGCTGCGAGGGGCCAAAGGAAATCGCTTTATTTCCATTGATAATGTCAAGTTACAACATGTGGCCGATTCTGCACAGCAGACCAAGAGGGACACCCAGTAGTTCCGGAATCCCTCTCACTACTGGGGAAGAAGTCCCGCTGCAGGTGATTTTCACCGACACTGTTTCCTCTCCGAGCTTGGGGAGGGTGGATGATGATCTTGCGATTGTTCCACCGACGGCGATTAATATGGAATCTTTTGATCAAATTGCTGTACGTTCTACTGACGTTTCTGAACATGTGGTTTATAGTGTGCCACGGCGAGAGCCTCCATCTGCTTCTTTGTTCACAGTTGCACCTTTTGCTAGAACTGCTTCTGGCTGCTTCAACGACGCTGATAATGATGTGTCCGGCTCCTCGTCCTCGATGTCTTCTGTCCACGGTCCACGACGGCTGTTGGGTTGGCTTAAACACACATATTTTGTTTTTCCTTGGAACTATTTTTGGCTGTTTTTGGCCGTGATGACTGTTTTATTATGGTTGGGATTTGTGGTTACTTTTTTTCTGATAATACATGGTCATTTTCTTCCTGATCGATCTGACATTGAGCACGTGGAGACTGTGTTAAAACCGCATTTTTCGTCTCATATAGTTCGAAGAGACTTGTCCACTGTAAACATTTCTGCAATACCAGTTCCGGATGGAATTGTGTGGGATAAAGTAATGTTTGATATATATGGTCCCACTGAATTGATTCAAATACCGTACGTCCTCAAATTATCAATGAATGATATTGTTATACCTGGCATTGTTTCTGATGATTGGGATGTGAAGACAGTTTATTCTATGCTAACGGATTTGCAATATTATACTGTCTATGACGATGATGATGCTTACCAGTTTAGAGATAATCATGGTGACATGTTTTGTTACAACTATTATGGACACCACTTTATTCATAAAGCTAGTAGCCCTAAGCCCATGTTTAATTATGTGCAATGGGAACATTGCTCGACTCCTCCACAAGGGAGTTCGAAAACGTATTATGATAAATTTGCATATTTTTCTGGGCATGATCAACGTAATGCTAAGTCCTACTATTTTAAAGTTGCACCGTATTCTAATAAGCAAATGTTATTGACCGATACTAAATTACTGTATTCCAATTTGTTTGTATCTAAACTTTCGGTCGAGGGATATGAATACTGGTTTAAAACTGTTGACTTGAAGAGTGTTTGGGGTTCGGAAAATTGGCAAATGCGAGGCAGGGACACGTTATTTAGAGTATGTATTATCCCTGTGCAGATGATTTTCCTCAATGACACAGTACAACAGACTAGCTGTTTGGGCTTAGCGACAATTAGGGAGTTGACTTTGCCTAGTATACCTGTCCCTTCTAAATTAAAAAATTGGCAGCACTATGTGAATGCTACTTTTAGTGACTTTACACATTGGGTCCAGAATGGTACGCTTAACACTTCATCGTTACATCCAGGCGGGTGGTTATTATGGCCTGTAGACACTAATGTGTGTCATCAATGTTTTGTCACCTCTTCAGGGGGGTTCAGGACTAGTAGGGCAGACCCTCGTTACGTATCACCAGAACATGCTGATATTATAACTACATACAGTGTGGGGAAGCTTTGTCAGCAATGGTTGAAGTCATCCACGCTGGATGCAGTTAAGTCACATCTCACGTTACTGTCTAATGATACTGATTTACAAGATTTTTTGTCAGGTCCCAAAGTACCACGGAAGAAAAGGTTCTTATACGAGGTTTATAATGAGATTTGGAAGCTTTCACAACAAGAGGCTGCAGCCCGGTTGAGGCAGATTGATCAGGAAAATCTGATGCAGACTTTATCTGTTGTTGATAATGGCATGCATAACCTTTCTGACCGTGTTTACACGATTGACAGCATTGTTTCCTCTGCCATTGACATTATTAAATCGGACATGTCTTCTTTATATCATGGGCAGAGTCAGACGCGGTCCATCATGCAGCTGGGTTGGACTCTTCAGACCTTGAAGGCGGGTCGCGTTCCATGGCAGCACATTTGTGCCAGAGAGATCTTTATCTCTTTTAATTTGACTCGTCAACAACAACTGATGGCTAAAAAGGAAGCGACATATGGTATGTTAAATATTGAGAAATTAGAGAAACTGCCTTTCACGGTAGCTGAGATTCCGTCAGCTGAATGGTTGATTCATGGGGTTATTAATTTGCCTATCTCTACTTTGCAATTTACTTCTTGTTTGAAGCACATTCCGGTGGGTAGATATGAACTATTGGGAGACAATTACATACACGAGGTGTGGGACCTTCCCTTTCAGTACAGATGTGTTAATGGTTTGAAGGAGGTTTTTCTTAGCGGCAGCGAATGCGAAGCTTCTGTCAGCCATTCAATGGTTTGTAAACAGCTGTCCTTGCACGGGGCGTGTAACGCTTCGATTGCTAACTTAGCTTGTTATCGGAAGGGAGTTCCAGTCCCGGTTATTAAAAACACTTTCCAGGTGCTTTCTAACGGCAGTTACATTGTTCTTAACAGCGAACGCTGCTGTGGCATGCGTGCCGGAATAGTTTACATCGTCGTTGTCAACAAGGCCGTTACGTGCTGCGGGAATGTGTTGTTTCCCCCCCACTCAATTTAGGGAGGTAGCGAACATCTGGCCTCATATTGCTACTTCCAAGGTTGATTTCGACAAGTTGAGTCGGCTGAAAGCTTTATTGTTTCAAAAGCATGTGGCCCTTACATCTGCTAGCGAGACCTACGCACTTCAGGTGGCAAGGTCATCGGCGGAGATACAGTCCCTTTTGAATACTAACTTTCCGAATCACTTCGGTGAAATTGTGGGACGTATATTTAATGCATCCAGCACTGCTGGTATTGCACATTTTTTCAAAGTCGTTGGTGTTGGTTTTGCTCATACCTTCTCTTCCATATTCGGTTTGATACCTTTGGCTATACATTCTATTTTCGGAAGCATTTTTGGGGGTTTCCCGATTACTTTGGCTTTATTGGCTGGAGTCTTGCTGTTGTTGCTATTTTTTCGCAATGGCTGTCCCGTCACGACGAGATCCTGTATTGCTGCTCCCGTCAGCGCAGCTGTGTCGTGAACGCATGATGCAGCATTTTGGAGCGACACTCCTGGGACGTTTGGAGTGTGACTGGTCTCTGTCATTCAGACCGGTTTCCAGGCCAATAGGTCAGACTCAGTCCCCCACACCGTTATAGATCCTGCTACCTAGAAATCCAGTAGTCTCATTTAGAATAATGAGAGCCCACGCGACAATACCACCATGCCATCCCCTCACGCCCATCAATCGCACGTAGACAGAGTAAGCACAAGAGAAAGGACAAGGAAACAAGTTGTGAACAGACCCACCCATGCAGTACCCCCAAACAGGTCAAAGCTAAGATCCACCCCCCCGGACCCACAGAAAACCAACCCAAAACCCATAACATAGTGACAGGACTTATTCGAGGGGCACAAGGCTAGCCACCCAACCCGCCATCCAAACAAGGACAGGGGAGCGAGGGTAAAGGCCCCAAAAAACAAGTATAATGTCAGAGCGGCAAGTGAGAAAAAAAGGGTACTGTAGCAGCACTCCCTTGTAATCATCAAGACCAACTGATCTTCCGGCACCCATGTCAATTTAATCATTGTCACTTAGGACTGCACGTTCAGCTCCAGGGTCATCCGCACTCACAGACCTTCGGGGAATCGTTTTAACAAATTTAGCAGCCAGCTTCCGGTCTGTAAAGAAATGCAATGTGCCCCCATGCTGTACTCGGAGCTTCGCAAGATAAATAAGAGAAAATCTAGCATCAGTCAAACTAAGCGAGCGTTTAATCGATAGGAAGGCCCTACACGCCGCCTGCACACTTGGAGTGTAATCGGAAAAAAGTTCAGCTCAGAGTTCTTATAGATCACCGGGCGTCTGTTGCCTGGCCAAACGAAGCACAGCATCTCTGTCGTGGTAGATCAACAGACGGATAATAATGGGTCGCGGTGGGGTCCCAGGCGGAGGCTGAGGCCCGAGCGACCTGTGGGCTCTCTCCACCACCAGCACCCGGGAAAGCTCTCCAGGCAAGAGGTCCGCAAGCATTTGCTCCACAAAGTCCTCCATCCTGCCCATATCCGTGGATTCCGGGAGACCAATCATTCTGATGTTGTTGCGGCGTGACCGTGCTTCCAAATCTTCATTTTTATTGCGTATTACCTCCAGCACCCGTTCCATCTGCAACAATTGTTCTCGTTCTCCATGCCGTTGATCCTCCAACTCCGAAGTGTGCTTCTCTAACTGGTCAAAACAAGCATCATGATCATCCACCCTGGCCTTGATGTAGTCCATTTGCTCAGTTAAGTGATCAAGTTTAGCGTCTATGCCAGCTAAGCTGTTTTTAAGATCCAGGAACATGGCCTTAACCGATGTGTCCGAAGGCCCTTCCTCCGCCGGCATTTCCCCCGATTGAGAGGCAGAGACACCTCCCTTCCTTCTACCTCCGTCAAAGGAGATCTTCGCCTGCCTCTGCTCTGCATTTCCCATAATGACAACCACCGATACCTCACAAAGGGAGACTCACCGCCAATTCCTGAAGAGGGGCAGCCAGCGCACCAAGTTCACACAGGTAGTATCACCAGAAGGTGGAGTCCCCAATAGTAGCTTAGTATCTCTCAGGCAGCAGGCCTCTCATCCGTAGCCTCCGAACCCAGCTCACCGCCGAGATCGGCAGCCCACCACCAAACAGCTAGTGGGCATAAAAGGGCAGGCGCCCAATCAGGCCTCCCCAGGGCTCAAATCGTCTCCGCCTCCCAAATGACCCCCAAATGGCCCCCCGGTCCGATCCGACCGGAGATGGAGCCACCCAGTGGGCCCTCTTTCCAAACGCCACCACCGGTGATGCCAGAGCGAGCCCCCAGCCCGAATGTAAGGGCCGTGCCCAGACTCCCTCCGCAACAGCAGAGACTTCGCCCAGCCCCCAAATCCGGGTAGCCGCCCCAGCCGGTGTACACCAAGGGCAGACAGGCCTCAGAAGGGCCACCCAGGCGCCCAGAACTGCCGGGGCCCACCCAACCCGCCGGCGCCAAGGGCAGGTAAGTGCTGCACTCCACGGGGCAGCGGTCTGATTCGACCGCCGAGCCGGCCCTGCAGCAAGATCACCTCGCCTCCGACCATCCCCAACACACGGCCAGCGGTAACACATCCTCCGCAGGCCTCGCCAGGATCCAGCAGGCGTCAATGCAGGGGCGCATCTCCAGCCACTGCGGGCCGAGCACAGACCCGTGCCCGCCCCCCCGGCTCCTCGCAACCAGCCGCCAAAAAGCTTCCACCGGCCTCGGAACAGCAAGGTACGGAAGCACCAGCACCCGCGAGGGCTGGTCCAGCCATGGGAGCGCAGTAACAGCTGCTCCAACAGGAGAAATGAAGGATTATGCCCTAAGCCCGGCAGAGTCTCACGAGGTGATGGCCATCTTGCCGGCAGGCTAGCCACACCCCCCAATCTCCTCCAATGTTATTGCCTCCTCCAGGAATACCTTATCTTCCTCTGCAAGTTTCCCCATTTGCAGAGCATCAAGCCATTCTAGTCTAGATCCTGATATATTTTATAGATCTTCAGTATATAAGGGCTCAAAAAAACTCACAAAAATCTTCTGCATGTCTGCAACCTCTCTCACTACTTTCCCAGTAACAGGACCTCTTATCTCTCCTACTTCATTTCTTATCATATCTGACTTAGCTTTCCAGGCCAACAATTTGCCTGCACTTTTGCCATATTCAAAGTGTGCTAATTTGCTTGCTTCCCATCTGGCTTTCACTCTAGCTTCTATGATAGCTGCTAATTAAGAACTTTTCGATAGCAGATCATTCCATTGCCGATTCCTTGCCATCATTGGCAATTTCCGACATGGAGGACGACCGTTTGCAGCTTTGAGTAACCAGATCGGGTCGATAGATGTAGATATTTTTATCTGTCTCGTGATTTTTTTAAATTTGCAATTTTTCATTTAACAGAGGGAGATGTAATGGCTTGCATGATTTGAAATGGAACCTTTCTGGCTCCCTGAGGACTTCAAATCAGTAGATGTTATCGCTAGAATAGAATGAAATTAAAGCTTGCTTTAGAATGTTCACAAGTAGGCACACTGGAATAAAGACATGTGATTTACAGCTCTGTGTGTGGCCTAGTTATTCAGCAGGTTCCAGGCTGGGGAAGACACTACATTGTGGACTGGCAGAGAGTGAAGTAGAGTGTGGTATAGTGTAGGGGCATGTATGGGTGTAGAGTGGAATGGAGGGGCATAGAGTGGAGAGTCATAGAACGGAGGAGCATAGAGTGGAGTATCGTAGAGTGGAGCAAAGTGTCGTAGAGTGGAATAGTATAGAGTGGAGTAAAGTCTCAGAGTAGAAAGGTGTAAAGTGGAGTGGCATAGTGTGGAGTAACAGGCATAAAGTAGAGTGGCACAGAGTGTTGTAGAAGGGAGCAGATTCGTAGAGTGGAATAGTAGTGGAGTGAAGATGAGTTGAGTGGCCTACAGCACAAGCGTGCTGGTGACAGCATACCATGTAGTGATCAGTATCTTTTTAACCTGTGTCGCTGGAGTGAGGCAAAAGGCTCACTCACCTGCTTAAAAGTTTTGTTGCTGTATGCTTAATTCACCCTTGGCCCACAACAGGTAGATGTGGAGCGCAAGAGAGTGACTGTTAGAAATATAAGGCACGCTGGAAGTAAAGGTGAATCTGAGAACTACACATACCGGGATCCACAGCCACTTCCTCACACACTCTAAAGGGCGCTACCTTTCTGGGTCTTACAGTTCTTTTACCCCACCCAATCAGAATCCCATTCACATTTGGGACCACAAGCCCCAGGAGCCCGCAGTCTGGTGGAGACTGGGCGCCCGTTAAACAATGGCGTTGGCGCAGGCGCTGTAGCGTCGGCGCTCGGAGCGCGCTGGGCGAATAATAAAACGGATCCGAGGAGCGCGCAAGGAGGCGGAAGATGTCGCGGGGCATCTTGCCCAGCTCCCCCGCAGGCTCTACGACGCCCCCAGTTGGCGGCGCTCTACCCGCGCAGCCCGAAAAACCACAGCACTACACGTACGTAACCATCAGAGCTCGCGCGCACGGCTGACGTCACGCGCAGCGGCGGTAGCAAGGAGAGCGAGCGTTATTGAGCGACAGAGGAGTCAGGCGTTCTTCCGGTTCAGGCCTGATTTAGCCAGCTGTGGCCAGCTCTATAGCGCGGGAAACATACGGGTCCCTTGAAGACTCAGCCAGAGTCTGTTTGGTAACATTCGGGCTCTCCAGCCTTAGCAGGCAATCTGTCAGTCAGGCCTAGCACAAAGATTTACCCCACCACCATTAAGAGTGCAAGCAGGTGCTAGTAGCGCCCACGACAGGTGCAGTCACCTTCCTCATTTCGGTATCCCGGACGGGTCCATCCATTCGCTGTGCTAGTGGAGACACCCAAACATCAAACCCTATCCGTTTTCCCCTACCTAGTTATTAATGTTTGTCACCATACCTGGTCTGCTTTGAACGCTCTCCTGTTTTGTGGTCCAGGTCTCTTTATTCCTTTTGGTTTTTGGTATGCCTTTGAATAAATTCGTCACTATCACAATGATAAGAGTTACGTGGGAATCTTGCAATTTTACGAATGTACATTTATTAGATGTTTTTGGAGACATTTTTCTTATGCCAGTGGAAAAGATCGATGGATCCGCAAGATAATTATTTTTGTTTGTCTCGTTTTGAGTTCATGGGTGGCCAGTGAAGTTGCTGTCTTCTCATTTTTTTTTTTTTTTTGCCCTGCAAGCCCTGAACAGTGTTCTTGCGTTAGCCAGTTGGTGGGTTCCTGAAAATTCTAGATCGCTAAACGTGTATTCTGACTTGAAGCTACCCCGATTCCAGTTTTTGTTATCCCCTCATTATGGCGAAAATCTCTACTGTTCATTCGCACTAATGCGTAACCCATACTCTTTAATAGGTTTATACTGATGTACGACTACTAAGGATTCGAGGTTTATGTGTTTAAACTTTTTTACAACTTGATATTGATACTTTGTGGTGAATGAACACCTAAAATAATTATGTTGCACCTGCAACGCTAGCGGTTCTTGACTGTATTCTTGTCATTAATTATGATAGTTGTTAACCCCACCCTGTCGATAGGAAACAAGAGCCCATTGGTGTTTTGTCACACCATTGTCCAGATATTCAGTGACTGTGATTAAGTATTACGACCATATGTGCTTTGGCTGACGTGTGGTGTTGAATAGGGTTTGCTGATAATGAGTGTCCCGTTACATCCTAAAAGGCATTTTTGTAAGTTTGGATTTCGAGATATACTAATGTCTCGTACCAATTTGGTAACATCCTTTACGTTGGTTGATTTGGTCAGGCTGTTGTTATTGGTCTTCTGAATATAGTTTTAAGCTTTCTGGCAGGTACTTGCCTGTACTCTGACGAGGGTGAACACGAATCGTTGACTCATGGATGGCTAATGACACCCAATTCAGTATGTTCCTTGTTGCTTGTGAATGCATTCTAACGACCATTTGTTGTCTAGTGATCATGCCATTAGGTCAGGTTCTGCTGACAGTGAATAAGCACATCTGACTCGGGTATTTAGCCACACACCATATATTGTATGACTGGGCTCTTTTACAAAGAATTGACGACAACAGCTTTTCGTTGTGTAGTCTTATCCTGTGCTGCATCAAAACAAGTCATAAGGATTGGTGATTGGCTGGATTCGAGACCCGCAGATAACACTATCTGGATGCTATGGTCACTGAGGGTTCGGAGGAGCATGGCTCCTTGCATCACTGGACCAGGTGATTATGGTTTAGAACACAGTTCTGCACCAGTTTTTAATGTCTCAAACGATGTAAAGCAGTTTGATTTGGGATTTTATGGTTAAAGAAATATAAGCACGTAGGCAAATGGGTCTGGCCATCATTCGACCAAATAGCTGAGTGAAGCACAACATAATGTTTCAGTACCTATAAGAGTGGTCGTCATCACACTGATTCGCAATATAGTGAGGGAACAAGCAGTGGCGAGTGTGCACACCTATATCAACTCTAATGCAAATTCGGTGGTGTCCATGAGGCAAAGTGGTAATTTTTCCTAGTAACCAGGCATTCTTATCGCCAATCGACCTTCATGCGGACAAGGTCATAAGTCTGTATTTAACTCATCAGTTTTGAATTCCATGTTGAGTACATTCAGTTCTGCAGACGGTTCCTTTAGATTTTGTCTGAAAAACGAATTCAGTAATTCCATGGTTCACCTATTGGTATACTCATACGTGCATGCACTATCTCGTTTTTTTTTTTGTTTCAGCTGTAAAGTGAATGCAATTTAGAATGCATGTGTCACTTAAGCAATGGTGAACTGTTCATGACTGAGAACAGTTAATAATTAAGTTATCACTGGAGTTTTGGGGTAAAGACTGTGGTTGCTTTGCTATACTACCATTGTTTGTTAATTTACCATGAGTAGCCTTTTATTTTGAACAGAAATGTATGAAATGATAGTTGGTACATAGCTTGATGCCCAGGTTATGTTGGAACATTAGATACAAAATGCTACCTCGTCTTAAATTTTAAAATGTGCTAATTGGGGATTACAGAACTTGCCAGGTCTATATTGTTGATTTTAAGGAAGCTTGCAATGTGTATTGACAAGGTTATTATGGAAGACTGCAAAGTGTGGGGTTGGCATCATAGACCACTGCAAAGGCTGCTAGTTGGAGAATTATGGACATCTACAGCAGACGTTGTAGAAATGTATAACATGCTACTCGAGGGTGCTGGGAATTTTTGCAGGTGTGCATACTTGGGGAATTATTGTACTTGGAAACTAGAATGTGCCCAATTGTGCATTGTGCAAACATGTACCTGAAAGTTGAATCTGTGATAGTTTATGGTGTCCCTGCTTGCCATAGTTGTGCTTTGTGGTCTCTCAGGTAAGCTCCCTGTTTATGAACCCGGTCACGTAGGTTCTAATCCTTTCTCATTTGCTTGACTAAAAGTCTTATGTTGGGCACATATTATAACCTTTCTCTGCCTAAAAATATAAGCATATGTGAAATGAAATGTATTGTAGTTGTGTAGTTCAAATGTGCAGACTCCTCCACTTGATCTGTGGTCTTGTTTTAACTCCCAACAAAATCGAATTATATACATTGCTCTGTGTCTACTCTCTCATACTAAGTTTCATAAATGTGTTCATTTGCAATTTACATTTTCCCCACATCTACTGAACAAGGGGTTTCCGTTCATGGCTGAGAGTGTGGGTTGAATATTGGGTGGGCATGCTGGGAAGATGGTCTTAAGAGACATTTAGGATGAGGCTGTAGTGATAAGATCATGTTTTTAAATGGCCTTGCTGTTGTCGAGAGATGGTGTGTTCAAAGCCAGTATTTAAGATATCAAGGTTTTCTGCGGTGCTATGTTTATACCTTTTTCATAAGCATGCCCTCATCTTGATTTTTAGCTTAGATGATGTAGAGGGCAGAGTGGCAAACATTTTTAGAACCATTTTGTGACTCCCTGACTGCAGTGAAGTGTATTGTGGAGCTATGGATGTCAAAATGATCTATGAGGAGCAGTTCTTTGAATATTTAATTTTTTGTTGATGTCAATTTAAAGCTGTCCATTGCTGTCGCTTGTTTACTTTCGGCTATGAGTTGTGCCATAGAAGACACTTATAGCAAAACAAAATCGTCGAGACGTAGGGTATAGAGATTGACACCACGCTGCACTCAGTGTCTTTATATGCCGATGGCATCGTGCTGTATGCGAGGGATCTGGTCCAGAACATAAAGTCAGCTGCATAGATATTTGTGGATTTCGCTCTCCCCTTACTGGATTAGAGATTAATTATAACAAATCTATAGCATTCTCATTCAGTAGGACAGACATAGGAGAGACCATTGCCTTTGGTGGCACACCAATACAGGTAGCCGAGTATGCCTTTAAGTACCTCGGAATTTACGTATATAGAACCCCAGACGATTTATTGGACGGCAGTCTGCAGAGGGTAATGGCTTCACTCAGATCGCAGGTCCGGTTCTGGATAACACTGCTGCTGTCCATTGTGCGTCAGCTCCCACTGGCAAAGATGGTGATGTTACCTTGCATTATGTACTATTTTGTAAACCTGCCGGTAATGGTCTCTACTGCCTAATTAAAAAAACTACATTCTATCCTATCTGCCCTTATCTGGGGGATGAGTAGACGCTGGATAAGCTTAGTGAAGCTGCAGATGACTGCAAAACAAGAAGGTATGGGAGCCCCAGATTTCAAGGCCTACTGTATAGCAGGCAGACTGCAGTGGCTGGCATACTGGTTAGCTGGACGCAATTTACATGAAATAGAATTCTCTCCCAAAGTAGAATACGGGTGTGGACACAAGAAGAAGTGAATAGGTGCTGTTCAAGGACAGCCTATTACTCACACATATAGACTCCACTCATGATCACAACCTGCCCACCTCAGTATTTCTATTATATGCGGATATAAGAGGCTATGTTAAGGATCACTTGGCACCGGATGGAGTATAACCACCCACACATGATTTTATTTACGCAATGCACACCATGGGAGACACTTAATTAGATGGCTTTATAGGGGCCTTAGGGTGCATTAAAGGAAGCCCCTCACACCCCTGCAAACCAAATGGGTAGAAGATATGGGTAGAGAACTCTCGGACAAGGAATGTTCTCACATATTGATATATCCTAAACAAGTATCCCATAATATTAGATTTAAATTCATACAATATACCACATTGCACAGAGCGTATCTTAGACCGCATAGGCTGCTCATCTTGTTCCCAACGTTGTCACTGACATGTCCAAGATGCAAAGCTGAAGAAGCCGAACTACTCCATATGCTATGGAACTGCTCTAGCATCACTCAATACTGGCACTGTCTTGGTACCATACTGGAGGAGGTGCTGGGGAGGAATGACTGGCGAATAGCAGAGGCATGTCTGCTCGGTCTCTTCCCACATTCAAAGAAGAGGAAAGAGACATCACGCTTTGCGGACTTGGCCTTGCTACTGGCAAAGCGCCTTTTAACTAGATGCTGGAAAGCAACAACCGCGCCCTCAGTACTGCAGTGGAGTGCAGAGGTGAGGTGCGGCAGAGTGCAACTCTCCGACGGGATGAAGGCAGAGGTTTACGACGGTGCCCTATAACATTAGAATGGGATGCACTCATAGAAGTCTTTAGGAACACCTGCGAAATCGGCATGGGGAATGGGTGAAGACCTGGGTGCTGTCAACCACATAGTGCTGGACCTTTAATAATTCACAAGTATGTAATAGAGATAACAAGAAGAGCGTAGTTTCATAAAATATTAGCATACAAAAGCTACTAGACCAACATCCGGCATGGATTCCCGTCCTAAATACATGACACATAATGAAGAAATAACTCTGAACAATATTACAGCGGTGCCCACCACACAAGACCTCGATGTCAAGTTCATGGGGGAGGGGTGGGAAATTTTAATTGGAGGAAACATAAGCAGTTATGGAAGTTGTGCATGTACTGGACAAATGATTAACCTGTATGATGGATCGAAACAGACCTCACAAATATATTATGTATGATGATAAAGCCAAGCAGATATATACAATCACTATATTTTCTCTTGGTAGAGATCCAGTACAGAAAATATGATATCCTGTAACGTGTAACATGTGAATTGCTATATCAACTGTGACAAAAACCAATAAAAATGTGTTAAAAAAAAAATCAGTAAAAGGCAAACTGCAATGAGCACACAGACAATTGTCTCTGGAATGAAAAAGGGAAGTTGGCCCTGTATAAAATATCTCAAAGTGAGAGGTAGTATGCACAGAGTCTAAGGGTTCCCCTTAGAGGTTGATAGTGGCAAAATTAGATAATACAAATTCTCCATTTTGTGGTAGTGTGGTTGAGCAGTAGGCTTATCAGAGGGTAGTGTTAAGCATTTGTTGTACACACACAGGCAATAAATGAGAACACACACTCAAAGACTTAAGGCCAGTAGGTTTTTATATTGAAAAATATTATTTTCTTAATTTATTTTAGAACCACAATATTCAGAATTTAAGTAAGTACATAAATTGTAAGATACATGGCATAGGTAAATATGGAACTTTGAATTAAAACAGTAATGTACATAGTTTTGGCAAAAATGGCAATAAGCTATTTTAAAAGTGGACACAGTATAAAAATCAACAGTTCCTGGGGGAGGTAAGTACAAGTTAGTTTATCAGGTAAGTAAAGCACTTACAAGTTCAGTCTCCGGGGCATAGGCAGCCCACCGTTGGGGGTTCAAGTCAACCCCAAAAACCCAGCACCATCAACACAGGGCCGGAGAGGTGCAGAGGTCAAAGTAGGGCCCAAATAACACAGGCGCCTATGGAGACCAGGGGTGCTTCAGTTCCAGTCTGCTAGCAGGTAAACCACAAACAGGCACACAAAATACATCCTCAGCGGCACAGGGGTGGCCGAGTGCAGTTTGCAAAGTAGATGTTGGGTTTTGGTGTTGGGTTTTAGATTGAAATGAATGGAGAGACCCGGGGGTCACTCTGGCGATGCAGACCGGTCACAGGGGGGGCTTCTCGGGCCAGCCACTGACTGGGCAAGGATGAGGGCCGGCTGCTGGTCACTCCTGCAGCAGTAGTTGGTTTCTCTCGGGCCTTGGGCCTGCGGGTGCAGTGCTTCTTCCAGGCGTCGGGTTCTTTGTTACCGGGCAGTGGCGGTCAGAGGAAAGCCTCTGGATTCTCCTTCCAGCGTCACTGTGGGGGTGCATGGATGTCGTCTCAGGGTGTCCACGTCGTTGGAGTCGCCTGGGGGTCCTCTCTGCAGTGTTGGTTTCTCTGGACACGAGCAGGGGTGTCGGGTACAGAGTGTTGGGGACTCGCGCTTCCGGAGTGAGGCTGGAGTCCCTTTAAAGTTGGTTGTTTCTTTGTTGGTTGAACAAAGCCGCTGCCCTCTGGAGTTTCTTGGTCCTTTGGGTTGCAGGGCAGTCCTCTAAGTTGCTAGAGGTCGCTGGTCCAGCCGGATGCGTCGCTGTTGCAGGTTCTTTGAGTCTGGAGACAGGCCTGTAGGGATGGGGCCAAGTCAGTTGTCTCCGTCATCTCTGCAGGGCTTTCAGGTCAGCAGTCCTTCTTGTTTCAGGTCGTCAGGAATCTGTTTTCCTGGGTTCAGGGTCGATCCTAAGTATTCAATTTAGGGGTGTGTTTAGGGCTGGAGGGCAGTAGCCAATGGCTACTGTCCTTAAGGGTGGCTACACCCTCCTTGTGCTGCCACCCTGTGGGGAGGGGGGCACATCCCTAAACCTATTGGGGGGAATCCTCCAAAGCAAGGTGGAGGATTTTCTTACGGCAGAGGTCAGCTCAGCTCAGGACACCTTAGGGGCTGTCCTGGCTGGAGGATGACTCTTTGTTTTTCTCATTATCTCCTCCGGACTCGCTGCCAAAAGTGGAGGCTGTGTCCGGGGGGGGGGGGAGGGGCAGGCAGCTTTACTAGCTGGAGTGACCTGGGGCGATGTAACACCAGGCTTGAGCATTTGAGGTTCACCTCCAGGTGTTACAGTTCCTGCAGGGGGAGGTGTGAAGCAAAGGCACTCACCCCATGTGGCCAGAAACCCGTCTGGATGTGGCAGGCTGGCAGAAACTGGTCAGCCTAGCACTAGTAGTTGGGCTGGTGTACAGGGGCATCTTAGAGATGCCCTCTGTGTACATTTCTTAATAAATCCACAGTGGCATCAGTGTGGATTTATTGTGCTGAGAAGTTTGATACCAAACTTCCCAGTATTCAGTTTAGCCATTATGGAAGTGTGGAGTTTGTGTTTGACAAACACCCAGACCATATACTCTTTATGGCTACCCTGCACTTACAATGTTTAATAATTGGCTTAGACACTGTAGGTGCATAGTGCTCATGCAGCTATGCCCGCACCTGTTGTATAGTGCACCTTGCCTTAGGGCTGTAAGGCCTGCTAAGGGGTGACTTACCTATGCCACAGGCAGTGGGTTGTGGGCAATGCACTCGGAGGGGAGTGCCATGTTGACTTAGTCTTTTTCTCCTCACCAGCACACACAAGCTGTGAGGCAGTGTGCATGTGCTGAGTGAGGAGTCCCTTGGTGGCATAATACATGCTGCAGCTCTTAGGGACCTTCCCTGGCCTCAGGGCCCTTGGTACCAGGGGTACCATTTACAATGGACTCATCTGTGTGCCAGGGCTGTGCTAATTGTGGAGACAAAGGTACAGTTTAGGGAAAGAACACTGGTGCTGGGGCCTGGTTAGCAGGGTCCCAGCACACTTTCAATCATAACTAGCATCAACAAAAGGCAAAATGTTAGGGGGTAGCCATGCCAACAGTGGCATTTTCCTACACCCGTCCTTTACCATGTGCAGACCTCAAACCAAGTACATCCCTCACCAACCTTTCCAACTTTGAGATTTCTTCATCCCTCATATATTCCACATTTGCCCCACTAGATGCACATTCCAGATTCTTCCATTCCTGTCTCAATGGTCTTCTTCACATCATACATTTCATTCCATTTCTTTTGCATAGATAGTTCTCTTCACCTCAGATCCCTCACTGACACCACAACACACAATTTCCACCACTCCAATTATTCTAGAACCAGTTTGCTGTTTCTTTCCCAAAACAGTTTGGAATGAGTTTTCTTGGTGGTTTGATAGAGTGACATTCTGTACGTCAACACCCTTTCTTGCAGCACTTTTTTTCCATGGCAAATCACTCGCTCTCACCAATTGAGTCCTTTACTTCAACTTGTATTTAAACCTCTCCATTATACCCTAAAACGCACGTCCTGAATAAGACATCACTTTCTCAAAGTACTCTTCAATTTAATTTGAGCAGAAGTGCACCCCATTATTAATTTTCTTTAGAAAACCATATATGCTAAAAATACTCTAAAGCAGTGGCTCCCAACTCGTGGTCCGGCGACACCGTGGGTCTGCGTAGCCTCCTCAGTGGGTCGGCGACTGCTTAGAAAAGTAAATATTAACAGATTGATAAAGTGTAGATAGAGTAGCTAAATATACAATTGAAAATGTTAAAACCCATTGTAAACTTAAAGGAATTTGAAATTTGGAGGCTAAAAATGAAATTAGTATCCTCAGATTGATTTGTGGGAGCATTGCAGTTGTATAAAACAGGATATAGTATGGACGATATGTGGCTTCAGTTGAAGTTAGAATAGCTCCAACCTTCCTATTAAAATTACATTTTTAAAGTATTTGTTTGCAAATTAAATAAAACGTGTTATCATTTGTGTATGAATTCGAAAAATGCAGTATTTTTGTATATTTTGCGTTTCAAATCATCAACCAAATTTAGGCTGTGGTCCCGAGCTTCCAGTAATGACCAGTGGGAGAGGGCGGTCCCCAGAGTCCAATAATGATTTTGTTGGGGGGGAGGGTCCCTGGGTTCCATTAATGATAAAGTGGTAGCTCACAAATGTCAATTTATTTTAAAATCACTACTCTAAAGACATTATGAACCCTCCTAAACTGTTGCCACCAAGCCATTGCATTTCACATTATCTGGAGAATAACTTTGCCACCACCATCATGTACAGTGTAGCCACCCCACCTTTCAAAGAACCCAGCAAATTCAAAGCCCCTTCTTCACACAAGACTTTGGATAACTCCCTACATTGCGTAGGAGGAATGGGTGCTTTGAGCATTTTGGCACGCTTGCAGCATTCCCAACATTCCTTTATTGACGTTTCAGCATCCAGATCTGGCCCAAGCCCCTGCAAATTGATCCTTTTTCTCTTCTTTGGGATTTAACAATTTATCTGTGAGGCAAATCTATCAGTCTGTTATGCAAAGAACCACCCAGAGGTATAAATCTTGTCCCTCTAGAAATTAGCCACTAACGCTCAGCTTATTCATCCCTTATTTTTCACCAAGGTTTGATTTAAGGAGGAACCTTGATTTCATTCATCCATCTTCGCTTCATACATCTAGAAACCTTGTCCACCACACATTTTGTGCCTTTTTGTTCATTTTGAAAAATAGTCCCACCTGTATTGTGAAAATACTCTCCTGTAACCAGGTCTCCTCAACCTCCTCAGCTTCCTCCTCCTCAAATAACACTACACATAACATACAGTTTTACATACCTGGAAGGTACGAAACAAAGTTTTCATTCCTGTAACCTACTTTTTCTAGCAGAGCCTGCGTCTAACCTGTTCCACTTGAAAATCACCCGCAAAAGATTTTCTTCCCACAGGAAACTCTGATACCTATTGGTTGTCCAGTTCAGTTCCAAAGCATCCTTATCAGGTTTTGGAGGAGTTAAGCTGTACTCTACGTAGTGCTTTTTACGTAAATGCAATGCTTGCCATCTTCAGCATGCTTTAGAGCTGTGCCTAATGCATTTGAAGTTAGATGCATTTGTGTTCACAACACCTGGAATATACCCGAAATAAAAACGTTTAAATTGAAAACTTTTCCAGACCTCCCTTGACAGACTGAAACACCAGCTCACTCCTCATTACAAACAAATTCAATATACCTTGACTTCAAATGCCATAACGGTTCAGTCTTGCCAGCCAGTATTGCTATAGATCTGCTGTAAAATTCCACCTTTCCTAGAAATAACAATTCTTCCTTGTTCCGCAGTGTGTCCAGCTTACAAATTGGGTCCACTAACTCCTTAGATTTAACACCTACTGCAGTTATGCATTGACCCAGACAGCTAATCTATTGCTTTTCAAAACCATGTATCATGGGTTTCCATTGTGACCCATACTAATGAAAGCACGTAACTTTCTACACTCTGACATTGAACTCTTCACCGGTTTTGCTGTGTATCACAATGTTGTCCTTGTAAAATCCCACTCCTTCAATCTCTCCTAGCACTGATGCCATAGTCCTTTGGAAAACTGATACCTCTGAGAGTAACCTAAAAGGCATTCTTACCCACGTAAAAGCCACCAATTTCCCCATATTCATTGAATAACTTTGCCAATGGAGAAACCTGGGCATTTCTGAAGATTAAAAAAAAAATATGATAATCGTCAGTGCCTGGTGTCTTTGAATTGGGCTCAGCCCAGATTAGCCAATGTCACACTCCTGTTTGGGAGATTTACCTTTTTTCATGAGGAATTTGCCACTAGGAGCTTTCACTTATACAGGGAGTGCAGAATTATTAGGCAAATGAGTATTTTGACCACATCATCCTCTTTATGCATGTTGTCTTACTCCAAGCTGTATAGGCTCGAAAGCCTACTACCAATTAAGCATATTAGGTGATGTGCATCTCTGTAATGAGAAGGGGTGTGGTCTAATGACATCAACACCCTATATCAGGTGTGCATAATTATTAGGCAACTTCCTTTCCTTTGGCAAAATGGGTCAAAAGAAGGAATTGACAGGCTCAGAAAAGTCAAAAATAGTGAGATATCTTGCAGAGGGATGCAGCACTCTTAAAATTGCAAAGCTTCTGAAGCGTGATCATCGAACAATCAAGCGTTTCATTCAAAATAGTCAACAGGGTCGCAAGAAGCGTGTGGAAAAACCAAGGCGCAAAATAACTGCCCATGAACTGAGAAAAGTCAAGCGTGCAGCTGCCACGATGCCACTTGCCACCAGTTTGGCCATATTTCAGAGCTGCCACATCACTGGAGTGCCCAAAAGCACAAGGTGTACAATACTCAGAGACATGGCCAAGGTAAGAAAGGCTGAAAGACGACCACCACTGAACAAGACACACAAGCTGAAACGTCAAGACTGGGCCAAGAAATATCTCAAGACTGATTTTTCTAAGGTTTTATGGACTGATGAAATGAGAGTGAGTCTTGATGGGCCAGATGGATGGGCCCGTGGCTGGATTGGTAAAGGGCAGAGAGCTCCAGTCCGACTCAGACGCCAGCAAGGTGGAGGTGGAGTACTGGTTTGGGCTGGTATCATCAAAGATGAGCTTGTGGGGCCTTTTTGGGTTGAGGATGGAGTCAAGCTCAACTCCCAGTCCTACTGCCAGTTCCTGGAAGACACCTTCTTCAAGCAGTGGTACAGGAAGAAGTCTGCATCCTTCAAGAAAAACATGATTTTCATGCAGGACAATGCTCCATCACACGCGTCCAAGTACTCCACAGCGTGGCTGGCAAAAAAGGGTATAAAAGAAGGAAATCTAATGACATGGCCTCCTTGTTCACCTGATCTGAACCCCATTGAGAACCTGTGGTCCATCATCAAATGTGAGATTTACAAGGAGGGAAAACAGTACACCTCTCTGAACAGTGTCTGGGAGGCTGTGGTTGCTGCTGCACGCAATGTTGATGGTGAACAGATCAAAACACTGACAGAATCCATGGATGGCAGGCTTTTTTAGTGTCCTTGCAAAGAAAGGTGGCTATATTGGTCACTGATTTGTTTTTGTTTTGTTTTTGAATGTCAGAAATGTATATTTGTGAATGTTGAGATGTTATATTGGTTTCACTGGTAATAATAAATAATTGAAATGGGTATATATTTTTTTTTGTTAAGTTGCCTAATAATTATGCACAGTAATAGTCACCTGCACACACAGATATCCCCCTAACACAGCTAAAACTAAAAACAAACTAAAAACTACTTCCAAAAATATTCAGCTTTGATATTAATGAGTTTTTTGGGTTCATTGAGAACATGGTTGTTGTTCAATAATAAAATTAATCCTCAAAAATACAACTTGCCTAATAATTCTGCACTCCCTGTACACTTCTTTAATTAAATAACTCTTTTATGCAGTAGTATGGCCACCCGGCACTCCATTGTCAGCAGAAGCTGTGAAATAGGCCAGATAGTTGGGAATCCAGAAGCTGAATTGGTCTCAGTATTTGAGTTGAGTCTCTTCAGTGTAAATTTATATTTGATCCCAGAGACCTAAAGTGGTGCCATATCTTAGCCTTCTTTCTCAGTGAATCGAACCCTCATGTTTGAAGACATGCAAACCATAGTGGTGATGTAGTAAATCAACCAGCCACCTCTATTGCATTCCCATTCCATGTTGCAATATGAGCCAAAAAATCCTGCTTATTCGTAGATCAGCCTTGGGCCAAGGTCTTTTGTTGATATTCTGAGAACCCTTCGAGAAGAGAGTACTGACCGACGTCCCAGTGACACAGCTATTTCAGTTTTTCGACTGCAGGCATCTGCCAAAAAAAACTAGCAGGGCTTTTTTTAGGTGGGTTGTGAGAGGTTGAACACAACAATATGGTCTGTATATTTTTTTATTGGGCACTAATCTGGGATAGGATAGAATATGCAAGCAAATACTGCAGCGATTATCAGAGCATTAGTAAAGGCGAATAATAAAATAATGCACTGAAGATAACTAATGTCTTATGAGATACCAAACATCTCATGAAACCATTGTCGCAGAAACCTGTATTATTTCTGCTGTTGTGTGAGAAATGCACCCAGGACTCCATATCTTTCCTACCGCTGTTTTTTGTGAGCGCAGCCATCCTACATTTCTTCAGAGTCTGAGGGTTTAGAGGTCGTCCTTCAGAGTGTCTCCCAGCATAGTAATTCTCCTTTAGTTACAAACGTGAACATGTGCTTCTTAGTGTTTCAGTGGCTAAAACTTGAAAAGGCAGTACCTCTTTACCAAGATATTTTGAGAACTGTACATATATAAAGCACAGTACTAGCAATGAGGGTTCTGTTTTTCCTTTTGAGTCTACACATGCTATCACTACATGCATCAATAATATCATAAAAACAGTGCATTAACAATAATATACTAAATATAACAGAGCATGATGATAACATCACAAGCATGGGAGTTTTCATTGCATTAAACAGTTGCACCATTAAACCAGTATTATGCTCTGATGCCAAATTTCATAGGTCACAAACCATCAGTTCTAAATGTAACCCAGCAACATTCGACTCAGGTGTGTCCCATATGCCCCCTAACCCAGGACACTTTAATGCTTCAGACAAGATTGAAAAGACACCATGAATAGCTTAGCGGTTAAGTCTGTCCTCCTTCTCTGATGCGATTCAGAAAGGAGTGGTTAGGCCAACTAGGACTACTGCTAGGATGTTAGTGCCCTTTCTCTGTTGTACCCCCTCTGTTCGGTGAACATTTAAACTTCAATTGTTTGGCACACTGCTCCCGCATCATTCCGCTACACTAAGTAGCTTAAAATTCCAACCCCCTCCCGAGCTTCAGCCTGGAATGCCTGTGGCTGAATATTTCCTCGCAGTGGAGGGTTTAGTGCGCCCAACTATGTGATCTCCATTTGTTGCCTTATGAATCCTGCCTCCTCACGGGCAGGATTCGACCCGTGAGGCTTTGACACTTGACATTCCTTGTTTATACTTCTTTCATCTGTTTTCATCTTTCATCGTTATCATCCTTTTGCTATCCATCCCCTCTCACCTTTTCTAGCATTCCTTGTGGTTTTCTTCTTCTTTTTCTTCCTCTTCTGGAATTGGAGATCTGTTTGGACTGACAACCATTAAAACGTTTTTGAGTTTAGTTCATTAATTTATTGGGTCAAATTGTTTTTTTGTAAAGCTGAATTACAGCTGTCAAATCCTGGTAAATAGATGCATACTGCCCAGGAAGTGACTAGTCGTTTCAGCTCTCCCTTTTCTTACTATCCCTACTTGAGTATAGCAAAAAGAACTTAAATATTAGTATCCTCAGTTCTTCCCCCCCTTTGGATCACAAGGCAAACAATGCAGTACATTTAGTACATCCTTGATGTCAGTTTAATTGATCCTAAATTTCAACCACAGTGACCTACGTTGTAATACAAATCGAACATTATTCCACATCTAGATAGTCATGTCCACAGGCAGTATCTGTCATGCATATCTGTAGAGTACATGACACAATAAGGTCTGACTTCTGCCTGATCTCTCCTTGGCCCAATTCACCAATCCCAACATCTCTCAGTGCAAGTATGTGCACAACTCTCGGGTTGTGGTGGGAATCGGTGCATTCATATCCATGAGGGTGTATTCACTTTTCTCTGGTGAGCCTGTGTCTTGTATAGATGAATAAGTTTGAGGGGGGGCCCATATTTCTTTTGCCCAGGAGATTACTGCGAGAAATATGTAGATCGATGCAGACTGTTAAGTGTTTAATCCAGTCAGTCGCTTAAGGAGTGTTGTGGCTTCCCCGGTACATCAAAGCCCTGCCCTTGGTCAGGAGCAAAACCATTGCTGAGGACCGTTTGACCACCCCTCCCCCCCTCTTCCTTTGGGTGTGACTTTGACAGATCCTAATAGAGCTACAAGCGTGGGGTGGGGTGATGGTCATTGGTCCGTCATTTGAGCCAGCAGTATAAGAACCTCCTTTCATTAAGATTGAATAAAAGGGCACTTGCATGCCTTATGAAAGAAGCCTACATGCTCCGCACAGCAACACATACAGTAATGACGATGGGTTAGGTCGTTGCAGTGTTTTGCGAGCTGGTATACTATGTAGATATTTGAAGTGCAAAAGTTTGTGCTAATAGCATATCTTCATGTCTTCCTTCTCCTCCCTATACATTAGTTCGAAGCCCGGATGGAACCCTGACAATACCTGAAAAATTCCAAGTGTGGAGATTGACCCCCTCCATTATTTTCCTTCAAATTTCAGACCCTTACATTATTTCTGCTGAATCTATTGTTTAATTCATACCTATTGAAGTTGGGAAGGAAGAGCTGAAGTGGAAATTGTGGTTAGCTGTAGTTACATCATAGAGTGAAGCAACTGTTATACAGACTTAAGTCTGCTGCGTAGACTTTGCATGTATTTTTATAATCTCTGCTATCTTTTGTCACAGCAATTCAAAGCTGGTACAATGCTTTTACTAGTGTCTTGAGAATTCCCACAGGATCTTTGGAAATTCATGCTTTGTGTCGGCAAACCTTTGAACTTAACATGACTTACAAGAGCCATCCTTTGACACACTCTCTGAGAGCCTCTGTGTAGTGTACAGAGAGCCTCTGTGTAGTGTAGTCTGTGTAGTGTACAGAATGTTGTATGTTAAGGCTCTTATTGTTTCTCCCCTGTGTTATACAATTTTCTGTACTCCCATTATGAAGCTGTACACTGCCCCAGTCTTCTCCCATCCAAGAAATCAAACTTAATGCTACTGATCTGATATTGCAAATCTGAATTAAAATTAAGTTTCATCAAAATTGCTTATCTGAACTTTTGCTACTGTCTACATCGCAAACAGGTTGTCAGTGTATTGAAACTATACAATAATGTTATTTAGGTGCTCTGAAAACTGGGTGCTAGAAAATGTGCTCCTCCCACCATCCCACATAAAAGTTTGCATATTTTGGGCCTAACCATGCCCCCATTCCTGATTCCCATACCAAATCCCCCACTATTCGTATAGAACTTTCTGGAAGAGAAACAGATTAGGCAGATAAAATCTTAGCATATTCAAAAGCATGTTGGTATGAAAAGTAGCTGTATTGAACGTGATCTCAAATAGTTTTCACATGATCCTACACCCTTCTCGTGTGTATTATTACTAGTAATCAGTATTAAATAATCGCTCCATCAGGGTATACCTTAAATTTTTGACAAAATATACATGGTATTCCTCACATTTGATGTAATGTTGCCAGCCTATGTCACAAAAAAATCAACAGTGTATCGAGAAGTAGTGTCTAGTAGTTTCCTGTTCGATGCAACAATGGGTCTACCTGATGGTCTTTGTAGATTTTTATATGCCTTAGGCAGGAAATAAATATGTAGAGTGGGATGCTTTTCTTAAAAATAAAATGTTCCTGATACTCTATTAATCCTTTGTCTCTCCAGTCTTCAAGGATGACATAATATTGCAATGTAGTTTCCCGATAAGTTTGTGGTGTAATCTCACAATAGTAGTCAGTGATGCTTAGTTGTCACACATCTTCATTAATATGCTGTTCTTTCTCGTGACCTCAACATTCCCTCCTTTATCTGAGTAGTTCATTATTAAACTGGAATCATTCACTAGTTAATCAAAGATCTTGTGCTCATGTTGATAAAGTCTGTTCTTGAAACGTCATTAAATAGTTTTTGAAAACATAGCTGTGGTCCTGTGGACATGAAGAGGTATAACGTTACAGCTGTCTGCACCGTTAAATTGCCGAACGTCGGTGTATTTGTAAATCTTAAAAAATAGAGGAGGACCATTGGATGAATGAGCTTTTTTCTCCTATGCAGCGTGGATTGGCAAATCCAGCTGCAATGTCACAAACCTGAAGCATTGTGATTGGCTGACCATCACAAAAAAAAATCTTTTGTTGCCACCATTACCTAACACGGTCTATCGAGCACTCAGTTGGAGGAAAATGAGAAGGCAAGCATAGGCAATGTTAATAGGTCTGGCTTTAAAGGAATATTGGTAATGTGAAACACTACAAGTAAATATCTAGGTAGGGATATGTATTTGTGTGAAAGCAAATAACTGCAGAGTAGTATTAGTGTAAGTCATTTATTCTTAACATTTTGACTTCTGTGGACCCTCATTTAATCATTACTGGAATTTGGGATCCCCACTGAATCGTTATTGGAATCCGGGCACTGCCATAGAGTCTTTACTAGTAGCAGGAGACCCCGTCCTAAGCACTTTTTTATTATCTTAACCACAAAACTATACACAAGGATGCATAAATAAGCTTTAATCGTGTACATAAATTCTGAAATATTTGATACAAAACAAAAACATATAAAAATGTAATGTTTAATTTTGATATGAAGGTTGGAGCGTTTCTTTTTTATTTTTTTATTTATTTATTCATTTTGTAATATAACAATGAACATACAACAGACGTCAGCAAAGAAAGTCCTGCAGAACATAAGTACATAGATGTCCTAAATTAGTCCCATCCTAATGCATGGGCTCGATCCAAAAACCAACAGCACCAGCCGAAAACGCAACCAGTGCACAGCTTGGGGATATCCCCAACCCATTAGAAGAGCCCGAACCACTGCAGTGTACACATTCCAAAACATAAGGTTGGAGCGTTTCTAACTGCAGTTGAGGCCACCCACTGGCTGTACTGTATTCTGGTTGATGCACATGGATTGCTCACACAAATCAATCTGAGGATACTTACTTAATTTTTAGACCTTATTTTAAAATTCCTTCACATTTACAGAGTATTTAAAATTTCTATTTCACATTTTGCATCCCTGGACCACAGGTTAAGAACTGCTGGTTTCGATTGAAAGGTCTGGTGACAGTTGCATTGGCAAACCAGACCTAAACAGCCGGGCAGATTAATGCCATCCTCACTTTTGCTTTAGAAAAATGTAATAAATTATGTAGTTATCTAAGACATACCGACAGCATTACAGTGTTCTGTGTACACCCCTAAAAATGTATGTTCTGGCACCTGGATAAATAAAATGATCACAGTTGTGTGTGGAGAAAAGCACCTTTTTGTTCAAGCACACAACCTCTGCACAATCAAAACCTGTAGTCCTAGCTCCTAACATGGGTGGGGCCAAAGTCTCTCTCTAGTGATGCTCACAGCTGCACTGTCGAGCTAGACCACATAAAGGACATAAGGAGTCAGGATGGCCCATCATGACCCCTAGGCCCATATGAGAATTAAAAAAATTTAAAGAAAATATTCATTGCATTAGGGTTGCTCTTGGCCAGTGACAGCATGCAGGGATTGCTGACATGGTGGGAAACAGGGCCTGCAACCAACTCTTCTGCACAGGGCTTAGCGTCCTGGGTTGTGGGAGAGGACACTGCTGTGAACTTGTGCACTTCCAAAGGCCTTGCACAGTGGGCTTTAGCCACACTGCATATTGGGCAAAGTAAGGACCTGGCCATCTCAAGCCAAGAAACCTGCTTATGCAAAAAGAACAGTTGATGGACGGAATGTAGACCAAATCAAACATTCACCCCCCAGTCACAGATCTGGGTTTAATCCATCAGTTTGTTTTGCTCACCATGCCATTCCAGTTTGGACCCAGCCATACACAAATCAGTCTTGACCCTGTTCCCCATGGGAACAGTCCAGCCCAAACTGCCATGCCAGGTCCTCACTGGACCGGAAACAAGCATCCTGGGACCGGTTTCGGGGTATCACCCCTCTTCAGTCAGGCTCACTTGAATCTGGTGGCATAGTGAGCACGGGAACCATGTCTGGGCATACCCTTCACTCTTGGGGTGACAAATGCAAAAAGAACAGTTGATGGACGGAATGTAGACCAAATCAAACATTCACCCCCAGTCACAGATCTGGGTTTGTTACAGATCTGGGTTTAATCCATCACTTTTTTTGCTCACCATGCCATTCCAGTTTGGACCCAGCCATATGCGAATCAGTCTTGACCCTGTTCCCCATTGGAACAGTCCAGCCCGAACTGCCAGGCCAGGTCCTCGCTGGACCGGAAACAAGCATCCTGGGACCGGTTTCGGGGTATCACCCCTCTTCAGTCAGGCTCACTTGAATCTGGTGGCATAGTGAGCACGGGAACCATGTCTGGGCATACCCTTCACTCTGGGGATGACAAATGCAAAAAGAACAGTTGATGGACGGAATGTAGACCAAATCAAACATTCACCCCAGTCACAGAGCTGGGTTTAATCCATCAGTTTTTTTGCTCATCATGCCATTCCAGTTTGGACCCAACCATATGCAAATCAGCCTTGACCCTGTTCCCCATGGGAACAGTCCAGCCTGATCTGCCAGGCCAGGTCCTCGCTTGACCAGAAATCCTGAGACTGATTTTGGAGTATCACCTCCTCTTCAGCCAGACTAGCTTAAATCTGGTGGCATAGTGAGCACAGGACCCTGACTTGCATATGGCTGGGTCCAAACTGGGGTGGCATGGTGAGCAAAATAATTGATGGATTAAACCCAGATCTGTGACTTGGGGTGAATGTTTGATTGGTTCCGCATTCCGTTCATCATTTGTGTTTGTTTGCTAAGAAACCTGCTTATGACTAAAATCCATGTGCATAAGGAGGTTGACCTTACCTGGAGGGTTGTGGATCTACGGCAATAGAACGCTATGCTTCCCGATTGTGCATGGCCAAAAGGCATAGATAGTGGGGTTTGACCACCTGTTGATGGTTGTGTGCAGGACCTGGCTACCAGTCCTCACTGTCCATGGTCAGATACCATATGGGCCAGAGCTGACTGCCCATGGTTGGTTGTTCCCAGGAAACTCTTGTATGTGATACAAAACCCTCTTCAAAAAGCCAAAAGTTAAAGTAAGGTTATGAAAAGGTTTTGTTATAACACATTAGCTAAACATAGAAATTCGCTGAAGAAAGAATAGTGTTCAAGTCATGGTTTGCATGTCTGTTGTGAGTTATAGATTGTATTCCTAGCCATAACTTGGGAATCTCAATCTCTCTCTCTCTCTCTTGTTAAGTTACACTTTCCTATGAAAAGGCATTTTTTGATTTGCCAATACCTTTTGACCACAGGGACAGATCTGTGCAAAGATTGGCAAACACAAAGCACAGTGGTTCTTAACATGTGGCCCGAGGACCCCTGGGGGGTCGGCACTTCCTTCTCGGGGAGCCCGCAACTGTGTTACAAAATTAAGTAGTAATAAAATAACACAAAATGAATAAAGTATATTCAAATAAGTAAGATTGAAAATGTGAAAACCTTTTTTATATATTGGATTGTGAATCAAACTAAATATTTAAATATTTGTTTTATATTTTTGTGTATTGTTTAAGGTTCAAATCCTAGAAATTGCTTAGCCCGGGGTCTCCAGCTTCAGACAACGACTCAGTGTGGGTCCCTTGATTCCTGTAATGACTCAGTGGTGGTCCACAGAAGTCATTAGGTTAAAAACCACTGACTTAGCAAAATCAGGTAAGGATCGGATGCCAATTTTCATAATGATTTGTGCAAAGGAAATGGTGTGGCCAAGCGGGCTAGGATGGTGGACATGCTATAAAGGCGCTGAACCACCCACGCTTCATCCGAGACAAAAATATGCTCTGGGTCCGGCATCCATGCTGCTTTAATCTAAATAGTGGCTGCCGTGCAATGATGTCCTGCTATCCTGGGGACGGCCAGCCTTTAAACCCCCTACTTTGCAGTCATTGACTTGACTCCAGGCTGCACCATTCCAGAACATAACAGACAGTGTGATGTGCTAACGCATGGCCATTCTACCTGAGGCCCCTCTGCATCACTGCCTCCACCTGACTACGGGGGTACGCAACATTGTCCATGGGCAATCGGTGTTCAAATTAATACACTGCCTCAATGCTGCTTGCGGACCTGGCCTAGGACCCTGTGGCTGCCTCACTAGTGGGCAACCCGCACTGAGAGCCGCTGGAACCATGCCAGCTGTTCTAAGGTGTGCACCACAGGGACCCCCAAGGCAAGTGCTCCACAATTGGGTGACCTTTCTGCTCCTACCTGAGACCACTACCTGGATTGCTTCCTGCATCACCCACACGACAGCAGCCCGCACAAGGGATTACTACGTGGCCGTGTTGGTGTGCTTAGGTTGCCATCACCTGCCTCTGCTGGTCTTCAGGGGCCCGCAGCATGATACTGGATGCTCCATGGGGCCTTTGGTGCCCAGGATGCGGCATGGCACCCACGCCGCACACCATCCCACTGCAGCTCCCATTGATTTCCCTGCTGGGGGGGTGACCCCCCCCCCTCTGGGGACTGCCTTTGAGTTTCTGTCACTAAGGATGCCTGACGCAGGCAGCACAGGTACAGCAATGCCTGCTTACAGGGGCCCCATAGGCTGCATGACCTTCCAGCAGCACTGTGCCTACTGAACTGAAAGCCTTCCACCCCCCCAGCCACCTTGACCGCTGCCTTGCCAACAGGCTGCATGAGTCGTTTGCTGGCGGCTTATGCTAAAGACCAGACAAAACACACAACTGTTGGGGGTGAGGGCTCCACTGATCATCCTGCTCACCATTACAGCTCTCTGGGCCCTGCAGCTGGGTGTGAGGCTTAAACGAAAGCCCTCTGGTGCTGACATTGTGGAGTGGGTCATAGGCTGATCTCTGCTCCGACCTTGGACCCCAGGACTCCTGCTCTGCTGAGGTTCCGCCTGCGCTAGGGAACACAGGCGCAGCAGCGACAGAAGTGTGCACTGTATTGACGGAGAGGAGCCCTTACCTCCCCTTCTTTTCTTCACCTCTGCAGCATAATGCACAGACCCAATTCCACACCTCCATGGTTTGCCAACTTCTTGGTGGGACACAGTCCTTCCCTCGGCACAAGCAAAAATGGGCACCCGAAGACTGCTGACAATGAAGCCAGTACACCCAGAACCCCTTCCACTGTGCTGGACACCCCTCTGCAGGAGACAGCAGCCGAACTTTGGGAGCTGCCGTAAGACAAACTGGATCAAGTCCTAGCAGCTATCGAAAACTCTTGGAAACTGATGGAACTGCTTTGGGGTCTCAGAACTGCCCTTAGACGACCATCGGAAACTCATGGACCGGGTAATTGATTCACTTGGAACCCCAAACATCAGACAACCAACGTACCATTCAAGATCTACAGGAGTGAGTCCACACACTCGAGGAGTGATCTGACAATGCTGAAGGCTGCTCCCGTATGAGCAACAGTCTTGGATCTGCTGAAGGGAGTAGAGGGGAACCTTTTGTTACTGGACACATGGTTCCGATCCTTTGTCCACGCTTCCAACCTCACTGCTTTCTTCTTCTTGGAGAGGGCACAACAAGATCCAGCGCATCCCCACCCCGCCCAACCTGGCACTCTCCATGTTTGTTTGCACTCCCACACCCGTCCATTACCTACTCCTGATTCCAGACCAAGGAGGCAGACAGATCCAATTCGACATTTCAGACACTGGGTAGTGGACATGGTCACAAGACAGAGCTTACCCTTCTGTCCATGACCCCAGAGCCAAAACATTTCCAGTGGACCCACAGTGGCACCTTTGATCAGCACTAGATGCCTCACACTCTGTCAGTGGCATGTACACAGCTTAAAGTGTTATTACGTAAACTCATACCTCAGACTACAGCAGACACATATTGTTGTTCTTCAAGAAACTACTACTTAAACCGAATTGCCCCACATTAAACCCTGACTCGGTTCAGTTTACTCTACCACAAAGTGTGCATACTCAAGGGGTGCCATGATCTGGATTTAGCCAGAGATCCCTTTTCAGGTCTTGGATACCTTTATCAACTGAAGGATGGTATGTAATGCTTGAGGGACACCTCAGTGGACTTCCCATTCTACTCCGGAGTACATATGCTCTAGACGTTGACCTAGAGGCATTCTGGATGGCGCTTTCAGCTGTGTTAGCCCAAAAGACTCGTATCCCATGGATCTTAGAGGGCGATTATAACTGAGCCCTAGAATTGTAGTTAGACCATTCTCACCCAGCTTTACCACGTCCCCCCTTCACACAGCATTTTACGCACACATCATTTCACACACTTGCCCTCAACCCTGCCTGCCAGGTCTACTCCTTTCACGTGGTGCCCCAAAATCTGTTTATATGCCTAGGCTCTATACTATGCTCCAAACCCTACTACCTTTGTTCAATGCTGCAAACTACCTAGGCCGAGTAGTGTTTGATCATGATGCCCCCGCAGATCTGCATTGGGGTTTCCCTCACTCTTTGACCCCTACATGGTGTTTACCCCAAGGCTGCATGGAGGATCCCACATTCTGCAATTCAGAGGAATCACATATACGCAATTACTTTACAGAAGACTGAAAACGAGAGCACAGCCACTAATACACTCCTTGAGCGGGACGCCTTCAAAGTGGTCACCTGTGGTATCTATCTTTAAGAAATAGTGAGCATCGTCAAACGTTTGATAATCGTTGGAGCGCTAAGCAGAACAGAGTGTGTGCCGCTGTCCTGTGTTAGGGGAAGCTAAACGCCAACATGCTGTCCTCTTTGAACACCTATAGTGTTTTAACTTCACCACATTTGCAGCCAAAACCCACAGGAAAGGCGATAAATCCGGTCGCCTCTTTGCATGGCTGATTCGCCAGGAGCAAAGAGAAGCCCCCATTCTCAAGCTGGTCTCCCCTTCGGGTGCGATCCTACATACACAGTACAATGTCCTTCTGGAATTCTACAGGTATTATTGCCTCATGTATAAGGCACCCCATCAAGAGCTGGATGGGGTCACCTAGTCTTTCTTTGCATGTCTCCCACTACCACATATCACCACAACTGTACGAGATACCAGTCATAACACCGGTAGACGTTAGAGGCAATTCGAGACCTGGCCAGGAACAAAAGACCCCAGGCCTTGACGGACTCCCTGTACAGTACTACAGCACATACACAAATAGTTTAGCGCCCTGATTAGCTGCTTTGTCCAATGAGGCCATTCATATAGGTGAGTTACCGTCCTACCATCAGAAGTCCCTACTAGTGTCCACCTCCAAACTGAACCAAGACTCTACCAGCGCCTCTTCCTACTTACTGCCAAATCGCTATACTGGGGCCAGACCACAAAATCTTGTCTGCCAGATATGCCCAAATACTTCCTGAACTTATTAACCTAGATCAGAACGGGTTTGTCTCTGGACGCTGTACTTCGCATAACCTTCAGAGACTGTTTTACGTTCAGGAACAGGTCCAGGGACAGTTCACTTTTGCTGCGTGCCTGGTTCTGGAGAAGGCATTGAACTGCAGCTATTTCTTTCAGGCCCTTACGCGGGTGGGTGTCAGAAGTCACCTTTTGGCCTACAACAACTTCTCTACATGAAACCTTTTGTGGGTCTGGTTGGATCGCTCTATTTCTGAAGCCTTTTGGGTTGATCATGGCACTCAGTTGTGGGGGCCTCCTCTCGTCCCTGTTCTTCGCGATGACCATGGAACCACTGGCCATCCGACTATGTCAGGATAGTAGGCACTGGGGCATTGTTGCTGTACGCTGACGATCTTCTACTGTTCTTCTGTGATATCCCTCCCTCACCCTCATCCAGAATGCATTGCAGCTGTTCGCCATATTTTCTGCCTTAACAGTGAGCTGGAACAAATCCCCAATTACCTGATTCACACTAGCCTGATCCCACAGGGAGATAACTCTGGGCGGGACACCCCTTACTTGGCAATGCTCTTCAATCAGATATTTGGGAATCTGTCTATACCATTCCCCATCTCACCTCTTCAGTGGCAGTTTACAATCTGTGTTGGCAGCATTGGAATCTCTGGTGTCCTTCTGAAAGAAAATCCCACTTGTGACGACTGGGAGGATTGCATTGTCGAAGATGGTGATCCTACTGCGCCTCCTATACTATTCTGCCAACCTCCCAGTGTTACCCCCTCTTTTGAGAACTTGATACACTGCTTAACAGAATTTTTATGTGGAAGTGGTCGTCGCTGTATAGTATTGAAAACGTTGCAGTTGTCTACTGGCGAGTGGGCTGGGTGCCTCGTCATTTGAGGCCTATTATCTGGCGGCACAACTACAGTGGATTGCTAGGTGGATAGCCAGCTGCAATCCCGGTGAACCATGCCACCATTCTCCACCCCTCACTACCACCACTATCCGAGGCTTCCTGTTCTCTTGATTATCAGGAAAACCCCTGTGCTTGCTGCAGATGCAAATTGCTTGTAAATACATAACCAGAGGATGCTTTCTTAAGCAACACCTTCCTTATGCCCCAGGGTTCCCACTACAAGGCCTCCTACCCTATCTGGGCAAATACACATCTTTGGCTCTACGCAGCTGGCGGGACCGCTCTCTTACCCAGCCTATTGTCAGACTGTCATTTTCTCTCCTTTGAACAGCTCCACATGGACTTTGACCTCTTGGCTGGGCAGTTCCAACACTTGTCATACACTGTGGTCGACCAGGGATGAGGAACCTTCTACCCACGCTGTACTTCAGGTGCTCCCCACCATGGGAGAGGGCGGTCACTTGATTACATGACTCTATGGGTGGTCCAGAGCCATGCCGGAATCTCCTTAGGACCCCTCCACACCAAGTGGGAGGATGATATGGGTAGAGTGCTCAGTGATGCGAAATGGATACAGGTACTGTAATTCCCTTATACTGTCCCAAGATCCAATTCCAGATTCTCCACCATGCTTACTTGACATCGGCGCAACTCAACCGCTGCTTCCCTACAGCAGATCTAAATTGTCCCCTCTAACTCGAGAGATGCGGATCTCAGACACATGCTGTGGTCCTGCCCTGCCCCAATTACATACTGACAAGGTATGCATACTATACTCTGTGAGGCCATTGAGCTCACTCGTGTATGTATGAACATTTTGTGTGTGTGTGTGTGTGTGTATATGTATGTATGTATATATATATATATATATATATATATACATACACACACTCACTCTCTCTCCCCCCCCCCCCCCCCTAAGTTGCCCCCTCCCCCCCCCCGAAAGCATGCGCCCCTGGAATTTTCAACCGCAAAAAGAAACCACTGTCTGCACATTCTTTGCTGGTCTTGCCTTGTTGCTAGACAAGAGAACACTTGTACTGCAATGGAAGGCCCCCTCCACCATTGGCAACATGACAAGGTGCAGTATGCAAATGGGGATGTCTGAAGGGACCAACTTCCGTTTTGAAGAGGCCCGGCACATCTGCAGGCGCCCCATTTCCCCAGAGTAGGACATGCTGTTATTGCAGTTCCTATACCTCATACCCTAAGACGATATCCCTCCGTAAATTCATTGCCCCGACACCGCAGCCCGAGAGCACACCATGTTCAACCTCCTCACGACTCCATGTGCCTCATATATAACCCCTGGGCCCACTATTTCCCACCTTCCCCTTCATCTATCCTGAATGTACACTCGCATGACGGGCCTGCCTTCACAACCTCGTGTGCCATGATCTAACTTCTTCCCTCCCTATATTTTATTAGCTAGTCTTCACATATTGTGTCTTCCTCCGAACCCGTTCCACTCCCTTGTTTTATTTGTGTAATTTCAGCATTATATTTCCTAATGCTTCTTAGAACTATGCTATTGTTTATAACAATGTCTGCAATAAGTCTTGGTGTCCCTTATTACTACCTATTCCGCATATCCTAGAATATTGATTCCATTGTACTGTTATGTTTAGTTATGATACAAAACTCTTAAAAGCATCTAAAAAAAAGAGTTCTTTGCAAAGACCAGAAAATAAAACTTGGACGGAGGGTGAAAATAAACAGATTTCCCATTTTTGTTGGGACATTGTAATTGTGCTTAAAGCATTATCAACTGAACAGTTTTACTCATTTGTATCCATTTAAAACCGTGAAATGTCGATCACATTTTAATTTGTTGTCATCTTGATATTTGCCTTTTTTTTTAATTGTAAATTTAGTATTCTGGAAGAAACATTTCGTAGCAAGACCCCCAGAGGCGTAGAAAACGCCCCACAATCCAGACCAGAACAGGGTCTCAGCAATAAAAATACAATTTTAATGGAATCACATCCTTTTGCTACCATTTTGTGAACAACAAAAAGGCACTTTTTGTGCAGAAAATATAGACTTTGACTCAAATCACAAATTTCTTTAAAAAAAAAAAAAATACAAAATTGGAAGAAATGTAACTAATTTAAAGAAATAGGAGGGAAAACACCACTGTTCATAGACAGGACTTGCATAGCAGGGGTAACCAGCAGCAGTTTCACATCTGGTGGCACGTTGGTCATTTTAGAATCAAGCCCTGCGGTCAACTGTTGCTGTAACTTGAAGGTTTGCACAACAGGATTATGCCAGGGCAAAGCCAAGGTCTTTTAGCCGGCTCCTGCTGAAATGGCTCTTGGCAGGTTGGTCGCTGGGCCAAGCCATAGGACAGTGATCATAGGACAGTGGCCACTTCACATCTTTTGGCCTTGCTCTTCATAGGCATCGCAACTCACAGCGTATTGAATACTGGCCCAGTAGGCCACCCAGCTAAGTACAGGGCCTTTGGTCTTGTGAAGTAGGTGTTTCCAGCCAGGTTGCTCGTTGGGCTTGGCCTTAGTTCATGTCCTGCTGCTAATACCCTTGCGCAGCAAGGGTTGGCAGCTCACAGCATGTCTGCTGTTGGGAATGGCCTAACGCTGTGCACAGCAGGAGTTCCCTGTCTGTGCCGGGTTGTGTACAAAGCCTGGGCAGGAGTTTACAAAGTGAATTATAAAACAATTTCTAGAAATTCACTGAAAAAATACCTTTAAAAGCTGAGTCATGGTTTAGGTTCAAATGCTCAAAGCCACCGAGATTCTCCAGTTGCTAGCAAAACATAACTCAAACCTTCTGCCATACTAAATACGTCATCTTGCGAATGCACAGAAACAAAGCCCAAACTAACTAGAGAAAAACAATGAGTATGTTTGTGTGTTGCTAACCATAACCACCGTTTTTGTGTGTAGGGGACCCAGAGTAGTTGCCATGTTTTAGATATAGAGCAGCTCCTTATATGGCACACACTACACCACCCACACTTTACTTGCCTTGAATGTCTGTTTTTCAGAATATTAAGCATAGTATAAGCCCAGAGGCGTCCCTGCAGAGTTAGAAAAGGGACTGTGTTTTGGCAGTTTTAGCTGTGTCTTTAAACATAGGTTTAGCAAGTGCTGTCCATGCCGATTTTAAGTGAATAAATGTATATATTCATTTAAAAAAACAAAGGTTATAGGGACGTTCTAGTTGGGTTCAGAATTTACTTGTGCAAAGCCGTTAGTTATTTCAAGTAACTATAACTCTTGGTCTAAGTTAACTGTAATTCGCGCCCCCGCCATGCACAGTTTTTTCTTCAATTATTTAACTTCTAATATTTCATTGATATTTCTATTCAAGTTATGAAAGTAGTGATGTGGGATTCCCATAGCCCGACGCCCGGGACATATTGTTTGGGGTCAAGAGCAACAAGTTTTCATGTTTATTTTGTCCTTGACAAGTAGGCCCAACCCCCTGCAGCACAAACCCTTTGGCTGCCAGTTTGCAGATTAGTCTGCAGTTCCGGTAACATGTGCATCCCTATGTTAACGCTGTTCAACTTGTATTTATGGTTCATTAATGAAAAGCCTTTATTTTTAGGATGAGCACTGTAAATAAACATTTTATGGTCACACTGCACTAGACAGTGGTTCCTGTAAAAAAAAAAAAAAAAAAAAAGTGTACTCATGTTTGAAAAGTTAAACAATATGAGGCTTAGTATAATGCTTCTAGAATGCTCTCCGATTCGATGCAAATGTTTTCAGAAGCTTGTAAGCAGGAGTGATGATTCTTAGCTTTCAAAATGTCCACAAAAAATGCAAGTAGGGAAAAAACATTTCGCTGCTATCAAATTTTAGGTGCTATTTCTTTGAAGCGACATTTAGTAAAATGTGTTGATGCATGCTAGTAGTGCTAACAAATATCCTAATGGAAAATCAGTGTAACTATTTTCAACAAGATTATGGGAAGCATGAAAATAAACAAGCCTGGCAAAGCCAACTGAAACAACGTTTGTTGATAGTCTTTTGGGTTTGGCAATGCATGCCTTGTTTTGACATGGCTTTTGTGGCACTTTATTGTTGTGGGAGCTTCCAGGCCCTCATCATTGTAACAAACACTGGCAAAAAGCAAAACGTTTTTGGTCTCAAAAAGCACACATTGCCACCAGTTGTGTAACACAGCCTCTGCATCCCCTGCGGTGCGGGGGACCCCTCTATGGAGCCCCATCAGCACAACAGCACTTGCCCTGAGTGAATCTGGAAGGGGGGGGGGGCTCTTCCAGTTTTGCTACCCCACTGATTATCACAGTAGTTCCTGGCACTGAACAAAACTACTTTGTGTGTCAATATTCTCTTTGTGGAAGAACAAAATACGATCACTCACAGTTAAGCCAGCCGATAGAAAAAGAAATAGAAGTTTAATAAAAACAAAATGTCTTTCCTTCATATATATAAAAAAAGAAGAAAAAAACACAACCCTCAGGGATTGGATTCCCAGGACTTATTAAGGCTCAGGGAGGAGCGCTATATGCCCCCCCTCCCTTTTAAAATATCAAAGGCCCTGGGAGATGCAGGCTTTTTTTAATGTATTTATTTTTATTCGTATTCCCCCCAGGAGGTGAGATTCCTGGTGGCCCCTTTTTCCTTGTATTTGGCCATGATGAGGTCCCTGGGGCCGAAGGCCAGCCTTACGCTACGCATGGCAAACGTTGTTGCAGTGTGGGGTTGTCTGCCCACTTTAGGTTTGGCCACAGGGGCCTTCAGATGTCATAAATGATGTCATATACATTGTTGTGAGTTATGTAATATGTGAGGTCATAAGCAGGGCATGGCGGGGTGCAAGTTATATTTAGCTCTACTAAACATATTTGGTGAACTGTTTTTGTAAAAAAAAATGTTTTTTTTTTTTTTTTAAATCACCTCACAATGTCATTTTAACCTGTGGTTTTTCAGTGAATAATCTTTTTTGTTTTTGTTCAGTGAATATATATTTAAATAAAGCTACATAACATGTTAGCCTGTAATATAGCCCTATATTGCCATCGGAGGGTTTTGGTTACATCAGAACCACAAAATTATATATCACAGTTTGATGATTTTATTGCACAAAGTGCAACAGTATAAAAACTCCTACATCACTGGGACCCCTGAACTAAGTAAAACATTTCATGATTCTCTGTTTGATATGGATTTCATCATGTTTATGACCACCCCTAAACCACTTTGAAGAGCTTTAACATTGCTGGGGCGTCTACGTTTGTACAGCATGTGCAGTTATCTAAATTATGCAGCAACAATTTAAATGCAATATATTTCATTATCTGGCAGTATTATTCTCAGCTATTAGAGTTACAATATGTGGGCTTCATTTAGAGTTTGGTGGAGTCCACACTCTACCACAAAGGTGGTGAAGTACCCTGTCCATCAAAATAACCATCTGCCCCCACTATTTAGAATTGGGCAGACCATTTGCTTTTGCAAGTGGTGCCCCCTCTGGCTCTGCCAGTGGAATCCTTTAACCAATGGCCTGAGACCGTCTGCCCTATTTAGATCAAACATTCTACCTTGAGCTCCCTAATAGAAAAACAGAACAATGACCCTCACACCCTGAGGGTATCAGGAGCCATTAGTATTTTGGAGTTTATTTCTGTAAAACAACAAAGCTTTCTGAGTGACCCGATGAAACATTGATACCACTCAGAAAACTTTCAGTTCATTTAGGGGAGACCCTGTGGCAGCACATACTTTGTAGACACAGAACTTTCTGCCACGCTGTTCTTGATCTCTAAATATGGTGGGCGGTAGTCCTCCGTGGTGGCTGAGATGATCTCGACCACAGTCGCAGATGCCATGCTGCCTTTCTAACTGTAAATGCAGCCACTTATTTTTTTTCAAGTTTACAGATATGATAAATCCATAAACTTATGGTAAACTTGGCAGCCACAGTATTGCATCAGCCACTGGCTTTCACCATTGTCCATTTTTTTAAATCAAAAATGTATTCACAAAAGGTAAAGGAAATCTAAACCACTGTGCCATTGTTCCTGAAAAGTACCGAAAATTGACATATAATAAAAACATTTCTTAACAGGTAACATGGTCCAGTGTTGCCATCTCAGTACTCTGGTGACAGTGTGGCGTTGTGATTTATAATGTCACCTGAACCGAATGGCAGCTCATCAACAGGGATCTCAGGTCACAGCCTACCACCCGTGAGCAACCTAATACTGCTCTTTGCCTCTGCTCACACTGATGTTTAACTTAGCAGGGTTCATGAAAACACACCTTTTGTGTTTTCATAATCTATCTCTGTGCACTGGTCTGCCCTCTCATCCTCTCTAATCTAATAATGACAGGAAGAGGAGGAACAGGTTAGGGCTGAGGTGTGTAAGCAAAGATCCATCTGCAGAGTGCTGTTTAAGAAGACTATAGGTGGATGTCTGGATTGCACATATAATTTAACTATGTTCCCCTCACACATACACAGTTCATTTTTATGTAGCAGACATACTGTTCCTGTCTTAAAAAGCACAGAATGTCTGTTAAAAAAGGGGCTGCCAGGGAGCACATCAGTGCGTCCCTGTACCAAACAAAAATACACACAGAAATGACAGGGGTGGATGTCATGCCCTGTCCCATCTTCTAATGGGGCTTGAAATCGAACACTGCTGGAATTTAGCAGATAGGTATAGGTAGATCTTCCTGGTGCCTCTGCTGTCCTGTCTGGCTCCTTGTTTGTACCATGCCTTGCTGGGTTCTGTGTCCAGTGTAGGAATCCTTGCCTGTTGGTGCACTGGCGCAGTGACTAGCAGAGGAAAAGCAACCAGAACATAATTCCAAAACTGCTTCTCTATGCGTTTGAGTGACTGTGAGAGAGCATAGATGACACAGTGTTAGAAAGAGTGTACATGAAAGTGTGTTTGTTAGTGACTAATTGGTGTGAGTGAGGGAGAGACAGTGAGAGTGATATAATGTAACTGAGTTGAATGAGTGTGAAAATGTCTGTTATTGTGAATCAGTGACTAAGAATGAGATTGAGCTTCACAGTGACTGATAGTTTGTGAGTGTGATTGTATGTGAATGAGTGAGAATCAGTGAGAGAATTGGTGAGATTTAATGAGAGTAAGTCTGATAGTGTATAACATGAAGTAAAAGTGAATATGAGTAAGTGAGAGAGATGGGGTGGAAATGGGTGAGGAAGTGCGAGTGAAGTAGTGTAAGTAGGAATGAGTGAGTGAGAAAATGTGAGTGAATCTCATAAACTTGACCCCAATGGCAGTGACAATTTATATAAGGAGTTACTGGCAGCAGCACAAATCTATAGAAGTATCTTTCCAAACGTAGAATGTTCTGCTCGTGATTTGTCCTTAGCAAGAACATTAGGATCATTGGGCATGTTTTGCCTAAATGGGCGTATGAAGAACGATCATCCAGCCAAAAAGACCTTTCGAACAGGTAATCAGGATTGCACTATTGACTATGCTTTTGTAAACACCTGGTTCTTTGGAGAAGTGCCAAACTTTGAGGTTGGGGATACAGAGGGCAGCGATCATTGGCCGCTTCAAATAACAATACGCTCAGCCGATAAAATTCAAAAAGAAAGGGGAAAGGCACTGATAGTGTTGGTCGAGTACCCCCGTAGGGTAACAACCCGACTAACAGATAGCAGTCTAGAAGTACTTAATAATTTGATTATAAACTATCCCATCCTTAATATGGAAGATGACCCAAATGACATATTCAAAGGAAATAATATGGGTATTGCATTAATGGTCAATTGCCTTAAAAATACCTCAAGAAGGAAAGAGGAAGGGAGAACCATATATGATGAATAATAGTAAAACATGGTTTAATCAGGAATGCAGACGTAGAAAGCAAATGATGCGAAGATTACTAAGGGATTATAAGAAAAGACCCTCCGTTGTCTAAGAAGAGAAGCTTCGCCAAGCAAAACAGGATTATAAGATGCTGATAAGACAGAGGAAACGAGAATATGTTAATAAAAATTGGGATGTAATGATGGAGGTGATTAAAACACAGAATATTAGGGGGTTTTGGCAGTTGGTAAGAGAGGGAAAAAAGGTAGGAGTAATGTGGTGTTTGGTTGGTGAAGAAGACTGGTATAAATATTTGTCTTCTGTATATAAAGGTACCGAGGATGAAGAAGGCTATGGTATTTCCAGGAAGCTTGGTGAGAAGATCAGATTAGCTTTTGTCCCACATAAAATAAAATAAATTATTGCAGCTTTGAAATGAACTAAAGCAGCAGGCCCAGACAACCGCCTAGCAATAATAATAAAAAAGAATATTGATTGGTGGACAAAATTCTTCTATGTTACGTTTTGTAAAATTCTTGATCATGGCCGTTTTCCAGAGAGTTGGAAGGGTGCCATGATAAGACCGATTTACAAAAAGGAGGAGCCAATTAACCCAAAAAACTATCAGCTGATAAGTTTATTAGACGGAGGGGAAAAGGTTTTTACAAAGCTATTGCTGGGGTCAATCAAAGAATGGGCAGATGATAAAGATTTGATACCAGCAAAGCAAGGTGGATTTAAGGAAGGGCATTCAACAATTGACCACTGCTTCAGTCTGTGGGCTTTAGCAAAACAATCAGTTGAATTGCGAGGAAGTCTATTTTGCTGCTTTGTTGACTTTCGTGCAGCATTTGATCTGGTAGACAGGAAATTGTTATGGGATATGTTAAAGCAGCTAGGAATTGATTTGGATATACTATTTCTTCTCCAGGGCCTGCACTCACAAAATTGGGCCCAAGTAATTTGAGATATGAGTGGCTCACTTTCAAAAAGGATCCCCATAATAAATGGTCTCCGTCAATGTTGTGTGTTGGCCCCAATTTTATTCTCATAATTTTTGGCAGATCTGCCAGGGTTGTTATGGAAGGCTAATGGGCTAAGCCCAAAAATGGATGGCGTGCATGTTTCTTGCCTACTATATGCTGATGATTTAGTGATAATGGATATGACAGAATTAGGGCTACAAAGGAATCTAGAGATGTTTTACTCCTACTGTCAAAGGAAAAAATTGGTAGTAAATATGGAGAAAACGAAAATAAGGTAAATAGGGAAAGAGAAAAGTGCATTTAATTACACTCTAGGGGGAGAAAAACTAGAGAAGGTAAAAGAGTATAAATATCTGGGCATATGGTTCGACTCACATTTAAGATGGAAAGTTCATACTGAAACCTTAAAAAACAAAGCCTTATCTTCAGTCTGGGGATTAAAACAATTTAATAGTAAGTATGGAGGTCCTTCTCTCCAGCCGGTTATCTCTGCTTTTAATGCTATGGTTCACCCCCAATTTCAGTACGGGGTGGAAGTTCTAACTTTCTCGAGAAAGCTAAATTGGGAAATAGAAGAAAGCATTTGTGTAAAGCGCATGCTTTCACTGCCTCCCTCGAGTATGTTACAAGCCATAAGAGCAGAATGTCAAATGACAGCGTGGACTTATCTGGGCCTACGAGCCGCACTGAAGTTCTGGTTAAGCATAACAGATGAAGGGTTCTGTAAGATCGCGAGACTATGTAAGAAATAATTAATAATAAGTGAGTTACATTGGGCATCACAAGTGAGAGGACGGTTAAAGAAGATCTGTGTCCTCCTAGGTTTACCTGATAACCTATGGTCTGGTGCACAAATTTTGAAGCACAATTTAAGAATATTAGCGAAGGAAAGAGCAAGGGAATTAGACCTGAAGAACTTAGAAAGTAAAATATCAACCCAGGCTATGATAGCTGGATGGAGGAATCCGGAAAACTTCCCGTATATAGAGGCCCTACCTAATTCAAGACTAAGAAATGTAATGTTACAGTTCCGAATTGGGCTGAAAAGCAAAAGCTTTTCTTAAGGATAGCAAGGGTCTATGCACATGTGGCTTACAACAGAAATATACAATGCAACACTTACTTGTGGATTGTCAATGGTTTTTAGGAGTGCACAGGAAGTTTCTAAAACCAATTTTTAAGGAATATAATATTTCTAATCGAGACCAAGCGCTTAGGCTACTTATTGATATGAGATTTATTTAATGTAACTCGTGCATTGGGCCTATTTCTAAATGACTTAAGGGAAATATTCAGATTTATAGGGGTTGATAGAAGGTAGGGTATAATGCGAAATGTAGTGTTTTAAATACTATAATTGATTATTATTATATTGGCTGACGGTATTTTAGAAAATTTGCCATGCTAGGTGAAGGCAAGAAATAAAATGGAAAGCACTTTATATTAATTAAAAAAAAAAGCACTTTATGATAAAGTAAGGAATGGAGCTCTTTTAGAGCTGTATAGGGGAGAAATTGATTGGCATGTTGCACTTTATGAAACTATAAGAACTTGAATTATGGAGGAAGTAAAAGGAAAGAAGAGCCTGATTATTCTAAAATTGCATTGGTTGATGGTATTCTAGATAACCTAGCTATGCATAATAAGGCAAGAAATAAAACGTGGAGCATACCAAATTGTGAAATTGCATTTAGATCGCAAGGACCAGAGTCTAATCAGAACTGTATGTGGGATAATTTAAGTTGGCACGCTGCACTTTTAGGAATTGTAAGAACTTGAATTTTAATCAAATGAATTATGTAACTAGAGTTGGTTATAAGAATTAGAATGGTCTAAGAACTTTGTGTGCTAATGTAATTTGTAATTGTAATTTTATTGTTTTTATATTTTTAAGGCTTATGCCAAATAAAAAATTTTTTTGACTGACTGAGTGAATCTGTGTGCCTTTACAAGTGAGAATCAATGAGTGAGGGTGTGCCAGTATTTCTACATGGGAAGGAGAGGTTAAGGGAATGTGAAAATGACTTGGATTGGGTGAGCAAGAGTGTATGTTGTACATAAGTCTGGTGGTGGTGAACACTTACTCAATTCAATTCTTGGCTTATGTAGGTGCCAATGGCCACTCTCTGGTGGTAACCCTTTTGGAGGTGGTTCTTGTAAGGGAGGCATCCCTGGCAAAATGCTGGTCCTGGCATACTAGAGGCAATTCCTGAAGTAAGGATGCATGCATGGCAGAATGCTGATGCTGGCATGTTGGAGGGAATTCTTGCCGTTAGGGAGGGCTAGGAAAGACACCCATGAGAAAATACTTGTCTTGACATACCAGAGGCATTTTTGACTTATTGGGCATTAATGGCAAACTTCTGGTACTGGCATTTGTTATATAAAAAAGGTATTCATCACAAAGCATGCCAGTGACACACTGGAGGTAATTCCTACCTTGTTGTGGGTTGGAGAAGCATAGCTCATTTTGAAAAAATGGGTCAACTCCTGGAAAACTGACGTCAGGTCTGCAATCTTTGCTTACCTATCAACCACGATTTGGGATCCTGAGAAGCCAGTGCAGAGTTCAAAGCAAAGGTGTGCACACTGTGGTATGCAGCGGCAAAATGACACTACCTCACTCAAATGCTTGGGGTTGTTTAGTGAGGAGTAAGATAAGGCTGCTGAAGAAGCGGAAGGAGAAGACTCCTACATCGATAAAACATCATCAGTGTTGAGAAAGAGCACAGAAGACCAAAAGAAAAACACAGACAGATAACGCCAAAAAAGTTAATGATGGTCGAGTCGAAAACAGACTTCCGAAAACAAAAGTCAGCCTCTGCACCTAAGATCTCTGAAATAAGGCAAGACAAAGCACAAAGATCCTCTCTGGTCCCATACAACTGCTATCACAGGTGGGAGGGGTGCTGAAAAAACTTTGTCGAAATACGAACAAAGCTGAGAAAAAGTAAAGACGACAGCAGATATTACAGCAACAGCTGAATCTTCGAAGTTGAAAAAGAGAACACCACCTACCCTCAACACCGAAGAACGTGCACTCAAAATAGAGCGCAAGTAAAGAAGGCCTGAAGCTGAAACAGCGGCCATATTGCAAAAGCCTTCAACAGAAGACTTGGGGGAAGGGAGAATTACAGGGGGAACTAGAACCACCCCTCATACCTGAGCCTCAGGAGGAATTGGAAGAGAAGACCGAGGGACAGGGTCTATATCAAGACAATGAGGAATCAGTAGGCGTCAAAGACTGATGCAGATCACCCACTCCCCCCATTGTCACTTATCCATTGAGGCCATTGCCTCCATTTGATGTGACCATGTATAACCAACTTGTCAAGAAAGCAGCTGAAAGATGCAGGGTGCAGATGGAAGAAAAGACACTGACTTGTTTCTTGCTTGCAGCATTGATATAATCACAGAAAAAAGTCCAGTTCTTCCTATGCTACTTAGCATCATGGACCTAGGGAGTGAGGCTTTTAAGGAACCAGCAACATGGAGAAAAAGTACAAGCACTCCTCCAAAGACCCAGCATACATACGGGGCAATGCAGTGGCAGATTCAATCTATCATTGTAGCCACAGCCAGGAAGAGAACAAATATCCCTACCGGCTCTGGCCCTCCACCAGATAAGGATTGTAATAGTGGGAAGAAAATCCGAAAGAGGAGCTGCTTTACAATGGAGGATAGCAAACTTTGCTAAACAGAAAAGCCCATCAGAACGGAGAAGAAATGGTGGAACTAATGAAACACCTGCCTGAGCAATATCAAAAAAGAGCAAAAGCTGTAGCTGAGGAGGGGCATGGCATTGCAAACACATGCTTCATCCCAAGGTGATGCAAGTAGTGTTTTTACTGTACCTGCTCTCGTGAGTTGGTCTGTTCTTGTCCTACCTCAGCAGGAAATGTCTGTTCTTTTTGCTACTGGGATCTCTGGAATACACTGTGACAACTGTAATGAAACTATGACCTTACTTTCATTTGTGCTCCTTACTTAAGTCCTCCAGAAAGCCCGTTTGAATGGGGTGCAGTTGATACTCAATGCTTCAGACTACTATGATAGTTTGGTTAGCCGATCTAGTGGAACTCAGTGTTGCTCAACTGATTCTTTTTCTGGACCAGACATATCTTCTGCGACAACGGGGTGGTCTGGTGTGCACCCCTATCTTCGAGTGCTCAGGTTCCCTTCAGGTCCCTTGATGGTTTGCCAGCAGAAAGATTTCGGCCTTCCTTCTGAGGTGTTTGATTTTATTTTGGCCATGAGGAAGTCTTCAAACCAGTTGGTCTTTCAATCATGTTGGGGGAAATGTGTGTACAAGTGCTTTGCAGAGGGGCTAGTTTCTGTCAGGCCTTACATGTATGATGTTTTACAAGTTTTGCTTGTTTGTGGCAAGCAGAGACAGGCAGTCTCACCTGTGAAAGGGTGTTTGGCCACCATTTCTTTGCCTTCCTGATTAGACCTCTATGCTTAGTCAACCTGGGTGATTAGATTTATTAATGGTTTATTGCCTGTAATTGTTCTGACCCTATTTGTTGTTCAGTCAATCAAAAAGATTTGTAGAGCTAATTTATCACCTGTGAGGGTACCCAGGTGCTGGATCATGCTCCAAGAGGCTTAGTCAGATAGCTAGATCTTGAGCCTTTTCCTGAAATCCTGGATGGAGGGAGAAATCCTTAGGTGGATGGGGAGGCTGTTACAGGATTTAGCTGCTTGGTAGGAGAAAGTACGGCCTCTGTTATTTCTGAGGCAGATGCGGGTATATGGACAGGTTAGAGAGGCGCGGAGCACAGGTGTCCGGTGGGGTGGTGGAAGTTCAGTTTGTTGTTGAGGCATGCAGGTCCTTGGTTGGGTAGGACCTTGTAGGCCTGTGTCAGCAGTTTGAATTGGCATTGTTTGTGTACGGTGAGCCAGTGGAAGATCCTAATGTGGATGGATATGTGTGGGTTTTTTCTTGGGTGGTCCAGAATGAGCCTGGGTAATGCATCCTGAATGATTTGAAGTCTATCCGTGAGGTGTATCGTGAGTTTGGCGTAGAGTGTGTTACCATAGTACAGGCAGCTGGTGATGAGGGCCTGTGTGACGGTACAACGGGTGGTGATGGGGAGCCATTTCAGGATCTTACAGAGTGTGAGGAAACAGGCGGACGATACTGCACTGACCTGGTTTTCATGTTTAGTTTGTTGTCGGTGATGACTCCTGGGTTTTGGGCATGGATTGTGGGGGGTTGGTGGGCGATGGGGTGGGACCCTAGGCCCATTGTTCTGCAGTGGGACCTGAATTTAAGGTGGTCGTTTCTAAAGACTTCACTATTAGAGACACCTCATAGTTGTCCTTTAGGACTACTAACTTGGAACACTTTTTCTTTTGGCTGTTATTTTGGCTTGAAGGGTTTATGAGTCGCAAGTACTTTTAGTCCACCCTCCGTATAAATCCTTTTTCCCAGAGAGGTAAGTGTTGCTCACATGCCATTTATTTCTGCTAAGGTGGTGCCTGACTTCGGTATGGGTCATTTGGTCACTGTGTTGCCTTTCGTTCCTGCTTTTCACCTGTCCAAAGAGGAGGGAAGGCTTCACAGACTGAAACGTAGGAGATCCATTCTTTGTACGCTGTCACAACAAGCAGACACCCCCAACTTTTCTCAATTTTGGGAATCGCGATTTTACTGCAATATTGGCCAAGGCCCACAAAGGCCACAATTTCATATCCTTGTGCCATGAAATATAACAAATGTTTTTGCTCTGAACACAGCATGCTATGACATACCTAGGCACAGGACAGCGTATCTTTTTGCCTCTTGCCCACCCTCTCAAGGTATGCTCTAAATAAGTAAAGTGAACTTCCTCCTCCCTTTTACTAGAGTTGCTTCAGCGAGTAGGGAGAGTGGGAAAGCTAGCCCTGATGCAATGTTTTCTTAAGAGTTTGCTAGAAGACAGTTTATTTTTATTTTTTACATGTAGTGATATCTGCTATATTTTAATATATATGTTTCTCGCTTCACCTATCTCGCGGTACTCCTGAGGAGTAGTGAGAAAAAATTAAATATACCCTGACTCGGTACAAGTGAAAAGCTTGTGCTCATCTTTTGGAAACCCTAAAGAACATACCGATACATCGCTATTAACTAAGTGGCAAGGCAGATGTCATGCGTTCCCTGCATGTGGCCTGGATTCTTATTATAAATGGAGCGACATTATAGATTATATCAAACACTATAGAGGTTATTGTACAGCGAAAATTCTGAATTCACATTTTTGAAGTTGCTCGTCTGTGGTATATAACAAAAAGGAGGCTCAGTCGAGTATTTACCTAAGATGACAAAATATGGTCAAGCTGAAAGCCGGGATTGACCCTCGATTTATTTATTTTTTATTTTCATGCTGTGCAATTCAGCGACTGGATAGGTATCTCCTTCTGACATCTTAGAGGGTGAGATTAGAGCATAGGTGATCAACAGAACAGTGTTGTGATTAGGGGAGCACATGCCAATTTTGTTCCTTCAGGTTCCCTTTTTATTTGATCCTAAGTATTGAATGTCACTAAAATAAGGTGGCGTAAAAAATGGCACAAAAAAGCAGTAGTGTGCTGAAAAATGTCAATTTTTGTGCTGCAATATCCTGGTGGTGCCTAAACAGGAGCAACAAGTGCAAATAGATCAGAGGACCAGCTTTGCAGATGCCGAGACAGTCGTTCTTTGTATCGAGATCCGTTATTCTTGGAAAACAAAAACAAAAACTGCCAGAAGTTGTCTGCACTCATTCAAGTACGGCTATGTTAGCCTGCCTAGCTTTTTCATGTGGTGACTTGGTCTTCACTTCACCCTTCTGCTAAACATTGTTTGACTGTACAGGGAAGGAGAGATCACATCTTTGCCCGGGATGTTCTGTTCGATTTCTTAGTTTGACCCGACCATCTCAGCGCCACCACTCTGGGGGTATTGATTAGGAGCACATTCGTGAGGTGTGGAATCTGCAGGTAAAAGCATCCAGCTAATCAAACGCTACTTACCTTCAGTAATGTTTTTTTTCTGGTCGCTGCTTTATCTTCCTGCAGATGACTCGGAACCCCCTCCTACTCTTATAATGTGTTGCTGCTAGTCTTGTAAGATCTCATGGTATTTAATTGGACTCTGACGGGTTGCTGCTGCTCACATTTTTTACCTTGTCTACTTCCTCCTTAATGAGCTTTGGAGTGTGAAATGGTTATGGGATTGATGCCTGGGCATCACTGTTGTCATGTGTAGTCCGATGTCATTCATGTCCAGGGACAGTTTAAAATGCAGCTCGAGTCTGATAGTTCTGGGGAGCTATGGTTTAAAAGTCTTGCTAGTTTAATTCGTAGCTATAGTTTACAAGAATGTCAGGATCTAGTTTAATTCCTAGGATGTGTATAAGTTGAGGACTCTAATAGAACATGGAGTATTCGCCAGGAAAAGCATTACTGAAAGCAGTTAACTTGTTCTTTAATAGTACACCTTCAGAGATTGTTGCAAGGCATTAAACTTGCATAATGTGATCCCGCATTTCATTTCCCTTATATGTATGAAATAATGGTTTCATTACAGGTGCTTAGCGAATATTATGTAGATCCAGTTTTCACCCCTTTAATATTCATTCTGTTTTTCCTTCTAAGCTGCATCAGCTAAATAATTTAGTTACACCTTTGGCTGTTTACATTTTTGCATTGTAGGTGTCATCGGGTCATCTGATTTCCTGTTTTTCTTTATTGCCTCGCATTCATAAAGAATGAAGCTATGGCTGCAACGGCTTATGCTTTGTTTCTCTCTTCATTGAGTTGAATGATGTTAGCTATTATTGTGCGTACTGTTAATGTCTTTAACATCATCATGATTTCTTAGGCACAACTGCACAACTTACATTTATTGCAGTTTTTGTATGATGTTGGCTGTAAGATATTTTGTAGTTTCTACGTGAGTGGCAGGATTTTTTGCAGTCTTCACATGTATAGTTGTTGTCTTCTTCAGAGGTTGGTTGGACAAGAAGCATCGTTTGCAAACAATGCTGTGATTTCTAACTATTCTCTTCCGTTGACCAGCAGATACCTGAAGGAGTTCCGTACTGAGCAGTGTCCTCTATTTGTGCAGCACAAGTGTTCGCAGCATCGCCCATACACCTGCTTTCACTGGCACTTTGTCAACCAGCGCCGGAGGAGATCAGTACGCCGCCGCGATGGGACCTTTAACTACAGCCCTGACATCTACTGCACAAAGTATGATGAAACCACTGGACTGTGCCCAGAAGGAGATGAGTGAGTATAGCTAACTTTGTTTTTAAATACAATTTGGCAGGCCAGTTCTCTGGTGCCTGCACAAACCAAAGGCATTTAGGCAATCCTTGGAGGAAGTCTTGCTGCTGCCCCTGGAAAAACTAAGAAATTAGATACTTCTGCATGCTTTCTCAAATACCAAATGTCTAATTTTTAGGCTTTGAATTTCAGGGGGCAGTCAGGTCATTTAAGTATTAATGTCTATTTTGGGAAGTGAAAATAAATTGAACTTTGCAAGACCTTTACTTGACAAGTTTATCTAATTACATATTGAACTCATTGAGAAATAAGAGTAACAAATAAATAATATGATTTGTATTATGTTCAGACATAAAATAACAAGAAATTGAAGCTGCAATAGTACAAAGTGTGACTGTGCGGGTCTTGTGTAGTTCAAACGTGTAATAGTACCAGGGAAAACCAAGGAAGCATGTGGGAATCAACAATGGTTATCAAATACTTGATTAAAGAGGGGCTACAAGAGTAACCCTCCCGATCTTCCCTTTATGGGTGAAATTTAAAACAGTCCAAAGTTAGAGGTATGTTGAAGTTTTGAAACCCTGAAGTGTATTCATGCAGGGTCATCATATGACAGAGCCTGTGAGATTGGGATAGTAGCAATCTTTTGAATGCTGATGAAGGTAACAAGACACGATTTACCAAACACTCCTGACAGGAGATGAGTATGTCACGGTTGTACTGCAGTAAGGACATTAAATTGTATTTCAACGAAAAGGAAAACACATGAATGCATTTGTTTAGAAATATTTTTTATACGTGCCAAGAGTCAACAAGATCTAAGCATTTCTGCATGCATATGACCTGAAGACCTGACACAGTCAGTTAAGGATAGTGAGATTGCCTCTAGACTGTTGGCATGTAAATGGCCATGCTTAAGATCTGGCACGATTGATGAACTGGCCAGGTAGAGACAAGTGTGAATGTCTGTGTCAGCAGTTGAACAGTCAAGACTTGCTCCTGGGGGATATTGTAGGATAGAAAGTGAAGTTCAGGTGCAAATGTATCCTGCATAATAAATAGAGTATCCAAGCATTGTTGTTCTTTAAAATAAATTTTAAGACTTTTATGATTAGGCAGTATGTATGCCTAGGAACTTTAAAAAAAAATGTGTATTGCATCAACAGTTGTACTTGGTTTTGTATCCTCTATACTTTATAATGGAACTGGGATCTAGACAGCTGCGCAAAACTAATCCACAAGGGGTAGTTAAATACTGAGTTTTCATTGTTTGATACCTGACTGAACTTGTCACCTTTGACTGAAGAGAGGGGATAATGATGGTCCGGCCACTTTCACAAATGGAGAATGTGAGCAGCAGTTGCATGGCACTGAAGCTGTTAATCTTTTGGAGGTAATACAGCTACCTTCCCTTTTTTTATAGATGGTTTATTCTCTCAGCACATGATACAGGGTAGTGATCAGGAGTCCCAATCTTTTGAGGGATGGTGTGTTTAAGAGCAAGTTTCCAGGCCACAGTTTTACCAGGTGTATATGTGTATAGGTATGTGGTATTTGTAAAGCTCAAAGCTAGCCAAAAGACAGTGCAATACAGTACAGTATAGGGTTAAGGACCATCATACAGTTGAGTGATAGACGATATAGCTATGTTCTAGAACAGCAGTGTACTGTTGAACTGATTGGCCTTCAGCTGTTTCTTATTTTGAAGCAGCATTAGGGTGGGTCCTTAGAGATACAGAGGTATTGTCTATAATCCTGGGTGCACAGATGGGAAAGGCCAGCTTGGTTGGTTATTAATTATTGTTATTTTTTACACTTCTTAGTCTGATGTCGTCCTGCCTGCAGGTGTAACAAGAGCCACCAGAAATGGTGAGCTTTTCTGTAAGATAATTGCTGATTGTAATGGCTTTGCTATAGATGTAGCTGGTATTAAAGATGGTATGGGCTGGTACGGGGAGCCAGTGGAGTTCCAACAGCATGGGGTTTTGCTCCCTGGCCAGGTCCAGCATTCATTTCTTGAACTGGTACAACTTTAGTCGCTTACAACAAAATGTCCTTTCTTTGACTGATAATTCAAAGCAAACAAACATTGCTCGAGTGGGGTCTTAGGATGTTATGGGGGGAGGAAGAAGAGGGTTAAAGAGCAGCCCAAGGAACTTGCGGAGGAAAGAAGACTGCTAGTTGCCTACCACTAACTGTATGAAGTTCTTGATTGGCGATATATACGCTGAAGTGATCCTAAACACTGGTCCCTCTATACTCAGTTGAATGAAGGGACCCAGCAATTAACATATGACAAGTATCTACCAGGAAGACTCATTATACAGTCTCCTCACAAGGGTTTAGGACAAAAGGGATGTACCACGTTACGTTAATCAGCTTCCACCAGTCATCTGAAGTGTCCTGGATTAGTCATTGGAATGGTAGTCACTAAGATTTAAAATAGTAAAATTTTTAGTGGTCCTCAATACAGCGTTGAAGACTATCATAAAGTCAACAAGTAACTGGAACGGTGTCTGTTTGTGGACTGTTAATAAATTATGATATTGTCTTCTTTAAAGAGCTCTTCAACTTTTTCCTAAATAGGAGTTCTTTTGGGCGGTTCTAATGTTGCATTAACTAAGGCTGTGGCCTAGGTTTTTAAGGTTTGGCTTTTCTACCCATTGGTGCCTGGACTGAGTTCATGCACCATAGCTTGAGCGGGGAAGTCTATGTTACTGTAGCCCTACACATACCTGATGATGTGGTGTCTGTGCTTTTTGGGTTACTAACAGTCCCATAAAAGGGTCAGGAAAACAGTGGTAATTCAAAGCTTATTTTGTTCTCTAGAATCACACACTCAAAGCCTGTACCAATAAAAGACACTATAGACATTTAAAAGTGTTTATTTCAACAGGCTCTTCCTGTTGCTTAGTACACGAGTAATAACCACACAGAATATATTAAAAAAAACACAAGGACTTGTTGATAGCAGCAGGATTAAGATGAACAGTTACAACATGAGTAGAATGTTTCTAGCAGCCTAACAGCCTAAAGGCTACGTCTGTGCACTACACTAAGAGCATGGAGTAGCTAACTTTCCTCTTGTGTTTCTTGGAGCTCAGCGCAGTGCATATAGTTTCATGGTGGATCAGCTGTAGTTTTTGGACTTCAGCTGGGAGAGCATGTTCTCCGAAAGGAAAAAACACATCAGACGGATTCAGCTCCCTTTCTCTCGGTATTTGCTTTCAGCATAAGAATGGATGCTGTGGCAGCCTTTCAGGACCTCTCATGATAAACTGGTGCAAAGGCCTATCTTATTCAGTGGTTAGGTTAATTTATATGGTTTAAATAGGGTTGACCACTGACTTTTACTCTACATTGGGGGATTTTCTATTAATCCAGATGTTTATAGCAGACTTGTGTTACCTTACATGTCAGCAAATCCATTGTTTAGATGAACAGGCACTTTAATGTATTCCTGGAAAGATAATTGTAGTGTCTTGTGTGATGTAGAACGGTACCTTTCTGGCTCTCCAAAGACTTCGTATCAGTGTGTGACATAATCGCTAGAACAGAATGCATGAATGATTGCTTTAGAATGTTGTGTTCACAGGTACATGCAGAGGAATAAAGACGTGTTTTTAAAAGCTCTGTGTGTGACCTGTTTATTTATCTGGAATCAGACTGGAGAAAGCGCTACAACTGGTGATATGATAGGGTATAAGTAACACGAAGAAGATAGCACTCTTCTGGAGAGTTTATCTTGGTCCAAGCAAACTGCTTGTGCGTGCCACATGTGCCTTCATCAAAGTGCTGAATCAGCAGTTGGCATATGTGGAGTCAAAGCGCAGCTCCTGCCGATGTGAAGCATGTGAATGGAAAGAGAGCTTCATCAAAAAGTCTACGCAGTGTTGGTAAAAAAAAAAAACTATGACCAAGATCCTACAAAAAGGTACCATGCTGCCACGCAAAATACTTATACATTATACGGAGTGTTACAGCTAAAGGTGGATTCAACCAGGTTCACACAGCGTAGATAAAGACAGTTATCAAATACCAAATAATGCTAAAGGCGGATGAGCCAGATGTGAAACAATACAAATTGAAGTAAAAAAGAATAAAGTAAAAGATTTACTAAGCCCATTAAAGAGTCATCGTGCCACAGCAGTTACAGAAGTGGCCCCATGAGAAGTTCCCGGGTTGTGCTAAAGGAGCACTCCATATTTCCAGCAGCCAGGAATGTGGCAGCAGGAGATTCTGCCAATGAAGCCCATCAAGGATGACCCTAAGGCTGGGCCACCGCAAGGCTAGGGCATGAATGGAACCGATCCTGCTTTCCAGTCAGGGAGGCCAGGGGAAGCTCCCATCCGAATGTCAGTAAGTTCCACACTGGTTTACAATGCTGCCGCCTTCCTCAAACCACCACCACCATTCAACACTGCCAAAAAGCAAAACATTGCAATAGATGAACTGCTTGGATAAAGACATTTGAAGATTTCATATTTGCGCTTGGATAGACTGATAACAGGAAGATTATCAAATATCTAAAAAATCTTACCGGTGATGGTGTGAAAGAAGTCATAAAGAAAATGCCAAGAAGTGACGAAGAAGTCACATAAAGAGTAGATCATCTAATCTAGATCATCAGATTAAGGGTGCGTTGAATCTCAAATTCAATCCAGTACCAGACATCGATTATGAATATTTTTTCAGTCAAACAGTTGGTGAAACAATCAATACAGTCGTGGAAAGACTTGACTCACTCACCGAACACTCAATTCAATGAATTTAATGATGAAAAAGCTATGCGTCTTAGAGTGTTTGATGCTTGTCCGAATTATTCAGACGACAAACACTGACAGGAAACTCTTAGTCTGGAGCGAGTGTTTCCTCCTGGTTTGGGGCCCTCTGGGTATCCCAATGTCTCACCATTCTCCATATGGGGCTCACCGGTTTAGGCAAGTCCATCGGGCAGTCCGACACCTCTACAAGTTACAGGTATGTCCATGACCCGCTGGACCTTCTGCATCGACTTAATATTGTGTTTCTTGCCCTCCCACTTGAGGAGTCTGAATTGGTGGCCCCATCTGTAACACATTGTGTTGGTCCTCAGGAAAGTGATATCCTCCCAGAAGAATCTCCGATTCATCAGGGTCACCATCAATAGATCCTGCTAAACCTTCAGATTATCCCCATAATAGCCGACTCTGATTGTTACCTTGTTTCAAAGTAGTGAAAACATACAATATGTCTGGAGGATATTTCTCATTCTGGGTCCTGTTTTCCAGGCTGGCTTTGTGTTCTCGCTTTATAAGGAGGTGGCCCGGCCATGTTCCTCCAGTAATGCCTCAGTCAAGCCCTCTGAATGGCCTCATATTCTTTCCTACTTTGCCCCAGTTTACATGTCTGAGAGTAGTTCTCAAGTTCCCCTTGTTTTTCCTGGAGGGTCATGAGTTGTTCAGTGACCGTCAAGAGCAGTACTTCTCCTGCTCCAGGGACTGCTCCTCTTGGGTCGAATCAATTGAGTCGATTCTCTGTCTCAGATCATCCAGCAGATTTTGCTTAAGGTCCACCCTTACTGCTCCAGTTTCCATTTCTAAGTCGGCAAACAATTGAAGCATGAAGCCTTTTGTGATGGGTTCATCCTCAGTGGTGGACCTCAGTGAGTCTATATGAGTCTCCTTTCTTAGATTGTTTGGACCCTCCCCCCCCTTTGTTGAAGGCATTTGTAGGAGTTCCTTTATCAAGGTATCACGCCATTGACTGTTGGCTGCCATCTCCTGGATGTGACACTCTCAAGGCCTCCCCCTCCTCCCCCTCTTTGGAAGTTCTGTGGATCTGTCCTTTGCACATCAGCAAGGTTAGTTTACATCCCCCTACCCTTGACAGGAGGGGCCTTGCTCATCTGTAAGGTCCAGGTGCGTGAGGCCCTTTGTGGGACCCACACTGCAGGGCAACGACCATTTTTAGGCAGCCTTTTGCATCTCCCTGCGGCATCAGTTCTCGAAGGCTCCTGTACCACTGCCATTGTGCTGCCGACAAAGCCGTGGCTGTTGATAGATTCCTTTTGAGTGAGGTCTTGTAGTGGCCCAGGGAAATGTCTCTTGGCATGGGGCAAAGGAACGGCGGGGCCAAGACAGCTCAGCTCATTTCAGCAATTGCAGTTGGCAGGGTAGTTGACCGCGTACCTCTGCAGTTGGCTGCGCCATCTGTCCTTATCTCCCCTTCAACAACCACTTCTCATGTGCCCCTGTCTAGGTGCAGTGGGGTGACCTGCCGACCTTTCCTGTCTATGTGGCTGCAGGGTCTTTGCCTCTGCCCAGCAGGCCTCCCCACTGTGCACATATTTCTTGGGGCTCCCTCTCACTCTCAGAACACCTTTCACCTGTCAGGTTGTCCAGTGCGCTCCCCCTCCAGGGGCTTGCCTCAATCTGATCAGCCTGGCGCTGCGCCCATGGGACTGCCATTGCCTGGCAGGCACGTTCCATCCTTGCGACAGACAGCCCATCGCTAGGCGACATGCCACCACCTCCTTCCTCCAGCTGGCACCCGGGGGGGCTCTTGAACTCAATGTCATGTGTCGGTGGGCAAAGTATAGGATATGGAATTTGGATTTCAGGCAATCGTAAAAGTAGAAAGTTGTAATTGGAAAGAATGTTTCAGCCATGTAACCTCCAGATTTTCACTAAATGAAAATGTTCCCTCCAGCTCCTCAAAAAGTATAGGTGCTTTGTTTTTTGGCAATTTTCTTTTGTGTTAATGTTAAGCGCTAGGGCTCAAAAATGGCACTTTCATTGATAAGTTGCCAAGGTGTGTAGCTTGATCATAATCATAGTTTTTATAAAACCCATGTAATTATACTATATTATGGCTCTTACCTGAGCCTGGCCATGTTGTAAAGTACTTAAGTCTCCTTTAAGTAGATCTAATGCTCACAAAAATACATTCTCAAACATGAGCAAGGTAAACCACCTCCCACTCTCTTAAACTAGTAGTCGTCACTTCATAACAAGCATGTCAAAAGCCATGCATTTGTTCATTTGGTGTCATTACTTTGGCATTAGCTTAAGTAAAAAGGGAAGGTCGGGTGCAGTTGGATTAATATGATGTGATAGGTATCCCGGTATGGCCTAGGCGCTGTGTTTTTTATTTTATTTACATGTATCTGTGTATTGTTTAGCTACCTTTGTAAGATATGTTGGAGAGACTATTCTCAGTGGGTTGGAGTACAGCAGTCTAAGAATCTGTGTTGTCTAAGGTTTTAAAGGATTCCAACATGACATCCCATTCCAGTGCTATCGGTCTTTTCAGTAGCCACCATACTCCTCGCAGCGTAGTGCAGCACTCTCTGCTAGACCCCATTGCTCCATTTCTTCCCGCCACTGGGAGAACAAAGGCGCGGGGTGAGATTTCCAATGTTTCGTCAGAAGGCGTCTAGCCAATAATAGTGCATATTGATAAAACGTAAAGTCACTCTTGCGTTCTTGGATCTAGGGAAGAGACCAAGTATGCAACATTCTAGGTTATGCTATTGATTCCGCTCCGTGAGGTATGAAAAGATAGCAGTAATACCCCCCAGTAGGAAGTTAGTATGGGGAAGTCCCATAGCATGTGTAGTAAGTTAGCATCTGGCTATCACAGGCAATTCGAAGGTGCCATTGGGAAAATTATGTGTATTCTGTGTGTGGTAAGCAGCGCATGTAAAATAGCGAATTTTATAAATTTAAAATGTGTCAGAGATACTTTATCAGGAATTCCCATTCTTTGTCATTTAGGGTCCGTGCTAGGTCCTCGTCCCATTTGCCCATTAAAGTGGTCAAAGAGGTCTGTAAATGTGCACGAATGCCCTGATCAAGCCATTGAACTAAGTGATGACCATGTCCCATTGTGTGTATAGCCTGGAGTAACTTGTGTGGGGTGGGTTCGGTTCCTTAAGGGGCCCAGTGGTGACTGGTATAGCGGATAATAGTCGCATGGGTCAGAAACAGAGTATCCTGTAGGCCTTGTGTGTAGTGTGTGTAAAGTCTGTGAGACTCAGTAGAGTGCCCTCCGAGAACAAATCACTCACTCTTTTCACTCCGCCTGTATCCAAGGCTGTAGTCTCTGTTCTGTTAGAGTCCCAGAAGCAGTAGGGAGGTCGATCAGTGGTATATTTAGAGCAGAAGGCATTTGGGCAGAGGTGTAGCATTAGGCCAATCTCCAACAGGAGAGGGTGATGCGCAGCAATAGAGGTCAGTCTGTAGGAAGGAGGAGCCTGGGCACATCATACTGTGTAGTTTGCCTCGTTTAAGCATAGGTATTGTATAGTCAATCACGAGCAGGTTGCTGACGGCTAGTCATTAGGAGAGCCATTGTTGTTGCGATACAATAAGACTTGAAATCAGGAGCATCCATTCCTCCTTTATGAGGGGGGGAAGCTGGAGCTTGGTAAGGGCAACCTTACGGCAGCCGTTAGCCCAGATTGAATCAGTTAGGAGAGTCTTCAACATTTTAAAGATCCAGGTAGGGATGAGTACCGGGATATTCACGAAGTGATTCAGTAAGCGAGATAACATACCATTCTAGCTAGGGCCAATCTTTCTGCCACTGATGATGGTAAGGTAGTCAAGAAGTGAACTTGTAACTTGAGGGCCGTGATAGTTTTAAGGAGGTTACCTTCCAGCACACTGATTGTCTCTCTGTAAATTTGGACCCCTACGTAGCGAAAGGTCTGGGGTGTCACCTGTACAGACATTTCCCTAATTGGCAGAGACGGCTTGTAAGTGTCTTCAAAAGAAAAAGCATACAATTTCTTTACATTCATTTGGAGGCCAGAAAGGGATGCAAAAATTGTGAAGTGTCTAGCCTCTTCTGCTAGGTTGAGGCGGAGGTCTTTAATGTATAAAATCATATCATCAGCATATAATGAAATTGTGTGTGTTGTGGGCCCAATTGGGATACGCCACCTGTGGGAATCTTGATGTTTCCACTGTGCCAGGGGCTCCAGTGCCAAGACAAAAAGAAGCAGCAACGGAGGGCAGCCTTGCCATGTGCCAAATAAGGAGCAGAAATGTTTTAGCCTGTGCGTGCTCGTGCTGTGGGAGCATTATAAAAGTAATTTTACCCACCGAATATATTCAGGAGGAATGTCATTATTTTCAAGAGCGACAATCATAAAATTCCAGCTTAGTGTATCAAATGCTTGTCTTAAATCCAATCAAATACACCTGCTCATCGGAGTCACCCACGCACAGCAACCATAATGTGGTGCACCCGACGTATGTTAAGCGAGGTATTGCGATTAGAAACAAAGCAGTGCTGATCTCTGAAGGGGTTTGAGAAGCATGGGAAGTAAGCGACACACCAAAACTTTACTGAGGATTTTGTATTCTGTATTAAACATAGGGACTGGCCTATAAGAGGACATGTCAGGGGGCGGGTGTCTGGTGTTAATAGGGAGGCGACTAGTGCTTGGTCTGTGGTGGGAGGCAAAGTACCCATGTCCAACAAGGATTTAAAGAGTTGCTCCAGTTGTGGGGCGAGTCAGGTTGCAAAGGTAGCTTTGAACTACGTGGAGAGGCCTTCCGATAAAGAGGTCTTATTCCTGCCAAGTCCTTAATTGCTCCTCGGATCTCATTGGCTGTGATCTGAGCTCGTAGCTTATCACTCTTTGTCTGTCACCCTAAGGAGGGTTAGGGCATTCAGAAAACCTTGTATTGTTCTTGATCTACAACCCCTGGGTGGTGGGGGAGGGGTATCTGTGTGGAAAGCCAAATAAAAATCAAGGAGTGCCGCATTTATGTCCATTTGGGGAGTGACTTGATTATTGTATGGCATAGTGATAGAAGATTGAGGTGGGCATGGGTTGTGGTTTTATTAGACGAGCTAGTAATTCCCCCGATTTATCGGCTTCAGTATGTGTCCTCAGTATGTACGCTCTGTAGTCCACAACGTGTAATCACTCCAGTAATTCTGCATATTCTTTCATGGCATCTTGTAACTTGCCTGTGTGTTTCTTGTTATTGGCTGCTGCCATCTCAAGGGTTTCCAGACTTTTCTCCAGGCGGTTAAGCTCTTTAAGGATCGTTTTACAGGCTCCCACTATTGTACTTATGGATGTTCCACGCATCACCACTTCAAAAGCTTCCCATTCTGGATGAGATGGAGCCATTGTTCCTTGTGAAATAAGTATCTATTGGGGTAGCTGGTATATAACAAAATGCCGAATCTTCTAGGGCTGGCGATGCCATGTGGGGATGGAGAAAGGTGTGGGTTTTCATGTGATAGTTATGTCTAGGGGGTTATGATCAGAGAGGCTTTTTCCTAAATACGTTGTGTAACATTCGATTGGAACCACCTTTGCACCTGACACCCATGGCCTGTGTCAAAGTGACCCACGGGTCCTTTAAAGGTCCCCCGGCGCTTATGAACAAGAGTTAACCGTGGGCTGCCCCTGTCGGACTCCACAGTGACGCCAGCAGCCTCAGTCTGAGTGCTCCCCTCTGACCGCAACCTGCCGGGTAATCTGTTTCCAATGCCAAAAGACACCCCTGCACCCGGAGCCCCTGGGCCTTGGAGAGCTGGACCATTGGTGTCCCAACGATGCCTGGCATCTCTACTTACCTAGGCAGCTGTGGGTTGTCCTCGCCCGGCCTCCGGGCCAGAGCCTGCAGCCTGTTTCTGAAACTGATCTCCTCCATTGGATAACATTAGGCATCCATCTCTGTGTTGGCACTATGCACCTGGCTGCTCCTGTGCCGCTGAGAGTGTACGTTTGGTGCTGCCTTGTGGTCCCCCCTCTACTTACCTCAACTCCAGAGGATCGACCCCTGACCTCGCTTTTCTCACCATTGAGCAGCACTTCAAAGATTACCCCCTGTCATCATTGTAGGAAGCTGGCATGATGTGTGGTGAGTGCATACGGTATTATCACCCTATTCCAGGTATCCCCTATTAGTGAGGTGTAGTTAGTGTCTAGGAAACTAGACTCTCTAGAGGTAGCTGTGGATGAGCATCCAAGGCTTATCTAGGAGACATGCACAGCTCATGCAATACCACTTACAGTCACCCATCACTTACACACATGAAGGAACCACACAGTGTTACAAAAATAAAGGTACTTTATTTTAGTGACACAAATACTAAAATTCTATATAGGCAGTGCTCTGTTAGCAGGTGAATAAACACACTATCATGTACACCTTAGTTGTCAGGAATGAGCATAGAAAGGAATAGAAAACAATGCAATAACAATAGACAATAGTGACCCTAGAGGGAGCCGAAACCATATACTAAAAAAAATGGAATGTGAATGATGGACCCCCCAAACAGGTAAATGGAATCTGTAGAGGGGAACTGGAGGAACTTGGAACCCCAAAAGATAAGTATCAGAGTGCCCACCAGCGACCAGGAGAGAAAAGGTAAGTACATATTTTTCCCAAACCCGCAGAGAAACTTTGGGAAAGGACTGTGCAAGACTGCAAGAAACAAAAGATGGATCCAGACAGAAGAGTACCTGCAAGTGAAGAGGACCAAGTCCAGTTCCAGTTGGAGTGTCCGGTTGGGGCAGGAGCCACTACCCACCCTTCTGGAGTTGCAGGACCAGGTCGACGGGGAGGACCAGGAGTCGGCTATGCAACACAGGAGCAGAGGAAGAGTTCCAGAAGTGATGCAGTCGGTGTCCCACATCGGAAGAAGAGTTGCAGTCAGTTAGTGGTGTGGAAAAACCACCAACAAGCCTTGCTAAAGGCAAAAGTTGTAGAAAAGGATTTGCAGAGCTGCCGGGGACCAGGAATGTCCGAGGGGGCTCAATCTGAGGATGCGAGTCCCAGGTGACCCCCAGCAGCCAGAAGAGCAAGAAGTTGTGGGTGCAGCCCCCACAGGCAACTCGCAAGCAGCAGGCACAGGAGTCACAGTGAGGCCCACTCAGCATACCTGGAATGGAGTTCTACGTCATTAGAGCAGCAGACAGGAGACCACACGTTGTAGGGAAGAGTGGTGGAAGCCGGGGTTACACAGAGCCTAAGGATCCCTTGGAAGGAGAGCCAAACAAGCCTTGGTAGCTGCAAGAGTCGCGGATCACAGGGGTACTATCCTGCAAGGAGAGGCAAAGACTTACCACCTCCAAAGTTTGTCAGCTGGTAGAGGGGACCAAGGGGACCACTCAAGACAATCACCTGTGTTACAGGATCCACGCAGAGTTGCAGGAGAGAGGACCTAAGCAGCCAGTTGTCGTTGCCGTTGGTGCCTGCGGATGCAGGGGAGTGACTCCTTTACTCCAAGGTAGATTCCTTCTTGCTTCTTGGTGCAGACTGAAGACTTGCCACCCTCAGAGAATGCACAGCTGGGGAAATGTTGCAGTTGCTGGAAGGAGCCAGAGAAACAATGTTGCAGAGTGAAGTCGTTGTTGGAGCTGCAGATTGTCGGTTCCGGTAAAGTTCATTTGCGGTTCCAGTGGCTAGAAGTCAAAGTAAATGTTGCAGAGGAGTCCTGCTGGAATCTTGCATGCCAAATCTGAGGACCCACCAAAGAGGGAGACCCTAAATAGCCCTGGAAGGGGGATTGGTGCTCAAGCAAGGTGACCACTTATCAGGAGGGAGTTGTGATGTCAGCTGCCTGACCTGGTCACTCATATCCTCCTTAGGGCCTCTGCCCACCTTGGATTCAAGATGGCAGAATCAAGTGGCCACCTGGAGGAGCTCTGGGCACCACCCCTGGGGTGGTGATGGACAGGGAAGTGGTCACTCCCCTTTCCATTGTCCAGTTTCACGCCAGAGCAGGGAGTGGAGGGTCCTGAACTGGTGCAGACTGATTTATGCAAGGAGGGCACCAAATGTGCCCTTCAAAGCATACCAGTGGCTTGGGAAGGCTACCCCTCCCAAACCATGTAACACCTATTTCCATAGAGAGAGGGTGTTGCCCCTCTCTCCCAAAGAAAGTCTTTTGTTCTGCTTTCCTGGGCTTGAGCTGTTCAAGTAGCAGGAGGGCAGAAACCCATCTGTAGGATGGCAGCAGCGCGGGCTGCCTGGGAAAACCCTGCAAACTGGTAGGAGCAAAGCTGGGGGTCCCCTAAGGAGCCCCCAGAGTGAATGGAATCATACAACCAATACTGGCAACAGTCGGAAGCTACGGAGCTTCGGTTTAAAATATCGGAGCTGGACAGGACGGCAATATTGCAGCGTACTCGCGTACATTAGGATAATTTTCAGGGATATTTAGAACACTAGAGCAACGATTGGAGATACAAGGGAGATATAGATATACTAGGACATAAGGATTAAACGGAACAGCTGTAAAGGACGATATGGAGCGTATATAATGATCAAGGATATTGTGAAGGAATTCCTGATGAAATCCAGGGATACTCCCCGGATGAAACACGTGTTGACAAAGGACTAAGGGATAAGACAATAAGGACAAAGGAGAATTGTTGCTGGACGGATTTGGTAACTTTGGATTTACCCACAGGAATTTAATTTGAATTGATAAACTGTTTTGGACTGTGGAGTTGTCATAAGTATTTTTGGGATTGATCAATATGAGGATACGTAATTGGAACTGGTGATAACTATTTGTCGACTGTGGAGAAGACAAAAAAATAAATATATTTTGGATTGATTATTGTGGAACCCACATTTGGGATATAAATTTTGATTGATGTTTGGTTTGTATTATTTTGACTATTGTATTTTCTTTTCTCTATACTATATATATAATAGAATCTGAACACACTATTGTAACTGGATTGGTTTTTTATGTCACTTTCACGTGTGCAAATGTATTCATTTTCATTTTAGATAACAGGCTGTTATCATTTTAGGGGGTATAGAAGGTTTGACCCCAGTCCTTTGCACCGTTTGATATAGTGGAGTTGGAATATTACGGAGTTAGAGTAGGAAGCGCCCATTACTCATCATTCACCCTCTGTATTTGACAATACTGGCAACAGTTTTGGGGTATGATTACGACATGTTTGAAACAAAACATGCCCAAGTTCGAAGTTACCATTATGTAGCTGGACATAGTGACCTCTGTCTAGTAGATGGGTAAAATGGCTTCCCTGCCCTCATGAAGTCCACGAAAATGGAGTTGGAGTCATGGGGGCACCTCTGCTCATGGAGGGGTGCCTTCACACACATGTACTTGCACCCTGCCGTCTGCTCTAGGAGAGCCTGCCACAGGGGTGACTTACAGTGACCTGGTGCAGTGACCTGTATTGCAAAGTGTGCATGCACACTTTCACGCATGCTTCAATGGTAGGCCTGCAGACACAGTTTGGCTCCCATGGGTGGTGTAATACATGCTGCAGCCCACTCGGAAATCCTGGTGCCCCAATGCCCTGGGTACCTAGGTACTGTATACTAGGGACTTATATAGGGGTACCAGTATGCCAATTGTGGGGTGTAAAAAGTTAAGGACAACCAAATCCAGAGGGAGAGAGCACAGCTACTGGGGTGCTAGTTAGCAGGATCCCAGTAAACACAGTCAAAACACACTGACATCAGGCAAAAAGGGGGTACTTTCCTACAATCACTGGTTAAGATTGGGCACCAGATGCTGTGTGGGCAGTCTGCACCCGGCAGCCCCTGTGCTGCTGAGGGCATAAGTTAGGTGCTGCCTTGTGGCCCTCCTGGTGCTTACCTCAACCCCAGGAGGCCAACCTGTGACACCACTTTTACTTAACTGTGATCAGTGCATCTTATTTTATCCCCAGTCTCCATTGGTTAACACTGGGCATCCAACTCAGAGTTTGACCTCTGCTCTTTTGGTACTGATTTGAACCTTGCCTGATGTTGACGTTAAACCCAGAAGACTGGATTTGTAAGTTGTGTATATACCTGAAAAACTGCAGCCTTGTTTTCTTCCCATAGGTTAATATTGAAAACTGCACTGTCAATTTTTGAAACTGAAAAGTATTTTTAATTTAAAAACTGATTACCTTATACTGAAGTTGTTTGGTTCAAAGCATATATAAAAGCAATTGTTGTTTTTCTAAATTGGTCCCGGATTTACTTTTTTTGTGTGTGTGTGTGTGTTGGGGGGGCTGCTCTGCCAAGAGACCATGTCATAAGTTTGATGGGATCAATTACCATAGTATGCCTATTAAATGCAAACAATACATTTTATTTCTAATACAGTGCATTCAAATATAGGTCTTCATTGTCAACAGTTGTATATACCTGGACATCAAACATTGTGCATTTTGCAGTCTGTGTCCCAGTGATCTGAAATAGAACCAGAAATAATCACATAATTCATAGAAACATTCTAAATCTGCACAATTGCAATGATTCTGTGGGTCACATAACCTGATGGGGGAACCTTTTTCCAAAACTATTCTCCCGGACACAGGATAAGGTGTGCTGTTTGCAGCTTTACACATTTTGGAATAGTTCTATGAGGGTTCTAATGTCCATTCAGTAGCAGCAGAATAACAGTCAGTGTTATCAGGCATATGATAATTTTCACTCCTATATCAATCCTAACATTAGACCACAATGGGATTGGGTACCTGTCACAGGTGTGGAATTTCTATAGCCCGATGCCCAGGACATATTATTTGGGGTCAAAGATAAGTTTTCATGTTTATTTTTGTCTTTGGGACAAGTAGGTCCAACCCCCTGCAGCACAAACACTTTGGTTGCCAGTTTACAGAGAAGGGAACTGTCTGCAGTTGAGTTAATATTTGTACCTATATTGTATTTATAGTTCAATAATGCAAAACCTTTGTTATTAGGGTGAGCGCTCTAAATAAATGTTGTAAGGCCTCACTGCACTACTGACAGAAGTTCCAGAGGATGTTTGAAAAGTTAAACTATATGAGGCTACATATAATGCTCCCAGAAATGCTCTTTGATTAGATGCAAATGTTTTCAGAAGCTTGTAAGCAAGATTGATGGTTCCTTGCTTTCATAATAAAATGTTCAGAATAAAACGTTTTGCTAAATTACTGTGAAATATTAGGTACTATTTCTTTGAAGCATCATTTAGTAAAATTTGTTGATGTATTCTAGTATTTCCAAAAATATTAATAATGGCGAATCAGTGTAACCATTTTCAACACAATTATGGGAAACATGAAAATAAACAAACACTGGCAAAGCCAACCCATTTGACATTGATGGTCAGTCTTTCTTTTTTTCTTTCAATGCCTGTCTTGTTTTGACATAACTTTTGTAACACTTTATTGTTGTTGGAGCTGCCAGGCCCTCACTGTTGTAACAAACATTGGCAAAAACCAAAAAAAAGTGTTTTGGTCTCAGAAAGCACACATTGCCACAGTAGTTCCTGGCACTGAAAAAACTATTTTGTGTGACAGTATGCTCCCTGTGGAAGAGCAGAATGCTATCGCTCGCAGTAAAGCCAGCCGATAGACAGATATGCATGTGTAGGTTTGCTCATGAAAAAATCTATTGCGCGTTCACCAGTTCAATTTTCCTCCAACCACTTTTTTCCCAACCCTGAAATATTTTCTACTTTCTGCCCTTGTCAAGAGTACATATTCAACCTTTGTCAGTATGGAAAAAGATTAGAGAAGAGCTTGTGAAAATCCTTAAAACATGAACGTTAGTAGGTTTGCACAGACTCAAAGGTATTCCGGCCCTGAAACTATTGCTTACTGTTTCCTCCAGTATGTAGAGCTGCAGAAAGGTGGCAGAAAAAGGAATGTGCTATAGTAGGGCTTGAAATTGCTAGTATTCAAGCCCTAATGTAGTATTAGCCCTGGCATAATCAGAAGCGATTAACAGAGCTCTTACGTATTGAGATTGCTGCCATAGTTTATCGTTGCACTACATGACACTAAAGGGATGAAGTGGGAGTTCCACAGTATCATAGTAAGTGGTATATATAAGTATAAAATAATAGGCTGCAAGGGAAAATAAAAAGTTCAGCTTAATAGCCTATCTGTGTCCTTTTTTTAAAAGAAAAGGACCAAAGTTGAACATAACTGGTCAAGAAAGGACTCTTCAGACCTTGTGCCACCTGTGGTAAGAAAAGACGCTCCATTTGGAAGATCCTCACAAGGACTGTATTGATTGCTTTCATACATCCCATAAGCTGAGAGACTGCAAAATATGCAGAACCTTTTCTACAAAAATTCTCTAAAACTGTGAAGGAACACTTTTATTATGGCTACAAAAACTGAAATCTAAGCCTATTGTACTTTCTGAGGAGGAGAGTACTGAGTGTTCCATCTCCTTACAGCCTTCCACAAAGAGAGAAAGGTCTCACCATGAGTCCCCTTAATGAGGTAAAAGAAAAACCTTAAAGCTTCACCAAGGATGTGTAGAAGGTTCTTCCCATCAAGAAAAGTAAAAGAGGGCTTCCTCAGACTCTAAATCTAAGTCCTCTACTCCTTCTACAGCCTACATCCTTATCTGAACCTTCAAATAAGTCAAAATTTCCTTCCAGGGTATCGTCAACGATATCAAAGACATCATAACCATCGTCGACTACACCTATGTCTCAAAGAAGCCCAACGATTACTCTTCAATCTTTATCAATCTTGTCATCGAACAACAATGTCTACGTTGACAAAGACCACCTCGTCAATAATGACTATATCGTTGACCAGAACTGTCGCGTTGACGACGACAGTTACGTAAACGAAGACTGTACGTGCACCATCGACGACTGCATCGACATCAGTGTCACTGTCGTCGGCAACACCCTCTATGACACAGCCTTCTGAAAAGACCTCCTCGTCGCTGGCAAAATCAAAACAGAAAAGGCCGTCAACACTGCTATTGCCCACACTGTTGACAACCTTGTTGATGACAGTTTTGCAGTCTCCTCAATCGATGCATCTCTCTTTCACGTGACCTGGATATTCAAGACTCTGAGGATGATGACCAAGGAATGTTTGGTACAGCTCACAGGCCTCTTGAATTGCATGTGAAATATCAGGATGAAGACTAGGAGCAAGATTATTATGAGCCCATTTATCAATCTCATCAACATGCAAAACAGTATCATCCTTATGTGTCTTCTCTACCACCAGACCTGCTTCAGGTTCCAGCCATCCTCGTGCAAGACCTGCAAAATATGCTTAAAGACTATTACAACCACTTTCTAACACCAGCTGAAGTGCATCAGTTACCTGATATGGCGGCCATGCCTGAGCCTAAATCACCAGAACATCTGCCTTCACCCCACTCCCTAAGATTGACTCTGCAATCCAGTATTGCTATGCCTCGAGGTAATCCTTCCTCAGAAGATGTTGATGATGATGTTGGTGATGATGGAGTCAGAGAGTAAGGTGAAGTCACAGACAATTGTGCCATCACCAACGAATACCTCTACATTCTCCGGCGGTGCAACAACCAATAGTTTCGCCTCCAAGAGATATTGGAGGTTTTCATATGTCAATGGAGAGAGCAGCCAAGCTTTCTCAACTCCCTATTACTATTTAACAGACTGACTTTTTTATATATGATTTTAAAGATCGATCCAGGAAGACAGAGCAATACGGATTTGTGACTACATATGGGAGGAAGGAGTAAAAATCATGAAGGCACCAGCGACTGTCACTGCTGTCCTCCCCAGAATTGACAAAAAAATACACAGCGCCAGATGATTTACCAGCCTGCTTAATTGGACATCCAAGACCTCACTCAGTCATTGCTAAGGCTGTGAAAAGCAGATGTAAAAAAATCCTTCCACCTCTCTCACTACTCTGCCTGACCAGGAGGGCAGGCGATTGGACAATATTGCCAAAAGATTCACAGTCATGTCAAGTACCACTGTCCAAGCTGCAAATCTCAGGCCATCCTAGGGCGAAATGATCACCAAATGTTGTCAGTCATTGCTGCATACCTGGATTTCCTACCAGATGACAACACTAAGGCCTCTCACATATTAAAGAAAGATGAGAAAGCAGCATCGGAAATTGTTTGTGCAATGGATACAGCATCCATATTATTCAGACAGTTGGCAGGATCTGCTGTACCTCGGCACCAGGGTTGGCTTAAGACTACATTATTTTCTCCCAGAAGTGTAGTTGAAAATACTTGATATGCCTTTTGATGGCGATTCCTCATTTGGGAAACATGTCAACGATGTTCTGCGGGCCATAAAGACAGACAGCTCGATCTCTTGGAACCCTCCAGTTCATGGAGTATGTTGCAGCGGATTTTACTCATACCATGGGGGCTATCAGAGATATCAGCCCTTTCAGACTGCTTATCAGAAACATCAGCCATACAGAGCACCACCTTCAGCAGCCTATTCTAAACAGCAGCCAAGAAGACAGGCTACTTCCGCCAGAGACACAGCTAGAAAACAGTGTTAACCTCCGTGTGCTGGCTTCAACCCCTGCTTGTTTTCCTGTGGGTGCCAGAATTCCCAATACATGCATCATTGGCCCAAGATCACTACAGACAAGTGGGTCATACATCCCATCGAACATGGCCATACCTTGGAGTTTACTGAACTTCCACCTCGGACTTCACCAACAAAATTCCTCCCTTCTCATCTTCATCTTCTTCAAAAGAAGTTTCCACCATGACGGCCAAGGGGGCCGTAGAACTGGTTCAGTTTCCCCAGAAAGGAAAGTATTTTACTCCTTGTTTTTTCCTTGTGGTGAAGAAATCAGGGGAGTGGGGTACAATCTCGACCTCAGGGAACTCAACAAGTACCTGAAGAAATAATCTTTCTGTATGGTTTCCCTCCAGGAAATTCTTCAACTTCTCAACCATGGAGATTTTCTTACTACAGGATGCATATTTTTACATTCCCATCCTACCCCAACCATAGCAAGTTCCTCAGATTCACAGTATCCGTTACATATTACCACTTCAAATGCTTGCCTTTCGGTCTCAGATCCGGTCCCCAGATATTGCCCCAGTGGCGGCCCACCTTCGACAACAAGGCATCAAAGTTTTCCCTTACCTAGAGACGACTGGCTGATAGAAGCTCCATTTTCCCAACAGGCATTGAGGGATACAGCTAGGTATCTTTGCCTGTTTCAAAGCCTGGGGCTCACAGTCCATTTCCAGAAATCCTTTCTTTCACTTACAACAAGGATAACCTTTCTGAGAGCAACTCTAGACACATTACTCAATAAGGCATTCTTGTCTTATTGCTCTTTTCTAGCCTGCTCCCGTTCAAAAAGAAAGTGCACTTCAATTTGCCTGATCAAATCTCTACTCAGCATGATGTCCTCAACCATTCTCTTTATACATAACGCTTGTCTCAACATATGGCCTTTTCCAGGAACATTTGAGCGTAGAATGACTCCAGTCAGAAGGACACTTCTACAACACTGTACATATCACACCTGTCATGCAGGTGACCTTTCCCTGGTGGATAAGCTCCAACAATCTCTCAGCTAGGTTAACGTTCCTTCCTCCCACTTCAGAATACATCATTACAACAGGCTTTTCTCTAGAAGGATGGGGAGCTCATCTGCAAATTCAAGGCAAGTGGATTCCAGACCAGTCTAAACTGCACATCAGCTTCCTCGAGCTCTGGGCAGGTCTTTCATCCAAACCTGATTTCTCTGCATTTATCTGCGTGGCTCCTGAGCTCCATGAGTTACAGCACCTAGATATTCTGGAGGACTGTCAGAATATTCTCGCGAGGGCTTGAGCTAATTGTACCAACAAAACATATCACTTTAAATGAAAATGACTTTGTCTTTGGTGTGAGATGTCTAATGTACATCCTATTACAGATCCTCCTAAACAGGTGCTACCATATCTACTATTGCTAGCCAAACCCTGTCTAGCACATTCCTCTGTCAAAGTACATTTGCCTGCTATTTCCCGATACAGGTGAACTTTGGGACCTCTTTCCCTATGGTCACACAGATTAATCATTCAGTTTTTTAAAGGACTTTCCGGAGTGTATCATCCAATAAAGTTAACACCGCCAGCATGGCAAATTAATACCGTATTATCTCAATTGAGAAAGTCCATTTGAACCGATTCGCTGAGCTAAAGTTTCTTACCTGGAAGGTGGCTCTTTTACTTGCTCTCGTTTCTGCTAAGAGTAAGCAAACTACAAGCGTTCACTGCTGAAAATACTTTCTTACAATTCGAGGATACCATGGGAATCCTGCAAACTAATCTCAAGTTCATACCTAAGGTCCCTGCTGATTTCCATCTAAATCAACCAGTTATGCTTAAGACCTTTTCCAATCCTCAAACACTAGTGGAACAGAGTCTTCATACGTTGATCTCGAGATGTTTCAAATTTTACTTAAATCGAACAAATCATATTCATACCACTGATCAACATTTTGTGGCCTATGGTAACAATAAAAAAGATGGACCAGTCTCCAAGTCCATTATAGCAAGATGGATTTCATCGGCCATTCAATTCTGCCATTCTAATGCAAAAGACTAGAGCGCACGCTACCAGAGCTGTCCACTACAATGCCCTTATTTGCTGGGGTATCCATTGAAAAGATATGCTGTGCTGCAACCTGGGAGAGCGGGCACACGTTCACCCACCACAACTGTCTGTATTCAGCACAGACCACTGATACAGATGTGGGTCAAGCAGTGCTTCGGCATCTTTTTCAGTAAGGTGAGCCTTTTTACAATATAATTTCTAATGATGTACTCACTACCCGCTATTATATGCATGTGTATTCCATTGATATATTTGAACATATATATTGCCTAGTGGTGGTCGCCACTAGGTAGTTATAGTTATGACAAGATTTCTGTAGAAAGCATTTTTTTGTTTTGCTAATAACTTTGGCGCCAATTGACGAATCTTCACGAAATTTTCCAAGAAAATACGATGCTCCCTGTCTGGAAAGTTTTGGGGTGATCGGTTTAGTGGGGGCTGAAAAAATGGATGGGAGGGGATTCTAAAATGTGTTTTCCCCATAGGGATTTTAAACAGCAATAGCGCCAAAAAAACTCAATGGATTACACCATATTTGGCAGAAAGGTAGCTCTTGGTCCAGAAAGAGCCCTTTTTGTTATTTGGTGTAAATCTGTTCAGTAGTTTTTGTGAAATTTAAGGAAATCCAAATTTGAATATTTATGGATGCGAAGGATTCACAACCACACCCGATCTCGTGCTGGGATCTGATTGGCTGTCAACACTTCAACAAGGAAGTGTTGGCAGCCATGTTGGGACTCTGCTTCAGCCAAGTTCCAGAAAAAAAGAATAAAAAGTACACAAGGGGTCAGGGTATGAACATCCTGACCCCTTAGCTCTGGCGCTGGGACCAGAGCACCAGACCTTTGGTTTTGCAAGTGAATTTCTATGTTTTTTTAAATTCTATTTCCTAACTGTAATGTGCTTGTAGCCTTTGTTGTTTTCAGTGAATTTCTATGTTTTTTAACGTATATTAATTTTCATTCTGATACAAACGTAAATCTATTAACGATTCCCCAATACTGGAGAAAACATTTGTTGCTCAACTATAACTCCTGTTATCTGTCATAGATTCACATGCAACCCACACTCCTCCCCCTAAGAGGCTCTCCATCTTGGTCAATGAGGTTTATCTTACTAGTGCTTTGAAAATCTTAGGGAAGATGCCTCTGTTCAGAGTATCATAAAGGGTGCTGTCACCTGAATGTTCATTGTTCAACTTTAGTCCTTTAAAAAAAAAAAAGAAAAAAAAACATAGGCTATTAAACTGAACCTTTTATTTCCTTTGCAGCCTATTATACTGATATTTACTGCTTGCTATGATAGTGTGGGACTACCCCTTTGACGGAATGATTCAAGCATTTGAACCTATGAAAGATACCAATACTGGAGAACCGGACTTACAGGTAAGTACAAATTCTATATCCCTGGCTGGGTACTTAAGCTTTGTGTCACTGACCCTTTTATGGGACTCTTAGTAACGGACACCACAACAGCAGTTATGTTCAGTGGGTTGTGTGGGGCTGCAATAACCTGGACTTCCTCGCTCAAATGATGGTGCACTGAACTGGGTTCAGGCACCGGTGTGTGGGAAAGCGAAACCTTGTAGACCTAGCTCAGTGTCCCATGCTAGATGCCGTTTTGCATTAACTAGAGTCTCTACTTTTATGATGAACAGTGGGCTATGACTCCAGGGATATGCAGAACTGCCTCTTACCATGATCCATGTTGAATGTTGGCTGAAAAGTTCCAACTATGACCAAAGTCACAGAGTGACAAATGTCTTCTACTTAAACTTTGGAGTTTCGTATACTCTCCATGTTTATGGTTACTTTGCGAATCTCAATTTTTTGTTTGTCGTGTACAATATTGGAAATTCTGTACCTCATCACTCTTTCCCACTGCATATACAGTGTTGTGGATTGCGTCAGCAGTTTTGATTCTGTCCTGGCAGATGAAGCATCTGTGCTGGGATCAGGGCTGATGTTAAATCTTAAGCATGTATGAGGAAATGTCACTAGTCAGCACTCAAACACAAATTTCATAAAGTGCATTGCATTTCAAAGAAGTAAATCCTCGAGAGTCTGAAATACAATGAAAACTATGAAGGTTTATTAGAATAATTCAGGATGCAGTGCAGAAAGCAAAAGGTAGTTGCATGATAAATCAACATAGGGAATTAGCAATCAAATGTCAGTATACTGAATATTAATGTTTAGCCATGTGCAAACAGTTCATATCCCGAAGGATAGTCTCTTCCATTCATGTCTGTAAGTAAGGTGCTTGCTTGTACACCTAAAGCCCATTCCACTAGTTGGAAAGCGGCTATGGCTGCTTTATGAGAAGCGTTCTCATCGCTGAGATCTGTATAACGGCTACATGGCGATCTGTTCGCACTTTTACCAAACATTGGTTCTGATACTAAAGCAAATGGTCATGTAGGACAGGCCTCCCTGAGAAATTTGTTTGCGTAATCTATTCAGTTGATTTGTTTCTCTGCCCTTTCCACTGCTCTTTCTTGGGGATGTGCTTGCTACTCTATACAAAGCATATGACTATCAATGGAGATTCCCTGAGAGAGAAGGAATGCTTTCTTATCTGTTATCCCAGTTCCTTGTCAGGGGAATCTCTATTGAAGTCATAAACAACCTCCCTCCTCCCCTATGGAAATGGTGAAGACGATTATTAGACCTATCTGACACTGCCACATTTCGGCAAAAAGAACTGAATCAATGTCCACTTGCTGGGCATGTTGCGATACTGATGGGCTCTGTGCCCCTAAATATGCAAGCGTTGTTTTGAAAGTTACTTAAGGGCAGTCTATGGGGCTACACTGTCTCTATTCCTTCATCTATATGTTTTCAAAAAAGCGTTTGTGAAAGATATTAACTAATCAAATTACCTTTTATCCAGTCAATTTGACTTCATTATTTTCATAATAATATGCCCCGATGTCTAGTGGCATTCTTCCATCCTCCCAGCTGAAGTGGTGCAGATTGGCTGTAATTACCCCCGTTTGCCTCCGCAAGGGGAAAAGTGTTTGGGGGGGGAAGAATGACTGAAATTGTCAGGAAATGGAGGGAGCACAAGCCCTCCCCAAGAGGCTGCTTACCCAAAATCCTTAGTGTCTAGTTGGTGGATCCCAGCTTGGGGATCGCTCTCCTGTTGTGATCCCTTTGCAGAGATATCATTAGAAAGTGCATATTCTCCCCTTTCCAACAGTACCTCTTGCAAGATAATCAGTGTTTGGGGGCTGATGTATGCCCTCTGAGCACTGATGCAGTGGAAATAAAATGAGCCCATCAGCTCATTTTACTTTCTCTTTACTGCAATGACGTTGGTGCACAGGATTGTCCTTACAGGAAATGAAAACAAAACTCTGGTTGCTGCCAAAGGTTTCCCCGAGCAGCCTGCGGTAAAAAAGAAACAAAGGATTCCCTCTGGTGGACACTTGAGGTTATGGGCTCACATCCCTCCAGTAACCCATCCTACCTAGTAGGAGGCAGTTATTTCATTTCTTTTTCCTGGCTCCTGTTGATAGGACCTTGGAGCACTGAGGTCAGCCTTTTTTGGCTTTTTCCATTTAAATCTCTACAGATTTACTTCTTAGAATCCTTAGTCAACATCTTTGGACGTCTAAAATGTTAGACTGTCCTTTTCTGACTGGAAATTCTTCTTTTTCATTAAAAAGCCATCTTTATTTGTGCAGATTCCTGCTTATGGGAAGAAAAAGCAATAATTTGATCCTCGTGCTCTGTGCATACTTTGCCTTCCTGACAGTCACCTCCCAAACAGCTGTCACCCCTACAGAACCTTTTCCAGGTGTACCCTGAAGGACCAGGAGACAGTCATTCATGAAAACAAGGAACTGCACAGACAAGAAGAGAAACTATGTGAAGGTGCCTCAGTGTTCTCTACTAGTGCTGTTCTATCACTCTAAGTACCTCATGAAAGAAAGATCCAGAAATAGACAGCACTCAGAAAAAAGACAACATTCCTGTTCGAAGTTGCATATTTCTGTGTCAAGGCGAGGTACAGTACCAGCTTGTTCTCGGTCAAGGTCAGGATCCGCATAGGGAAAAAAGACACTTGACATAGAGAGAGAGGACATTTGACGTTGAAAAACACCATGACGTCGTGGTATAGCAGACATTAAACATTGAGGGACCTTTTGACATCTAAACACATTGGTTTTTCAGTTTCCATCTGTAAATCAGCTGATTGGGTCAGAAAGATAAATCCAAGGAGATTACCTGTGAAATTTGACTCTGAATACTCAAGCTTATTCTGCATCTAGACCCTCATCTCTGGTGGTCATTTCAGAGTCTCCTGATGATCATTCTTCTCTGCACCCTTCACCTTCGCAGCACCCAATTCCACCAGTTACATCTCTGCCAACTCCTACTATTCCTTCACCTCCCCCTTCTCCTTTTCATCCTCGCTTTCTTCCTCTGATGCATCAAGCTGGCCTGTATCACCAAGGAGGTCTAAGTCTTCTCCGCCTTTGTACAGATGTCATCGTAGATCTTCTTCTACACATTTATCTAGGTGCAGACATCAGTCAAGAATATGTTTCTAATCCACATAAACAATGTCCTCTGACACAAAAAGCACTCTTCCAGACCTTAAGAATGCTTGTACTATCCACATGGGGATCAAACCTCTCTGTAGCCTCAAGATCACCAACAAAAGCAGCACAGGCCTTTCCAACATCAAAGGCAATAACTAGAAGATATAAGAGGTCACCAGTCGACTGCAGTAGGAAAGCCTCCTGCAGCTACAATGCAATGCACCACTACTTCCCCTCTCTTCCATTACCCACCCACTCCAGTGTCTAGAAGCTTTTCCAACTACCTGGAAGAGTAGAGTTTCATCACAGAAGATGCATGAGTACTCAATATTGTTCAGAATGGCCACTTCTAATATTCATATCCTCATCCAGCTATCCCGCCTAAAAAATAAAAAAAAATATAAAAAAAATTACACCTGGAAAAACTTCAACAAGAAGTGAAGGTGCTCCTTCAGAAGCACACTGTTGAGGTTCTCCTTCTTTCTGTCCCATTCTAGATCCCAAAGTTGCAAACAAATTGATATGGAAAAAAAAAAGTTCAGGGTGTTATATTTTTATCCGATTTACCCACTGATTTTCTGTAGAATTGGCCTTTCTCTATAGATCTGCAAGATGTGTACTTCCATATTCAAATAGCCCAAAAGCATTGCACATTCCTGGGATTCATTGTAGGCAGCAATCAACACCAGTTCAAAGTGCACTTGTTTGACCTAAAATGGTATCCCGAGAACATTCTTAAAATACATGGCTGTCGTCATAGCACATCAGGAGACTCAAGATCTTTGACTTATTCATATTTAGATGACTGGCTCATCAAGGTATCAACATCTCAAAAAGCTTATCAACGTTTCCAAATGACAGTCTTTACACTCAGGTGCTCAGGGCTGCATGTCATTCTCGAGAAATCAATATCATCCTTGGTGTAGTCTCTTCACTATCTAGGAGCGATTCTAGATACTATAAAAACAGTGTACCCTTTGGATGAGAGACTGTTAACTTAAATTTGAAATGTCACAATCTGTTGAAAGCCACCCATCCATCTGTGATGTAGAGGTCATCTCTACTGGGCTTCATGGGATCCTACATATTTCTGGTCCGAAACACCCATCGCCTTATGGGGCCACTAAAGGAATGTCTGGAAGACCATTGGAGAGGTGTGAAAGACTGTTGACTTGGCTTTGAAATGTTTCCTTCCCTCCTTCTGGAGGGACTCCTTCCTTGTTTAACCCCTACGGTGCCTTGGACGAGATCACCTCGTCCTGCACCTGGGAACTGGGGGTAGCGCTAGCGCTCCCCCTATGTGTCCCCCCCCCGGTATTTGATGGAAGGGGAATCCCTTCCCCTTCCACCCCCACCCGTGACGTTAGCGCGCATTGCACGCTGATTGTCACAGAGGCCTCCTCCTTCGCTCTGGAAGCTCAGCTTCCAGCACGCTCGGAAGAGAAATACAAAGCATTTCTCTTCCGATCACGTGGAGGAGGCCGAGAGAGGCTTCAAATGGAAGGAAATGTATTTCCTTCCCTTTGAAGTCTCTCTCAGCGTTTCAAAAGCCGGATTGTAAAGCAATCCGGCTTTTGAAACGCCCACTAGACACCAGGGATTTTATTTTGATATGGAAACTGGCATGAGGGAGCGACCCCTTGGGCAAGGTTCGCTCCCAGAATGGGCATTTTTTTTCTAAGGCCTTTTCTGCCCCCCCCCAGGGGCAAATCGGGAGGGGGGAAGGCAGAAACCTCTAGGCACCAGGGATCTTTTTTTTTTTTTATAGAGGTGGGGAGCAACCCCTTAGGCAAGGGTCGCTCCCCAAGGGGGCAAATTACATTTAGGCCATTTCTGCCCCCCTTGGGGGCAGATTGGCCTATTTTTATGAGGCCAATCTGCCCCCAAGGGGGACAGAAACCACTAGACACCAGGGAGTTTTTTTTTATTTGGAAATTGGCATAAGGGAGCGACCCCTTGTGCAAGGGTCGCTCAAAAGGGGGGGCATTTTTTTTAAGGCAGCCTTTTCTGCCCCGATTTTAGGTCAATCTGCCCCCAAGTGGGGCAGAAACAACTAGGCACCAGGGATCTTTTTTTTTTTTTTTTTTGCGCCAATGTCACGCAGGGGGAGCGACCCCGTAGGCAAGGGTCGCTCCCCGGGGGAGGGGGGCATATTTATTTTAGGCCATTTCTGCACAAAAATGCACAGTTTTGGTAGGTTTCCCTAGGTGCCGGCTGAGCTAGAGGCCAAAATCTACAGGTAGGCACTTTGCAAAAAACACCTCTGTTTTCTGTCAAAAAATGGGATGTGTCCACGTTGAGTTTTGGGGCATTTCCTGTCACGGGCGCTAGGCCTACCCACACAAGTGAGGTATCCTTTTTATCGGGAGACTTGGGGGAACGCTGGGTGGAAGAAAATTTGTGGCTCCTCTGATTCCAGAACTTTCTGTCACCGAAATGTAAGGAAAACGTGTTTTTTTTTTTTAAGCCAAATTTTGAGGTTTGCAAAGGATTCTGGGTAACAGAACCTGGTCAGAGCCCCACAAGTCACCCCATCTTGGATTCCCCTAGGTCTCTAGTTTTCAAAAATGCACATGCGGGAGCTAGGCCTACCCACACAAGTGAGGTATAATTTTTATCGGGAGACTTGGGGGAACATAGAATAGCAAAACAAGTGTTATTGCCCCTTGTCTTTCTCTACATTTTTTCCTTCCAAATATAAGAGTGTGTGTAAAAAAGACGTCTATTTGAGAAATGCCCTTTAATTCACACGCTAGTATGGGCACCCCGGAATTCAGAGATGTGCAAATAACCACTGCTCCTCAACACCTTCTCTTGTGCCCATTTTGGAAATACAAAGGTTTTCTTGATAGCTATTTTTCACTCTTAATATTTCAGCAAATGAATTGCTGTATACCCGGTATAGAATGAAAACCCACTGCAGGGTGCAGCTCATTTATTGGCTCTGGGTACCTAGGGTTCTTGATGAACTTACAAACCCTATATATCCCCGCAACCAGAAGAGTCCAGCAGACGTAACGGTATATTGCTTTCAAAAATCTGACATTGTAGGAAAAAGTTACAGAGTAAAACGTAGAGAATAAATGCATTTTATTTTCACCTCAATTTCAATATTATTCTTTTTCAGTTATTTTCTGTAGGAAACCCTTGTAGGATCTACACAAATTACTCCTTGCTGAATTCAGAATTCTGTCTACGTTTCTGAAATGTTTAGGTTTCTGGGATCCAGCATTGGTTTCACGCCCATTTCTGTCACTGACTGGAAGGAGGCTGAAAGCACAAAAAATCGTAAAAATGGGGTAGGTCCCAGTAAAATGCCAAAATTGTGTTGAAAAATTTGATTTTCTGATTCAAGTCTGCCTGTTCCTGAAAGCTGGGAAGCTGGTGATTTTAGCACCGCGAACCCTTTGTTGATGCCATTTTCAGGGAAAAAAACACAAGCCTTCTTCTGCAGGCCCTTTTTCCCATTTTCTTGAAAAAAACGAAATTGTCACTGTATTTTGGCTAATTTTTTGGCCTCCTTCAGGGGAACCCACAAAGTCTGGGTACCTCTAGAATCCCTAGGATGTTGGAAAAAAATTACGCAAATTTGGCTTGGTTAGCTTATGTGGACAAAAAGTTATGAGGGCCTAAGCGCGAACTGCCCCAAATAGGCAAAAAAAGGCCTGGCACAGGAGGGGGAAAAGGCCTGGCAGCGAAGGGGTTAAACTGACAACACCACAACTATGTTCTGTATGACAAGGAGGGAGGAATGAGGTCTAAAGCCTTTTCGCTGGAAGTCCAATCCATCTGGAATTGGATGCCAGCCAGAGACTTCATAATCACTGCAGCCTGACTGCCAGAGTCCCAGAACATTCAAGGACACTCCTTGAGAAGATCAATTCATGAAAACCACAAGTCGTTCCTCACTGACTGTCATTCACAATATCTTCTGTGTCGGGGATTCCTTTCGAATGGATTTCTTTGGCCCCGCATAGAATAAAACTAAAAATGACCAGACCTTCTCCTCTAGTTTGGAGGCTAGCTGCTACAGCCCAACCTACCATCCTTGAGTTTTGCAGCACCACTCCTGAGCTCATCTCATATGGACATTTGAGCCTCCACAGGACTGTGTTGACGTTTTAAGAGAAGTTACCCGCCAATCTACAGGAGCTTTATACTCCTTCAAATTGAAAAGATTCTGTATTTGGTGACCAAATAAAAACCTTGATCTGCCTACCTGCTAAGAAGCTTTAATTGTATTTGCTTTGTTTGCCCTTATTTCGTCTGGTTTACAGTTCTCTTCTATTATAGTTCATTTTGCTGTTATTAAATCCTTTTGGAAAGGTCCTTCACAGTCCTCTTGTTCATTATTCACTGTGTTTAAGAACTTTCTAGAAGGCAGTACTAAAGTTTTTTTCGCTAGTACATAGACCATCTTCCAGCTGGGAAGTGAACATTGTACTGTCACCTCTCACCATTAAAGGCAGTCCGTAAAAGCCTCCGTACATCACTTTTTTCCCAGAAGAATGCTTTCCTTGTGGCTGTCATCTCCGAAAGCATGGTTTATGTTCCCATGAGATGTATAAAATATTTCATATCAATGAAATAGAGGGAGAAAAGAGGAATTTCCCAGAGGTGGCCCGTCCTCCTAGTTACATATATGTCTCTGTAGTGTGTGCTAAGCCTCCTACAGGGAGAAAAAGCATGGCATTTTTATTTTTGTTTAACCCTCACCCACCGGGGTTACCTGTTGGTAGCATGCTTCATCATAGGGTTCCTCCTGTTCCGCTGTGGAACAGGGCATGCTGCTACCTGTGAGATACACAGGAACACTGAATGGTATACACCAATGGTGGTAATTAGGGCATGAAGGTTTTTTTTGTGAATTAAAAATAACTGCCTGTATGAAAGCTATGCTTTATCTCGTCCTCCAGACAGTATGATTAAAAATGGAAGAAATATAGAAAGTATGTGTGGTTTCAATTACCATTCTTTCTACGTGGTCTAGTTGTTTCAATCCGCTCTGCCCTACGTCAGGACCAACGATTACACTCTGATAGCACTCCTAGTTAGACTATCCAGTAAAAGCAAAGTGTAGCGAGTTCACACATGCCTGTGCAAATAGTCTTTTCACCTACTTGGTACTATATCCAGGATCCCGCTTAGGGGAGGGGACTAGTCAGTGCTTATTATTTCATTGGAGATTGAAGTCCTGTTAAGAAGAACTAGGTTTACAGTTGATAAACTTTTCGTTTTTTGGTTTCTTTCAAAGATTAGGACTGAGGCTTATTTATTGGTGACCAGGGTAACTATTGGTTTAGGTGACAGCAGTCGGGTGACCTTAATAATTTCTCCTGTTTGTAGACTCTCCAGAACTGAAGCCTGCTTTGTTTGGTGATGGCATGTGTGGAACAAGGTGGTTTTTTCAGTGCTTTAATTTCACAATTTTTCAACAAAACTAAACCTGTGAAAGAGTGTTTGAGGACCAAATATGTTCAGGAAGTGGGGAACTCTGCTGGGTATTGAAGGGTGTACTCATGCATACTACAATAAGATATCAAAAAGCACTGAGCACAAAAATGATAATTTAACATGTCTGAAACAACCAATCCTACATTGCTTTACCAAACCCCTTGAATGCAACAGAACTCACTAGATAAACGCCAGATTCTCATACAGCCACCACAGACTGAAGAGCTATGCAGATCACATTATCCCTTTTTATTAATGCTAAACATAACCAGAGCATCATCCTCTTATGGCAAAGATTAAGCTCTTAAGATATTTGCTACTAAAGTACTTGTACATCATGTAGCACCTCCACACCAAACAGAACACTTGCACCGCATTTCCCTTGCATGCTGCCATAATTTCTTAAGACTGTTCAAAGTAGCACAATTCTCCCAATAACTTCCACGACTGACATGAACCCTTATATGTCTGATGCAAAGTCCTCCCAAACCCTCTGCACATTCTCAGCAATCAAATAACTAAAGACCAATCATTTGGCACACTTTCACATCTTGTCTGCTGGCTCCTCTTTTGCAACTCTATGCTTGGCCACATGTGTAAGCGCCCACAGCATAATTTTCTGCATGTTTTCACACAATTCTCTGACTGTCATGTTGTCTTTTTGGGCTTCGTTCTAAAGCCTTCGAGAGTCATGCAGTAGCCCAAACCTGGATGGTAAACCTTGCAATTGTAGTGCATCTTAGAAGAAGCACAGAGCAAGTTTGAGTCTAGAAAGTGTCAGTAAGTCGAGCAAAGTGGTCGATTGGTGGAAGCTGTATCACAGCTATTGTGGTTGCTGAAGGAAAGTACATCCTTCTAATTGGAGCCCCATCACACTTCAGAAGGAGAAACTGCACAGGGTCCTACATAGTTAAACCCTTGCTTTTGAACCCTCCTATTGTTTGATTTATGGAGCAATGTTGTTGGTCTTCCTGGAATATGGAAATCACAGTTCTTTCAGTCTCATTAACCTATACATCTTTTATCACCTAAATTTGTGACTGAAGAATAATCCACAAAATCCTGCCATATACTGTTTTTTTTCCTCAACAGTGACGTATCATTATGAGTCTAGTTAGCTTCCTGGCTTTCCTAGTCATACAGTTTTTGTTAAAGGCTCACATCCCATTTATTTATAAATTAGTGTTAAGTTTTCTGTCATGTGCTAGCATGCACTGGTTCAGTGTCAATATAAGCACGGTGCCATTAAGCAAGTACATTTTGGTCTGAAGTGGAAAGTGACACTACAACTTGATTTCCTGTTTGTGTTGTCCACAGTCTGGTACCCTGAGTATAAGTTTCTCCTTGGTTTAGCTGTGCCTTCTTTTGATTTCTCTTGAAGTTTCTTTGTTGGCTTATAATCGATCATATAAAGCCAGGACATAAACAACTAAGGAAATTGTGTTGTCTTCTACCTCCTATCTTCTTTCTGCAAAATCCATAGTAGTTTTCAGTTGATAAACAAGAGATCAGAAGAGCTAAAATAGTTCATTCCTGGGGACTGCTTTGTAGAGTAAACAACATTAATGGCTAAACAATCCCAGTCTTTAGTGTCACGTCGAATATGATTCTTGAACATTTATTTATTGGCTTAATGTCTTTCCAAGAATGGAGGTATTAATATGTTTAAAGCATAGCAATTTACATATTTGTTGCATAGGTTAAGAAGTAATATTATAACAATGGAATGGTAAGAGCTCCTTTGAAACAGTAGAGCGAGCAGTAGCTTTAGGCCTTATGCTTTCCATATAGCAATGTCCTAATGCAGAGCCTCTGTCCTTCCACTCCCTCTCCAGGATATGTAGATTGGGCAGGCAAAAAAGAGAAGCAGAGGTTGTCAACCACTCAGGAGCCCCTCCCATGGCTTACAGATGCATCGAAGGACAGAAGGGGGTGGGGGGTGGCGGCGGGTTGGGAATTTGTTCAGTTCCTGGGATTCCCTGACTGAGCTGAATGAAGAATGCCAAACCCGAGGAAGAAGCAGGGGCATACTTAAGCCTCCTATTACAGCTGTTGCTTTATATGTTCAACAGTTAACAGCTGTGAACCTGCGTGCAGCTGTAATTGTTGAGCATACACAACAAGAGCTATGAAATAAAGACTTTAGAGTAATGGGGGTGGGAAGAGATTGAACCATCTCTGTGTCCTAGAAGACCTGTTTTTTAATTAATAGCCTTATAGGCTGCTTTAATGGGCTGTAGTTGGTGCTTAAGTCCCACAACCTTGATAAAGGCCCTCACCTTTGGCTTGGACCTATGACTATGGAGCGTTAATGGCAGGTGTAAGGCTATATTAGTACCTTGGGCAGTGTTGATTTCTGCACAGAGTCCCACCTTGGCAAAGAATGGAATTAAGTGTTCACACAGGTTGGCAGCCAAGGTTCTTCAAAGTGGGAAATGTTCTAGATATCTTGTAGTACAGTTAACTATTACTCAGATATGTTTGTGACCTCTTCCAGATGGCTCCAGGGGACTTTTTACATCAATACTAATGGATAATAAGCAAGGGTTGTAATGGTGCTCAAATGACAAGCAACACATTTCTTATAGTAATTTGAAGCTTCATCATATTGTCAGCAGTCACCCTAATGTACTTAGGTAGTCATTACAACCTCGGTGGTCTTTTAAGAAGACCGCCGAGGTACCGCCGTGCGGAAGACCGCCAGTAGTGGCGGTTTGCCGCTCGGCGTATTATGACCGTTGGCTGCTCTCCGTCGTTTTTCCGACGGAGAGCCGCCAACAGCCATACGTCCTGTGATTCTGCGCGGCAGTGTTCTGTTGGCGGAGCCGCCCCCATGGCTCCCATCCCCTCCCGGAGGATCGACGGAACAGGTAAGTCGATCATCCGTTAGGGGTGGGGGGTGTTGTGTGTTGTGTGGGTGCATGGGGGTGTGCGTCTGTGTATGTAGGGGGGTGTGTGAGTGTGTGTATGCTTTCGGGGGTGTTGCGTGTTTCGGAAATGTGTGCATGAATGTGGGTGTCTTACTGTGTGTGTGGATGTTGGCATGTATGTCGGTGTGTGTGCGTGTATGTGTGTTGGTGGTGCCTGCGTGCGTGTCGGGTGTGTATGTGTAAGGTAATGTCGGGGGTCGGGGTGTGGAGGGGGGCCCTGCCACCTTTGGGGGGTGGTGGGGGGTGTAGGGGAGGGAGTTGGGGGTGGGGGAGACCCCTATCAGTGCTAGGGAAGGAATTCCCTGGCACTGATAGTGCTTACCGCCATAGATTTCATGGCGGTTCCTACTGCTGGAAATCCACGGCGGTAAGCCGGGTCACAATACCGGCGGCGGTATTGTCACGGCCACCGGGCTGGAGACCCAGGTGTCCAGCCCTGCGGTCGTCTCCGCCCTGGCGGGCGGAACGGGGAAGTGGCAGATGACCATGGCGGTAACCGCCATGGTCATAATACTAAAAAAAGACCGCCAGCTTGTTGGCGCTCTTACTGCCGATTTAACACCGTCCGCCAGGGTTGTAATGACCCCCTTAGTCTTAATATCAAACACACTGGGAATCAATGATTGTGCATATTAGGGCAAGTGCTAGACAGAGTGAGTAATTAAGCTGACCCAAGGTGAATGGACGTTGGATGGTGCTGCAATGAGTGTGTCGCTTGCGTGGTAAATGTATGAAGCTGGCTCTGTATATACTATATTAAAGTGAGATATAGTGTGCAGAGAGTCCAGGGTTTCCCCAGAGGCTTGACAAGAGGCAGAAGTAGATAATAATAATGCATATTGTGGTTGACCAGTTAGGCTTATCAGAGGGTAGTGTTAAGCGTTTGCGGTACACACAAATTAAAACTTCTGGATTCTTCCCTCCTCTATCCCACCATTACTGTAGTCAATCCAACTAATAAACTCACATATCCTCTGCTCAGATTAACTCATAAAAATACTAAAATTGAACACATTTCCCTATACTAATCCATAACTAATTCCTCTTGGGTTCCAGAGTAGCGTGCTACTCGCCCAAAAGCGCTTTGACACCTCGTTACGTGTAGTAAGCGCTATATAAATACTATTACAATACAATACAGTATAAGCAATAGGTGAAACAAACACTCAATGACTTAGCTCCAGACCAATAGGATTTTATATAGAAAAATGTTTTCTTAATTTATTTTTAGAACCAAAAGATTCCAGTTGCAGGTAAGTACTTCAAAAGTTACATATTTCACACAGGTATCAACAGTACTTGGTTTGAAATAGGTAAGTAATAGTTTTTGAAATATTGGCATTAACCTATTTTAAAAATGGACACTGCAGTTTTTAAACTGTTCCCGGCTGGAAGAAAAGTTAGATCTGTTTCTGATAAGTGCAACACTTACAGTCTTAGTCTCCGGGTTTTAGGAAGTCCACCAGTTGGGGTTCAAGTTAACCTCAAACACCCACCACCAGCAATATGGGGCCGGTCGAGTACAGAGGTCAAAGTTGAGCAAAGTTAACATGGCTTCTATGCAGACAGGGGAATACTTGGAATCAGGTCAGCCAGTAGTAAAGTACCAGCGACTCGGAGGGCAGACTAGGCTGGAATTAGGAAAAGTCTGAAGGGGCCAGAAGTGAGCACCAACCACACACCCTCAGCGGCACATAGGCGGCCGGGTGCATGGTGCAAACAGGACGTTGGGTCTTCAATGCTGCTCTCTGAGAAGACCCTAGGGGTCACCCAGAGGCTGCAGGCGAGGTCCACGGGAGTGTCTTGGGCACACAGTTCCTGCAGAGGGAGGTGTGAAGCACCTCCACGCAGGACAGGCTTTGTTTCTGACCACAGAGTGCACAAAGGCACTCACCCCATGTGGTCAGAAACTTGTCTGGAAGTGGCAGGCTGGCACAGACCAGTCAGCCTTGCACTAGGAGGTGGGCTAACATACAGGGGGCATCTCTAAGATTCCCTCTGTGTGCATTTTTCAATAAATCCCACACTGGCATCAGTGTGAGTTTATTGTGCTGAGAAGTTTAATACCAAACTTTCCAGTATTCAGTGGAGCCATTAGGGTGCTGTGGAGTTCGTAATGACAAACTCCCAGACCATATACTCAATACGGCTACACTGCACTTACAATGTCAAAAATTTGACTTGGACACGGCAGCGGCATATTGCTCATGCAGCTATGCCCTCACTTGTGGTATAGTGCACCCTGCCTTAGGGCTGGAAGGCCTGCTAGGGGGGTGACTTACCTATGCCACAGCAGTGGTTTGTGGGCATGGCACTCTGGGAGGGGTGACATGTCGACATTTTGTCTTTTTCTCCCCACCAGCACACACAAGCTGCAAGGCAGTGTGCATGCGCTGGGTGAGGGGTCCCCTAGGGTGGCATAATACATGCTGCAGCCCTTAGTCCTTCCCTGGCCACAGGGCTCTTGGTACCATGGGTACCTTTTACAAGGGACTTAACTGTGTGCCAGGGCTGTGCCAGTTGTGGAAACAAAGGGTCAGTTTTATGGAAAGAACACTGGTGCTGGGGCCTGGTTAACAGGGTTCCAGCACACTTTAAATCAAAGTTGGCATCAACACTAGGCAAAAAAGTGTGTTGGGGGTAACCATGCCAACAGTGGCACTTTCCTACAGTAAACAAGTGTCTACCCTAGCCGCCCAACTGCAAGCAAAACTGGTGTCCTTACTTTTATTTTATCTCTGGTGTCAGTGTAAACTAGCACATATGCAGAGGTGTAGCTCATAGTGTGAAGTCCAAGAGCTGTTCTGTGACATGCAGGGGTGCACAGGGCATGCCCTCATAGTGGGCAGTGGTCTGCTGCTGATGCCTTGGATGGAGCACATAAAATAGTAGTGGCAGCACACAATGATTTTTTCAAATCTATAGTGTGATCATACCTTTTTCCAGTGTTGGTGAGAATCCAGTCTACTGTCTTTTTCTGTATAAATGTCCTCTTTGATGTGAAACACATAAGCTTCTGTTGACATCCTGAGTCCATGTTGAATGCTTATGTGTACTGTGAGCGTGGGTTGCTCGTATTGTAGTAGGACTCTGTGTTGTGCGGTTTAGTGCTGTGGTTAGTGGGTCAATTTTGGATGCCCCTGATTTAGGATAGCACAAGATGAGAGAATGAGAAGAGCTTCCCCCAGAAACTGGAAGTAAATTGACTGCATTCTTGTGCCTGCAGGGCAGAAACTGAGGAGGATGGAGGCAGGGCTACTTATAGAAGGATAATTGATAAGTTGAGACACGATCTCACACCTCACCTCTTCTTCTCCTTCCTGTCTGGAAGAACACAGAGTCAGACTCCTGCCTTACCTGTCAGAACCTACAGAGATCAGCTATGGAGTTCCACAGGGCTCCTCTCTGAGCCCCACACTCTTAAACATCTACGTGGCCCCGCTCACATCCATCGCCAGGAACAACAGGCGGCACATAGTCTCCTACGCCGACGATACCCAGCTGATCATCTCACTGACCGAAAACCCCACTACTGCCGCAAAACTGTAATCCATTCCCTGGTTACCAGCAGACTTGACAATGACACCGCTCTCTATGCCAGTACCACCCAGAAGAACCTGAAGAAACTACAGCTCATCTAAAACACCTCCGCCAGAGTCATCCTGGACATTCCCCGTCGCAAACACCGCATCACTTTCTACTCTCCCACCAGACCTCTCCGCTCAACAAGCACTAGCCACCCTTCCCCGGATACGGAAGAGCTGGAACACCCTTCCCCTGCACCTCAGGCAGTCACCATCGCTACCTTAATTCAGGAAGGACCTCAAAACTTGGCTCTTCGACTGAAGCTCAGAGGACAAATCCCCTTAGCCCCTTGAGACCCTTATATGTTAGTAGTTGCACTCTTTAAAACATGATTTGATTTGATTTGAAGTGCCTTGCAAGCACCGCCTTAAGGTAGATGGTAGTGGTGAGGATTGGACTGCAATTTCTGTTGTTTAACATTAGGAGTACTAGTGATCTTATTCATTAGAATTTTCTTTCAAAAGCAGACTAGAGATTGAGTTAGGTAACAATTATTTGATATTGTTTGTTTATTCTTGGGTTTATCATAACTGAGAAATAACAGGCAGCAGGTGTTTTGCCTGTTGTGTAGGCCTTGGGCTTTCGGAAGGTGGGAAAATGCATTATATGCGTTTCAAAAATCACAAAGATTAGTATGCAAGTTGTTGGATATATGATAATAGGTGTCTGGAAAAATCTCTGGATCCCATAACTAAGTGTACAAACACTTGTGACTCACTGCATACTTGTGACCAGCTGCAAAGTAAAAGGGAGGGATGTGCAGCAAAGTTATCAGTTTACTGTAAACGTCTAGTGCAGTGCTTTTAGTGGAGAAAACAATGGTGGTGGGAGAGGTAAATGGCATCACTTGTGAAAAAAGAAAGAACGCATGGGCACTAAGGCATTATTACCTAGAGTGCGGAAAAGTTATAAAAACTGTCTAATTCGTCGGTATTGTTTCGATCGCGTATCATCTCTCATCGACACTTCGGTACCGTCTGATCCAACTTCTTTATTCGCCCTTCGGGGGACTCACGCCCAACTAGGTCCTGGTCGGGCCGACCGCGTTGAAGCCTCATGGACCGGACCCCATTTCGCTTCTGTCCTCGGTGCCACACCAAGTTCCCATATACAGACCAACATCTCGTCTGTAACCTCTGTCTATCTCCAGACAATCCAGAGGATACTTGTGAGGCCTGCAGATCCTTCCGCTCGAAGAAGAATCTACGAGACAGAAGAGCATGAAGGTTGGAAATGGCGTTGAGAAGCACCGAACGTCTTGATGTGGAGGAAGAGGAGATTATGCACACTGCAGTCTCTGTCCGAGGGTCCGATTCCAAGCAGGAGTCCGAGGACAGACCGGTCACAGCAGGACAGCACGTGAGTACGCCTTCCCCTGTCCAATTCAAGCCCAAACACAAGGCCTCGGGAACGCCACTGCCAGAAGGCCATGGCTCGACCCGCAAAAAGACCTCCGGTGACGAAGCAACAACTTCGGCACCGAGAAAGGCCACACCACCGAAGCCTTCGGACTTGAGCCGAAGCACTGGCTCCGAAACAGGCAAACACCGACCCATCGAGTCGAAGCCTCGAAAATCGCTTTCGGAGCCGAAGCCAACATCTACTCCCGGCCTTTCGATCCCGAGAAAACCGGCTTTGGAGCCGAAAAGACCCAGCTACACAGAGGAGCATGGACTTGCGAAACAACTTAAAGAAAACCATAGATTTTCGGAGGCACTCGCACAAATGATGAAAGGCAGACCAGAATTCATATTAATAAAGACACAGGCTAGATTATAACTGCACATTCTCTGAAGACTAAGAGGAAGCTAACCTTTCAAGGACAATTGGACACTGATCAGCCACCAGCTAAAGTGCCAAGGCCTAAGCCTGAAATCCAGCAGGATGTACTTAGTATGCCATTCAATGAGAAACAGCTTTTTGGCCCTGAAGTTGATACGGCCATTGAAAAGATGAAGAAAGACTCAGATACCGCTAAAGCCATGGGTGCTCTGTATACTACGCAATACAGAGGTTCATTTCGGAAACCTCAATACAGGGGTGGTTTTAGAGCACAAACACCTGAGGCATCCACCTCACAATCCAAATCATCTTACCAGCCTCAATACCAACGAGGTGGGTTTAAAGGAACTTATAAAGGCTAATAGGGGAAAATATATTAGCCAGCAAAACAAGCCTCACAGCCAAAACAGTGACTCTCGCCACCTCTTCCCTCATCACACTTCACCAGTGGGAGGAAGACTTCAAACGTTCCACAGAAGTTGGTTACCCATTACAACAGACAACTGGGTATTTTCTGTGATCCGCAATGGTTACTGCATAGAATTCACACAAATTCCCCCCAAATATACCTCCAAAACCACACAAACTCTCCTCCCAACACATCTCCATGTTGCAAGAAGTACAGTCACTATTACTCAAACAAGCCATAGAGCTTGTACCACAAGATCAGATAGGAACAGGGGTTTACTCCCTATACTTCCTTATTCCCAAAAAAGATGGAACCTTGAGACCAATACTAGATCCCAGAACTCTCAATCTTTACATCCTATCAGAACACTTTCACATGGTAACAGCACAGGATATAGTCCCACTGCTACAACAAGATTTCATGGCAACTCTAGACCTCAAGGATGCGTATTTTCACATACCAATCCATCCAGCGCACAGAAAATATCTCGGGTTTGTAATACGGGGAAAACATTACCAGTTCAAAGTGTTACCCTTCGGGATAACAACAGCTCCCAGAGTATTTACAAAATGCCTTGCGGTAGTTGTGGCCTACCTAAGAAGGCAACACATCAGTGTCTTTCCATATCTGACGATTGGCTAATAAAATCCAACAGTCATACACAGTGTCAAAACCATGCACATTATGTAATACAAACCCTACACACTCTAGGGTTCTCTATAAACTACCAAAAATCCCACTTGCAACCTGCGCAAATTCAACAGTATTTAGGAGCCACACTAAATACGCAAACAGCACTTGCAAACCCAAGTCCACAAAGGGTACAAACATTCCACAATGTATTAGCACAAATTCAATCAAACCAACAGTACACAGTCAAATTTGTAATGAAACTGTTGGGCATGATGGCATCATGCATCGCCATTGTCCCAAATACAAGATTAAACATGCAGCCCTTACAACAGTGCCTTGCAAAACAATGGTCACAGGCACACGGTCAACTTCAAGATCTAGTGTTGATAGACCGCCAAACACGCATATCACTTCAGTGGTGGAATTCCACAAATTTAAACAAAGGGCGGCTATTTCAAGACCCTTTGCCTCAAAACACACTTATAACAGATGCATCAATGGTTGGATGGGGAGCACACCTCAACAATCACAAGATTCCAGGACAATGGGACACCAAACACAAACAACTTCACATAAATGACCTAGAATTGCTAGCCGTATTCCTAGCACTCAGAGCCTTTCAACCTCTTCTCATTCACAAACACATTCTGATCAAAGCAGACAACATGACTACAATGTATTACCTAAACAAACAAGGAGGGACCCACTCATCGCAACTGTCCCTTCTAGCACAAAAGATTTGGCATTGGGCAATACACAACAACATTCACCTGGTAGCACAATACATTCCATGGATACACAACCATTTGGCAGATGATCTCGGCTGAGAACATCAACAAACACACAAGTGGGAAATTCATCCCCAAGGGCTTCACACATACTTTCATCACTGGGGAACCCCAGACATAGACCTATTCGCCACCAGCGAAAACGCAAAATGCCGAAACTTCGTATCCAGGTTCCCACACCCTTTATCCAAAGGCAATGCTCTATGGATCAACTGGTCAGGGATATTTGCTTACGCATTTCCCCCTCTCCCGCTCATTCCGTTTCTAGTCAACAAAGTGCGTCAAAACAAACTCATACTTATATCATCAACGTGGGCACGTCAACCCTGGTACACAACACTGTTAGATCTGTCAATAGTACCACACATCAAACTCCCCAACAGACCAGATCTGTTAACACAAAACAAACAGATAAGGCATCCAGATCCAGCAATACTCAATCTAGCGATTTGGCTCCTGAATTCTTAGAGTTTGGATATCTACATCTTCCAACAGAGTGTATGGAAGAAATTAAACAAGCTAGAAAACCCACTACCAGGCAGTGTTATGCAAACAAATGGGAAAGGTTTGTGTTTTACTGTCAATCTAAACAGATTGCTCCTCTTTCAGCATCAATACAAGACATTGTAGGTTACTTGCTTCATCTGCAAAAAGCAAATTTAGCCCTCTCGTCCGTCAAAATACATCTCGCTGCTATTTCAGCATATTTGCAAAATATACAGCACACCTCTCTATTTAGAGTCCCTGTTATCAAAGCCTTCATGGAAGGACTAAGATGCATCATACCACCAAGAACACCCCCAGTGCCTTCGTGAGTGTTATTGTACTCACATGACTCATGGGTCCACCATTTGAACCTATGCATTCATGTCAGATTCAATACTTAACATGGAAATTTATTCCTAGTTGCAGTTACTTCATTACGGAGAGTTAGTGAAATCCAAGCTTTCACTATTGAACAACCCTTCATCCAAGTACACAAACATAAAATGGTACTTTGGACAAACCCAACATTTCTGCCAAAGGTGATATCACCGTTTCATATCAGTCAAACAGTGGAACTCCCAGTCTTCTTCCCACAGCTAGACTCTGTAGCAGAAAGAGCGCTGCATACATTGGACATTAAAAGAGCTATAATGTGTTACATTGATAGAACTAAATCATTTAGGAAAACCAAACAGTTATTTGTGGCGTTCCAGAAACCACATACTGGTAATCCTATCTCAAAACAAGGACTAGCTAGATGGATAGTAAAATACATCCAAACATGTTACCTGAAAGCTAAAAGGCAGCAATTAGTAACACCAAAAGCACATTCCACCAGGAAAAAAGGAGCAACAATTGCATTTTTAGGAAATATACCAATGACCGAAATCTGTAACGCAGCCACTTGGTCAACACCCCATACATTTACCAAGCATTACTGTGTAGATGTGTTAGCAACACAACAGGCCACAGTAGGACAGGCTGTACTAAGAACACTTTTTAAAAAAACTTCAACTCCTACAGGCTGACCACCGCTTATGGGAGGCAAAACTGCTTTGTAATCTATGCATAGCATGTGTATCTGCAGCTACACATGCCATCGAACGGAAAATGTCACTTACCCAGTGTACATCTGTTCGTGGCATGTTCCGCTGCAGATTCACATGCGCCCTCCCGCCTCCCCGGGAGCCTGTCGCTGTTTAATTTAAAACATTCATTTGTACATATGTATATATATCTCTATTCCATTTGCATGGACATCTCTTTTCTTCATACTCTATCACTCCTACCTTACCCTCTGCGGGAAAACAATCTAACATGAAGTCGATGCCCATGCGCAATAGAGCCGAAGAGGAGGAGTCACGTGACTCAAACACTTCTTCGAAGAAAAACAACTTGTAACACTCCGAGCCCAACACTAGATGGCAGGACTATGCATAGCATGTGAATCTGCAGCAGAACATGCCATGAACAGATGTACACTGGGTAAGTGGCATTTTCCATATAGTGACTACGTATTCATGCATGAAAACAGCAGAGCTAAAAATAAGAAATACAAATGCATCATCATGGGACTTGACACTGACTTCACCCTTTTGTCTGCCAACTTCATGTCTTGAAATACTGGCCAACCGAAACAGGAGGGACTGCAATGGAATTATTTCCTGGGCAATGCGTCTCTTCCCAGAAGAGTTCCTTTTTCTCCCAGTTGACAAGTTTCCCCACCTTAAGACTTTAAACAAAATTAAGAGGAAGGTTCTAGAAACCCCCTCCCTTTGAGTAAATTGTGAAACTCACGCGTTGGTTTATGTCAGGACAGTGTTGAGAAAACACGCATCTGACTGGCTAAATCTCCGTGTTTTTCCAAGACCGAGCTGTACTCTGCTCTGTCATAAACATTCTCAGCCTGGTACATGCTTATCTTCAGTGCTCCCCATGTTTTGTTCCTTTCCCTGGTGAAAAGAGCGAAAACAGGTTTACAAGCTGTGCACGGAAAAATACCGGTGCCACCAACGTGACGGTGTTTGAAGCTAAGCTAAGCAAAGCAAAAAACTGGAGGCAGTGGTCAAGATGGAGCCGGTGGTTAAATACAACTAGCATTACGCTCCATCCTTTGACCACTGACTCTCATAACATACTGGTCTAAAATTAACCCTTTTTGGTTTAAACATTGTGAGCAAATTAGGTATACATTGTACACAGCAGCATAGCTTTATTATAATAATACAAATGACTACAAGTATCCTACCAAAAATATTGCGCAATTGCCCAAAATCGGGCAGCCAACTGAACAGCCAGTCCCACTATCCTTTGTCTACATCCTGTTTTATTCCTTTCATCAATTCATGCAAAGTGTCTATATGGGACTGAATAGATTCAGAGTGGTCTGACAGATTAAAACAACAAAGGCCTTCTGAGCAACCATTATTGTGCTTTAACAGTAAATAATCAATAGCGGCCCTGTTCTGCAATGCAGCTTTTCTAGTACCTTGTATGTCTTGTAATAACTCAGCTAAAGCAATGGAAGTGTGGTTGATGTTCTTCACCATTAAACATGCTAACTTGTTAATCACTTGAGTATTATAAACAGCTAATCCTGGAACTCCCACAATAGAAAGACTTAAGCTCATGTATTTTAGTTTAGATAATTGAATTTTAGAATCACAATCCTCGATTAATTGAACTGTTTCCCTTGGATAGCGAGTATGTACAGAATAAAATGGAAACCTCATGAGCCCTAATCGTGTAAAGGTACACTGACCACCAGTTATATTAGCAAGAATGTATGTGAAGGTGGTATTTCCACAAGAGAAAAACCATCCCACAGGTAGTTTGACATGTTTGATTTGACTAGTAGCAGACAGAATATGAAGACAGGGACATGTCACTATCCATCTGTTTGCAATGTTTCTCGGTTTGGTAGAGTTAGTTGTTCCCACGGGATCTTTTGAGGAGACCCTGTTTCCTCTATGCGCAGTTGATCACATTTTCCGATTTGGTGTGAATTACAGGTTATATTAAAACATACATCGCCGGTAGTAATATTATAAGTAATCACCTGGGTCAAGATGTCCCACTTTTCAGTCATTGTTTCTTGGCAAAACTTCCAGTACTCTTAGGGACTAAAATGGGATGAACCATCACTTTCTTGTACATCTCTGTCTTTGTTAGTGACATTGAAAATCTCGAGTAAAACTTTTGCAGACGTTAATATGGCCACCAGACAGGTGGTTATAACATTGAATGTCCTTTGCATGGGAGCCATGCTCAAATTCGACCTGTTGAATACAATCCATGCCAGATGTGTCCAAACATTTTCGGTCAAGTGCAGTAAAGGTGTCGATTGGTGTGGTCGATTAATCATTTCGGAGCTCGGGCTTTTGGTCCCTCCCGACCCCACATGCACACGCCTGAAGGGAGACCACATAGCACAGTTAGCACACAGACACCTTGTAGTATGATCTGTAAAAGAAACAAGTATGATCATTCTCTCAAATAACATATGTTAGCTGGTATATACTCCCACTTTTCATTCCCTCGGTTTCATGACTAAAAGTATATTGTCATTGCCCGTTGCAATGATTTCTGCTGGTTCTGGAGGATTATTTGGGTATTGTTCCCACACTTTAGCACCAGGGTTTTTTGTCACTTTAACCAAAACCTCCCTCCCTATGCACTGTAAAAAGGGCTGGGGCAATCCCCCTTTTCACTATTCCTCCATATACTGGGACAATCACAATCTGAGCAATGCGGTCTCCAGATTGTATTATCAAGTCAGTGTCTCCACTATTTTAGAGTATAGTTTTGATTTCTCCTTGGTAGTCTGCATCGATCACTCCCCCCGCCCCCTCAAGACCTGAATCCCTCTGAGTGCCAACCCAGATCGGGGAGCTATCAATCCGAAATGCTCTGGGGAATCTGTATTCCAACATCTGTTTCTCAGAGTGCCATGTCTCTTGGTTTCAATGTGTAAGCTTTTAATGCATGTAGATCAAGACCTGCAGATTCTGGTGTGGCTCGGTAAGGAGCTAATGCTCCTGGTTTTACTTCCCAATACATGATGGTGTTGGTCGCTACATGAGGTTGTATCTGTATTGCTGGGGTTAACATCCGCATTAGCTGAATCTCTGCATTTGTCAGTGGCCTGTTCAAAATTTGGAAGGCTTCATTTGAATGCTCTCTCCAGTTTTTCCAAGTTCAATCTGATAGTTTTCGTAATTGAGCTTTAAGCAAGCCGTTTATTCTCTCAGTCAGTCCTGTAGTTTGTAGATAATATGGAATGTGATAAATCCACTCAATATTGTGTTGTAAACAATAGTCTTGTACCAATTTTCCTTTGAAATGTGACCCTTTGTCACTCTGGACTTGGAGTAGGATTCCGTAATATAGCATTAAGAAGTCCAGAGTCTTCATTGTGTTATTTTGGGTGCCACGTTTGCAAGGGAGAGCAATCAGTTAACCAGAGTAAGTGTCCCCTACTGTGCAAGCGTATTGACACCCGTAGGTAGATGGTGTCTGTCCCGGTAACTTCCCTCTCCCCAACTGACCTTTCACTGTTTGCTGGATAGAGCTCTGTTTTTTGTGTTGAAAAGTAGGACACTGTATGATCACAGTAAGTCTAGGGGAATGTGCATCCCTCTAATATATGCCCACCAGTAAGTGGCTGTCTCTCCCAGATGTCCAGATTTTAGTGCACCCACTTAGCCATCCCCACCACATCAGAATCCTGTGTCGCCACTTCTGCCTCTGAGAGTTTGGCTTTGTTGTCTGGCAGGGAATTGAACCATCATTCTAGTGAATCAGTGGGACAGTAGGCATCTACATGATACACAGTAACAGTACTTTGCTCTAGCATTTCCCAAATTTCTTGCCACAACTCTTTACCCTACACCTCCTTCGAATGTATGTGCCAGTTATGTGCATTCCATGTGGGAAGCCAGGTGGCTAACCCGTTGGCAGTCAAAAGTCCCATGTAATTCTTGTTTCAGTGCCTGATACACAGCATACAGTTCTGCATATTGGCTACGCTTCCCTTCTTCTGTAGTAGGTAACAACGTCTTGGTGACTGGGTTATAAGACACTGCCTTCCAATATCTCTTAGCCCCCACATAGTTGGCTGAACCATTGGTAAACCATACATTCTTCCTATCCTCAGGGGACAAGGATTCAGATGGCTCACCCCGCCTCACTGGTGACTCTCTAATTTGCGTTACCTCCTCCACCCTCTCCTCATCCTGCACAGGTGCTTGTGACACGTCTTCATGTAGAGCGGCTGTCCCTGCTGGTCCCACTCAGGTCCGATCTTGTATGTGCCATTTCCAACATATGATACTAGCTATTTGCGCATGTCCTATGCGGTGAGTTTTAGGGGAAATCGAGACCCACTGCATTAGTGGAATCTCAGGTCTCAAAATCACATTAGGACCTACGGACATTTGCTCAGTATCAACTAGAGCCCAGTAACAAGGAAATAACTGTTTCTCAAAGGGAGTATATCACTCTCAAGCATCAGGTAGCTTTTTATTCCAGAAACCCAAGGGCAACCTTGTTCTTCCCTGTTTTTGCCTTGCTCCAATTTACATATTCCCCCTGAACGGTTACATGGAACTCAGGGTATCCTTCCTGTACTGGCCATAAGTCTAAAGCCTGTTGAATTGCCGCCTTAGCAAAGTCAAACACATATTGCTGCTGTTCATCCCATTCAAAATCATGTTTCTTTTGTGTCACTTTGTACAAAGAGACCAAAATCTGACTCAAGTGAGGGATGTGCTATCTCCAAAAACCAAACAATCCAATGAATCGCTGTGTCTCATGCTTAGTACGGGGAGTGGCAAATTCCAAGATCTTTTGTTTTGCTTGCAGCAACACCTCTCTATATTCATGGTTCTACTGAATTTGTCGAAACTTCACATTTTGAGAGGGTCCCTGTGTCTTATCTGGATTAATCTTCCACCCTTTACTCTGTAAGAGTTCCAGAACCTGCTCCAGTTGAGTCTGCACCTGTTTTTGTGTTTCTTCCCGAATCATCACATCATCAATGTAATGGGTCAATTGTCAACCCTGGAATGACAGATCCTTCATCCAGGTGTTTTGCCACCAGCTGGTGACAGACGTGTATACTCCATAGGCAAAGATAACATCTTAAATTATCTGCCACAATGTGAGAAGCTGAATTGTTCTTGACACTCAGGGGCCAAAGGTATGGCAAAGAAAACATTATCAATATCAATGGTGGCATACCAGATCCTTTTATGTTTCTGTATTCTTTCAAAGTGATGGTGTCGGGGACTGCGGCCGTCAAATGGGGTGTATGTTTATTCAGCTCGTGATAATCAACAGTCATTCTGTAGCGCTCGCCAGTTCCACGAACGGGCCACAGAGGATTATTCCATTCAGTGGCGGTTGGAGCTATCAAATCAGCCTCAATCAATTATTGTAAAGTTTTACTTGTTTCCTCATGCCCTCCTGGGTTGAGCGAATTACCTTGGTTGCTGAGGGCAACATCACTGGGGGGTATCTGCAGAAGGCCCACCCTCATGGCTGCCACTGAAATATATCTCTTTGATCCAAATTGATAACAACCATACCCTTTAAAATGTAAATTCCCAGTATTTATTCCAGGAGGGGCACAATCAAAACAGTACATTCTCTTTTTGGAGTTCTTCCTATTTTCAGCTGAACATTAGTCTGCACGGCAGGGGTCTGTTTTCCACTCAAGCCTACGATGGTGTATTACTGACTGGTACACTTTTTTTGGGATTTACATAAATTAAAGAGGCCTTCGCTCCGGTGTCAACTAATGCCCGGACCCTCTGAATATTTTTGTGCTTCTAGTGTATTTCTAAATAAACATGGGGTCTGTTATCTTTACGAGCCCATCCCTGTACCGGAGTTTGGCCTGTTTACTAATCTGATTTAAACCTGTCAACTTTTGCCCAAGTCAGGTCTGTATATACATTTTCATATCTGGGAGCAGATTCTCTTCTTTCCCTGCTGTCAGCAGTTAACCACTTGCTGTCCAAACCTTCCTCCTCTTTCCCTCGTGAAGAAACATTTTTTTCCCTCTCCTTTCCGTCCTCCTGTATCTTTGGCTGACTCTTGTAGTAGATCCTATTTAGTTTTAATTGGAGTCAGGATTGCTTAGCCTTCTGGCTTGCAGGCCTGTGCCCTGTCACCTTGTGACTTTTAACCTACTTAGCTTGCTCTGTTTTAGCAAATTTATTTAAGTAATTATTCCCATTGCTGCCATGTTTATAGTTAGGAAGATGATTTAGTTTCACGTTATCATTACCATTCTGTAAAGGCGTCACTATCAGCGTCAAAGATAAATGAGATACGTAGGTTGTCACATAAGTGCTGCCCCAAGCATTCTTTTTTTATCTATTGTTTGGGAATATACGTGCATCATGGGTTCTACCAGATCTGAATAAATACATCTCAAACAGACAAGATAATTAGAGGGATTCCTATCAGATGTCATCAACGCTATCTATGCTACATGTCGGCTTGATGCTGACCCAGTCTTCCTGTCCCCACGGAGTGTGATCTAGAGACCTCATAACAAGGGTTGGTGGTGGGGGGGGCTCTTCTCATGGACATGGTACTGGCATATTATGTTTAACACACCTCGCTCTCTTTAGGTTAGAGATTAGGTTCATCATGCTAGGGTATTAGGGTCTACTCCACACCTGCTTTACATTTCATGTTATTGCAAGATGGTAGAATTCTTTGTATTCATGACTCCTTGTTTTCACTATTCTGCTCCTTGCATTTTTCATTATCCTAATCATTGTAGCCCATGCAACGTATCGTAAATTGCAGTCTTGTTGATAAAACCTATTGAAAACTCTACTGCATCTCTTTTATTGCCTGTGTTTGAATGAGACCTGTTCATGTGAGAAAGGGGTAATCTCCGTTTAACCACATCTCCCTGAGATGTCGCACTCTTGAGTCCATGCGTAAAGGCTGCCTCAAATCACCTTTTACTGTTTGGGTTTTTGGTTAGGTACTGCTTGTGAGCCGGGAGGGTTGAAAAGACAGCTGAGACTTGTTGTAGGACTTGCCTAGTCGCCTACAAACATAAGTGCTGTCATCCTTAAACCAGCAGTCTTGCCTAGAGCAAGAGTCAAGCTACGACACGGAGTCACACATTTATTACCTTGCTTGTTAACTCTTCTGCTGCCTTCTTTCTGGTCTAACCCTCTCTTACGGTACATCTTTCATAACCTTTTGGTATCTGTCCCATCAATCTGCTCCATGTTGACACTATCCTTCAGTAATGCCATATGCATGACTCTCCTAGATACTCTGTTACTCTGTAATCCTATCTTGAGACTCCCTCTGGTTTATTCCAGTTTCCCAGCTCTCCCAACTTGCAAACTACCTGCAGCACATCTTTCAGTACATGCCCTGTCTGATTAATTTGGAGAGTCATTATTACTTGCATGTAAGCTCGAGGAGCAAGGCAAATGATTTTATTTCGTACTGAAATTAAGGGAGCATCTAACTTGTGAGCTTCGCCCAAAAGAATATTAGTTTTCATACTTTATTTTTTGATTGTTTGCATAGCATCTCTCAATGTGTGCCAAGGCTTTTCATTTGGCGGCCAATCTGATTTAGTACTATATTTTTGGCTACATCCTTTAACTGCCAATTGGAACACATTAGTTGCTCCTTGATTCCCATAACTTTTAAATTGTTGTTGTATTATGGGGTCAGAGCTAAGAGTACAAAGCTTCCTTGAATCTTCATCATCTAGTGCCACTCCAGAGGCACCCGTGTCAAACAACTTCACCATCCACGTAAGCAGTGCTTCCCCAGATTTCTTTTTGAATCTGACTATAATATTGCTTTGTTGCCGGGTGTAATCTTCTAGGGAGTGCATTTCAATACCTCCTGGGTTCTGTGGAGTGCCCTGTATTTTTCATCTAAATTGTGGCTGTGTGCGAACCACTTTTGGCTCGTCTGCCTCAAACTGGTCCCTACCTTTTTTAACCTTCACCACTGGAATTTGAAAAATCAGTGCTCTCCCAAATATTCATATCCCATTTTTCGGGATCCCAGTCTAATCCTTCTTTAGCAATTGTTAAACTTTATTTTGATTTATTTTACCCCTTCATTCCCGATATCTGCTTTGACTGACATTGTCAGCAGCTTTCTCAGCAACAGGCTGATAAGTATCTGTCTTATCATGCAATAACTTATTCTGATATGACAGTATGGTTACATTATTTTTGGTGTCATCTAGCTGCCTCTCTAATTGCTGGTTTTCATGTTCCAACTGCTTACATTTGTCATGCATTTTTCTATAACCAGATAATAAAATCCACCCTCTTCTGCCTCAAAATAGATACATCACAATCCCGTTCATGAGGTAGTTTTTGTAAACGTAATACATATTTTTTTTTTTGCTCAGCTTCATTAAGATAATCGTCCCAGCTCTCACACAAAGCAGCACCCAAACCCCAATATTTCGCAAAAACATCATGAGGGTCTTTAATCCACCCAGGAATCTCACATGAAACTTTGGAAACTGGCTGTGAAGCTGATTTTGATTTCTTGCCAAACATTTTATACTTTTAAATCTTATACTTTTCAACCTCCCACCCTTGTACTGCCGGACTATGCCATTTTGTTCTGCCCTGCTTCAGACTGAGAGGAAACAAAATGAAGGGAATGCAAAGAATGCAACCCTCTTGGTCTGAGTAATGAATTTATTAAGGCACGTTCCAAGTTTCATGAACGAAAACAATAACATGAGCTTTTATTTCAAATACCGAAACACATGCAATTCTACAAATAATCACAGCAGTGGAACAATAGTGATCACAGAAACAAAGAAAATGCAATACTTCAACAATGAATATAAAATATATAGTGACTATGTATTCATGCAAGCATACATCAGAGCTAGAAATAAGAATTAAAAAAGCATCACCATGGGGCTGGACACCGATTTCATCCCTTTTTCTGCCAACTTCAGGTCGTGGAACCCCGGACAACGGACACAGGAGGGAGACCACCCACAATGAGGAGTTCCTTCTTTTCCCAGTTGTCAAGCTTCCCCACCTTATATACTTCAAACAAACTTAAGAGGAAGGTTCTAGAAACCTCTCTCCCTTTGAGTAAGTTGTGAAATTCACACATTGGCTATGTCAGGTCAGTGTTGAGAAAACGCACATCAGAGGGGCCAAATCTTACGGTGTTTTTCCAAGACAGAGCTGTACCCTTCTCTATCGTAAACATTCTCGGCCTGGTACCTGCTTATCTTCAGTGCTCCCCCATGTTTTGTTCCTTTCCCTGGTGAGAAGAGCGAAAACAGGTTTACGAGCTGTGCTCGGAAAAATACCTGCTTCACCAATGTGACGGTGTTTGAAGGTAGGCTAAGCACAAAATGGGGATAGTGGTCAAGATGGAGCCGATGGCTAAATACAGATAGCATTACAGTCCTTTAGGCCACAAAGCAAGTAGCGGGCAGCAGGGCAACAGCAGAAGAGCAGTTCAGATGAGTCTTTTTTGGAGCACAGCAGTCTTTCTGACAGAGGTTCAGTCTCAATTCCAAAGGTGCTTAGAATTATGGCATCAGGGTCCCTGTACATATACTCAAAGTTTTCTTTGATATAAGTGGTGACTTCAAAGGAACACTTAAGTGTAACACAACCTATTTCGACTCAGCCCTGGCTTTAGACATCAGTGGGGGGGGTTAATCAGCGCTTTGTGTGAGGACATGGCCTATTGACTTGTAAGGTGTGAATGACATCCCCAATTCTAGGACATCTATCAGTATGCAGCTGCCTCTCTTGTCACACCCAGCCTTTCCTGTATTGTGGCTGTCTGGAAAGCATGCACAATTGTAACTGTCTCTCTGCCCTAGACTGGGAGTGGTCAGGCTGCAAAGCACACAGTTATAAGCACAGAGAAATGCCCACTTTCTAAAAGTTGTAATTTACCAGAGGGTCAGACCCTTGTCACAGCCAGGTTAGGCCACAGATAACAAATTAAACTTAGATAATACCTTGGTTGAGGTTAATTCAAAAAGTGTATACTTGGGGGTTGCGTTGCTTATTATTTTCTGCATAAGGCACCTTCTTTCCTTGGCCGGGTTGCATCCGTTTGGCAGCTGAATTTGCACAACTTCCTAATGCTATATGCCAGTGTGATTTGACCCCATAGTTCAGGGGTCTCTTCAGGAACAAGACTGGAAAAATATTATGTAATGTGTAGACGTATTCAAATATTCAGTCCATCTCAAATCATGCTTCTCCATTTTGATTGTTTTACCTCTGAAGTCTTGTAATATAAGTTGTTTAAGTATGCTTCCTTTAACAATGGGCACCTCTATTTTTCTTGTCTTGTATTATTAAGGATTGTAGTCCTTGGTGTAACCATTCTCCCGTTTAAAAAAAAAAAAAAAGTTATGACATTAATGTCACAAACATATTTCATTATAATGGTCTTAGAGATATAATTAAAGGTTAATAACGTCAGTCTGATCCAGTCTTGGCAATAGTGCTTTATGCTCAAAATAATAAGCAACACAACCCTGTGAGTATGCACTAAAAGTCCTCAAAGAGTGGTAATAATAGGACTCTGTCTTCATGTAAAACACAGAACTGGTCAAATTGATCAAAGAGCATCACTTTGTCAGAAAACTGGTGTGTTGTAGAAAATTGTTTCAGATGTTGATGTGAGAATTGTTTTAAAATGTTGGTCTAGGGACAAGGGATTTTTAGAAATTTACTTTCTGTGAAGGTTTTTGGTCAAATTACTGTGTGTTCAACTCATCTATGCATCTAATATTGAACAAAGTTGCAACTTCTGGGTGAGCTTTTGTTATACGAAAAAGCTCAATGGAAAAAGTGGATTTAACCTTAACAATTCAAAATAGTCATTAATGGCCAGGGTAATTAATTTCCTTTTCTGTTAAAAGATATTTTTTTTAATTAAGCTCAGCCAAAGTATTATCTTTTTTTAATCACTTTCCAAAAGTGGCACTTATAAAATAGTAATGTAAACTTCAACTACACCAGAAAGCATGATTTCGCAGTACCATTCCAAACATACTGAACATGCTAATACTACTTCTTTCAGATCAGAAATTACCCCTTTAAATATTCCCAATGCTAACCTTTGAGAGGAGCAGCCCTCACAGTAGTGAAAAACGATATATGTTGTTTGTCAGTACTAGAACATGTAAAACATAAAAGTTCACATCCTACCTTTAACATACACAGCAGCCTGCCCATAGGGCTTCTTAGGGCCTTCCTTAATGGTGACTTAGGGGGTACTAAAAGGGGAGTTTAGGCCTTGGCAAGTAGTTTAAAATGCCAAGTCAATGTGGCACTAAACTGCGCACGCGGGCCCTGCAGTGGGAGGCCTGAGACAGGTTTGAAAGGGTTCTTCTGTGGGTGGTCCAGTGAACGCTGCAGGCCCATTAGTTGCATTTAATCTTCATAATTTGAATTACAGACTATGGGTATATGGCATACCACTTAATAAGGGACTTACTGGTAAATTAAATATTCCAAACAGGTGTGAGCTAATCGTTCCGAGTTTTAGGGGCGAAAACACATGCACTTTAGCACTGATTAGCAGAGCTAAAGTGCCCAAAGTCTGGAAGCCAACACAAAGAAGGTCAGAAAAATAGGAGTTGAAAAGCAAAATGTTTGGAGATAGCCCTGCAGGATGGGCCATTTCTAACAATGGGGCATAGATGTATGTTTAACCTTCTGGTACTGTTGCTTTCTTTATGTATTTCAACATTTCCTTTTTCCAATCCCTCTGAGTTTGTCGTGTGGTCGCTCCAGAATTGCATTTCAAAATGGTCAGCAAGTCCCTTACCTTGGAGGCCTAGGGATGGTAGACATGTGCTGTTCATATCTGGCCTCCCAGCTGATAGTGATTGACTGGTTCTGCAGCGGGTGGGATGACCTGACATACAGCGGGAAACTTTGCTCTTTGAGCCCCGATTGCACCATAGACTAGTAATTTGGTGCCCCCTTACCTCACACCCTACCTGACATTACTCATGTGATTTTACTTTGTTCGTGGTCAGCCCTGTTATTCATAGGCTGAAACGATGTTACTGCAGGGGACTCGTCCTTGGAGGGGTCGCTGGCTTCAACACACAGCTGGCCTAGAGAGCTTCTGTAAATAGGATATGATTAGCATCTTAGTCCTTGGGGATGTCTGGGCTGGGAAACACATCTAGCCCTTTCAGAAACTACAAGAAGCCTGCTTTGAGTTCCATTGGACCCAATTTCATAAATACCTGCAATTATGGCATGCACTTCAGGGCTTGAAAAATCCACTTGACCACTTGCATTTGCCAGTCTTATTTGATCAGGTCCAGCTATTTTTAACACTTACTTGTCCCTTCTGGCAAGTTGGCATTTAACAGATGTTCTGTTCAGTTGAAAAGTGGAAGGGCAATAAAAGATGCCTTCAAATCTTGTTCTTATGTCACATTTGCTCTGTGTTCACAGACAGAGGTCAAAAGTCAGTTTTTCTTACAATTAATTTTCCTTCTGACTGCAGAGTTCCAGGACTTAGTAAGGTGAACTGTGTGACCTGCTGCTTTGAATGTAAAATAAAAGGATATAGGGTGTCATGTTTTTCCTAACACACATTTAAAGGACTGAGTCAACTGTGCAAACATTTCAAAATATATTTCATTAGTTGTGAAAGCCCCTTTTTTATATCTGTGTGATGAAACAATATTTTAATAGGATGAAAACAAATCAGAATACTTTACATGTTGATGTGCAAAAGATATGTTTTCTGAAACCCAATTTTCACAGATTGTTAATACACTATATAGTTTTATCAGTAAAGCTGCAAGTTAGTGGAGAGATTTTTTGACATTTCTTGGAAAGTTACTGTGTGTAGATGACAATATGTTACCACATCATGGTTTAGTAATATATTTATTAAAATGTAATGTTTAAACAAACTGAGAAACTCTCCTCCCTGGTGGCAATATTATTAGTAAACTAAAGGAATTCCTAGGTTATGTGGGCTAGACCTCCATGGGTATGTGGGCTAGATTCTTGTGATGCATGCAGCAAACTTTAGTCTACTTAATCAAACAAGGATTTTTTGTACTGCAAAAATGCTGAACTCACATATTTGAAGGTGCAATCATATGTGAGAATTAAGAAAAAGGTGACTCTGTAAACTATTTGCCTAGGATCACACGATTTGAGACCCGTTTACAGGTCAAGTACATTACATTTAGGTCGAGTAGATTATTTAAGTTACTCAACCTGCAGGTGTGGTAAAATTTGTATGGGTTTTCAAGCCCTGCACTTCTGGGGGAGCACAGATGTGCCAGAATTTAGCCCCTTGGAGGCCAAGTTGCAGATGGGCCACATCAATAAGAGGGCGAGGCGGGCATGGCTAGGCACCAATGTGAATAGACGCACCTCAGTGTGGCTCCCGACTGAGCTCCGCCATCTGGACCCATCCTGCTGCAAATTAATGATTCTCGCCCAATAAAAAGGTAATGTGAGGGGCATCATACCCCCGTGACACTAACGCTTTTTAGGCAGATTGAGGGACTCGGCGGCGAAGAAAACTGTAAAGAGGACTGAGCCGGCTGCAAAGTGGCTAAACAAAATGGTGGCGTGATACAAGTATCCAGTGACTACTCAACTGCCAGCACTACACGCCTAACGGTACACTGAAGTGCCATAGCTCAAGGTACAGGTCCCTGAACGACACCTGCAAGTTCCCACGGGAGCATGAGCAGAAGGGAGCAGTAAGGAGGGGTGAGTGAAACACAAGCATTGGACCCACTTTTCCAGCTCGGACATTGAGCGAACCCCATGAATGCAATGTGAAAAAAGGGACTGAAAACAGTCTCTGGTGGCGATGATATAGAGAAAGCTCCCAGTGCCCAAGATATGCTACCCAACCTAGCACGGGGTGAAATGGGAAGAAGACTGAGCGACATGTAAATCTTGACTACCGTGTGTGGAGCGGGGCCTGATCGGCAGAGGTGGACACTGAAAGGCCCCCAACAAATTGGCGGTAATGGCATTGAGAGTGCTTGCAGGCACCACGATTCAGCGGGAGGCCCCGGGAACTGACGCGCACAACCTGTCCGTTCAAGATAAGAGGTGAGGACTGGATATAAAAACATACCTGGTCCCCACTAGAGGGATATAACTAAAGAATCTGCAGGCCGCTTGGGGGGAGGTGTGAAGACCCATTTTTAACCAGACCCTTAATAGAAGTTACGAGCGCAGGCCTATACATATGCTCACACTAAGTACAAACGCTGCAGGAGCCTAATTAGGTCATAGCACTTGACAGGCAAGCCAAGAAACCTACGAGCAGGCACTGCAGGGGCCCCAAGAACTGACACACAACTACTGGTGGTCAGAAAATAATGCTGTGTGCACTCCCCCCACTGCCCTAGGCAAACCAGTTAGGAAGCTGCTGGTTGCCACTCCAGAGAGCACTTAGGAGGGAACCTCACCACAGCAAACCCGTATGAAATAACCGGGAACAAGAACAGACCACATACGAGAACCGCCTAGAACGCTGGCTCCCCTCCTGCGCCATAATGTAATGCACAGAGCTCACTGTGAGACGTGACCCCCCGGAGTAAAAGATTGTGTAAACGCCACTGCGAATACTCCACCAGCACCAAGCAAGATTAGATTATTCACCCACAGACCAAAGTAAAGATGGGCAAAATTGGAAGGAAGAAAGACACAGGGGACCTCTAGCAGGCCAGGGACACTGCATCAGAAGAACCAGGTACCACAACTGATACCGAAAGACGCAGTCTGGAGGAATATTACAGCCCAGCATTAAACACAATCCTTCAAGCCATCACAGCATTGCGAGAAGCACTAGAACTCAAAATCAACACAGTGGTTACAGACCTTGGCCTACTCCGGAACTATGACAGATGACTTGCAGAAAGAGTCTCCCCCACAGAAAGAACCATAGATACTCTGAATCCAGAAGTGGCATCACTAGGGGACCGACTAGGGTGGATGGAGAACTGAGTGAAGGTACTGGAACTAAGAGCAGAGGATGCAGAAAACAGGGTGAGGTGCGATGACATTCGTATTGTTGGGCTTCCAGAACACGCTGACGGCAAAGACACGCTTATATACCTGGAAAGATGGCTCCACACAGAAGTCGCACTGGAAGGTCTCTCACCATTCCTTGTGCTTGAACGAGCCCACTAGGTGCTTGCCAGGCCACCACTGCCGAGATCAGGTCCCTGCCCTGTTGTGGCCAGAGTACTGCACTTTAAAGTTAGAGATCATATACTGACTCAGACCCGGATCAAAGGTGAACTCCTAGTTGACAAAAGAAAAGTCATGATCTTTCCCGACTTTACAAGAACAGTCCAAAAGCTGCGGGCATCCTTTACTGAAGCCAAGAAACAACTCCAGAAATCGGACATTTAAGTATGCCATGATTTTTCCCACGCGACTCAGTGTCACACATGATGGAGTAGTGCAGTTCTTCGCTTCACCATACCAGCTTTGGGTTTGGATTGACTAACTTCCCCCAACATGAGAATGATCCCCCCTCAAGTACTCAATGAGCTGTGCAACGAGTCCCTAAAGAGAAAATGATGGAGAACACTAGCATGGGGCAATTCCATACCGTTCACAAGCATTACAGGAACATCGCAAAGCAGTCAAAGAAATAGTGGGCATTAGCAGAGCAGGATATACACTGCACTCCGATCAGGTTGCAGAAGAACCTGAAAACTGTGATACAGACTGAGACCTGACGAGTTCCCACTACTCTGACACCTCCATCCCCCGGGCCACCCCCTAAACAGTGGATGAACAGATATAACTCTACACTGGTAGGAATTGGGAGAAGATTCAGGGCTCTGAACACTTAACTGTGCAGTACCTCTTACATAATATTATTAGACTAGGGGGGCTATTGAATTGAGTTGGATTGACTGCATGATTACTTACCTTGCTGTAACTGTACATGTTGGGAAGTTTGAGATTGGTTGTTAAGAAAGTTTGTTAGTACTATCCCTGCCTCCATCACTTGGCTCCGTGTTTAATGGGAGGGACAAGTTAGCACCTTTAGGCATCATGCCCTGATGAGGAAAAGTCCTAATTACAGTCACCCGATCTTACCATGGGCACCCCCCTAACATTTACCTTTATTTAGTTGGAGTGTGAGAGGGCTCAATAATATGACTGAACGATTTAAAATGTATACATACCTAAAGAGACTGGGCGTCCATGTGGCCATCGTTCAAGAGACCCACTTAGCTGGCCCGGAAAGAGATGCGCTTCTTCAAAAGGTGGAGAGGGCAGACTTATGCTACAACATACTCAGCATTCGCCCAGGGAGTTTTGATTTGGGTTCACCCTGGAGTCCCATTTCAAATGACGAGCAAACTCATTGCCCCAGATGGGAGATATGTTCTAGTAACGGGTAGACCTGCAGGCCGAGATTTGACCATTGATGGAATCTATTCCCCTAAGGGGGCATAGAGTCAAGGGGTTCTGTGACACAATCTCCTAAACACTTGTTTTGCACGTACACAATCAGTCTTACTCGATGGAGACTATACTAGCGTCACTGATCCTACCATTGACCGCTCACACCCACGCTGCATGATTTCCCAGTGAGTAGAATAGCACACGCTTTCAACAACTGGCAACAAAAATGGGGGCTCACAGAGTCATGGTGCTGACAGCACCCTGGAGTTGGGGACTGTTCCTTTTTATTTACACTTGTATGATTTACACGTCAAGCTGGACACCTTCCTTTGTTCCCAGACGGTGCAAAGTTTGGTGCGCCATACTGAATACCTCTGGCGCATTAGTGTCAGACCACAATCTGATACTATTGACACTAGACTGGAATAGGGAACGCCCTTGGATACCTGATTGGCGCTAACGGGTAGCGATACAGGAGGACCCAGCTTTCCGTCACTCCTTAGGGGAGGCCATTAGATAATATTTTGAGAATAATGCCCACTCATAGAATGGGATGCCAGGCAGTCACGCGGGGTCAACACATTGCAGAAGTAGTAGGGGTTTGATGGACCCTCGTTCATGAAGTAGAAGCCCAGGAGACAATACTGCGAAACCTAGAGAAAGCTCACCCCGGTAACCCGGGACTGCAACAGCAACTCGTAGAAGCGGAGGAACAACTGCCAGTAGATCTTGAAAAGGTTAGATGCTTTGATTATGGGAGTACGTGATCAAGGCCCTTGCTGAACGGGATAAATCTGGAACACTGCTGGCCTGGCTCGCCAACCCCGTCACTAGAAGATCCTTAATACTAGAAGTCGACTCAGAAGCAGGGACAACACTTTATAGCCAACAAGACACCAACCATAGATTTGAAAGATATTATACACTCCTGTACACTGCTTCCCTTACGCCATCCCAGGAGGTCCTTCAAGTGTTCCTGGAGAATATAGCATTATTACGCCTTAACATAACTGACACAGAAGACTTGGTACCAGAGGTATGGGCGGCGATTAAGACTATGGCTGGTGCAAGATACCTGGAACCGATGGCTTTCCTATGGAATTCTATGCCACATATATGAAGGAACTAGCACCTAGACTAGTGGACCTATATGTAGCTGCTCTAGAAGGAGGTCACCTATTCACAACTACTAGTGAGGCAGTTGTAGTCCCCTTGCTCAAACCAGGGCGCCCTCCCCAAGACTATGATCACACCATCCACTGTCAATGCTTAACCTCAGCTACAAGATATTAAGTTGCGTATTAGCATCCCACCTCCTTCCGTATATGGCCAAACCGGTTTCACCCCAGGGTGAAATTCTGCATTAAATATACACAGGCTGTTCTCCATTATGGAGACCACCCTCCCTGCCAACAGTGATGCAGTGATTGTATCTATCAACATAGAGAAAGCATTCAATAGTCTACAGTGGGACTGTCCATACCAAGTGATGGACAAATTGGGAGGGGGGGCAGGGTGCATCCAGTGGACAAAACTTACTTATAGGTGGGGACAGGTACAACGATCTTGGAAGCCTATACAGTTGGGAAGGGAACCAGCAAGGGTGCCCCCTCTCACCTCTATTATTCGCTATCGCCTTAGAGCCTCTGTCTTGCAGAGCAAAGACAGAGGAATACTGTAGAGGTCTAGTCCACCAAGGTAATTGTCATAAAATAGTGCTATATGCAGATGATATGCTTCCCTTCCTGGCGAGCGCAGAGTGAGAGCTACCAAGAGCATTCTCCCTATTGGAAAACTTTGGCAGCATATCGGGCCTCCACATAAACTGGCAAAATCCACTCATTTTTCCACTTCACCGCTATGTGACACAACCCCACAACTTACACGGGCTCAAGAGTGAGAGATCAGGCATGAAATATCTACGTGTCAAAATATATCACAAACCCTAAGATGTTTTGGAAGGGAACATTGGAATGGCACTCCACTCTAGTGTGAGGTTCCTTGCGACACTCTCCCTGTCTATCATGGACACCCGACTTCAAACTCTGTTATCTGGTGGCTCAGATTCAGTGGCTTAACCATTGGCTGCATGCACAACTGAACCCGGAGGGGGAGATCCCGAGAGGTACGCCAGACGCCAAGCCCCTATACCAATTGTTCCTAACACCCTTGAATCCCGACGTGGGGAGCTCAGGAGAACAAAAATGTATCCTCCACTGCTGGAAACTACCTACAGTGCACCTGCAACCTCCGCCCTTACTTACCAGAGTTGTCAATACAGATTGATAGTGACCAATGACGAAACTGACACACCACAAGGAGCATTAGACTGGGTGGCTCATGGCAAAACACGAGTAGGTGACTTATACAGTGATGACGAACTGCTACCCTTTCAGGGCTTAGCTGAAGCATTCGAGTTACATCTGGGACAATTCCTATTACACAGAGCAGTGGTCCTGGCACTGAGGGACAAGTGGCGAGTGGGACCAATGGAACCTTCTACCGATCAATGCACAGACATACTCTGCACCACAAGAAGTTAAACAAAAGCCATATTACTAATATACCAAACGCTCAGGGCTGATACCACAACACCAGTAATAGCTTTACACCATAAATGGGCGTAGGATATTGCGCATCCTATTGCGGATATGCAATGGACTACAATTATGGGCAATACCTGCACTTTCAATTAATAAGCTATTACTACCTGTACAGGGCATACCTCATGACAGGGAAGATTATGCGCACATATGGAGTGCAAGATCTGCGATGTCCTCGTTGTCGGGAGCAGGGTGCAGAGATGCTCCATGTGGTTTGGAGCTGCCCAGCACCATGAAAATATTGGGAAGGAGTAATAGAGTAAATAAATGATATACCAGACAACAGTTCCCTGCACCCCCCTGGTTTGCTTGGTGGGGGGATTACCACAGCCTGACAAATACAAAGCAACAACTAGATTTGCGGATCTAGCCCTAATCCTGGCAAAACGAGAAATCACCATGAGGTGGAAAGATGCACTGATTCCCCAAGTGCATAACTGGAGAGAAAATCTTATAATATGGGCGGGATATAAAATCTCGATACTACTTTGTGAAGCACAGAGGGAACGTAGTACAATGGATGTAGCTAGAGCCTGGGACGTCCTGCTGTATTGCTAGAAGGAGCCAGACACTGCCTCCCCTGCAGTTCCAAACTATCTATTCTAGAACAGGACAAGACTTAATTGAATAGGCCACTCACCTTCGATTGAAACAACTGAATTACTTGTACACAAATTAACTTACCCGACACGCGTGCATTGGGCTAGTAAACTCCCCAACCCAGGCTGCTTCCATTGCCTAAGTACACCAGCTGATTTATTTCATCTTGTCTGGACTTGCCTGGTGATCTCCACCTATTGGCAACAAGTGCCCGCCAAGTTGTCTGGGGTCCTGAAGAGAGATCTTGACTTCACTCCTAGGGAGGCTCTGTTGAGGATGGTGGGCGAGCTAGGAGGCTCCAGTGCTGACTGTGTATTCCTGGTTATAGCCGCATTGGTGGCAAAAAGACACATCACTCGGCAGTAGAATTCCCCTAGCGAAACAGAAGGCAAGTTAGACTGGTGTGCCCAACTTGATATATTGGTTTACACTGTCCGTGGGTGCCCACAGAGGTATGACAATATGACAAGATATGGGGAAAGTGGGGAACATTCCATGAAATGCAGGTATGATTTGGTTGTAGCTTGTTACAATGTCATGGTGACCTGCATATGTGAATTTTATTTATTTGGTGGTACAAAATCAATACAAATGTTATTTTTGAAAAAAACAAAAAAACATTGACAAGGGTTGTGCTGAGCTGAACCTGTTGAAGCCCTAATACCATATCAACACTGTCACTGGGCGATCAACGTTGGTCTGTGTGTAAACCTGCTTGGCTTAAGTCTGAACTGTTGAGATCACCACCTCTTTTTTCAGCCAGTGTGTCAATCTCTTCCAGTCATTAAAGGCAAAAGCTGCCCTTTTCTCCACGCTCTTGCCTTTTTCCCCTTCAGTTTCCAAGCAATCAGAGCGGAAGCTTTAAAAGGAAAGGACAAACCTCGCCTGCAGCCTCAACTGAGGACAAAGTCCTGATTTCTTTTCTAGAGATGAAAGATACTTCCTAGCTCCATGATAGTCTTTTAGGATTAAGGCTTGCTCTCGTCTGCCTTTGCTGAGCCTAGATTATCACTAGTGCAAAAGGCCTCTGTGGTCTGAATCAGCTATATTCTACAGCTCCACCTCTGGACGCATCCAAGCCACCTCTCCCATAGTTTGCATTCCAAGAAAATCTAAAGAGAAGTTCAATCGATCCTCCTTATTAAAGCAATAAAGTCTGTCTTTTCCTTTTAAAGAGAGCAGTGATAGTATTGTAAATAATTCCCTCTAAGGAAACATGGTGTAGGACACACCCATTTTGAATTTTTATGATCTAAACTAGTTCCTCCCACTGCAGAAGTTAGAGATTCTAATTTTGGCCTTGGTCCTAACTGTCACACAGTTAATACTGGCTTTGTTCATTGCACTTATACCTGTTCTGCCACAGAAAGTACCTCCAATTGAATGCCTTTTTTTTTTTTTTTAAATCTAAATCCTGTGTCCCATGGATGCTCTTTTTGGGCTACAGGTCAGCAGCAATCCAAAACAACTGTCTCCTAAAAGTAGTGTTAAAAATGCAAGCGGAGTTCAGTCTGGCCCGGGACTCGACCCTATTGGATTTCTGGCTTTACCCCAAATCCTCCGAGCTGCTATCCAAAATATTCATTTGACTTTAGTAGTCCTTCATTCCACCAGGACAAACACCCCAGAGGGAGAAGGCCATCAGCCAATTGGTGGGCAATAAAATGATATTATTCTGGTGGATATGAGGCTTCTTGGACTACTGGTGTCTAGCACAGGGATAGGCCTTCATTTCATGACACTAGTAATCCTGGGTTGCTGGGCAGTTTCAGATCATGTCAAGGAAATAACTTGTCTCTTCAAAGCATTCAGTACTTTCCGGATAGGAGACCCTTCCCACACTGGGCTGAGGTGTGAGGTGGGGAAGAAGTAAATTCTCTGCAGATAGTAGTGTTGGATTAGGTGAAATTGTGGATGACATGGCCAGCTTTGGGAGGCTGGTAATATCATCGTCCATCAAGTCCTTCTCCAGTGAGCTCAGGTCTCTCCCCTAGCCCCCCTCCCCATTGTGATTTTAACACTGCAAAGCTGTTTCAGATGTTAGCGATTAGAGTTCAGTTCATACTCCAGCTCTACCCAGCCCATGTATTCTTCCTTCAAACACTGTTTTGACTTCTAGTGGGTATAATGCTGCTGTTGTAGTTACCTATAGCATTGGGACCTACTGAGCCTGATTGTTTCTTGTACTGCTGTGAATGACTTCCCATGATACCCCACCCATGTTTGTGAGTTTTGAGATATCTATACGATCTTTTGCCTCAAATTCCTTCAATTTGCTTGATTCTTACTGCTGTATCCTTTGCTGTAGTGGTGTTTCTTTTATAAGTTTACCAGCTTGTCCAATCCAGTAGAAGACTAGGCACTTTAGCACCACCTTGGCTATGAGGAGAAAGGTCATAAGGATTAGGGATCTAGAAAGAAGTCCCAGAATAGCTTTGCTTTTGAAGGTGTTTTGCTCAGGCAAAAAGCAATGTCAGCCCTGTCCCAAAACAGCCAGCTATTCACAGTGACCAATTGGGATGGCCAGTAATAGAGGAATTCTCCTCCATTCTCCTGCCCACTATCATACGCTGATTGGCTGATTTTTCCCAAAACAATTTGTGGCTGTTTACCTGCCCTTAAGAAGCCACATACATGTCTCCACATGGTAAAGGAATTGCAGCAGGTTCGTATGGCGTGGTTTTAAAGGATATAGAACATTTTCGGGTTCAAGATCATCTTGTATAATGCTACTGTGTCAAAAATAGTGATCAGTAGATCCTTCCATTCCTGTATCTCTGTTCGTTGCCTCCCATTGTAGTGCCATGTGATGCTCCCAAAATGGTTTTGTCTCAAAGGCGATGTGGTTCCAAAGGCACTAATACTCCATTCATCAAAAGTGGTTGCAAATTGCGAACACAATTGGAATTTGAAACACTGGGTCACAAAACGACCTGCCCATTTAATATTTATTGGGCAGGTTGCAATTTGTGGACACTTCTGATTCACTGCAGTCACAGGAATAGTGGCTCGCAAGAAAATGCAGACCACCATCCCTTTGACTGCATTCTGAAACTGATTTTTTTTTTAATCAAATGTAGCCGCAGTTCCTTTAAGGAACCAGTACTGCTTTTAGAAAAAGAAAAACAATGTTCTGTGTTTTGGAAGACAGGAGGAGGAGGAGTCTGTAGACCATTGCCTTTTTTCTCGAGTCTGCCACCCACATTGCCAGAGGGAAAGGGGGTCACGAGGAGATCCTTTTGTGAATCATTTACCACCTATGATGAGGAGATAACTGGTCAGTGGTTTGCAAACTGAATTAGGATCACAAACCATTGATATTCTTAGTATTGAAACGGAATTTGGAATACATGCCCCTTCAAAACTGGGTTTTGGTGTGCGTTGCTGAACCCATTGTAACAGTATAAAAAGCTTCTAGCTCAAAAAATGGTTTTAGTACATTAGAAATGGCAATGTCTGCTTTGCAAATGTGATTTTTACTAGTTTCAGGAGTTGCAACAGCAAAAGATCTTGGGACATCTGCTTCCAAGATATGTTAGTTGTCTGAGTGGATGGTCTGGTCAGAAGCAGGCTTCCACACTTCCCCCTACAAATCAGAAATATGATCGATTTACTCCAGTGCGCCTCCAGTTTGTAGCCTTTCCCATACAATTCTAAGATTCCTATCAGTCTGTGTCTGGTCCGTTATGGGTAATGCTTATCATCCTCGTGCTAGTATACAAGGTCTTCACTGCCCCCTCCCTGCACCAAACCAGTGGATTGAATCTATATGTCTAAAAGCTAGGGATTGTACAGGACACTGTTAATCTGACTTCAGTCTGGCAGATTATTGTAAAGTATATTAATATAGGACAAGAACTGCAGGCCAAAGTTAATTTTATGTAGCATCTGTCCAAGGAAGCTACAGTTAAGAGAATCAAAGACTTTCTGAAAGTTTACCACAACCAATGGGACAAAGGAGTTCATGTTTACAGGCTAGAGCTACCTGCATGCGTCTAATAAAGTGGTTTGCTGTTACACCAGTGAGGGTGTCACGAAGTAATGAAGGGAGATTGGGCGGTATCCTGCACATGGTTTTTAGTAGGAGTAAAATTGTGGTCAACTCAAAGTCCTCTGATAGGTCTGCTGTTTGTCTGGCCTCTTGAAATATAGCCAAGAGTTGGTGGGTCAAGAGCGAGGCAAATCTTTTAAAGAGTTCAAGTGGGAATCCTTTTAGGTCAAAAGTCTTTTTGTAATACATACTTGCTATGGCTCCCACAGCTCATGCTTCAGAAGCCCAACTTAAATTGCAGTGTGTTTTTTAGCACACAGTATGCATTGGCAGATCTCTTATCACGGAAACACAGTTTTCCTCTCTGAGGACAGTGGTATAAAGAGCTGTAGTTAGAGGCAAATGTGGTGGCGATAGCTGTAATGCTAGATACTGACTTCCCAGGTGAGAGGATTTCTGGTATTCTCTTTTATGCCTCTTCTCACTTGGCAAGCAAACACAGAAGTGTACCCACCACGGCCAGCTCTTAGGAGTACAGGTGGAGGGCTCACTGCAAGGAACTCTTCCATCAGCGACTTGTGGGACAGACCAGATTTTTCCACGTGCATAAACGTATTGGAGCTGAAGGTTATCTTCTTTGCATTGAAAGCCTTCCTGCAATTATGCGGAGGGGGGGGTCAATCAAACAATGGGTGTCTTCTGTTTGAGACAGCAAGGTGCCATCTATTCCCTTCTTCTCTTCCAGATGGTAGTGTTGTTTTAGGAAAGGGCAGTCAAGCACAGCATTGCAGGACGGGCAACAGCAGACCAGATAACCTGAACAGTCATTTTCACATGAGTAGAAAATCCTCCAAACCATCTTTGTTGCTTGGTCACCCTGCAGAAAAATACCTTCACCTCGCACCCGAATTCCATATGCCACTTGTTAGCCTTCTTGGTTAGGAGAACACATGTTAGGTGTTTAGCGCTAGAACACTGAGAAAAGGGTCCAGATCCATGAATAAGGCCTTTTGTAACAACTTCAGAATTAATAAACTCCCACAGGGAAGAGAATAGAGGTTGAGGAAAGTAGGTCACTGCAGTGGTGGGACCTCCAGTTTGCAGTATAAGGGCAGTAGGGGCATAGAGAAGTATTTAGTAGTATGTTCCTTTGCTTGGCACCTACTCATAGTCTTGTTGGCTTCCCATATTGGGGAAGTCTGGTGCGGACAGACAACACAGCCAGCATGTATTATATAAAAAACAGGGAGGCACAAAGTCTTGAACACTTTCACAAGAAGCCCAGGAATTATGCGACTGGCTTACAAAACACAACATTTTTCTGAGAGCCGAGCATGTTCCAGGGGTGCGCAACACGCTAGTGGACGCACTCAGCAGAACCCACAGCGATTGTCACAAATGGGAGCTGAATCAAGCTCAGCTAGACAGATTTTTTGCGACATGGGGAAAGCCAACTCTAGACAATGCCAAATGCCGATTTTACGCAAGTGGGCATCCCCTACCAAGGTCTTGGGGGAATGCCCTTTTGGTGCGATGGTTTGGGATTTATGCTTATGCTTTTCCCCCATCCCATTGATCCCCAAGGTCATAGCCAAAATGAAGAGGGAACCTTGTTGCCTAATGCTAATCGTTTCCAAATGGCCATGGCAATGCTGGTACACAAAGCTTCTTCTATTATCGGAAACTGCACCAATATGCCTTCCTTCAATCCCAGTGCTAATTTCAATGTACCAGGGGCAGATACTACATCCGGATTGGATGTCACTACACTTGCATGCATGACTCCTGAATTCCACGATTTTTACCATCTAAAATAACCCCAGAATGTAGATATATACTGTCTAACGTCAGAGCAAACAGAACAAACAAAACATATCGATTCAGATGGAAGAGGTTCTGTTGTTGATGTCAGCAGCACAACCTACACCCTTATGAGGCTTCTCCGGAGCAGATTCTACCATACCTGTTGCTGTTGGCAAGATCTGGGCTTATGCACTCTTCAGTGAAAGTGCATCTGGCAGCAATTTCGACATACAGGCGTTCTTCCGACACAGCCTCACTTTGCTTGTCACGTCTGATTAAGCAGTTCATGAGGGCTTTATTCTGAGTTTTTCCTCCAGTAATGTTGCCTCTGCCCGAATGGCACCTTTTAATGTGGTGCTTTCACAACTAATGAAGCCTCCGTTCGAACCCATACATAAAGCGGTTCTTAAATTCCTTACTTGGAAGGTAGCTTTCCTTCTAGAGATCACATCCACCAGAAAGGTTAGTGAAATTCAAGCTTTTACATGCAGCAACCTCTTTTCTGCGTTTCACAGACGATATCTTAATTCTCAAAACAAATCCAAAGTTCATTCCTAAAGTTCCTTCTCAATTTCATCTGAATCAACCAGTTATTCTCTGAACATATTTTCCTAATCCGACATCTCCAGCGGAAAACTCTCTCTACACATTGGATGTAAAGAGATGTTTTAAGTTTTATCTCCAATGAACTAAGATTTTTTGCAAATCTGATCAGTTATTACTCTCCTGCCGACCTGGGCTTCTGGGTTCTTCAGTGATAAAGGCAGCGATAGCTAGATGGCTATCGGCAACTATACAGTTCTGCCTCTCTGCAGCATGGAAACCCCTACAAAGGCGACCTAGAGCGCATTCAAGAGAGCAGTTTCAACCTCTGCGGCTCTGTTTGCTGGGTGCCGCTGGATCAAATATGCTGTGCTGCTACTTGGAAGAGAACCCATTTCTTCGCAAAGCACTATTGCCTTCAGGCTACTGATAAGACTGATGTGGCCGTGGGCCAAGCAGTTCTACGTCACCTGTTCCAGTAAAGGTGAGCCTCTTGGTAATGTAGAATTTTGTTTTCTATTGTTATTATATTTCTTGTTCTCGTATTTTCTGTTCTCGTATTTTCTGATTACTGTCCTGATTCAACATCTATGCTTTCGCCATAGTCTTGCTATGATTTATATACATACTTACCTCTTTGTTTTTGTAAAAAATAAAATAAAGAAAAATATATATGTATAAATATATCGGGAGAGAAAGAGAAAACACAATATTTTTTCGTTCCCTTCACCCACGTATATGTTAGGATACTGCTTGTTGTTCTGATTCACGCATGTGAATCTATGAAAGATCCAATACTGGATAGGAAATAAGTTACTTACCTGTAACTGCAGTTATCCAGTATGGGTATCTTTCATAGATTCACATGCGACACACCCTCCTCCCCTTACAGGATCCCTTTTACTTACTCAGATAATATACTTCGTTCTCACACTGAAAATCTGAGGAAGGGAGCTTCTCTTGGGAGTGTTGTCGACTGATTGGCTATGTTTCATGTTTGGTCC